>NC_048266.2:10848007-11473007 GCF_005286985.2 Setaria viridis
GGAGCTACTTTATCAGAAGGTCCTTGAGATCCATAATGCAATTGATGTGATGCACCTGATAAAAAATCTTTGCGTGAGTGTGCTTGGCTTCCTAGGTACATATGGAAAGGCAAAGGATACAATTAAAACACATTGGAACCTGAAACGTATGAAATAACGAGATGACCTACATCTAGAAAAGAGAGATGATGGACATACTTGTATCCAGCCAGTTACACTCTCAGCAAGGAATAGAAGGAAAGCATGTTTGAGTGCTTGAATAGTATCAAGGTCTCATCGAGCTACTCCTTGAATATACAGGGAATAATAAATATTAAACAGAAGAAATTTATAAATCTAAAGGCTTATGACTTCCAAATTCCCGATGACACAATTGTTGCCTATTGCACTGAGGGTATTCTACCGAAGAATGTGAGAATGACAATTGTGAAGCTATGTGCATTCCTCAACATGATTTCTCAGAAGGCAATCCATCCAAACAATCTACTAAAGCTGCAGAATGACGTGGTGCAATGCCTTATTAGCTTTGATATGGTCTTTCCACCTTCCTTCTTTAATATCATGATCCACCTTCTATTCCACCTTGTTGAAGAGATTTTTATTCTCGGTCCTATATTTCTACACAATATATTCCTTTTCGAGAGGTTTATGGCAGTTATGAAGAAGTATGTTCGTAATCGTGCCCATCCAGAAGGTAGCATTGCAAAGGGATATGGAACAGAGGAGGTCATTGAGTTTTGTGTTGACTTTATTGACAACCTGAGTTCGATTGGAGTCCCTGTATCACGCAATGAGGGGAGACTCAAGGGAAAGGGCACACTAGGGAGGAAAGCTTGGATGGACATCGATGAGAGTACATTTCGTAAAGCACACTTTAAGGTCCTGCAACAATCATCCCTGGTGGCTCGATACCTAGATGAGCACAAGATCATTGTACGGTTCTTAGATCAGGAGAAGACTGAGGCCTGGATTACACGTCATCACATTGACACTTTCGCCTCTTGGTTGCGGCGACGATTGATGGGTGATGACACGATTGAAGAGCAACTAGCATAGTTGGCTAGGGGTCCATCTATCTCAGTATCAACATTCCAAGGATACGAGATAAATGGGTACACATTTTACAGGATAGCCTAAGACTAAAAGAGCACAAACCAAAATAGTGGTGTCTGTATAGATGCAATAGACAACAATTGGAAAAAAAGACAGATACTATGGTGTCATTGAGGAGATATGGGAACTCGACTATGGACCTTTAAAAATCCTTCTATTTCGATGCCAATGGGTGAAACTTACTGGAGGAGGCGTAACGACAGACAATTATGAAATGACAATAGTGGACCTCAACAAGATTGGATACAGTTACAGACCATTCGTCCTAACCAATGATGTGACTTAAGTTTTCTATGTGAAGGACATGTCAAGCAAACCGAAACAGAATGGTGCTAATAAGTTAGATGAGCAGCCAAAGCGCCACATAGTTCTTCCAGGGAAAAGAAAAATTATTGCAGTTGAGAACAAAACTAACATATTAGAAGATTATGATCAGTTCGATGATCTTCCACCATTTTCAATCGAGATTGGCCCAAGCATTCTGTTAGTCAAAGAGGACGCTCCATACTTACACCGCGATCACAACCAAGGGACGTTTGTCAATAGGAAGGTTATTAACATTCCATTAAATGATGATGTGTAATGTATTAGAACCATTATGCTGTGTTTTGTGGTCAAGTGACAAATTTATATGATAACACATTGTAATGATATGTAATACATTCTATGGGTTTATTAATATTACTAAATCTATGGGTTTAGTAATTTCGGGCTTTCATTAGAGGCATGGAGTTGGAGAAAAAGAAAAAGCCAGCGAAACCGCTGCTATCGACTATGACCACACAATAACAAAGGCTTTTCAGAAGAAGAAGAAAAGTAGGTCAAGTATTCCACATCTCGGAACCCAATCCAACCAATCGATTGCCCCGTTCCAAGTGCTTTAGGAGTTTGATAAGAACATGCTTCTATTCGCCAAAGATACAAATCTCATCGCAGCTCAACTTCGAGGGGAGGATCACATCCCAAAGCACACTGGGGCTGGTAAATGGAAATTTGAGTTAGGAAAAGAGCTTGTGTGGCTGCAGTTGATGGACCGTCTTCCAACGAAGATGTACAAATTGCACCAATGGTACATGGAGGGTTCAGCCACTTGTTTACTCATGCTAGAAGTTCGGATTGGAGATCAACATTATTTCCGTGGTGATACCATTATAAATGTGCCACTCGACAAACTTTATTTCCTTTACAATGAAGACATACTTGATAAATCACTTATCAGTTCCTAGGTTCTGTAAGTGTTTAATTTGCTCTAGCTTCAAAATCCCCGCTCTAGTCATTATGTGATGTCTTATCTCCTATTATATTTTGTATCATGCCGGATGGAGATTCAAGCTTGTCGGAGGAAAGGATTGTATGACGTCAGCTTCATGGACCCAGATGTTATAAATAAGGCAACTGTAAGAGATAAACTAAATTGAACCTTAAAGAATATATATAATTTCTTGGACAAGCAACATTACAAGAAGTACATACTTCTGCCGTACAACTTCAAGTGAGCGTGTTTTCCATCTCTTTTATTTTTCGAACTAGCAGTTAAAAATAAGACTAAATAGCTTTCCACTATGCATATATGTACAACTTCCACTTGATACTTCTTGTTATCGTGGTTGATCGAAGCATGGTCTATATCATGGACTCTCTAAGGAGACCAAGAAATCAATACACCGACATCATAGACATACTTAACAGAGCATGGGCTCGCTTCCGTCAATATCACTCAGGTGAATTCAACGAGCAATTTCATATCCACTCTAAATTCCAGGTATGTATTGAATTTGTACATCTTGTGTCACTTCCTTAAACACAACAAATATTTCATAACTTCTTTTGCCATACATATAGTATTTGAAATAAAATCCGAGGAACAATTTATGCGGTACTACGTATGTGAGTTCATCCATGGATTTGTAGGTCCCAAGTGTATAACCGACCACGAATTTAGAGTATGTATACAAATTTCATAACAATAAATTAGTTCTAATTGTGCAGATCCATTATCTAATATAATAACCTCTGCTAATAACATAGATTATGCACATGAAGAAATAATTCCTCAAGACGGAAAAACTCAGGCAATTCAAGAACAATTTAGTGGATTTCTTCTGGACGAGGTAGTAAATTCAACGGGAGAGTTCCATAATGATGGATCAAATCTGCATCATAGTTGGGACTTGGGTTCAGAATAGTTGATCCAAAATGTTGAACTTGCAGAGTTGATGCAATGTAATATTATTCATAAATATGTATGCACAATATGTCAATGTATAATATTATCTCAAATGTAATATTATAGATCAAATATAACTTTATATATATTGTGTATTAGAACTAATATACATAAAGGAAACAAATAAGAAATACTAATATAGAATAAAGTAATAGAAAAGAAAATGAGAAAAGAAACATAAAAGAAAAAAGAATTTAGTACCGGTTGGTCTCCCCAACCAATACTAAAGGACCCTTTAAAGGACCCCTTTAGTACCAACTTAGCAATAGCGGTTGCACAACCGGTACCAAGGAGGGTTCGGATCCAGTACTGAAGGCGCTTTCCCTAGCAGTGTGGGGTGGCCGTGCTGGGGGCCTTGGTGCCGAGTGGGTAGCACCTCGCTCGCACTGGCAATGGTGGTTCTGGTGGAGCTGAGAGGGAGGCCCAAGCTCCATTGATTCATGTGGACCGCGGTCATGGGGTGGTGGCGGCTCCGTGGGTGTCGCCAGTCCGAACAGGAGGTGGCACCGGCAAGGGCGCTGGATCCGTTGATTCACGTTGGCTGCGGTTGTGGGGAGCTGCAGCGGAGTTGTCGGGGCGAGGACTGAGACGCGAGACGAGATGAGCTGGGGGAGGAAGAAGATAAGGTTGAGTTGGGCTCACACGGTAAATATCTGAAGGTGTTCTCGTTTAAGTGTTAAAAGTTAATTTAGGTGTATAGTAAAAATTTAGAGAAGTCAAAACTTACAATTTTGGATGGAGGGAGAAATCAGTAGTAATAAGAGTACGTGCTAGTGTGTACACATCGTTTACTTTCGCGCTTACGTACACTAAGCGAGAGCGTTTAACGGCTACTAGGTACCCACATGACGGTGGCCTGCTACCGAGGTCAGCACCAAATGACTCGCCGACACGCAGCTCCGAGGCGCATCACTGCCACCAAAACCGTCTCCAGCAGTCGTAATCACCGCATGCGTACGAAGTATACATGAACCCTATATAGTATTACAGGAAGCCTACGCACAAGTGGTGAGATTTGCACACTGTAACGTTGCACCCTTGCACCGCGGCCGTATCTGTACATCCCGTCGTAATCACTGAGCAAGTCAACGGGGAAACACATCATTGCTTGCGATAGGGTTTGGAAATTAACTGCACCGGAAGCAAAGCTAGTCATCGGTGGTTCTCCGAAGTCCCATCTCAAGGCTAGACTATATGGAAGCATTATTGCTGTTCCCATTCAAACTAAATCCATGTTGCAGGATGGTAATGTGACCATCTAGACTCCAATTGATGGCCCGTATCAGCTGCCATCATGGTCCTATAGTTTCATTATTTTTTCCATGGAAACATGTTCGAAAAGTTTGCTTTGAGGTTCTCAGGCTAATTCCAGTTGGTAGTGCCATCCATACTAACTTTTTAGAAAAAAAGATATTTTTTATTTCGATCTCTCTGCAATAGTTTTACTTACAAACAATCCTCATTACAGTCCACTGGTAGAGAACTCACCTTCCATCCAACATTTTTTTTATCCTGGTTGAATTTGGACTTGAGATTAAAGGGCCTTTAGTCCCGGTTCAAAAATGAATCACCCACGGGGGAAGCTTTAGTCCTGGTTGGAAAGACCAACCGGGACTAAAACCCTCCTTTAGTCCTGATTGTAACGGCTAAAAATCTGGCCACCAAGGGTGGGAGCTTTTGTCCTAGTTGGAAACATTAACTGGGACAAAAGCCCCCCCTCCCCATGTCCCGGTTGGGAATTCCAATCGGGACTAAGGGGGGCTTTTGTCCCGGTTAGTGTTTCCAACCGGGACAGAAGCTCCTCGCCATAAATTCACCTTCTTCCTCCCCGAGCCCGAGCCACTCACCAGAACTTCTTCCTCCTTCTTCAGGCGAGCAAGCAACCTTAGGGAGGTGCTGCCCGATTTTTTTCCTCATTTCCATGGGGATTTCACTCATCCAAAGTGTTGTAAAGGTTAGCTAATTCATCCTTCCTTCATTTATTATTATTATGCTTTATTTTATGCTTTAGAGATAGAGAAAAATGAGTTTTTAGAATGAGGGAGAATGGAGAGGATTTTATTTATTCATATTTTTAAGCTAGAATTTGATGGATAACTTGCTTGTTATAAATGATTCGTATTAGGTAAAGAACTTAATCAATATTCGGTATGGGAAAAATAAAGTAAATGCATTTTTAATATTTAGCCATTGTAATAAAATTAAGGTAAATAAATTGTAGGTGTAAGAAATAGAATTTGATCATTGCTACAATTTTTCATGTCACTGTAATTTAACAATAATTGTATTTTTTAACTAATAATTTATTTATCTCATATTTATTGCAAGGACTAAATATTATAAACACATTTACTCTATTTTTCCCCTACCTAATATTGATGAAGTTATTTATCTAATGCGAAGCCCTATGTTCAATTTTCACGTAATACGATGCAGATGGAACGGCAATAGATGTACCACCTCTGCTGCTCCAATCCCAGAGAACAGTGTCTACACATGTCATGAATGTGTTTACACTATTCTCTGTTATTGGAGAAGCGAAGATGGCCCTCTATTCTCTAGTACTGGAGGAACATTCCAAAGAGCCGATTCCTCCGCTCCTCCAATACCAGAGAACACTGTCTACACATGGCATGAATGTGCTTACACTATTCTCTGGTACTGGAGGAGCGGAGGTGGCTCTCCATACACTTCGTAGAAGATTGAGTCATGTGCAGAGATGGCTTGGAGGGTGAACATTCTGCTATGTTCTACCATTATTTTAGGATAATTGACTACGTGAAGTCCACTATAGAGCATCTGTAATTTTTAGTGTATATGTATCTTTATTATCTTATTCCAGAATCTAGCATTTTTCTTTTTGGCGACCTAGTGAATGTTATGAATGTTGATTGGTGTCATTTTCATATGAATTATTTTTATCTTTATGAAGGTTGATTAGTATAAATTATCAATATTGATCAAGTTCTTTATCTAATACGAAGACCTATGTCCATTTCTCACGTAATAATTTATTTATCTCATATTTATTACAAGGACTAAATATTATAAACACATTTACTCTATTTTTCCCCTACCTAATTATAACGACCCCGATTAATCCTTCAAGTTACCCTTAATCCGAGTCCCCCAAATCCCTCTTTCTCAGCCCTCCCCTGAGCTTAAGCGCTCCGCCTCTGATCAGGGTCCCGACCCCTGAGACCCCGACCCACCCCGTCGGTTCCTTCTGAGTTCCCCAAGGCAGTGTCCCTTCGATCTTAAGCAGAGGAGAAACCGAGAATGACCGGTGGATTGACGGGTGGACCCGCAAACCTTTTTCCCAGATCTCCCGAGGCAGATGCACTCGAGCGGCCTGCATCGCTTCAGAGCTCTCCCGCCGCGTGGCTCAACTTCTCCGACGCCCGCCGCTCCGCCCAGTCGCCGGCCGCGACCGAATGGATTCTCGCGCCCTTCTCCGCAATCGCTGCGGAAGTCCCTCTGCACCCCTTTCTGCAGCGCCTCGTCTCGCTCGCGCCCTCACCAGTCGCGCCTTGGTGCTCCGACGCCGCTATGGCAGAGCTTTGCCGCCTGCTGCGTCCAAACTGCCTCGCTGCTCGCGCCCATCATCACCTCACCGGATCCCCTGCTGCAAGGCCTGATGCCTTCCGGCTTTTCCGCCGCCTCTCCACAGTCGCGCCGCCCCGAACTCGCTACGCGACGATTCCTCCATCGCCAACCCCGACTCCGACCGCTACAGTTCTTTTCCACCTTGCCAGAACTATGCCCGGCAAAACCGCTGCTTCGCGCTCGCTCGCGCAGCCGCAGCCCGCCTGTCTTTTCATCTGTGAAACCTCGCTTGCAGCGCCGTTCCCCCTGTCACACCCATCAGATCCGCCACACGAGGACGCCCACCTCCGCCAAATCTCAACCATCGGCAAAACCGCGCCTGCGCCGCCTTGTCTCCAGTGCCCAATAGCTGAGGACGCTATCTTCGAAGTCCTGTTCCGCCGCCCATCGCTGCTCAATCGCCGCAATGGCAGTGCACTCCATCCTTTTCTTCTGGTCTTCGTGCTACCCCAACTCCCTCTCTCTCCGCGCAGCTATAAAAAGGGAATGCCAAGGTCCTACTAGAGTTCCCTTCGCCATCGTTGCCTCGCCGCCTTGTTCCCTGTTTTGTGCTTGAGCGCCGCCACCTAAGTTCTTGAGAAACTCTCATTCCCGCTCAACACCCGCACCTCCCCAATCCACCCAGCCGCCTGCTCCTCCGCGCTATGCTAGAGCTTCCTTGTTGCTCACAAGAAGCTCCGCCGCCACCGGAGCACCGCCGGACATCGCCTCCACCCAAGCCTTAGTGCTTAAGTGCTTAAGACCTTCCGCGCAAGTCTACTCCTTCCCGACCCCAAAGCTTCACCTATAAACCGAAGGTAAGCTGCCGACCCCTCACCGGTTCGCCCGACCTTATCTGTTCGCCCGACCCCTTTTCCGTCTCGCCCGACCCTGTCTGTTAGCCGACCTTTATTTGCTTCGCTTGAGGACTCGGCTGTATCTTTTTCCTTGACCCAAGGGTATCTGTGTAAGATTTTGGAGACTTCTCTGTAATAGGTCTGAGGACCCCAGCCACAGTTATTCCTTAAGGTTTAAGAGTCAGATCATAAGTTTCTTCCAATCCGACCCTTGGTCTTGTTCTCTATCCACTGAAGCTTGAACCCCCATACTCTTTCCGTAGCTTTGCTACAAGTTTTTGGGCTAAGACTTGCAAGTGTTGCTGTTGAAATAACCGTCTGAACACTAAGTCCTGCATTGCATGCGTGTAGAGTTTTGTCTTGCTGACGGCGTCTACGAGCTACACCCGGTGCCAGAAGACGGAGCCGTAGCTGAGCTACCAGTTCCAGAAGCCGAAGTCACCCCAGCTGAAGACCAGCTTCCCTCCCCTCCACTTGAAGGCAAGCCCCGGAGCATGAACCCCAATGTTTTTCCCAAACTTGTGCATGCCTTCTTTCTCATGTTTGTGCATTTACGTATAGGAGTTGTTTGCAACCTTAGATGCATGACATAGTTCCTTTGATCTGAACACTAGTTGTTGGGTCGAGTAGTTGCACTGCTTAAATAGGTATCGGTAAAAGCCGAGTGATTTCCTGTCACTCGCGAGTTATAGGAGCTGTTTGTTTTCATGCTGTTACAACTATAAGGACGATGGGCGGTGTAGGGTTTTGGTTAACTCTTTTGGTGGTCGGTTGATTGCCCCGTCTGTCTATGGAACTTGTTAAGGCCCGACAGTGGTGGTGTTCATGATCAAGTGTTTGAAAGTACTAATCTCATACCTATTATGGGATGGGGAAGCCTAGTACCTGATTGAACTAGGGTATGGCTTATACCCCTGCTGTCCCTGGAACGAGGTTCCCATGGTGCATCATGTGGGTGCAAGTGCGGTCACAGTATGGTAGAGGTCGGGACTGTGGAGCATTGCATGCCAAGGAAAGTTTGGACCTGACACGTGCCTGGGAATTGATGGGGACGGCCGACACAGGAAGCGACCCTGGTGGTGCGCGGATGTCGTGAGGTTAGGTTCACCATGCATGGTTAAGAAACCCGAATCGATTTGTCTGCCTCTCATAGTTTGAGACTGCTTGATCGCTATGCTACACTGAGTAATGAAAGAGTCTGATGATGACATGGTCTTGATGATGAGTTTATATACATAAAGCTGGATCCATGTTTGCTTAGAGTAAGATGCCAACATAGACTGGTTAATGAACTTAGAATTGGAGCTAAAAACATGGAAGTAAGGACCTAAATTAGTCGCTTTTGGCAAACAAACCCTCAGCCAAAGAGCCTTGCATGTCTAGACGTGGTGGAGTAGTTTTACCACCGGTCGCTTAAGTCTTGTTGAGCTTAGCAGCTCAACCTTGTTTGTGGCTTTCTTTTCAGGTGAAGTCGCAGCTCCTGAGTTCGCTTCTGTTGGCACTTGGCCGTCCCAGCTCCCTCCGGGTTGGACGGTTGAGTGGGATCCCTCCTCGGACAGCGAGGAAAGGGATCACTGATGTCCTAATCGGCCTCATCAGGGACATCCGACCCTCGGCGCTAGCTTCCGTTATTTTACCCTTTCCGCTGCTTGAACCCTGTAAAAACTCTGATTTTCGTTTGGATGTTGAACTAAATGATCAAATTTGGTTAACTCAGTGGATCTGTTGTATTCTCTGGAACCACTCACCTTCGTGTGAGTTCGCTAAACTCGGTCCTGTTGAGTGGTTTAATCGGATGAAATCCGACAGCACTTCGAGTTAACTTGACTAAGGCATGAGTGTCGCGTGTCAGGCGACTTAACTATGCTTTAATCAAGGTAATCCGAGGTGGATCCGCCACATAATATTGACCAAGTTCTTTATCTAATACGAAGACCTATGTCCATTTCTCACGTAATACAATATAGATGGACCGGCAATGGATGTATAATGTGGACAGACGGACCAAGGAGTTTGTTGATGGCTTGCATTATTTTTTTGAAGTGTCCAAAGCCAACAAGCCAGAGAAGGAATTCATATGTTGTCCATGCTTCCATTGAAGTAACTATTTGGTTTGGACCAAGCACGGAGAAAGAGGGGTTATAATGGAAGACGACAAAGAAGAGGAGGATGATAACAATATTCCAGACTGGGCTGCAGGCTAAGCTTTTGCAGATAGTACAATGGGCAAGGCTGATGAAGAAGAATATGCAGAAGATGACCCTATTGATGATCTTGGTCAGGTGCCATGGGATGCATAGAAAGGCTGCAAAATTGAGAAAGAATCAGAAAAGTTGCAGCGCATGATAGATGATCACAAAAAATTGTTGTACGCAGATTGCAAGTAGGGGCATAAAAAACTGGGTACCACACTGGAAATACTGCATTGGAAGGCAAAAAATGTTGTGTCCGATAAGGCATTTCATGGGATACTGAAAATTGTAAAGATTATTTTTCCCAATAATAATGAATTGCTATCCACAACATATGAAACTAAACAGGTTGTTTGCCCTCTGGGATTGGAGGTTTAGAAGATATATGTATACCCTAATGATTGTATCCTCTATCATGGTGATGAATACGAGAAATTGGATGCTTGTCCTGTATGCGGAGCGCTGCGGTATAAGATCAGGCAAGATGATCCTCGTGATGTTGAGGGGCAGCCTCCCAAGAAGAGAGTTCCCATGAAAGTGACGTGGTATTTCCCTATAATACCACGTTTGAAAAACTTGTTCAGAAATAAGGTGAATGCTAAGTTGATGCGATGGCAAAAAGAAGAACGTAAGCAACATGAGATGTGCTGAGACACCCCGCAGATGGGGCACAGCAGAGATCAATTGATAGATTATTCCTGAACTTTGAAAGTGATGCAAGGAACATAAGGTTTAGTTTAAGTACTGATGAATTCAATCCATTCGATGAATTGAGTACGGGTTATAGTATTTGGCCTGTGACCCTATGTATGTTCAACCTTCCTCCTTGGTTGTGCATGAAGTGGAAGTTCATTATGATGCCGGTGCTTCTCCAAGGCCTAAAAAAACCTGGCAACGCTATTGATGTGTACCTAAGACCGTTGGTTGATGAACTTTTACTGCTCTGGAAGGAAGAATGTGGACATGTGTGGGATGAGGATAAACAAGAGAGCTTTAACCTTTGAGCATTGTTGTTCGTAGCCATCAATGATTGGTTTGCACTGAGTAACCTTTCAGGACAGACAAACAAGGGATATCAGGCCTGCACCCACTGTTTAGACGACACAAACAGCATGTATTTGAAACACTGTAGTAGGAAGGTTCCATCTGGGTTCTCCTCAAATATAAAGGGGATAATAAATATGAAAGAAAAAAGTTCACAAATATAAAGTCCCATGACTGCCACATGTTGAAGATCTAGTTGCTTCCGATTGCACTGAGGTGTATTCTATCAAAGAATGTACGATTGGTGCTCATAAAGCTATGCACGTTTCTCAATGTGATTTCGCAGAAAGCAACCGATCCAACCAAGCTACTAAAACTACAGAACGATGTGGTACAATGTCTTGTCAGCTTTGAGTTGGTATTTCCACCGTCCTTCTTCAATATTATGACACACCTCCTGGTTCACATAGTCAAAGAGATTACTATTCTTGGTCCAGTATTCGTGCACAATATGTGACCTTTTGAGAGGTTCATATCAGTCCTAAAAAAGTATGTTCTTAATCGTACCCGTCCAGAAGGAAGCATTGCCAAGAGATATGGAACAGAGGAGGTCAAGTTTTGTGTTCATTTTATTGACTCAATTAATTTGATTGGGGTTCCAACATGACACCACGAGGGGAGGCTATGGGGAATAGGCACCCTTGGAAGGAAATCAAGTTGGAGCAATGATGGTGATTTATTCCAGAAAACACACTTCACGGTTATGCAACAATCATCCTTTGTGGCTCTGTATATCGAGGAACACAAGCAGATTCTATTTTCCCAATACCCGACGAAATCCGATGCCTGGATTATACGTTATCACATGGATACTTTTACCTCTTGGTTGCGTCAACACCTTATGGGTAACTCCGCGATTCACGAACAACTCGCTTGGATAGCCAGGGGACCTTCTAGCACAATCGTGAAATTTCAAGGTTACGAGATAAATGGTTATACATTTTACATGACAGCCGAAGACCAAAAAAGTACCAACCAAAATAGTGGTGTCTGTATAGATACCATCGACAACAATAGGAGCAAGGACTCGTATTATGGTTTCATAGAGGAGATCTAGGAACTCAAACATGGACCGTTGAACATCTCTCTATTTCGTTGCTAATGGGTGAAGCTAACTAGAGGTGGCGTAACAAAAGATCAGTATGGAATAACAATAGTGGACCTGACCAAGACTGGATACAATAATGAACCATTCATCCTTGCCAATAATGTGCATCAGGTTTTCTATGTGAAGGACATGTCTAGCAAACCCAAGAAAAATTCAGAGATAAAGAAAAACCATGGGAGCTAAAGTGCCACATAGTTCTTCCAGGTAAAAGAAAAATCATGGGAGTCGAGGACAAAATAGACCAGTCAGATAATTATGATCAGTTTGATGGCATGCCTCCATTCGCTGTCGAAGTTAACCCAAGCATCATGCTATCCAAAGAAGAGGCTCCGTACTTACACCGTGATCATGAGCAAGGAATATTTGAATGCACTAAATATGGTGCACCTTTATGTAATGCTCTATAGCCATCAGAACCTTTCAATTATATTGTAATGCTCTATGGTGAACCTTTATTCGATCAATATAACAATGTCAACTTAACCACATACATCAATTGCATTTTTTTGCATGTTAAAATTATTTAATTGAAGAGTTTATTGATGATAGTGATGCATTAAAATAATTATTTTAGAAACTTAGTGAACTAGTATAGAATTAATGACCGATTCAAACTTATTTTAAATATACTTGCTAATTTAATATATTTTTGCATGTTCAAAACATGTAAAGTTTTTATTTTTCTTTAAAAAAACTAGTGCAAAACAACTTAAAACATATATAAATTTAAATTACAAAAGCAGCGGGAAATGAAAGAGGGGGGGGGACTAAAGGGTGCTTTTTTTGATCTCCCGCGCGAAAAGCACCCTTTAGTCTCGGTTGAATTTTCAACCGGGACTAAAGCCCCCCAGTCCCTAGTTGAATTTGCAACTGGGACTAAAGGCCCTTTGGTCCCGGTTGCAAAGTCAACCCGGAACTAGGGGGGTTATAATTGTGGCGAAACCGCCCAAATTAACTTGGCTAAAATGCACTTAAGTCGCCTAACACGCGATCATGCACTTTAAGCAAGTCAACTTGGTCGTTCATCAGATTTCATCCGATAAACCACTTACACTTTAAGCAAATCATGCACTTGGCTTTTTTGAAATATCGGAACTCGTTGGTAGTTAATGTGAACAAAAGGTCATTTAGACTATAAACAGTCATGCACTTGGCTTTTTTGCATCAATATCCAAATATTAGGTATTTTATGAATTTATGGTCGATCAAAGTTCCAGCATGTAACATGCTTTCACTTGTAGTTATCTGAGGGCTTACTATGAGGAATCTTATTAGAGGCATTTCAATTCCTAGTATCTTGTATTTCAAATTTCAAGAGCAAGTAAGATAATTTTAATGTTTGGATGTAAGCAACGGTATATTTCACATGTATCTTATTAGAGGCTTATTGTGAAGATTTATCCTTCCTCGTTAATGGATCCCAATTATATTTCATGTGTGTCTTTCACAAGTTTCTTTTATACATTCTATGATTTCATGTTTATACATTAATTGTACTACTTGATATAATTTTTAAGTTAATGTATATATGATTACACGTGTGTTTAACTAATATCATTATTAGTTGAGATGGGAGACGAAGAGCATGCAAGGTATATAGTGGAGCAGATTATTGCTGGCGGTAGTGGCTCCAACGTTCCAAGAACCTACACTGAGGATGAGAGTAGCTAGACGGACATGTTCCTCAACATGTCCGGTGATGGCAATGATGAGCCTGAGCACGGCGTTGATGACAATGAGGAACAAAATCTTGCCGTGATGGAAGGTTCCAACGAGGTATATATCATTTTCATTGTTTTACCCCATCTATAATTTCATATTCGTTATTACTATGTACTAATTAATGAATCTTGAACTGTTAGCCTTCTTGATCGATGAAGGGAAATAAGCCACGAGGTCGTACATAGATAATGGGGGGAAGGCTTCACATCACCAAAGTGACAGAAGAGGGCCAGCCAATTGCTCTCGAAAATGTGGCTAGAAAGTTTGTGAGTCAATACGGGACTATTGTAAGGGACAACGTGCCCATCAGCATTAGAGAATGGAAGGGTAAACAAATATGATACATACGTGCTCCCGTAGACACCAAAGAATATGTTGTGGGAAGATGTCAAGAAACACTTCACATTTCCTAATAGTGTCGAAGAAATAGTTGTGAAAGACTGGATGCTGAAGAAGATGGCAACCCAATTCCAGACTTTCAAGAATAATCTGGATGCCAACTTTATCAAGAAGGGCCGAACTCTAGATTTGAATGACTTGCCAAAACATTGAAGATGCTAAAGTGGGAAAGTTGAAGGTTGATAGAGAGAACAATGAGCTCACTTTGGCGCTCGGGAATCCTGAACACCCAGGACGTTGCCGAGGTTTCGGGGTCGTTCTGTGGAAGTTTGCTTTCCGTAGGGACATCGACACATACAGAAACCGGAAGAGAAGAAAGGAACAACAAGAAGAGAGCTGGCGGCACATGTTAGAAGCTAAAGTGCATTCACAAGAAGTAAAAATGCAGGAAGAAATTAATCGGCGAGTGGCCCTAGCAGTTACTAAGATGGCCCAATCTAGAGCGCTGCCGGATCCCAACGTCGTCATCAGCCCTTCTCAACGCCGAAGCAACTGTGCTTCCATAGGGGTCCCCGATGAGAACATGCCAAGACTACCCATGGTTGCGTAGGACAACCAACGGTACCCTATGGATGACATCATTCAGTGCACCTCATGTGAGATGTATAGAGCATTTGGTAACATCACTATTAAGGTATATATATATATATATAATTTATGCAATTATCTCAATTGATCCACACCTCGGGAGTTTAATAACTTTTTTATTTCTTATATATGTATAGGTGGCGTACGAAAGTGCTTTACCAATCCTGCCAGGGCAGACAAGCCATGGCATGGAAGTTCCACCTGGCTACTCCAGCGTTCGCCTAGATCAGATTTGTGATAGTCAATATGAAGGCCTAGAGCTCGACCTCCCAAGAGGTGATGGGGAAAGGGCACTAAGAGATGCACTTCACGGTATCATTATATGGCACAAACGCTACATCATCATCCCCAACAAGGAGGCATCATTGCTCCCATAGATCCCCTGCAGCCACCATCTCCTCAGAACTCAAGACCGTCATCTCCAGCACATCCACCTCCAGGACCATCATCACCACCGGGACCGTCGCATCCTGCTCGATCACTGTCTCCATCTCCATCAAATCCTGGTGGTGCGAGCGACGACAACCAAAACACCCCTCCACGATCACCATCGCTGGGATTAAAATCTAGTGCGAGCAAGGAACCTGCAGCACCTCTTAAGAAGTCACGACCGCCGCCTTCCAATCCAAGGCAGCCAAAGGCAAAAGAACCTGTTAAGAAAACAAAGAAGTCTGAACCCATTCAGAAGCTAGCAAGCGATATGACTTCTGAGGAGTTGTAGGAGGCATTTCAAGCATATGTAAGGGAGTGGTTTGGAAAAAAAGTTGCAGAAAGAAAAGCAAAGGAGATGAAGCCTAAGCCGGTAGATCTAGCAAAATAAAAAAATTTATTGGCATGAAAATAGACTTTACTATCGAACTACGAGCATTCGTTAGTTAAGTCTCATCAGAAGAAAAAACGAGGAGAGTCATCTTCCAGTCATACTGTCCCCCAGCTCGGGGAGCAAGCAGATAAAGACGCTCAAGCTATAGCAACAATGCCCTTGGAATAACAAATTAGGGTCATTACATTTATGGAAGATATAGGTATGTCGCTTGCTGAAGTTCTAGGGCAAGCTGAACCACCAGCTCCAGAAAAGATTGTACCTAAATGACCTTTTGAGGTAGGCAAGCCTCTAGTAAATCCTAAATTGGTACAAAAGCTCTCTATGAAGATGTATGAATTCCATCAATGGTACATGGAGCAGTCGGCCAAGGAAAGGGTCGTGTTCGCTCTTCGTGTTAAACCGATTGACTTTTTCGGCGAAGGTGAGAAACTCCTGTGGTACCAATTCAAGGATATATATGAAGTGTACCATCAGGATGCTCTTGATGTCTCTCTCATCGACACCTGGGTTTTGTAAGTGTGTGGTTATCAAGATGTAAATTTTGGCTCAGATTAGTATTTTGTGTGTGTGCGTCGTCCTACTAACTTTGTCTTCCATTTTATGTAGGATGCTAATTCAGAGGTGCCGTAGAGAACCGTACTTCAGCGTTGGCTTCATGGATCCATCGCTCGTTAACCAAGATTAGATACGGGATCAACCAAAGCCTACATTAGATGAAATATACAATTTCTTGAGCAACAAAATTACAAGCAATACATACTACTGCTATACAACTTTAAGTAAGTGTGGGTACCATCTATTTTCGTTTTCCTTTTCCTTATCTAATTAATGTTAGTTAGTTCTAATATGAACATTTATGTATGTAGTTTTCACTGGATTCTCCATGTAATTATGATTGATAAAAGCAATGTTATTGTGTTCGATTCATTGAGGAAACCACCGGTGGAGTACAAAGACATTCAAGACATGCTAAACTTGTAATAATTCTAGACCTTTATCTCTATGCAAAAGTTTGTTTCCTAAATTGTCACCTAACACTGTATCATTCATTATTTTAATTCACAGCGCATGGAAATGATTCCGTAAGACTCACCATGGTGAATTCAAAGAAAAACTTACATTCACTACAACGTTCCCGGTACGTATAAGTTTGCACATTGTGTACATTCTATAACACGAATATTTTATAACTTGTTTTTTCGCACTAAAGTGCTTGAGACAGGAACAAGGCAATAATTTATGTGGATACTACGTCTGTGAGCACATGAACAGTTTTGTGTGGGACAAGGTGATATCGGACAATATAGTTGTACGTAAAATACTACTATTAATAATGAATTGTTTTCTAGCTCCTTATATTTAATTGTTCGTGTAACATTCCAATATTTCCAAATTACAGATGTTGCATATTAAAGAAGAACTCTTGGAGAAGGAGAGCCTTTTGGCAATCCAAGAAGGTCTCATAAGATTTCTGGTCCTAAAAGAGAATTTTATTACGATGGACATTCAGTAGCCGAATGGAGCAGCACCACAACGAGAGGATCCTAAGAATGAACAGGGTCAATTATTGTATATATAGTAATTGTATAAATACTAGTTTGATGTGTATAATATACTAAGAATTGTATATATATAGTACTATCATGAAATATATATACGACTTGCATACAATACAAGCGTATACGTGTAAGTAGTGTACGCTATGGATGTATACATATATATATATGTGAAGCAACAATTAGCATTAATATAGAAAAGAATTTAAAAAGGAAAAAAGATATTTAGTCCCGATTGGGAATACCAATCGGGACTAAAGGGGCGCATGCTTGCGCCTGCTAGCGGCCCCTTTAGTCCCAGGACTAAAGACAACCCCCTTTGTCCTGAATAGATAGTCCCAGTTCAATTTTCGGAATCTATAACCCTATCCAACCGGGAGTAAAGGTGAGTTTTCCACCAGTAGTCCGTACAACTACTAGACCCAAAATGAGAATAATTTGGTGGCAGTGATGCAGTTTGGAGATTAATTTGGTACAGTACTAGTACAACTACTAGTGAAAACCAAGTCAAAAAAATTGGACCAGCCCGAGCCCGTCCAGACAATTTATTTGATTTTATTTTCAATTAAAAAGATCCAGAAGCCCGAGCCTAGCCCGACAACGCCCATAGGATGATCATGGGTATAAATTTTCAGCTCAAAACAAATCAAGCTTTTTTTTCAACTCGGTCCACGAAATGCTCATGTCTACATACAACAATTTTAAAGAAGAGCTCTTGAAAAGCAAAACCAAGTAAGGATACGACTAATTAAGGGCTAAACCTCTCAAAAGACAAGCACCCATGCTTGGTGCAGATCTTCATAGCCATAATCTTCGGCATGCAACAAACCCACTTCAAAAGTAGCATGTTGTTCTTCTTTTGCAGGATGCTCCAGAAGTGTATCCAATAAGTTACCCTGAAAATAACCTACAAGTAAGAGTATAATATTTTTTTATCAAATGTCATGTCATGCATATTATGAAAAAAGTGTATTTTTCATCTCTTAAGTATTGCAAAAGTGTGGGATTCATCCCTCATGTTTCATTAGGAGCAAATCAGCCCTTCAACTAACTAAACTGGGGCATCATCCCCATCTTAGTTTAACAATAATTTAGTATTATATAATATCAGTTTTAGCCATATAATCATTTTTCTAATCACTACTTAGCCACGTCTTATTTTGCGTCAATCGCTATAACAATTCGGTGTGATTCGGTTCCATTGATTTTCTTTAAAAAAAATTTATGGGTATTTACCTAATTTTTTTCTAGGTTTTACTCATTACATCGCTAAACATTGACTCATCATATGATTATGTGGCATAAACTGCCATCAGATGGTGTAAGGAAAATGGCCCTTGACCATAATGATTTTGGTGATTAATGACAACATGGTCATTGAGACTAATGTGTTTGCAAGATGTACCATTGTAGGTGTTTCTAGGTCCCAAGGATGAATCCCAAATCCATCAAAATAAAAAGAAAAAGAAAGATTTAGAAGAATTCTATGACATCCAAATGATAAAAAAAACTTAGAGATAGTCTTTTTCTAAGGCGTATAATTGATGGTAGTGAAGTCGGGATAAAGACACGCGAAGACTTGAAGCGAATCCTGCTGGAAATATGCAGCGACACATTCCACCGATTCATACGGTGACCATTGGATAAGGCACCGAATTAGTCGGTGACATGAAAAACAGCAGCATGTTATAGCCATTCATCATCAGCAGCAAACATCACAGCAGTAACAAGTTTCATAAGATGGCATGTTATATCCATTCATTATAATTTGGCCTGATGAGTGACATTATGCCTTTAATCATCCCTGATGAGTTTTGATGAGTTTTCTTCTATATTTGGCATCCAGCATTGATTGATTGATCATATTCACCACATTGGTGGCCTTGTCCAGGTGTCCCTTTCACCTTCTGAAGCTCAGCGGCAGTCTCTTCAAGCTCCATGCTAGCCTTTTCGTATTTTTTCCTTCCACTTCCTGGCATCTTAATCGTTGTAAGGGTTTTCCATTTTCTTCAGCAATGCATCATTTCTCATTTTCTTCCTCGTGTTCGTCAAGGAATTGGTTGACTCCCCAAAGTATCTCTTCTTCAAGTGCAGTTCATAGGTTGTGTCATTGGCCTCCTTCTTAGCAATTCTCCATGCTTCTTCCCATGATTTTTCCTTCCTCTTCATTAGCTTCATCAGAGCACCTTTAGTCCTAGCATCCCATTCAGGATCAACGCACATTTCTTCCCTTCATTCTACAAACACCGATTACATTCATACAATTCGTCATTTACAACACTAACATCAAAAGTAAAAGCAAGGTTTATTAGAATTGAAACAAGTTATCGTTTACCTCGCAGCAGCATGCATACCGGCGTCCAGGGTTGTCAAATGTCCAATTATACCTCACATAGAAAGGCAACCCGTGCTTGCACTTGTTTTTAGGATCCACAACGATAACATCACGATCGGGCGACGGCGAGCTATAGCTATCAGTGACTCCAAGCACCTGTGGAAGCTAATAAAATACACGAACCTATCAAATTATAAACTACTCCCTCCATTTCAAATTGTCGGTCGTTTATAAATGATTTTTGCTATGCACCTATGGGAGCTGATTCTTTGAGAGAAGTGATTTTGTGGCTGAAAGTGATTCTCTAGCATAAACTCTTAAAATCAGGATGGAGAATCACTTCCTAAACTATAGCCTATCAACTTCTAACACCAATCGGAATGCAAATCTAAGGGTACAACAAAATTAGAATTTAGTATCTTCAACCCAGATCCCCAAATCCAAAAATCCCCTTTCCTAGGACGATAAAGGAAAGTAGCGGCACAAAATAGGGGATTGACCTGACCGGAGCTCCTCCTTGTCCTTCCTTCGCCACTAGGCCCGCTATGATTCGCCATTCCCACTGGGGGAGGTTGCAAATCTGCGCACCGAGGCTAGCTCTAGTCTTTGCCACAACCAACAGGAGCACGGTGCTGGTGAGTCTCTTGTAGTAGTGTACGTTGTGTCGAGAAATGAGAAATATACCCCAGGCTTAGGCCTGTAACTGGCATTTGGACCACACCTATTAGAACCAAAATATATAAAATGTGTTCTTTCAAAAAAACATACATAGTTCATGTCTTAGTGGTAGTGCTGTCTGAGCACATCCAAGAGGTCAAATATTCGAGCCTTGCTATCGACACTATTTCTTTTTTATTTTCCTTTCTTGTTTTCATCTCAGACTAACATAACTTACCAAAACTTCTGCCACCAACTCACCTGAAACTTACATGTGGGATCCGGTTGCGGTAAAAACTTCCCACTCGATCGGTAACAGACGGGAGGAGGACGTTTTCCTTTTTATTTTACCACTCTATTTATGAGCTTAAACATACATATGGGACCCTGGTTAGTTTATGATGTTTTCACGGACCTTACATCATCACAAAACCACCATTTAACAGCGAGTGATGATTTCTTTTTGGCTACAATGGCACATTTTATGACGTTCCGTAACTTTATCATTAAATTTGTTCGGATGTCAAACTTTATAACATTTCATCCAGAAACGTCATAAATCTATGACGAGAATAAATGTGTCATAAAATTTTTGACATAGATCAATATATTTCTCGCAGTGTACCATCCTTCCAGTACTCCCGTCATTTTAGCGTCCTCTTTGATAAATTATATTTCCAACTCGTGATCTGCAATTGCAATTATTTAAACTTCTTATATGTACAAGACCGCGGGCTTTAAGAAAAAACAATGGTTCCAAATAAAATCAACACACTAGCTCAAATTAAAGCAACGACAAGCAAACTCGAGAGCTGCGGTTATGAGACTGTCTTCTTGCGCATCTTCCTTCTAAGTGGTTCGGTTCAGTAGCTACCATACCAAACTTAAAACTGTGTCTTTATCAAATTCAAATAATTGTGAAGCCCAAACAAAATATTGCTCTGCGGCAACACCCCACCCCGTGTTTTCTAGTGCAATCTTCACTTGTGGACAAGTTTTTTTAAATTGCACGCGCAATTAGTTGCCTATTTTTATTCCATTTTCAAGGTGCATACACATTTAATTATCATTATTCTCTTTTTTTCCAAAGTGCATGCACGAATATTTAATCGCTTTTGTTTTGTCCTTTCCAAGTTTCATGCGCATGGCTTCCAATCACAATTAACACATTTAATTAGAGACACAAGATTTTTTTCTCATAACTACTACACTACTTAATTAAGGATGGAGTACTTGTTTTAGATTCACTCAGTACCACACAAGGATTTTAGGACACTTACATATTTACTATAATATTATGCATTAAAACAATTGTATCCTACTTTGTTGTTCTCTTCGTCCCTAAATATAAGGATTTATGGGATCTAAGAATAAATTAAATACATAAGGGAAACTATTTCATGCCTCCAATTAAAGCAATTGTGACAAAATTATGATTGTTAGCTCTTGATTTTATGGCGCAATGAGTGCGGCTCTTGATTAGTTACCTAAAAGTACTTATATTTTTTTTGACGAAATTGAAATGCTAAAAGTTCTATCTCTATCTCTTCTCTACAATTTTACAATTAAAAAATGTAAGAAGGGGACTTTTTTTCTCGTGCGACCCGCGGGTGGCCGAGCCTTCGCTTCGCCAACTTGCAAGTCTTGCCGTTGGATTGATTTTCTTCCGCTAAATCCCTTGATCTCCGCATAAAATTCCTCTCTGTTCCTCTCCGCGCGTGGATGACCGTCCAGCACGCTGCTTCTCCGATCCAGAAAACAATCGAGCCCGTCGGATGGTCCGCGCCGCCCGCGTTGCCTCACCACGCCCCCGCAACACCCGCGAGGCCTCGATGTCATCGTCCAGGAGGGCGCGCTCTGATCCTCCTCCGCCGGGCCCCGATCCGATTAAAGAGAACCGTCGACAGCGAGACGAAGCGGCTCCTCGACTCCCCCGTCTTCCTTCCCCAAACTTCTTCGCCTGTTCGTCTGCGCATTCGATTCGATCTGTCTAGCGCGGCCTCATCAAGACATTCCAATCCAAGGTAAGTCTAGATATGGATGTGTCTTTGTTATTTCGTGAGATTAACCCCTTATCCCTTTCCGATCGAATGTTACTAATTTGCAACTTGCATCTATCTGTCCGATGTCTGCTGGTGCAAGGATGGTCGGCAAGAGAGGACCAGATCGAGGGCGAGGGATCAAGCTCGAATCAAGCGCGGATGTCTTCGTCTTCCAGGCCGTGAAGGTATCGTCCCTGACTGGATGTAAAAAGACCCTAATCTAACATTATTTAGATGTATACGACATATTGCTCTTCTCCATAGTGGCTGCAGTGGCTGTTTCTTTGTTGTGGAGATCAGTTCCTAATGGATAGATCTCATAGCTATTGCCCATCATTGATGAACTAAGAATAGACTGGTTTTAACTGCATGCCTGCACGTCAAAAGGCTTTAACCTATAACTAATCAAGCATGTAGTTATGGGAGCATGATAAAGCCATAGATGAATGCGTGTCAAAATATATCTTTGTCAACCATAGATGGAGAACAGAAATAAATCTTAAACCTACAACTAATCAAGCGTGCAGTTAATGCACATCAACAGGTGATCCAGGCGCTACATTCTCAGGTGGAGCAAAGAAATAAATTTTTAGGATAGCTTTAACCAAATAATGCAATTACTTGGCCTTAATTGTCGGGCCTTAGTTGTTGTCACTGTTGGTATTTCTTAATGCTACGAATAAATCCGCAAATGCATGAATATACCATTGTAATATTTCACCCGGCGTTATTTATATTTTCCTAAGGGATGGCATTGGTGTAAAAGAATTTATCGAATACATATCCAGATCATAAGCTTAACTAATAGGCCAAAATTCATACAGGGGTAAGCCATGATAAATATATGAGGGTAATGTGACACACACAAGCCAATCTCAAGAATAAAGAAGAAAAAGAATAAGCCTAAGGTTAGCGGGAGCAAGGCATACAAGAGGTCCTAGTGGCAACTATCTATACTAGCAAGGGTCATACAAGCATATGGTCAGAGCTAACTCTAAGCATACAGCATAACGTGGAGAATACCCGGCCCTGGTCTACCAAGGCAAAATATCTTTCAGAACTCCTACACCATACTCGAACATGGGGACTACAAGGGACGGACAGGGATGTCACCACCTGCTGCCTACCCCTCAGATCATGGGGCACAATCATATTTGATGGATTCCAATGCGCCCGAGCACCACGCTCGTACACGTGATCACTACTCTAGCCTCTTCGGAACCCCGACTATGATGATCGACATGCATAGAACAAGAGCAAGCCCGAAGGCACAACAAACCGATCGATAAAATAGACTCAGCCTAAGCATATGAGTATAACTTAGTAAAGCACAAGACATGGCATAATATACTACTGAAATAGCATAGCATCTATACTCTTTATAGATAGGATACCGACAAGTCGAGTATAAAGCCATACCGAGAACTGGAGGTTACATCCCCAACCAACCCGAAGAATAGCTTAGCACTACAAGAATTTAACTCTAGCCTAACTCCACTAGCCTAAGGATTACATGAGTAGCAAGAGAGAGGGAGAGAGGCTTCAAGTGTGGTGTGTGTGAGAGGGGGCTCCTCCTCCTCTCTTTATAGGTCTGTAGAGACGGTTCCCGAGAGGCATCTTCGAGGAATATTCCTCCACCACCTTTGGGAGTCAACCAGGGACCGCCACGTGGAGGATGAGGATGAGGGACGCCCATCCAGGTTTAGCCGAACCAAGGGTTCGGCCGACCTTGGGTTGGGCCGCCTCGCCACCACCTTTGTGTGGCGGGCTTCGTGGTAGGCCTTAGTCATTACCCTTGTGGACCCATGCGGGATTGGGTTGATTTGTGTGGCGGAACCGTCCTAATTAACTTAGCTAAAGCACAATTAAGTCGCGTAACACATGATCATGTGCTTTAATCAAGTTAACTCGGCAGTCCATCAAATTTCATCCGATAAACCACTCCACAGGACCGAGAAAGCATAGCTCACATGAAGGTGAGTGGTTCCAGAGAATACAATAGATCATCCAAATTAAACAAGTACATTAATTCATTACAACATCAGGTTCGAAATTCAAACATAGTTTGCAAAGTTCTTAAGCAGCAGAAATAAACAAACGGAAGCTAGCGTCGATGTCGGCCGTCACGACGAGGCCGATCATGACATCAATTGTCCCTGTCCTCGCCATCCGAGGAGGGATCCCACTCGATCGTCCACCCAGGAGGAAGCTGGGGAGGCCAAGTGCCACTTGCAGCAAACTCAGAGATGTCAACATCACCTAAAAGATGTGCCACAAGCAAGGCTGAGCAACTATGCTCAACAAGACTTAACCGTCAGGTGGTAACTACTCCACCAACATCTAGACATGCAAGGCTTTCTGGCTGAGGGGTTTGTTTTTGCCAAAAGCAACTAGTGTAGGTCCTTACTTTCCATATTTTAGCCACAAGTTCTACGTTCAATTACCAATCTAAGTTAGCAGCTATACTAAACAAGCATAGTTTTCCAAACAATTAGTACAAATAACCACATTAGATCATCATCATCTTTCATTCTTACTCAATGTAGCATAGCGATCAAGTAGTCCCAAACTGTGAGAGGCAGACGAATCGATTCGAGTTTCTTAACCATGCATGGTGAACCTAATCTCACAACATCCGCGCACCACGAAGGGTCGCTTCCTTTGTCGGCTGTCGCCATCAATCCCCAGACCCGTGTCGGGCCCACTTCCCTTGGTACAAGGCTCCACAGACCCGGCGTCTGTCGTTCTATGACCGCACTTGTCACCACATGCGGCCACAAGGAAACTTCATTCCAGAGACAGTGGATCGAACTGCTCACGTCTTGGTTCAATCAGGTACTAGGCTTCCCTATCTCATACTAGGTATGAGATTAGTACTTTCAAACACTTGATCACGAACACCAACCCTTTTCGACCTTAATCCAATTTCATGTAGACAGACGGAGCAATCCACCGACCACCAAAATAGTTCACAAAGCCCTACCCCATCCATCATCCCTATGGTTGATGCAAAAAGAAAGCAAGCAACTCCTATAACTCGCGAGTGACAGGAAATCACTCGACTTTTACCGAGTTCTGTTTAAGCATTGCAACTACGCGGCCTATCATACTAGTGTTCAGATCAAAGGAAACTAAGTCATGCATCTACGGTTTCAATCAACTCCTGGCATGCACAAGTTTAGAAAAACCGAGTTATGCTCCGGGGCTTGCCTTCAAGCGGGGCGATAGCGAACTGGTCCTCGGCGTGCACGAGCTCGACTCCTGCAGGCGGCTGCTTAGCTACGACTTCGTCTTCTGGTGCCGGGTGAAGTTCGTACGTTTCGTCTACGAGGTTCAGCTCTACATGAAATGCAATGTAAGGATAAGACACTTAGACGGTGATTTCAACAGTATTTGCAAGGATTTAAACCCAAAACTGTAGCAAAACTACAGGAAAAGGTGCAAAACTCACTTTATTGGACTCTACTCAGAATGAGGATTCCAACCAAAGTGATTTCACGTTTTTTTTTATTTTTTTCCTCAATTTCATATGTAATTTCCAAGTTTCTGTCGATTTAAAACGAGTTAAAAGAGTCGGATCGGGGAAAACTTACGATCTAACCCTTAGACTTAAGGAATAATTGTA
Source organism: Setaria viridis (assembly GCF_005286985.2). NCBI lineage: Eukaryota > Viridiplantae > Streptophyta > Magnoliopsida > Poales > Poaceae > Setaria > Setaria viridis. Next base: position 10,873,884 of record NC_048266.2, read on the forward strand.
CCGGGATCCTCAGATTTACACAGAGAAGTCCTCAAAATTTTACACAGATACCCTCGGTCAAAAGAAAAAGACACAACCGAGCCCTCGGGCAAGGCAGACAGCACTCGGGTGAGGCGGACAGCACTCGGGCAAGGCGGACAGCACTCGGGCAAGGCGGACCAGGTCTGATTGCTTTTGCGGATTATTCAGGGTCGGGAAGAGCTGGAAACGGGTCAACAGCTCACCTTCGGTCCTACTGACGAGGTCTCGGGGTCGGGAAGAAACAAGCCGAGGCGGAATGGCGGAAGGCGGTAAGTTTCGGGCGGTGGCGATCCGGCAAGACAGGGGCCTCAGAGCCTCCTTGAGCAGGTCGGCGAGCTCTTCAAACAGGTCGACAAACTCCAAGCCACTCTGTCGCGGCGGCGATTGGTCGGCGCCTCCATTGGTGAGCTTGGACGCAATCTTGCCCTGGTTGGGCAGCAAGGATTTGGGGCTGGGGGGAGCAAAGTGGGTTTGCTGGGCACGCAGATCTGCTAGGTCTGCGCGTATGTGTGGTCGCGGCCATTAATGGCGGTGGCGCCATTGGCGGACAGGAGGGAGGGAAGGGTACTGCAGGCGAGGGCGCTGCAGGCGAGGTGAGAGGACGAGCGGTGTGATGCAAGTATGCGCGGGACTAGCGGCTCTGCCGGGGCATGCTACTGGCGAGGTGGGGCAAGGAGCTATCATTGCCTGCGCGGCGGTTGGTGGAGACGGCTGCGTCACGGGGCGCGCGTGCGAGCAGCGCGACTCGGGTGTGACGGGAGGGCCGGAAGGCGTTGGGGCGCGCGGTCGATTATCCGGGTGGGGTGGATGCGCGCGGGAGGCGAGGTGGTACCGGTGCGGCAGCGGCCGGTCTTCGGTCGCGGAGTGGCCAGGGCGACGGCGGAGCTGCTGGCAGTGCGCCTGGCGCGGTTGACGAGGTCTCGGGCGGGACAAGACGGGACAGAGCAAAGGACTGCGGGTCGTCGTCGCGTGCGACTGGGGAGCGAGGCGCATCAACCCATCTTGTCGCGGCCGGCAACTGGGCGAGGCGGCGCTCGCCAGCGAGGTCATGCCACGCGGCGGCGGCGCTCTGGAGCGCGGCGCACGTGCGCTCTGGCGCTGTCTAGCCAACGGATCCGCGAGATCCTTTGCCGAGCCCATCTTCAAGCCTCTAGATCTCCCAATTTTCAAACTGTGCCATGTTAACTCCCTTTACAAGGGTTGTAGTACATAGACCAAGGTCCAACTTTTATAATTTGACCGAGTTCAAAAACATGGTGGATTTGGAGATTCAAAGCTCCAAAGTTTGGAGGAACGCCAGTTTCAGGGCTTAGAGAAAAGAGGTGGTTTTGACTGGTTTTTAGGGTTTGGGGCTGAGTTGAGCTGTGGATCTGGGAAGCTTCGAAGGTGAATTGGACCATGGTCCAATTAGCAAAGTTGTTGTAGCAACTTAGTTCTCCAACTTTTACAAAGGGACTAACAAAGAATCTTCCAGAGGTTGAAGAAAAGAGGACAACCATTGGATTCAAGGTGAAACCGATCAAAGGAGCCCTTAGGTGGAGGGAGGGACGACTTCTCATGGGCGAGGTGCCCGCGAGCGCTGAGGCGGCCCCCCGCCGGTGACCACCTGGTCCCGGCGTCCACCCCCCATGGACGGTGAGCTTCCTCTCTCCTCTTCCTGGTCGTCTCCATGGACATATCCAATGTGGATCTTCGTCCAGGGCTCAATTTCTCCAGCAAGGTATGGTCCCTTTTGGGTGCTCGGATTTCGGCTCGTCCCTCCTCCACTTCTACGAGTTTTTGGCTCTTGGCTTCCTTTTCTCGGTCAAAGATCAAGCTTTCTGTAAGCAATGTGGCTTTTCTCCTCCAATCGGTCATTGGAGGATCATCGGACCTCTTTCAAGTTTCTGAAGTGGAAGATTGGATCTTCAAGTTTTGTGTTTCTTGCAAAGAAGTTGGGCTTCTCATCTATCAGATGGGATCTTCTCATTGTGATATCTTTAAAGTGGATTTCAACTTGTTTAATGAACGAGGTTTGCACTTCGCCAAATTGGTTATAGCAAATTCTCAAGGAACTCACTTTCCCTGGATTTCTATTTCCTCTAAGAAGACTCCTTTACCTTTAACTGGAGCCAATTCTTTGCCTCTTGGTCGATCTATGTTTCGTCAACGCTCACCACCATCAAAAGGGTTTCATGATGTTCGCTTTCCAGCTTCGGATCTCTCTGGTAATCGTTGGAACCAGATCAATTCTCTTGATGTGCGTACCCGGGTTCATGAACAGAGAGCACAGGAGATTCAAAATTCAAATCAATCCTCTCTTGGCATTAATTTGGACCTTAATTTGGGTCCAACAGGTCAATCTTTTAAGTCTGTCTTAATTGGTAGCTCGGGTCCTATGGCAACGGCTCCATTGGTTACAAATTGGGGAGTGAAGCTGGGCCAAACTCAGTGCTCCAGATGTCTATCTAATACCCATTCCAGAGATTCTTGTTTGAGGCCCATTCGTTGTGGCTCATGTTTTCGCTTGGGCCATTTTGCGGCAACCTGCAGATTTCGTCCACATTTTCCTGGGCTTTCCAAAGATACAGCTTCATTTCTGCCACCATGCCTGGATAACTGGTCATCTTTTCCGGTGAGCACCTGGTTTCGGAACGTGATCCCTATGACCAGTGGGTCCTCCAACGTCCAGGATGTGACAGTTGGTAATTTTTAAGAGTTGGGTCTCTCCCTGTTGGGTATACCGGCAACTGCCCCTAAGGAAACAATTTTTTGGAAACGTCCCCTCAGTGGCGTGGTTCCAGGCGGCGTCCCTTCGTCTTCCTCCCCGACCTCGGAGCCCACGCAAAAAGCTCCGCCACCTCCGCCGCCATTTGCAAACAGTGCACCCTCCACTCGCCCTACCCTCCCGCATTATCCCCAAAACTGCACTGAAGAGAATCCTCTGTCTTCTTTTGGACCATCGCTGGATCTGGCTGATCTCCAAGCAGCATTCATGGCTTACAAGTTCGTTAACCCAACACCCTTCATGCCGCGGGGGTGTCAGCGTCAAATGGTGGGCTTCCGCAAACCAATGTCACGGGTGGTTCTTGGTGGAGCGCGTCGGAATCAAAGTGATGTGGCCATTGCAAAGATTGAACCTCTCCCACAGCTTCAGGTATCTTTTCAGTACATACGGGAGCTTCTAGATGATTTTCTACGAAACCATAAGGGTCTTGCTATTCACTCAATTCAACCCTGTCCATATGGTCAAGCATATGTTCGATTTCACTTTGTGCATGACAAAGATTTTCTCATTGGGGGTGGTCAGCATCAATATGGTCAATACAGGATTTCTTTTTTGGACCACAACAGGGGTTGGAACAATAGACTCACCACTATGAATTGTGAGGCTTGGGTTATGCTTCTGGGACTCAATATTGATTATTGGACAAAATCAGACATAGAAAAAGCTGTGGCGGTTTTTGGGAGATTGTTAGTCTGGGAAGAAGACCCAAATAATCTGGCTCGTGTTATTGTTAAAGTCCGAGTAGTGGACTTAACTGAGATCCCCTGGTTCTTGGTATGTTCAGAGGGAGAAGACTTTGAAGGTAATTCATGGACTGTTCAATGTGAAATTCTGCAATACACATTGTTAGGGGTGGGGCCTGAAGATGAAAACCAACCTCCTGATGAAGTTGACCCACACATGTTTGATTTCTTTGGATATGGTCAACCTTCCAATGCCGCTGACCATAATGTCCAAGGTGCTGGTAATGGTGCAGTGCCTGCGCATGGTCCGGCTCAACAATGGGGTCTCTGGCCAGAGGGGCCTCAAGGACAGAATAATGCCCCTTTTATTGGGCTCCAACCACCCCCAGAAGTGCCTATTGTACAAGCTCTCCCAGCTAATCAGGAGCAACATGTTCCACCACACGATGCTAATCAAGATGTTTTGGTCCAGGATGCTAATCCTAATGGTCTAGATTTTGATCTAAATATGGCGGTGGATGATGATTTAGGAGGCATTGACAATTTAATACAAGCAGCAGATAATGAGGGTGCTGAAGACCCAATGGAGGATAATATGCAAATTATTGATGGGACAGACTTTTCAGGGAGTGATGACATTCCTCCTCATAACTTTAACAATGAACCTGTGCAAGTAGATGTGTTCATTCCCTAGAATAATGGTCAGCCCCTACACATGGTCCAGGATGAGGTCAATGAAAATGAGCTTCTGGGCGAAAATCAAGCTCAGGAAGGACACCATGGGCCTCAAAACATTCCAATGCATTTGAGCTTTGTACAAACTCTTGGGCCCTGTCAGGATCCTGTCTTCTTTCAAATGCAGAGTGTTAAACAATCTCAAGCCATTCAGACATCTGCAGAAATATATAATCATTGGGCAAAGTACTTTTCTTCAGGCACGACAGACTCTCAGGTACAAGTCCCCCCTGGCATGGTCTCATTTTTTTATGGCTCAACTCCTGAACCCTATGAGCTTTGTCTGGGCCAAGAACTTTTTATCTTCACCAGCTATGCTATTCCTCCATTCAGAGCCGGCTGTACAACTCAGTCTACCCAATAAATGTCCAAGGATTCCTCTAATCAGGGTAAGGGGCTCAAATCCAAAGATATCGTGTTTGAAGGGAATTTACACGGTGATATTGCAAGCTCTTCAGCTACTCCTTTCAGAGTTTTTGCAAGGTTCAAGGAAAACAACAAGGGTAAAACACTAGCGGAAGACTTCGTCGGGGTCGGACATCCCTGGTGAGGCCAACCGGGACATCACTGGTTCCTCTCCTCGCCGTCCGAGGAAGGATCCCACTCGACCGTCCAGCCTGGCGGGAGCTGGGGCGGCCAAGCACCAACCAGAGAGGGGTCGGGCGCAGCAACTTCACCTGAAAAACAGGAGCTACAACAAGGCTGAGCTACTAAGCTCAACAAGACTTAACCGATAGGAGTAACTACTCCTCCTTCTAGACATGCAGGGCTGTTTGGCTGAGGGGTTTATTTGCCAAAAGCACTAAGTAACCCTATTTTCAAGTTTTAGCTCCGGTTCTAGGTTCATTTACCAGTCTAGGTTGTGCCACCTATTCTAAGCATTCATAGAACCAAACAAGAGGTATAGATACATCAATAAACATGTCATCATCAGATTTCTCATTTACTCAGGGTGACATAGCGATCAAGCAATCTCAAACTGTGAAAGGCAGACAAATCGATTCGAGTTCTTTAACCATGCATGGTGAACCTAGCCTCACGACATCCACGTACCCGGAGGTCGCTTCCTGTGTCGGCCTTCCCCATCAATCCCCTAACCCGTGTCGGGCCCATTTCCTTTGGTGCAAGGTTCCACAGACCCGGCCTCTGCCGTTCTGTGACCACGCTTGCCACCACGTGCGACAACCAGCAGGGGAAACTCCGTTCCAAGAACAATGGGGCGACCGCTCACGTCTAGGTTCAATCCGGTACTAGGCTTCCTCATCCCATACTAAGTATGAGGCTAGTACTTTCAAACACTTGATCACGAACACCACCACTGTCGGGCCTTAGCAAGTTTTCATAGACAGACGGGGCGACCATCCGTCCACCAAAGAGTTACCAAAACCCTGCCCCATCCATCGTCCTTATAGTTATAACAGGAGAGTAAACATGCAACTCCTACAACTCGCGAGTGACAGGAAATCACTCGACTTTTACCGTCTCCTAGTTAAGCAATGCAGCTACTCGGTCCAACAGCTCGTGCTCAGATCATTGGGATGACTAAGTCATGCATCTAGGGTTTCACACAACTCCTATACGTAAATGCACAAGCATGTTACAGAAGGCATGCGCAAGTCTGGCAAAACACGTAGGATTTTCATGCAACCGGGGCTTGCCTTCAAGCAAGGAGGACGGGAACTGCTCGACTTCGGAGGCGACTTCGGCTTCGGAGGACAGGAGCTCGGCTACAGCTTCTTCTTCTGGCGCCGGGTGAAGCTCGTAGAAGCCGTCGGCGAGGTGCAGCTCTACACGAATGCAATGCAAGGGTTAGCATAGATAGTTATTTCAACAGCAACACTGGCTCGCCTGAGCCCAGAAACTCGCGACAAAGAGCAGGAGGTTATGGTGGTTCAAGAGAGCTGATGATGATCAAGAGGTAAGGGTAGGAAAGGAACTCATGATCTGATCCTTGAACCAGAGGATGTGATATACTGGGGGTCCTTAGACGCAAGCGTTGAAGGGTTCCCCAGTTTTACACATACACCCTCGGGTTGAAGAAAAAGACCACAGCCGAACCCTCGGGCGAGGCGGATATAAGGGTCGGCGGAACAGATAGGGTCGGGCGAGACGAACCCGGGGTCGGGCGGATAGGAGGGGTCGGGCGAGGCGGACTGGGGTCGGCAACTCACCTTCTTCCTGAAAGGAAAGCTTGGGGTCGGGAAGAAGCAGACTTGGGCGGAGGGACTAAAGCTTCGAACAAGGGCTAAGACTGGGAAAGCTACGGCGGCGGCGGTGCTTCTTGCAGATCACAAGAGAGCTTTTACGCAGCACGGAGGAGCACGCGGCTGGGTGACTTGGAGAAACTGAGAGAGAACTGAGAGAAGAACTCCTCAAGAACTGGGTGGGTGGCGCTAGGAGCTTGAGCAGAGAGCGAGAGAATGGCTAGGGCAACAATGGCGGAGGGAACTCCGGCGACGGGGGCATTCCTTTTATAGCTGCTGGAGCAGAGGAAAGGAAGCGGTGCGGGAGAGAGAGAAGGGGAGTGGCGCGAAGGCTGGGGAGAGGCAATGGAGTGCTCTGCCGGGGCGGCGATTGAGCGAAGAGGGCGGTGGTGCAGAACTTCGGGGGTGACGCCAGCGATCATTGCGTTCTGCCGTCAGGGCGGCGTAGGAGCGGGTAGACTGGTGGTTGAGATTTGGCGGAAAGCGTGCATCGTCGTGCGGAAGATTTGATAGAAGCGACCGGTTTAACGGCGCTAGAATCGAGGGCGCACAGGTGAGAAGACAGGCGGACGCGGGCGCGCGGGCGAGCGCGGAACAACAGATTGTCGGGCGGCTTCTGACAGAGCGGGGGAAAGGAGCTGTCGCGGCCGCGGTCGGGGTTGGCGGTGGAGGAATCATCGTGTAGCGGCGACCGGGCGGCGCGACTGTGGCTGAAGGGACGGAAAAGACGGGCGACATCGGGCTCTGGGGCCGGGATCTGGCGGCGTGATGATGGGCGCGGGAGGCGAGGCTCTGCAGAAAGGGGTGCAGAGGGCTTCCGCTGCCATTGGGGAAGGGGGCGCGAGAACCCACTCGGTCGCTTGCCAGAGACAAAGGGACTTTCTGATGTTCTGCTCAACTTTATAAAGATAAACCCGCCCTAAGGCGTCAGGTCGGGCTGATTTTCCAGACTTAGCCGAAATTGCTAAAGGAGACTGAGTTGACCAAACCAGGGAACTTTGACCTGGATTTTGGAGAAAACAACACAGATTGGTATACCGGGTTTTTGATGGGCTTCTTATGAGGGGAAAAAGGGTACTTTCCCTTGCCTGAAAGTTGCCAAAGCTCTTCTCTAAGCACAAGGACTTGTTCTTAAGATTAAAACGCCGTTTAAGCACCCAGGTTGTTACAATTTGCTTTGGCATGTGGGCCTCCTTAACTGTCGTGTACGCGTCAAGTGTTCTATGTGTTTCATCCGCATTTGCATTGGTTTCCTCTCTTGTATACACTTGTATCTCTTAAATAACTTATTTGCCAATACATGTAGAACTGGGTTATTGATAATGAGTAAGGAATGTTAGTTTTGTTCTATTCTTTGAGTAGTGTGACGGTCGGATTTCTGACATAAGTACCGTCAACAGTCACATCATGATATGTGATACATACTTCCACTTAAGGTATATTATACTTTGCTTTTTTAATTCAGCTCCACGTTCGTTTTGACACCTACCTGTCATATGCATTACCAAGTGCTTAGTTTGGCTAGCTTTTAAGAACTGAAATTTCAGACTTCTTTGATGAATGGCATCGGCTCCGGCCGCAGCAATTTCTTGGGTGCATATAAAATACAGATACAAATTTTGCTTAGGTATAGCGGCTTCATGTACTTGTAAATCGATCATCTCCCAACATCACATGGCCTAATCAGTAATTAGCAGTTGACTTATAGTGTACGCTGCTGAACATTGCCAACATCACATGGCCTAATCAGTCATTAAAATTGGAACCTAGGAATTCGTGTATCTGTAGTTTGTACTTCATTTTCCTGCATGCCTCTGTGTTCATATTTAGCTTTATACATAGTTGGTTGCATGCCAATACCAACACTACTTTGTAGCATCAGCCAGTTACTTATCGTCGCCTAGCATCTTACCATGTTGTTGTTGACCCAGTTGTTATCGTGTACTCGGTTGAGGAACCAGTTACTTATCGTCGCCTAGCATCTTACCATGTTGATTCCTATGCAATTATTCATCCCTCTGTTTATGATGCAGTTGTTGACCCAGCTGTTATCGTGTACTCGGTTGAGGAACCAGTTACTTATCGTCGCCTAGCATCTTACCATGTTGATTACTATGCAATTATTCATCCCTCTGCTTATGATGCAGTTGTTGACCCAGTTATTATCGTGTACTCGGTTGAGGATGTAGTCCACGAAGGTGTCCCGGCCCTGCTGTGCTACTTAGTGGTAATCAAGCTGGTAAGTATCCTATTTTTTGTTTCAAAGTGCAAATAGTCTCTCTGCATAATCTCTCTTCTTTTATACAATTATCCGGATGTATTTTGATGCTCATATATTGCCCCAAATAATGTATGTACTTGGTGATGCAGTTTCTCACCCGGTGGTGGCTGCGAATGAGGACCATGTTTCATCGAACGACGAGTTGTTTGATCGGAGGATATCGATGAAGCAAAGAGATTGCACTAAGAAACTTTTGAAAAAGAAATCTGATCCGCTATACATTCATGACAAAGATTTGGATGTGCTATTGGTGCCGAATCAAGACAACGGTCCTTTGGATATCGTACCTAATTTTATTTTGTTTGTTTAATTCAGTAACTACAATCTTGGATTAAATACTTATTTCATATTTATGCTTGTTTTCATATTTATTGCCATGTTGAATCATGTGTATTGCAATATAAATGTTTTACGATCCTAGTTTTGGGATAAAGTTTAAGTTAGAACTTGGGGTCTCTGTATTTAGAGATCGAGGGAGTGTATTACATGAAATTACAACTATAGAGAAAGGTGCCAACATACATTGGATCGGGATTAGACTCAACACAAGCTATATTTGTATATTCGCAATCACATTATCTTCCTAGCTAAATATACTTGCTACTCATCTCTGCTATATTTGTATTCGAATTCTAGATTTCTGGCCAGCGGTGGATAATAAGCAACTTGTAGGTGCTCGATCGCGTACAACTGCGCATGGCATGGGCGCGGGGCGCACGGCACTGTGGTCGGCGGTTAGGCAGGCGCCGGGTCGCCTCCATCCGACGCGGATGCGTGCGGCCAAGTCGGTCGCTGTCCCGGGTCGCCTTTCGGCGACGCTGGCGGGCCCCGCGGCGCTCGCGGCACCAGGTCATCAGGGAGTTCAGAGACGTGCACGCCCGCAAGGCCTGTCTCCTGATGCGCTACGCGATTGCTGGCCGGGTGGCGCTTCGGATACCCAAAGGAAGGCGATTCTGCCTCCGCAGCCTTTCGATCGTCGCCACTTGGTAGGTATTTTATTTGTAGTGGCACTTGCAGTTGTATTCTAGCATTTTAGTACATTTTATTGGGTGTTCAGATCCTGTGATTTGCAATCATTGGAGGAGATGACCAGGAAGTCGACAAGAATGGGGTCATTTCTGTCCCACTCTTAGGTGCCGCTTTTCCACCAAAAACGAAAAAAAACTACTGGACATGACTCGATTGAGGGAAAAATTAAGAAAGTTTTTATGATGTAGCCAATTTTTATTTCTGGACTCTCTGCACAATGATGACCGGTAGAAATCCAAAAAATGACATTTGAATAGCTGGGATTATGCCTTTACTGCTACAATCTTGAACTGATGTTTCAAACGCCCACCAAAATCTCGACATTAGTGAGCCAGCGATGGCTATCCTAGGATGAGAACTGAGGCTCTGATTGTATCCGATTATTTCCCGTTTATTGGTGGAAATAAGCGATAAACCCACCCAAATGCCTTACTTATTTCCCGCTTATCACGTAAGCCGCTTAGTTGAAAATCCGGAATAGAACTAGCAGGGCGCTTATCTCGTGCGCGGGTCTGGATACGCTTCTGGGGCAAGCGGACCGTTTTTCCGCAGTATCCTCAGCCACCGACGCCTCCATCGTCCGCCCCCGAGCCTCCCGCAACCGCCGTCGCTCCCGTCCGCTCCAGATCCCGCCGCCGCCGCCGTTGCTTGGGTCGCTCGGGCCGCCTCCCGACCTCCGTCGGGCTCGGCCCCCGCCACCGGCTGCCCCTGCCACCAGGGCTCGGCCCCCGCCTCCGGCCGCGCCGCCTGGGCTCGGATCCCGCCACCGGACGCCCGTGCCGCCCGCGCTCGGCCCCCGCCACCGGCCGCCCGTGCCGCCCGCGGTCCCTGCCGCATTAGAATATTTGCTCATTGTGATATAACATATAAATATAACATGCAGGTAAGTACTATCTTGTTGACTCTGGATATCCTAATAGAAAAGGATTTCTTGCACCCTACAAGGGACAGAGGTATCATGTTTCTGAATGGCAGCATGGTCAACATCCGGTAGGATTGAAAGCAGTGTTTAATCATGCACATTCATCCCTTAGAAATGTGATTGAGCGATCATTTGGAGTTCTAAAGATGAAGTGGCGCATTCTCTTGAATTTGCCCAGTTATCAGGTTAACAAGCAGTCGAAAATTATAGTTGCTTGTATGGCCCTTCACAATTTCATCAGAGATAGTGCCGTACATGACGTGCATTTTGAAGAGGATTTTCAGGAAGATGATGGTAATTCAACCCAACCTAGCACAGATGGTGGTGGTGGTGCTTTAGGAGATGACATTGATATGGGTGCATTGCGTGATGCTATTGCTGTCACTATGGTTTCGTGATTCGTTGTTGTACCCATGATGGATGTTTCCATACTAGACCGATCTATCGTATGAATTTCATATTATTGTAATGTAATTTCTATTTAACAAACTCCAAAGGTATTAGAAATTTTGTCTTCTCCTCAGATTCATAATAAAAATGAGCTATTATCAGTCTTAGGGGCATTCAGATCAATTTACCAATCAGGACAGACAATCGACACAAAATAATCAGGATTGCCAAACACCCTGCTTATCTAGACAGCAGATTCTCCAGACAGCAGGCTTATCAGATAAGCTTGCTTGCCAGATAAGCGAGTTCCAGAAAAGCGTATACAAATAGGGCTTGAGTAGTTACACGACGTGATTCGTTACCTACCGCAAGATTGCTGCTATAAGTGGTGGTGGCCTCTAATCCAGTACTGAGGACGCAACTCATCATGATGATAGACGGTGAACTACTGTTGTCGGCCAGCTCTCGTGTGGGATACTGCTCAGCTCTATTTAATCCAACCCATGATTTGAGGCCCTCTCTTTAAATAGGATTAGTGAAAGCAAACTGTCGCATATAAAAGGAAAACAATTTTCAATAATTCAAGGAATTGCCAGATGATTAATTAATTTGGATAACGCAGGGAACAATAGAACATATTTGCTACGAGTCCTGCAAGACAGACAACTAATAAAATTCAAACATTTAGCGCTAAGCAGTCGCCATTCGATATGGTAACTTCGCCAACAGAAACAGGTGTGCGTTTATACACATTTATGGAGCGAGTGTACGTGCGTACAGGGCTGTGTGAATCGTGTCGTCATTTGAAGAAAACTGCACGTACGGGTTGTTTGGCTAGTTCCACAAACTCACATTAATAACACTTATAATTCAGGGATTCCACAAAATTGACGTGCAAGGATGCCGCTAATTATAAAGAGCCCTAGAGGTCAAGAATGGATCACCCACCCGATGCCCCTCCCACGGTGGCCGCGCCACCGCTCCCCCCGGATCGGATCTGGCCGCCCAGCCCCACCATCAACCATCCCCGCAGCCAGCCGCCACCCGGATCCAGCCCACCAACTCATTCGCCCAAGCCACCTCCAGCCACAGCACCTGGGAACCCTTCTTCCTTGACTCCCCCCACCACCTCCTCACCATGGCCGGCCGATCCTCGATGAGATGGATTGGGTGCCTGCCACGTCGGATCCACCCGGCGCCATGCCGGATCTTAACCCGTGCCACGTCGGATCTGAAGCCTTCCTACGCAGAGATGGCCCGTTGCGGCAGCCGCACACCGCCGTACCCCACCCCAACGTGTCAACCACCCACAGTATTTACTCCGCCAAGCTACCCCCTCGCCGGGGCAGCATTCACTGCGCCAACCAACAAAGGACGAAGGGCGTTGAGGAGGCACGACACGATGCAGTGAGCAGTGATGAACCGCGACGCGGTGCTCCTACCGAGCAGGGCTGGTCAGAGGTCAGACGGGGGAAAGAGGCGCGCTCCGGAGGTTCGCTCCAACCCACGCCAAAGTGACGGTTGACATGACCGGCCTTCATGGCTACGCAGGGCTAGCCAACAACCTGCTAGAAGAACCACCCCCCCCCCCCCCGTGGTGCTCAAGGCCTTCCAGAGAGCCACCGCGGGCCGCTGCTTCGTGTGCCTCAGCTCTGGCCATCGCGCTTCCGCCTGCAGAGATTCGCTGCTTCCGCTATCATTGTTCCGGGCACAAAGAACGCGCCTGCCGCTCCACGCCACGCCACCAACCTCAGTCATCAGGTTCACGGCTGCACCCTACACCACCACCTCCTCCACCTCCACCTCCCCCTCTGCTGCTGCCGCCACCCCTCCTCCCACGCCACCACCTCCTCCACCTCCTCCACCTCCTCCCCCGCTGCCGAGGCAACAACCCACCAGGATGGCGATTGGCGACCCCCACACGCGGCCGGACGAGGAGACAGTTTTCATCCCCAACTCCTTCGACCTAGAGCGTGACGTCCCCGACTGGGAGGGCTGCTCGATGGTGCCTTGGGCCCTGCACCTACCGCGGGGAGCAGGAGCTAGCGACATCTATCAAAGACCTGCTGCTGGAGAAGCTCCACCTACAGCGAGGCGATGTCGTCATCACCGCTCACCAGCATGAGCCATTTCTGGTTCGCTTCCAGAACATGGCGCAGTGTGCAGTGGCAAGAGACCGTGGCCGCTTCAAGGGCCATGGCATCGACATCTGCCTGTGGCAGTGGCGCAACCTGAGTCACACACTGGGGATCAGGCTCTTCTTCCGAGTGCGCCTATACCTCGACGGCATCCTCGGCCATGCTTGAACGCTGGATATCGTCGAACGCGTCATCAGCTCCAAATGCGCTCTCCAGTGCATCAACACCGACCTCGTCCAGCCGGCGGACACACGCCACATCGACCTATATGCCTGGTCTGCCAACCCGAGCGACATCCCCAAGCGGGTGTGGCTGGTCTTCACCCACAAATCGTCGGCCAAGTCTTCGCTGGTGACTGTTCTACGTTCACCTCCGGAGAAATGGCAGCAAGGCATAAGGTACGAGGTCTTCATCCACCTTGACCTCTTGGAAGACTACATGACAGCCTCTTATGACCTGCAAGGGGCAGTCAACAACTCGGAGAAGTTCACCCCGATGAGGCGGCCGTATGCATGGCGCTACAGCATCGTAGACGGCGCGCTGGTGGAAGGGCGCTCCGCCTTTCTGGCGAGGCTCCCGCTACCACCGTCCGAGCCTGAATCGGACAAACGCCCTAGGCAGCGCAGCCATGACATGCGTGACAGCGACCACAGGCGGGAGGCCAAAGGCGGTCGGGACCACGAAGCCGATGACCGTCATCGCGACGGCAGCAACCGGTAAGGCCGTCGCACCTGCAGGGACGACAGCTTCTCGTGGCTGTCGTGTCAAGAGGAGGACGACGGTGACTACGACCACCCGGGCCATGGCGGTAGGACATGCAAGTACAAGGAGCGTCGGGCGCCTGACCTGGCCCGCCGCGAGCACTCCAGATCACCTCGGGATGCCGATTTCCGTGGAGGCCGTAGAAGGATGGACGCGGGCGGCCCAGACGCTGGTTTCCAGCGGCCTGACGGGAGGGACGTTCACCGCTGCTTTAGCGTGCTCCACCCTCTGCCTACAGCAGGGGACCTCCTAACCAAGACGCCGGCGCAGCTGTAGACCCTCTTCAGCGTGCAAGCAACAGCGCTCAAGAACAGCATTGGCACGATCATAGGTGAACTGGTCCACATCACTCCCTACGACATATAGGAACGCACGACACCAATGGAGAGCTGGCTCTGTAGCATTGGTAAATACATCAGCAAGGCCTACTTCCTTGCTGACAGGATTGGCCTGGAATCCTCCCCCATGCTACTGCGATGCAGACCTGGAGGGGGTGGAGCCTGGTTCGCGGGGTCAAGGCAAGCCAATGGCCTAATGTTGGTAACTCGAATCTTCACGCGCCTACACGATGACTTGCCGGTCTCCGTGGCCGACGTCGAGCGCGCACTCGATGTGTTGGAGCTCGCCAGCACGGAGGAACAGCGATGGCAACCAGCCGACGCACTAGAGCCCTGCTGGGCCCTGCTTGGCTCCAGAAGGTGACGGCAACCGGCCGGCACAGTAGGCCGCTGATGGGCCCTACCTAGCTCTAGCCCAACAGGCATCTGGGTTGAGCCTAGCTTTTGGGGTTGCAGCAGCGGTGGCCGGATCCGACTTCGGCTCCGACCAGGAGCCACAGCAGGAGGAGGCACACAAGCTGGATGTCGAGCATGAAACGCCATAGGCCAACGATCCGCAGGTGGATGATCTCTTCACCAACCTGACGCCGGCGTTCCTCCACGACAAGCCCAAGCCACAGCAACACCCGCGTCAACACCGCACCTTCGACATGACGGTGCTAAGAAGGAGCGTCCGTCTGTCTAAGAATCCGGCAATGCCGGCCATTGAGCGGGCGCAGCTCAACATCTGGAGCAAGCTAGGCCTCAATGACAATGAGTTTGCCCTAGCGGAGTAGGTTCTGCAGGACTACACCAACACCTTCACCAGGCCGTTGCTGGAGCATATTGTGGCGGCAATGACAACTTTGTTCGGCCTGGACGACGAAGACGCCAACGCGGTGATAGAAGCAATCCTCCATCAGACAGGTGAGGCTGTTGTGGACATTAGTCTGCAGGAGCTGGAGTCCCCAGAGGCAAGATGATGCAAGCCGACCTAAGAGTACATCTACTCTTATGTATCTGCACTACGTGAACTTCATGCCACGCTCTGCTGACTACGACCTTCGGGCAATACACAAGCGACCTGATCTAAGCCCTACTAGCACCGACCTTCGGGCAATCTATAAGCAAAACCAATGCTGCCCAGCTGGATTCAACCTTCGAGCAAGACAAAAACGTCACCAACGATGTCACCGATGACGACGCATCTTCACTCCTCTTCCCACTCCCGCTCCCACTGGCAAAAGTGGACACAAAATTCCAAGTGCGGCCAAACGTTACTTCCATGATGATCGCCAATTTTGACATTCTATGTTGGAACGTGAGAGGCCTCAACGCAGTGGCACGATGCCTCACGGTGCGCAGGACTCTTAAGACAACTACCTGCCACATTGCATGTCTCCAAGAAACTAAATTACAAGCGATAGACGCCCCTCTGGACCTCTTTTTGGGTGGATACCGCCTCAACAGCTATGCCTACAAGCCAGCGTCAGGAACGAGAGGAGGAATTCTCATCTTATGGAATGACGACGTCGTCGACCTGCAGGATATTAATTTAGGCAGCTATTCCATCATAGCTCTGTGACTGTGTGAAGCTGCGCATCCCAGTTCCTCCTCACCTTGATTTATGGGCCTTCACGGCGCAACAAGAAAATAGCCTTCCTACAACATTTGCGCTCCTTGAAGCCAGACGACACCACTAGATGGATCATTGCTGGTGACTTTAACCTCTTCTACCGGGTGTGGGACAAGAACAATAGGAACTTAAATCTACAGCTTATGCGATGTTTTCGATCAGCGCTAAACTACTATAAGTTGAAGGAGATTCACCTACAGAATAGAAAATTCACGTGGAGCAATGAGCGCCGGAGGCCAACCCTGTGCTTGCTAGATAGGTTCTTCTGCAACGAAAATTGGGACCTCACCTTCGGCGATCACGTCCTACATGCCCTATCTACGAGCCTCCTGAACCACTGCCCGCTACTGCTTGCAGAACAATCTGGGCCGCGTCGACCATTGCCTTTCAAATTTAAAAACTTCTGGATTGTTCTGCCTCGTTTCCAAGAAGTGGTAGCCTCTGCATGGAATAAGCCAACGCAACACACTGAGCCGTTCCACAGGCTAGGAGACAAGCTGCACACAACAGCCAAGGCGCTAAGATCATGGTGTAGGACGATCATCTCATATGCACGCTTAAAGTTCCACATGGCTCAGGAAGTTATTATATTACTTGATATGGTGCAAGACTATAGAACTTTCAGAGGCTGAATTCCTCCTTCGCTCAAAGCTTAAAAAACGTCTGTTAGGATGGGCGGTTATCGAGCATGCACATAAGCGCCAGTGCTCACGTATAACAAACCTCAAGGAAGGCGATGCCAACACCAGATTCTTCCACCTAAAGGCAAATGGACGGCGAAGGAAAAACTTCATCCAACGCCTTCGAAAAGTGCAAGGATGGGTGGTCTCACATCAAGACAAGACCAATGTTGTCATTGAACACTTTACAGCTTCTATGAGCGCGCCGCAAGAAAGAACAAGGGATCTCAACTGGGACACCTTAATTCAGCCCAGCGTTGACCTCTCGGGTCTAGACACCCCCTTCATTGAGGAAGAAATAGTCCGGGCCATATCGCAACTCCCAAGAGATAAAGCACCAGGCCTTGATGGATTCACTGGACACTTCTTCGTCAAATGTTAGGACACCATCAGGCGACATGATTGCGGCTATCAAATCCTTCTACAACTTACGCTGCAACGACTTAAATCTGCTAAACTCTGCGAACATCATACTAATCCCCAAGAAATATAGGGCAGAATCTATCAGGGATTACAGGCCTATCAGCCTTATCCACGCCTTCGCGAAGATCATATGCAAAATACTAGCATTACGACTGGCACCCCTGCTCCAACAGCTCATCTCGCCATGTCAAAGCACCTTCATAAAAGGACGTAGTATCCATGACAACTTTCATATGTTAGAAACATGGCGAGGAAATTTCAGAGAACAAATTCCCCAGCCCTTCTCATGAAGCTCGACATTTCCAAGGCTTTTGACTCTGTATGGGATTATCTGTTGTCGCTAATGCAGCATAGAGGCTTCCTACCAAGATGGAGGAATTGGATAACCGCGATGCTCAAGATGTCCTCCTCCAAGGTGCTCCTCAATAGTATACCACTGACTCGATACAACACGGGCGTGGCCTACGCCAAGGCGACCCACTCTCACCAATGCTATTCATTCTCGTCATCAAACCTCTACATAAACTGCTCAGTCGTGCGACCGAACTTGGCCTCCTAAGTAAACTTGGAGGATGGGTAGCACAATTTTGTGTGTCAATGTACGTGGAGGACATGGCCATATTCATCAAGCTGACTCAAAGCGATATGACAAATTTGATGAGGCTACTATGACTCTTTGGGGAAGCATCAAGCCTAAGCACGAACCTAAAAAATGAGTGTCGCGCCCATCAGCTGCACTTCCATCGACCTTGACAACGTCCTCGTAGGCATTCCAATAGCAAGAACCGGCTTCCCGTTGTGGTATCTTGGTCTTCCTCTTGCGGATAGATGGCTACACAAGATGGACTTTCAACCATTCATGGACAAAGTAGCAGGCAAGCTCTCCGTGTGGAACGGAAGGAACCTCACGCAAGTAGGTAGAGTCAGCCTCACCAAGTCGGTATTATCTTCTCAGCTAGTATACCTGCTCATGGTGCTTAAAGCTACAAAAGAAGTCTTGGAAGATCTTGACAAAATTGTAAATGTTTCCTGTGGGCTAGCGACAAAAACATGATGGACAGAAAATGCAAACTCAACTGGATCCGCAGCTGCCTGCCAAAAGAAAATGGAGGGTTAGGGTCCTCAAGGTGGAGAAATTTGCGAGAGCACTACGACTAAGATGGCTTTGGCATGAGTGGGTGTCACCAGAAAAGTCTTCGGTGGGCACTAAAATCCCCTGTGACAACACCGACCAACTACTGTTTGCGGCTTGCACCTCCATCATAGTCGGAAACGGTTGGAAAATGAGTTTCTGGCATTCAGGATGGGTGCAGGTCTGGCGGCTGAGGGACACCGCCCCTCTACTGTTCGCCATTTCCAGAAACAAAAGAAGAAAGCTCGACGACGCCTTCACAAACAACAACTGGATCAGAGATCTCAACATCTCCAGGGGCACCACTGTTGCCCACCTTGGCCAATTCGCGACACTATGGAACATGCTATGCCAAGTTGAACTCAATCCGCTTTAGGATGACCAAATACGTTGGGTCCTTGCCCCCACCGGCGAATACGGCCTACAGAGCCCAATTCATCGGTACCACAAAGAACCTGAAGCTTGCTATTCTATGGAAGAGTTGGGCACTGCCAAAATGCAAATTCTTCGCGTGGTTCATTCTCCAAAACAGAGTTTGGACCTCAGACCGACTAGCAAAAGGGGATGGCCACATAGTCCGGTCTGCCCTCTATGCAAGTAAACAGGGGAATCTGCTCTACATCTGCTGACCCAATTCAGGTACACAAGGAAAATCTGGAGCTTGGTGGCAACATGGACAGTGCAACACGAAATACACATGTGGCACCAATATAACTCCACCTTACAATGATGGAACAACATGACAACAACGCCAAACATCCCACGGAGTGGAATGCGTAGCTTGACACTCCTTGTCATATGGGAAATTTGGGGGAACGAAACGCAAGAGTCTTCAAACGACAAGCATCCTTCGCGCTGATGGCAAAAATTAAAGCAGAGGCTGCCACATGGGCAATGGCAAGGGCGAAAAACCTAGCAGCTTCTTTTTCCGGTATATAATTTTTTCTTTCTTCTCGATTAGCTGGTTGTACTCTTCTCTATCAATGAAATAGGTACAATATCATACCGGTTCGTTAAAAAAATAAAGAGGCCTAAGGTTCTCGATCGGGCCGAGCCTTGACCAGTTAATCCAAGCACCAACCGAGAGCTCGCTAGGCGCGCGTACCTCCACCGTTCCACTCTTCTTGCAGCACCGTCCTGACGCGAAAGGTACGGTATGTTAGTTAACACATGGGGGCTCCTTTTCGTCGCCACTGATTGCATTGGTTAAGTGGTCAACTTGCTGAGCGTGCGCCCATGCGGCCATGCCTAACCTCCGACGCCGCCGGCCGGCCGGTTCCCCGCCGGTCCTACATGTAAAGCGAGCCGTCGCAAGTCACCGTCCACGGACGTACACGTACCGGCGGCCAATCGGACGGCCGCCTCGAGTCGTCGCGGAGGCTGTACACGGGTTGAGTTCCATGAAGATTCCGCCAGATCAGGGTGGGGGTGTGGAGCTGGCTGGCGCTGGTCCCCTGGTCGGGATGGGTGACGGCATTGACGAGGCAAAGCGCCGCCGCCACGTGAGGGAATGGAATTGGATAGAGCTCCTGTTCATGGCTGCCCAGCTTTTTCATCCTCGCAGTCGCAGGACGGCAGGACCAAGCGTGGAAAACATGGCTCGCGCGTGTTCCTTTTTGCTAATTGGGCTGTAACCTGACTGCAACCCCACCAACCCATTCTCACAAGAGAAATAAATATAACCCACTCCAATTCAAACCACCACCACCATACAACCCCAAACTATTCATCACCATAGAAGTATACAAAGTGCTGGCCAAATATGAATACAACCCAGTAAGAACACATTAGCTAGCTAGTAGCCAAACCACTGCAAGCTGCCGAGCTTAGTAAAACTGCCGTTACACATCCACAATGACACTTCAACTTGCCACACAAGCACAATGATACATCTCTAGAATATATGTTTGCAATATGCAACGAATTAACCAGCATAACCTTCCGTGAAAGTTATAGAGCACAGCATAACATTTGATTCTAAACAACATAGCCAAATACTCGTATGAACCGGGAACACGGGGTCGTTTGTAACAATTTAAGAGCACAAATTTTCAGGTTCACAAGCCACTGGCTCGTGCCAGACAGGACATCAAAATTAACTTCCTTCCTTCTCCTCCTTGGGGGCCTCAGCCTCAGCACCCACCTGAGGAAGCGCCGCCACCACCAACAGCACCAACGATCACCTGCATTAGAACCAAAAACAACATCAGGATTCAGGATACATCAACATGGAATAAGTTGTGGCACTAAGCAACTCAACAGCATCGAGCAAACAACATCTCCAGGCTAAGATCCAGTATTATCACTAATTTAACAGGACAAGTAAGCAGCCAAAATAAAAACAAAGATAAGACAAGCAATCAGTCAAATTTAAGAGATTTTGCAACCATTATAGTAAAGACAAAGGCATAGAAGTGAACAGAAAGAAGTTCCTGTACTCAAGAAAAAACTAGCAGATACTGTGTTGTCTGCACAGACCTATACAGACCAAAGTGCTGGACCCACACCATCCTGACAGTTAGCAAATGGCAATCGAAACTGCTAATTCCATTGTAGCACGGTAGCACCAAAAGCCATATCAACTGAACTAAACTACTAATCAGGAGTCAGGAGAATCAGGAGGGGAGGGGAGACCTTGGAGCTGAGTGGGACTAGACCTCCTGAGATCAGTTCCTGTTTTTCAGAGAAAACAATCATTAGAAAATATGAAATGACATGTTGCACATTAGCTACTGACTATTTGCACTCGCACTAGAATCAGTGGCTGTATAGTAGGAGAGAAACTGAAACTATGGCAAGACTTGGTAGGGAAAGTTCTAAGCGTACAGTTAGATGAACAGAATGACACTTTTATTCGGAACGTATACCTTTTCTGTGAGCTCTATGTATAAGGACTTAATGAGTCAGGAAGGAATCCCTTCTAAGTGTATATTCTGGAAGCTAAAGCTTCCACTCAAAATCAAAATATTTTTGTGGTACTTGAGAAAAGGAGTCATTCTCACTAAAGACAATCTTGTGAAAAGGAAATGGAAAGGATGCACTAAATGTGTTTTCTGCAGTTCAGAGGAAACCATTCAGCATCTTTTTTCTTTGAACACCATGTGGCTAGGTTCTTTTGGAATATTGCTTACATCTCCTTTGGTTTTCAACAGCCACATTCCATAGCTAATTTGTTTGGCTCTTGCATTAGAAGTTTTCCATCTAAGTTGAGATCTCAAATTTTAGTTGAAGCATCAGTGCTATGCTGGGCTATTTGGTTATGTAGGAATGATGTAGTTTTCAAAAGAACAAATCCTAACTTGTATCTGCAGATCATCTTTAGGGGGACTTATTGGATTAGGTGTTGGGCACAACTGTCCAAAGAGGAAGCAAAGAAAAGGCTAATGGAGAGTAGCCGAAGGATGGAGGTCACAGCCATGGAGCTCTTCAACGATCTTGGCTAGAATTGCAGGAATAGAATCAAAGACTAGATCTTGGTGTCCATTTGTTTTAGTCTGTTAAGTGCCCCGGTGATTTCTGTTTCGTCTGGAGTTGTAAGCAGTCTTAGCACTGCAGTTTGGTGTAACCTTTTGGCTGCAAGCTTTCAAACCTGAAAGTGGAGGCCAGAACTATTTTTTCCTTAATCTAAAAAGGAAATTTAATTGGATGTGTTCCAATTACAGGTCACAGCAGATTTAATTAAGTGGGACTTGATGGATCTTTTAATGACTTAGAATCTAACTATCTACATTTTGGAGAATATTTTTGACAAAAGGATAGGAGCTCACTAACAATTTTAAGCATCGAACCATAAGCAAATCTCAAAATCTGCAGGCAATTAACAGAGCTAGATGATTAAAATACTAGCTGTTCATATGATCAGTTCTATCCTCCAGATTTTGTTACCAACCTAACTAATGAGCCTGCAGTTTAGAAATTAAGCAATTTCTTCAAAAGAACATAAAAACTCTACAAGAATCTAACATTAAAATTCAAGTTCTTGTAAAAGCTAAGATTATGCATTGATGTATGAACTCCATACTGTACTGATCCCATGACTTGAGACATCCTTTTGTTTCCACTAGCTAGTTAGGAGTGTATGTACACTCCGAAAAAGGAAAGGAAAAGGCAGAGAGATAGCTAGTGTTGAGTTGAGAGCATGAATCAAAGAGGTAGCCAAGCAGAATTTTGAAACCGAATGAAGTAAGGCCAGGCCATACATGAGGTGACAACCGATACTCATTGATTCACTCATATTTGATAATATTTGATAGGTACAATACAATGCAGAAAAAAAGAGTTAGCTAGTTGCCTACTTGCACAAGCACCGCCACACTCAATGGCCGTAGAATCAGATCCACATCACAAGAAAATGGGCAACAGCTAAGAAATAAGAAATAGGACAATGGTGATGTAGATGGATCTTTGGAATCCAACGCAGGAAATAGGACATGGGGACAGATAAAATCAAGGGGAAAGGGGAAGGTGACAATACCTGAGCAGCATCTCCTATCGCCCTCAAGAACCGCAGCTTCTAAAGGCCGCGCCTGGATCCCGATGTCGTCGGACTCTACGGTCCCACAGGAAATCTTCTTGCAGCGGTGCCCGCTGGCGGCGGATGTGGAGGAGCCTGGACGAGTTTGCTTCGCAGCCACCGCCAGCCACACTTCATTTGTGGCGCCGCCGCAATTGAGGCGCAGAAACTGGGCGCCACAACCACGGCAAAAAACATGAAGGGAAAATCTGCCACCGCCTAACCTCCGTCACCAACCAAGCAGCAGCCACAGACTCGTGTGGCGTGGCGATTTGCGGCGGGCAACCAAGCAGCAGCGCAGGCGGGGCGGCGGCAGGAGGGAGGAGGAGGCGAGGCGAAGCCAACCCGAACCGACGACGAAAGCAACGGCGCGGCCTTCTATTTCCCCGTGTCGGCCGCGCAGAACGGAATGTAAAGCCCACCAGATCTCGCGCGAGTTTGCAGCCCACGAGTTGGACTGGGAGGCGATACGGCCGAGGCGGTTCCGCTGGACTGGACCTGTACTCAACACTACATCACGGCCTGACCAAAAAGGCCGAAGAAACTGGCTGTCCACTGTGTTCTTCTGATCATGGCCACGGGCCCAACATTGGAGGCTTTGTAACTTCCACGATAAAGTCTGTTCGGAACAGAGTTTCTGAAATTTGTAGTTGGGACCAATTTTGTCTCAGGATTCGCTAAATCATTTTTTCGAACAGATTGCAAAAGATTTGCTATGGTTTTTATTAGAAGAGAGAAAAGGCAAAATAAAAATAGAGAAAAAGCATACAATGCCAGTATGCCACAATGGGGCTTACACTCCCAAACACGCAGTATAAGAACATAAGATAGGGACAAGTAGTACTCGCTGAATCATCATCAGTTCATCCATCTGGTATGCAGCGTTCACACTTTCAGCTCACCGTTATGACTAGTGTAGCACAAACAACGGTTGCCTATCAGCCTATGCATAACTGCAAAGTGCTAACTTGCTCAAAGTAGTTCAAAAAAAAAATGTTCACGAGGCAATCGAACCACCAAAGCATGCAATTCCTTGTTCCTCTTTGACGGAATATTTACGCAAACAGAATCATAAACTGGACGATGACACGCCCAAGCTGTTGGCTACATAGGTATAACTGTCATCTCCACAAAAGTATGTTCATACTTCATACTTCATATACATGTAGAACTACTTTTTTATACTCTAAGCTTCTTCAGCTACCTACATCTAGAGACGACGGGCAAGAGAGCCTTACAGATGCAGCACATACATACACCACACAGCAAGAGAAGAAGGAAGAGAGAGAGAAAAAGAGAAAAAGAAATTGAGTAAATGACAGACACCCCAGTCCATGTCGCCGGAAGCGAGGCAGGAAGCCGCCGCCGCGGACCGCCCGCAGCAGCCGGCGATCATCATCTTTAGCCCGCAACCAAGGAAAACGACCATGGGACCGAGCGCGGATCAGTCTACATCTTCTGGCTCTCTGACCTCGTCTCGCCAGCGTGCTTGCCATGTCGCAAGCAACCACCGATCTCGATCTTGTTTCATCGGGGAAGACGAAGTCACGCGATTATCTCGTCTGGCAGCGCCACGAACCGCGTTCGCTTCTGAAACACCACACACACACAGATAAAAACCCGTCAGCAAAAGCGACCAACGAAATTAATTTCAAATCGATTGTCAATCTGCACATGTATTAGGGGATAATGATGTGCCGGAAATTTAAATTATGCTGGGAAAACAAGCAAAGTAAAACGCATGACAGAAGCCACACCCCAATAATGCGGTTTTCAAAAATGACGGAGGAAGGGAATGAATGTCTCCAAAACGTCCTTTTATCTTGACATGGAAAAAAGACGAGGAGAGATTATATAAAAAGGACCGGCGATGGCGATAAGGTTAACTGCGATGAGATCATGAGAAAGGGTCATGGGACGGTCGACCACCCGTGCTGCTTACTATGCCAGATTAATTGCACGAGTTCTTGTCAATTTGACCTTTTTTAGCTGCCAAGAAACAGATAGGATTGTGGTGAATGAACGCAATGCTGCATCAGTGACGGCGACTGGAAAGATCAGCAGGGGATGAACTGATGGGTGCAAGATGAGCAACTTGTAGTATTGTGATCCGTCATCCGTGGAAGCGTTCTCAATTTGGTTTGGTTTCCAATTGAAGGCGGTGATCTGGCTCTCGCGGCGTGTTTTGTGCTGCCACCACAGGAGAATTCCACAAATTCTTTTTCCTATTGAAATAGGAACTTATGAATATTTTTGTGTACGTAACACATATTGACTGCCAATCAATCTGACTTTGCCACTTCGAGACGCTTTAATCAATACGTTTTTAGATGCTTCTATATCATCTCTAGACTTCCTGCAACGATGAGACTGAAAGAACATCCTGACCTTGAACTGATAAGCAGCTGACAAATTAACTAGCGAAATTAGTTTGGGGTTTCACCATCTGAAGTGCAATTTTTACGACTGCAGAAAAGCTACTGAAAACCCTAAGCGAGATTTTCAGCTACTTGAACCGTGAAATATCTGCTGACCACATCGATAACCTAAACAAACTTGTTTGGAACTTTCAGCAGCAAGACCAAGTCTTATTCCTCTGCAGATTAACGTAACTTCTCTTTTATCTAACAAATTAAATCAACGTCTACGACTACGACTCCTAACCCGCAGAGAGAAACTAAAGCAGAGAATTCAACTTCCGATACATATACCCAAGTACGAGAGTGACAAGCAACTGTATTTTGCTTAGTCACTCGAGTACTCGACCAGTCAAAATCTTGAAAAATTCTCGCATCATACCCGTCCCCAGCCGCCTCCTGCTGCCGCACCCGCAACCAACAAGGCGGCGCCGGACCTGACAGCACATAAAACCATGGCGTGCCAGGAACGGCATCAACTCGTCTCTTCAGGCATTGCTCGAGTGCTCGGCACCGCCTCTCGCCTTTTTTTACCTTCACGCGACGATGGCAACATCCATGGTGGCGTCGGCCTCGCCTTTTTCCCTTTTTCCGTGAGGTTTCCCCGGGAAGCTTTTGCCAGTGTGGTGATTGGTGACCACTGACCACCTCCTTCCCCTCGTGGGATATGCTTTGATGCATACAGCTTGTGTATTGCCCAGAACACAATGGAAAAGGGTTGGAAAGCTAACCCCATCAACAATGACCCTTTTTCTGAATTCTAGTAATTATATCTAATGTTATCTACTGGCACAAGAAGTTGGGGTTTTAGTTTATCTGATTGATCGGGATAGGGATTAGCTAGCTAACCTGATGATTATTTAAAGTCTTAACTTTAGTAAGCAAAAGGTGAGGCAGACTGCATTTGGGTTTGAGCATAAAACGGGAGTTACAATGGTGTTGGATTCCTTTTGGATTTCTTGGGGGAAATTGTTAGTCATTTCTTGTGTAAGCATGATCAGGAACCTTTGTCATCCAGTTGTAGGCCTGGGCGGTGACATGGAATGGGTCCCAAGCTTAATAGTGGTGCTTAGGTTAGCCTGGCGTATTGGACACACTCCTGAAAACATTCAGTTCCAGATCGGTGCCCGAGAGGACACGTAAGGGATCCGAGTGGTTTCAGACCCTTTTTTTTTTTTGTTGATATGCGGTTTCAGACAAAGCTATCGCTGCTCTCAGATCTCACTCACTTTCATCTCAGTTGGAGAATTTTCACGCAATGCACAGGATAAACACAAACGTACCATTTGACTGCTACCGAATAATCCAAATAGATTTCGACTATTGCAGTGCTCTGTTTTTGTGCACTCTGCTTCATGCATGCATGCTATAAAAAACAATGCTATTCTCGAGTTCCCTAAAATTTTAATATAACTTTAGCTATTGATCTCATTTTGTGTTTTAACTATTTTTTTTTAAAAAAGAGAGATTTGAAAGTATTTCTAAATATAAAAATCGGTTATTTTGGTGCAGTCTGCCAGTTCGTATATATACTCCAGGAGGGTTGCTGGTCAAAACCAGTAGCAACTTTACCACGTGCTTCTCACAAGGATGGTATGTGCGAAAAATCAGTTGATCTAGTTTCAGCTTCGTGCAGAGAATTAATCAAGATATTTCCAAAAGGTGACGCTGGTATTAGAAATTAACTTGGGATTTTTTTTCCCTGTTGCAACCTTGAAACAGCAAGGACGGCGAGAAGGTTGGAGGCTAGGAATCGTTCTGCAATAGTAAATAATCTGGGAGAGATCGGTGCCGTGCATTACCTCTTTCCGGCTAGCCTTGACGTCCGGCGACGCGTACTCCGGCATGCGGGGCAGCGCGGGCCACCTCTCCGGCGTCCTCGGCGCCGTCCCCGCGCCCGCCGGCATCATGAACCCGGTCCCCCAGTCTGGCGTTGCCGCGAACCTCGGGCTCCGCTCCGGCGTCTGCGGGAACGCGCCGGCGCCGACGCCCCAGTCCGGCGTGGGCACGAACCGCGGGCTCCGCTCGGGCGTCCGCAGTATCCCCCTCTCCGGCGTGGCGGCGCCGCTGCCGGCGTTGGCCGCGCACAGCTGCATGATCCTGGCGGCGGCTTCGGCGCCGTCCCGGCTCTCGGCCATGAGCTTCTCGACCTGCGCCTTGGGCAGGCGCATCCGGAGCCGGACGGGCCCACCCTCGGAGGCGGTGGAGAGAGGCGACGCCGGCGCCGTGGCGGCGGACGCTGGGAGGGAGAGGTCGGAGGTGGACCGGCGCGTGAGCATGAGCGACTCGAGTCGCTCCCGCGCGCCGACGTGGAGCGCGCCGGACCACGCGCGGCGCGGCGGGACCGCCGGCCGGGGCAGCGCGACGAGGAAGTAGAGCCGGCCCGGGCGGAGCTGCGCGTCGTGCGCGAGCGGGCGGGCGCGGACGCCCAGGAGCTTGACCTCCTCGGACTCGAGGAGCTGGAACCCCGGGTGGTCGCGCAGCACCGTGCCCGCGAACGCCGGCGGCTTGACGCGGAACGCCGTGCCGTCCAGCTGCATGACCTTGGCGCCCTTGCGCCGGCCGCCGATGCTGTTGCCCATTGCCGGCGCGCGGCTGCTGCTGCTGCTTCTGCTCTTCCCTTGGCTCCGGGTGGGTGGGTGGCGCGCGCGGCTTGTGTTTCTCTTGGGTTTGGCCTCCGCCTCTTCCCTCGAAGAGCGCTCGCGCTGGGTTTGGCTCGCTTTGTTGTATGTGGTGTTTGAGCGTAGCCGCGTAGGGCGTGAGGAGGAATTTAAAAGGGGGAGGGGAAAAGGCAAAGGGAGGGAGGGGCTTTGGAGTCAAAGGTGATGGTGGTATTCGGCTCAAGGACAAGGAGGGATGTATTTTTGTAAGTAAATCCTTTTGTAACGTAGTTGATTTTCTTTTATTTGCAAGAGGTCGAAGAAATATTTATCAGGCCACAACTCATAACTAGTAGATTACATATGACCAAAATTGCTAATTTCGTCGATCCATGTGTGTGAACATGCCATGATTTATTTTTTACCATGTAGCGTGATAACACGGTAGTTGCGGCAGAACCGCCAAATTAAACCAAATCAAATGTAATGGTTGTTATTTAAACACATTAGGCATGTACGCACTTAGTGGGCTTAATGTAGCAGTATGCATTCAACCATACAACCAATCGAAACATACATCCGTAGATAACCAATCGAACACGGTAGTGTTTACGTAAATTAACGTACAACAGAAGTAATTAGAAAGTTATTAGCAAACATCCACCAAATGTGGTTCTTCAAACCGGCAATATATGCATGGTAGGGTGGGTGGTACTTAGTGGAGGAAGCGAGAAAGGCATTGGGCACGGTAGGGGTAATGGCGCGTGATGAAAATTTGACGACCAATAAAGTTTAGCAGGACCGTGTAGTGCGGTCTGTAAAATTGCGGGTGGATAACCATGTGCGAGATGCGACTAGAGTTAATTACTTAATTATCATGGAGTCTGCTCGGAAAACATAGGAGGTAAGATTAAGAAGTGGTAGACGTAATCTCTGGCGCAAGGCGGACTAAAAATGTGGGGGGTCAGGCCGATCCGATGCTGGACGAACACAATCTGTGCACACAAAATTTGACGGTACAAAAATAATGAAATTTTGAACCCACCTCGATAATTTATCTATTAAAATTTGATCTTCTTAGATTGTATTTTTTTTCTTTCCTGTGGCTTCGTCCCCTCCGATGAGACTAAGGGGGAAATTATAAAATCAATTACACAGATGGAGACTAATTTGCGAGACGAATCTATTAAACCCAATTAGTTCATGGTTTGACAATATGGTGATATAGTAAACATGTGTTAATTATGGATTAAGTAGGCTTAATAGATTCGTCTCGTGAATTAGCCTCCATCTATGCAATTAGTTTTATAACTAGGTTATATTTAATCCTCCTAATTAACGTCCGAATATTCAATGTGACATAAATTTTAATCTGAACTAAGATCAAACCACCCCCAACCCGCAAACATCACTGGTCTTTCAGAACGTGACATCCAAAGTTCCAAACTTGCAGGTACCGGCCGTTCTGCCACATGGCGGACGCCAGATGGTCGCCTGTCCCGTCTCCCGAAGAGTTCGTCCATTCTCTCCGCCTGTCACGGCAGGGACGAGCGCGGAGCGCCCAGCGGCAAAGGTCAATCACGCCGGGACGCCCGGGCGCCTGCGCCGCTCGGGGTTGATCGTTTGATGCAGCTAGCCGCGCGCGTGACGACGCGACGGTGTCAATAGAATGCGTGGCAACGATCGGCCGGCGCCGGAGGAGGGCCGGGAGGTCGGTCGAGACCTGACCTGCCACAACCTGCCGTACAGTACGTGTCGCGCGCGTTTCGTTGTTCGGGCACGCGACGGACTCGGGCCATGGTCTTCTCTGTGAGCAACGTGTGATGAACTCGTGCCCGGTGGTACGCCGGCCGATGCCGGAAAACGTACGGGATGGTGCACGTGTTCCTCGTAGAATTCGGGGGGCCGGTCGTCCTGCGTGTGTACGCCTTTGAATCTTGCTTTGTTCCTCGGCATGGAGAGCGAAGTGTGTACCGTGGTCGTTTTCTTTCGGTATGTGCTCGTACTTCAGCTTTGATGTACGTTGTGTAAACGAGAATTAAAGGATATATGGTTTGTTATTACAAGAAAATGGGTTTCGCAAACACAGGGAACGAAGGTACCAGAAGAAGTTTTGGTGTGTCGCAGCGGCCTGTTTTGACCAGTGCAGCATTAATCGAGTACACAGTTCGTACTACGGGAGTGTTTGGACGCGGGGTACTAAACTTTAGGAGGGGTCACATCGGATGTTCGGACGCTAATTAGGAAGAGTAAACATGAGCTAATTATAAAACTAACTACAGAACTCCTATACTAATTCGCGAGACGAATCTATTAAGCCTATTTAATCCATCATTAGCAAATGGTTACTGTAGCACCACATTGTCAAATCATGGACTAATTAGGCTTAATAGATTCGTCTCGCGAATTAGACTCCATCTGTGTAATTAGTTTTGTAATTGAACTATATTTAATACTCCTAATTAGTGTCCAAACATCCGATGTGATAGGTGAACATGTATCAAACAGGCCCTACATAACGGTGTACTGTTTACCTGCACTCCTAGCTGCCCACTATAGTTGTAAACGGAATCTCGATTTCCGGCAGTAACGGCCGCACGTCCCCCTACCAAACCTGCCGCAATTGTCAGGCCCCTCGATACCCTACCGGACACGAGGTGACTTTTCGCTCCAGGATCGGAAGGATCCCAACCAGCTCTCCCTAGCTGCAAGGCTGCAAACATGATATCCGCCGCGTCGTCGAGGCACGCCTCCCGGCGAGCGAGCACCCAACACATGGCCCTGCCCGTGGCCCGTGCCCCGGGTGACGCAGTGCTTGCGCCGCCGGTCGTTGCGTCTTATCCGCTCGATCTCGACCCGTTTTGTTTGCCAGGGAATCTGCAACCATTCACAACCAAAGCCGCCGCGGCGCTTGGTTCCCCGCTCGCGGTGTGGGTGGGTCTCGTCGTTTTCGGCGGTTGCGCTCGCGGAGACGGCTCCCGTGTCGTGGCAGCCGGGGCCATCTTCAGTTCTTCACGCCATCGCCCCGCGCTCCCCTGCTCTCTGTTCTTTCCATTTCCATCAGGCCCCACCTGTGTGTATCCATCGATATATTAAGCTCCTGCTTGGATACACCCTCCTAAAGATTAGGAGTCCAATTTTTAGGACACTTTTAGGACTTGGGCATCCAAATATGGGTTCTAAAAGTGCATTTCTAAACTTTAGGAGGGTCATTTTCATTAGGAGGACCAAGGGGTACTAATGGATCATATTTCTCCTAAAAGTGGTCCCCAAATCCCCTTTTACCCTCGCATGCATTAATGACGTGAACAGTGCAGGGGTAGTTTAGAGGAGTAATTGGGGGGTAAAAATGATATTTTTCCTCTAAGGTTAGTAGTCCATCCAAATAGCTCTGTACTAAACTTTAGGACTAGCAATTTGAGGGTGCTAAACTTAAGTACACTATTAAACTTTAGGAGTTTGTATCAAACAGAACTTAAGATTAAAGCCGGCTGCTAGCTCTTGGTTTGTTGGTGCGCGTGTGTATGCGGCTGCGGATGAGTTTGATGCCGTCGTTCTTGTTTTTTGTTTTTCGTGTCCGTGTGGTCAATAAGTACGTTCGCGCTCCGTGACTGCTGGCTTGTTAGCTCGAGGGGCTCTCGGCGAGCGTACGTCACGAAAGAGACTTTTGAGGCAGAGGAATGTGAACGTTCAGGGGTATTGCACACTTGCGGTAGTACGAATGATCGGACGCCCAGCGTGGCCGGTCAGCCGAGCCGGATGGCGGCGGCGGCGGCCGTGGCGACTGCCTGACCAACCGACCGGCTATCTCACGGTTGGTGGAGGAGCCCGAACTCGCGGCCTCGCACGGCAGGCACGGACACCCCACCGTAACGTGGCGCGCGCGAGAGAGGCGAACTGGTGCGATTAGCCGAGGTTGCATTGTTTGGCGTGCCGGGGGGCTAGCTGCATTGATTTCGCCGGCGGGTTATGTTCGGGCTGTGCCGGCCGGCCGGCCGGCGGGACTCCTCGACTCGTACCACGTTGCGCGCCGGCGCCGGCCGCGCACGGCGATGTTGAAACACCTGAGCCCTGCCGGTGTGACGTGACGGAACGGACGGATGGTTGGCGGCCTGGCGTGGTTGTTGGGGGTCAAACTGTGGCAGTCCACGTATGACGCACCTGCTTCGGGTTTTTGGTTAACGTGGAACGAAGGCCAAGTCAAAACAGAGGATTCGTTGCAGGGACGGAGTTGAATAGGAGTACGCGAGTTTCGCGAAACGTGAGAAATCGACGGCGGGTCTTTAAAGGGTAAAAGACTTACTGTAAAAGAGTGACGCGACACAGTGGCTACAGGGGAGCTTGTTTCAGCAGGTATGCGTAGTCGACTCACTCCATGACCATCCTACATAGTATTCAAAGTTTTTCATGACGTGTGCTCCTACCCCTCCCTCGTGCACCCATCGGCCGGCGTGCCGTGCGATCCGGCGCCGGCGGGGAAGATCCGGTTCGTTCCGCACGGTTCTGTTTTCTTTTCTCTCCCATGAATAATGGAAGTACGGGACCTCAGGGTGACGCAGGAGCGTAACCGCCTAACCATCCGGCGCGTAAATGCTGACGTCCGCGGAACAGCCTCACACGTCGTAGAGTACAGGGGGCGATTCGGAGGCCGACATCGCGCGCTGCACACGTGAGCCTGAGCGGGAAGTACGCGACACCTGGCCCGGTACCTGCCCGGACGCGTCGGCCTCGGCCCCCGTTTGTGTGGTGTGCTACTGTGCTGTGTTTTCGCGACCGACCGACGGGGACGGCAAATTCTCGACGGCCCCCGAACGCGACCGCGCACCGAACCGAGAGGTGATTTCCGGCGAAGTGCACGGCGCACACCGCACCCCGACCGGCCGGGGGTTCCACACCGCCGCCGAGACTCCGTTCGGCCGCCGCTGCTGGATCCGCTCGGAATCCAGCTGCGGGAGCGGGGACCGTGAGGCCGAGGCGCGAGCAAGCCCTCTGCGACTTCTCCAGGTGACCATCATTTTCAAAGCCGCGGCGCGGCGCGGGCGCGCGCTCCGTGATGCGCGGAGCGAATGGCTCCACGGATGGTCAGTCAGTATGTGTGTGCAGCGGGCCAATTGTGTTCTTGCGCGCACGTCTGTCTGTCCGTTCGTCGTCTTTTGCTTGCATGAGAAGAGATCGTGAAGCAGGAGCGGAATCAGTTCAACACACCCCATGTGCCCCGTTTGTGCCGGTGGTGCTTGATCAACTCCGATCCGGCTGCAGGAATATTTGGTCAGGTTTGGAGACCGGAAATTTTCCGCAAAAAACAAATGGTAGTACGAGAGAATGGCACATTACGCGGATAAACGTGAGGGTTTGGCAGGCTCAGTTCGTGTGTAATGCCGTGATAATCTCAGCCCAGCACAGTGGAGTCAAATGTGCACCGGTGACACCGATAGAAAATTGAGCATTAGTTCAAGTTGGTAAGGGTCATATCTCTCCAATGTTCAATCAGGACTAAACAGTTTCGAAAAAAAAGTGCCCGCGCCCCCACCTGCCCGCTGGCTGGCTGCCTCTGCCTCCGCCCGCGCTCGCGCCGGCCTCCGTCCGCCGGCGCCACTCCGCCCCGCACCGCCAGCCGGCCCGCCCTCGCCCCGCTACCGCTCGTCACTGCCAGTAGAGCGGCAAGCAGAGGGGGAGGGGGCGGGAGAGGAAGAGAAGGAGGCGCCTGCGTGAGAGAGGAGGAGAGAGAGGAGATAGGCCGGATCCGGTGAAGAAGGGAAAGGAGATAGGCGCCGGTGGAGAAGGAAAAGGAGAAAGAGAGAGAGAGAGAGGAGAAGATATTAACGTAGAGAGGGAGGGCGCGTGGGGGGTGTTTTGTCTCGGTTGGAATTACCAACTAGGATGGGGGGCTTTTGTTCCGGTTGAAATTTCTAATCGGGACACGCGTGGGGGGGGGGCGGGTATCGGTGCCTAATTTTTTTAGTGGTTACAACCAGGACTAAAGGGGGTTTTAGTCCCAGTTGGTATTTACAATCAGGACTAAGGTCCTGTTTGGCATGACTCCAACTCTAGGTGGAGCTGCTCCACTCCAGAACTCCAGGTGGAGCCAGCTCTGGGTGAAGTTGGAGCTGTCTGGTGAGGGTGTTTGGCTGGAAGGGTGTCCCTAGCTCCAGAAAAGAGGAGTTTGAGGGTAGATTGCCTTTCTTGCCCCTGGTTCAAATTGAACTACTTATCATAGATATAAAATGAAAGTACATGCATTGAAGTTCAAAATAATAATAAATTACATGTTCCAAAAATTTAAAATTTCGAAATAAATTCATAGTTCCATAATAAGGTCGTTACAATAATCATTGCACTAATTCCATGTTAGGGCAGCCATACTATCACGAAAGATGTACATGCGGGGGGATGCTGCCGGCGGCGGGGGGGGGGGGGGGGGGGAGGGGGGGCGCCTCCGGCGATAGGAGCCTGCGGCCGGCGGGGGTGCTCCTGCTGCAGGCGGCGGCCGGCGGCGGCCCTCGTGCAGATTGGGCGGGAGGCGGAGGAAGGCGGCCGAGCTGGGGTAGGAGACCGGCGGCGGGGCTGGGCCGGCCACCGGCGGGGTTGGTCCGGCCGGCAGCGGAGGTGGACGGCGGCCGCCGGTCTGCCTGGCAGCGGCAGTAGAAACTTCGGGACGGAGGGAGGCGCGGGATGAGGAAAATGAGATGCGCGGGGTGACTGGAGAATAGAATCAAACCGTTTTTTTTTCATAACCAGTGGCATTGGTGGGTAATTACCCACCAACTCCACGAGGAGGTTCAAAAGAGAGGGTTCTGGAGCAGCAAAAGAGGTGCTCCAAAACTCCACCTCCATTTGCACTACAGCTCCATGGAGTTGGCAGCTCCATGGAGTTTTGGAGTTGAGGTGTTTGGCTAGATTTTTTGGTGGAGTTGCTGGATTTCTGGAGTGGAGCCATGCCAAACAGGACCTAAAGCTCCCCCGCGGTGACCTTCGCTGGTATATTTTTGATCCGGACTAAAATTATTTTAGTCACGAGTCTCATGTTAACCGGGATAAAAAGAGTTGGATGGAAGATCCAGTTCTTTAGATTAAAATTAAGTTGAAAGGATTATTCAATGAATCTGTTTGTACTATGAATAGGTAGCAAGTTCCATCGTGCTAATTTGCTAGGACCTCCTGAGGGTTTTTTTTAAGCAGAGATCAGTACCTCCTTGGTACTTGTCTAGTGGTTCGTTCACATCGCAATGGTGATTTAAGTAGCCTGACGGTCTCTCTTTTCGTGAGAAGACTTCAAGGGAAGTACAGATGAACATAGCTTAATCAACTCCGGTTCAGAGTCGCGTTTGTAAATTGGAGTATCGCAACATCGCAAAAATAAAGAACAGATAAGAATTCGGAAAAAAAATGTGTGTATAGATTTTCGCATGCTCCTTACGTCAGCACAGGGAAGTCAAATACGCAAAAAAAAAAAAATCGTTCCAGGAATATATTTGCATCGTAAATAAACTAACATGCTCTCCATCGTCATAATTTGATAGGACCCTCACTGATTCCTTTAGCTAGACTCGGACCTCTTTAAACTTCAGCAAATAGTAGTCTTTGTGGTCTATTCACATTGTAATGATGGTTATACCCTGATTATCTTTCCTTGCATGGGAAAAGTTCATGCGATGCGCAGATTGAACGCACTTAATTGGGCTGGAGCAAAATCAACTCCAGTTGCAGGAATCTTCAGTCAACACTTGTATGTTAGAATCATGCGTAAAAGTGGATTTTTGAACATTAGAAAAGGTACATTTTGGCAAATAATCATGCAGCACTGGCATACATCTTTTGCAATCTTCTTCTATAACAGTGAAGTCAAATTAAAAAAACTAAAAAGAGGAGACGTTGAGCGACTTATTTGCATAATATATACTACATCCATTCTAGAATATAGCTACTTTTAGAGTTTTTCAGATAGATTAAGGAGTACAATAAAAGTCTTATTGCCCTTCATTAGTTTTCATGCGCTAATTAAATAATTGATTTGCATGTATGGAGGGTATTATACCATCATGCCAAATAACCCACTTGGGAATTAAAAAATAGCTAAAAATAGCTATATTATGCGATAAAATTTGAATGCTAAAAGTAGCTATATTCTGGGACAAGGCAGTACGTAAAACCTAAACAGACCAAGAAATTTGATCAACCAAATTTGTTAGGACCCTCATTAGATTCTGTTTGGCACAACTGAAACCTCCTTAGAAGTAATATGGTGATTGTTCACATTGCGATGGCGATCAGTGTTCTGACTGTCTTTCCTATCGTAATAAAAGTTGATCAGAAGAGATTTAAACACACTCCACTCCATGTGAAACGATTGGGCATGCATGGCCTGGAGTATAATCAACTCAAGCTGGAGGAATGTTCAGTAGCATTTATATGTTAGAATAATCTCATGGGAAGGTATTCCAAGTTTTACTGGTACATTTCTGCATATGAACATGTGGGTTTTGCACACAAGTCTGTTTACATGATTTTATTCTAGAAGACTGGATGCACAAACAATCAGGAAAAAGGAAAAAAGAGTGAACTATTCGTGGCATATCTTAGTTTCATCATGCTAACTTGCTGCTAGGATCTGTGTACCATTTTTTAATTTTTAATTGCAACCACCGAAATATAACCACATGGGTATACCACTGTGTATTACTAACTTTTTGCAGATAAACATGTCGGTTTTGCATACCTTTCATGCATAGTCTAAGGGGTGTTTGGATACGATGTGCTAAACTTTAACAGTGTCACATCGGATGTTCGGATGCTAATTAGGAGAACTAAACATGAGCTAATTAAAAACTAATTGCAGAACCCTGTGCTAATTCGCGAGACAAATCTATTAAGCCTAATTAATCCATCATTAGCAAATGGTTACTGTAGCACCACATTCTCAAATCATGGACTAATTAGGTTTAATAGATTCATCTCGCGAATTACACTCCATCTGTGCAATTAGTTTTGTAATTAGTCTATGTTTAATACTACTCATTAGCATCCAAACATTTGATGTGACGGGTGTTAAACTTTAACACCATGAAGCCAAACAGGCCCTAAGCCAAGCACAATGAAGTCAAAATTACGCAAAGAAAGTAGAACGAGTTGTTCAGTCACAAGAAACCCAATCCAATTATTCCATTGCATATCCATTAATCAAAAACAAATTGTGTTGTTTCGTCATGCTAATTAACTTCTTAGACCATCCTACTAGTTCATGCATAACTGCTTTCTAGCATAATAAAGTCAACCTTTTCTTAAAAAAATATGAAGTTGAATGAACTATTTGAAGCACACATAGCACAATCAACAAATTTCAATGTGCTAACTTGCGAATAGATCCTTTCCTTTTATCCATTTAGGAAAAACGTAACATATCTATTTGTGCTTCAGAGGTTGCCGTCTTGCTAAATACTTAATTACTCTTACACAAAAGAAATTCCAGTGAATTAGTAGGTTTGAAAAGAAAAAAAGATCTAGAAAATTAATTCAAAGCTAGTCTTTTGCCAAAAAGGGGCTAGAGTATACATCAGTTGTAAACAAAAAT
The DNA here is from genome assembly GCF_005286985.2 of Setaria viridis. Taxonomy (NCBI): domain Eukaryota; kingdom Viridiplantae; phylum Streptophyta; class Magnoliopsida; order Poales; family Poaceae; genus Setaria; species Setaria viridis. Next base: position 10,911,102 of record NC_048266.2, read on the forward strand.
CAGGGTGGGCAACTGCCCTGTGCTCATAAAATCCACTCTCATTTCATTATTGTAACTTAAAACAAGACCTCCTTAACTTTTTATCAACTAGGCCAAAGACCTCCTATGAGATCTTGGGCAATTTTCTTTGAGATCTTGGTCTTACTATGGTGATCTAGTAGGTGACTATCTTACCTTTCTTGAGAAAACTTCAAGAGAAGTACATATTCAAACACACTCCATGTTTACGGATTGGGGTGGAGCTGAAATCAACTCTGGTTGCAGGAATCTTCGATCACGTTTGCAGATTGGAACTCCAGAACAGCAGAAAAAGAAAATATAGGAATTCCACCAAAAAAACAAATGTTTGTATGTGTACTGGAATGAGCATTTTGCCAATTAAAACCTGTGGGCATGTACTGCTCTGTGTGTAATCTGAGTACAGCACAGTGAAGTCAAACACACAAAAAATGAAAAGAATCTGATTGAATTATTCATGGGAATCTATTTGTACCCTAAACTAATTAAGAAGTTCCATTGTGCTAATTCGCTAGGACCCTCATTAGATTCGTTTATCTAGATTTAGACCTCCTTAGTAGTAGTCTTGTGTGGTCTTTTCACATTGCCATGAGCTAATGATGATTGCTATATTTTATTTGCCTTTCCTTTCATGGGAAAAGTTCATGAGAAGTGCATATTAGACACACACTATGTGCCCTCAATAGGGCCAGTCCGATTGCAGGAATCTTCAGTTACACTTAAATATATGTTGGTTTCACTCAGGGAAAACATTTTTATATTGGAAAACATTTTTATATTAGAAAGAATGGCATATTTTGGCAAATCTGAATGTATTATTGTGGGGGCATACCTATAACTGGAACAACTCCTGAAGTTTCACCATGCTAAAACTTGTATGGTCTTACTTCTTCATGTGTAATCTAGCCATTTCTATCACAACGAAACCAATTATTTTTTTCTAATTTTTTTTTGAAGTTGAACTATTTTATTTGAGGCATATATAGCTCAATCCACAAATTTCATTGTGCTAATAACTTGCGAACACCTCCTCACTTTCATAGGAAAAGCATAGTAAATTGTGCTTCAGAAGTTGTGGTCTTGCTAAAATCTACTCTTACACAAAAGAAAGCCTAGAGAACAATTAGTTTGAAAATGAAAATATTCAAGAAAATTATTTTAGGAACTAGAGTATCTATCAACCGCAAACAACATAAGAAGTCCCATTATTGTAATTTGTAAGACCTCCTTACCTTTCTCAGCAAGAGACATACTTACTACTCCTTTGGTTTGTTCACATAAACCCATGATGATTTAGTGTACATTATGGCCCCTTCTTTGAGATCTCGAGCAGTTCTTTCAAACTAGTTAAGATTTGGCAAATAGACATTCGCATTTGAGATGCTAGGGTGCACTCGTAAGAGGCAAAGGTTTGAGGAGTGTAGATTCGAACACTTCTATATTAGATAATGAATCAACTGTAAGAATCATGCAAAACATTTCTATATTAGGTAATGAATTTGGCAAATAAACATTCATGTTTGTATACTTCTTGAGTCTTCTTATTCTAGAATGTTGAAATCAAATAAAAAAGAAAATGAATAAATTGGACGAATTACTCAGGAAACATATATAGCATAAACACATTTCCGTCATGCTACTTTGTTAGGATCCTCGTTAGTAGTATGGTTTGTTCACAAGGCAATGGAAATTCGTGATGGCCTTTCCTTTCACGGGAGAAGTTGCACTTTTGTCTGTTTCAATATCATGAAAATACATTTTATATATTAGAGTGGTATATTTTAGTGAATAAACGTGTGTTTTCCTTTCTCATGTAATTTTATTCTAGAACAACGAGGTAAAATTTACAAAAAAAAAGGAATTTGAATGAATTATTCGCAGCATACAACAGCGTATCTCCGTTTCAGCGTTGTACCCTGCTAAGAATCTTAGCCAGGCTGTATATATTAGAGAAGCGATTTGCAGAAAATAAGATAAACATGTCAGTGCAGCATACTTTTCATGTATAACATATGTCCATCACAATGGAGTTAAATTAGCACTTGGAAAAGGTCGAATGAAATGCTCGGCCTCAAAGAACCCATGCGGATTACCCCACTTGCATTGGCGGAGGGGAGGGGTGGCTGGACTACCACTTATTGCAAACAAGAAGGCCATCTGATCTTACTTCACCACGTACAATCATTTCCTACAACAACGAAGTCGATTTTTTTTTTGACATGCAACGAAGTCGATTATTTCTGAACATTTATCCAGGATAAACTCTAGAATAATGGACAGGTTCGATCGTGCTACTAACTTGCTAAGACCTCGTTACGTACTTTTACCAAGACTGCAACCTCCGAAGCATAATTGACTAAGTTTGCAAGAACATTAGTCACGTTTTATATTTTGGACAGGAAATACTCCCTCCATTCTCTTTTGATAAAGATATTTCAAAAAAAATTAGATTTTCACAAATGATAGTACTATTTACTATTAATGTGGACTGTAGAAATATTCGGAGGAAGGGGCTAAAGTTTAGCCCACTCAAATGGAATGCTAAACTTTAGCCCTTTGGGGTATTTTGGTGGAAGCTAAACTTTAGCACGTGTATTGACAAAAGACTTATTTACCCTTCCTTTCTCTCCTATCCTTTACCCCTCCTCTCCTTCCTTTGACTCAGTGCAAACTCTCCATCCGAAAGGGCCCGTCGTCGTCTCCGATCGAGTCCAATACACGCATGCATGGTCGCCGTCATGCTCCTCTGCTTCATCCTCCCGGTCGTCATGCTCCTCCGCTTCATCCTCCTGCTCCTTGGGTGATGGCGCACTTAGGCCGGCTCCGACGCGCAGGACGGTGCAGTCGGTGCCCCATCCGCCGGGGCCGGATCCAGCTCCAGAGGCTTCGTGGCGGTGGTGGCGACAGCTGTGGGCACCAGAGCCCCGCGGCCGCGGCAGCAGCGAGGACCGCGGTGAGGCAGCAGCGATAGCAGCGGAGTGCCGGGTGGAGGCGGCGAGGTGTCGGGTGGAGTCGGCAAGGCCGGGCGGAGGCAGTGAGGTGCTAGGTGGAGGCGGTGAGGTTCCGAGCGGAGGCGGCGAGGCCGGGTGGAGGAGAACGGCCGCGGGGTCTAGTGGGGAGGAGTGAGAGGGAGGAGAGAGAGAGGGGGGCAACCAGGGAAATTTTGGATAGGGGACCACTTTTAGCCCCTTTAGCCCATTTTAGCACCCCTTAAAGGACCTAAAGGATTTTTTTGGGGGAGCAAATAGGAGGGCTAAAATAGGGGTGCTAAACTTTAGCCCCCTCCCAAACACCCCCTTGCTAGATGATAAGCAGGGTTGTTTTCCTTGATCTTTGTGTCAAGGTGAAATATCTCTATCCAAAGAGAATAGAGGGAGCAGTAAGCATGTGGGTTCGGCATACCTTTTCATCTGTAATTAAAGAATGGTGTGTCAATTTTACATAATGAAAGTCTACCGATTATTTGTCATCGAAAACAAAGCAATGGAGCGAATTATTTCAGAGCAAATCTATTCTAGAAACTTTAGGAGTCCCATCATTCTAACTTGTACCACCCACCTCCCTAGCTAGTTTCCTCTTACAAGCTCGAGACCTCCTTAGCACTAGTTTTCCGCCGTGTTCACATAATCACATAGCAATGACAACTTAGCATACATGTTGCTCGGGGAAATATTCTGAGATCTTGGGCAATTTCTTTCAGAGTAGGGGTATGTAAAGTCTCCAAGGAACACGGGAAAGGAGTAAAGAAACGGAATCTGTGGAGTTAATTTTGGCGTACTTGGGTTGGGGCTAGTACAATATTCTTGCACAATCATGGTTACCAATAACAAACATTTGTGGGGCTTAGGTTTAGACAGCTTATAGCTTAAAATAAAGCCAGGGCTTGGCCTAACTGCAAGCTCTCTTACTGTGGCCAAGTGTGTACTGGCCTGGGATCCTTGCGGCGCAGCAACGAGCACATGTTCCTCCCTACGGTTTTAGGTCGTTGGTCGTGCTCAAGATGAGGCAGTTTTCCTTGAAAGGAACGAGGTGAACATGGACAGGTCAAACGCCGGCTCTCTGATTCAGAATTGGTCACCGGTCAATTCCTTAAGAGTTTTTTTTATAAAGTACTGTATAAGATTTTCAAGAGGTTAGTGGTAATAGTATATGAACTTGAAGGACGGGGTTAGGGGTACGGTGTGTGCAATGAGATCGGCCTTAATTTCAATGTTCCCTGCCTCTGACCTCAAACCCTGCTGATGGGGATCTGGCTGTGCAAAGGCAAACAGTACTCAACATGTTGAGGAATTTCAGTGACTCGGCGGTTTGTCAGTTAGCACATACTATAAGAAGCTGCAAACTGTTGCTTTCGTTAGACCACCTAGCATTAGGCATCGATCTTTTCGGGGTTTGTACGCTTGCCGCTCTGCTCTACGCGCCACGGACAGCCGCGTGTTGTTTGTGATGCTAGTTTAACTCCAAGTCACTGTCAGGGATGGAGACCAGCAGCGTCTCATACGTGTCTTTTCCTTTTGAGAAACATACGCCTCAAATTTTGTTGTGCATAAGCAGGATTGAAATAAGGGTTGCATGGAAGCGTAACAGTAAAAATGTTCAGTGCGTTATCGTTTTTTTTACCGAAGTCAGCGGAAGAAGCCCCTACCTATATTTTTTTATAATTTTTTTATTTTAGACCCATTTAATTTGCTCCCACGGATAGTGGAACCAGAGCCCGCAGAGTGCTACTAGGTCCTTTCGCTATGTTAGAGCTATCTTGCATATTCAGATCTTCAGCTGTTTGATCTTCGCTGATGCAATGCAAAGGCGCACCGTGTACCTTTTCAACCATAGTACTAATGTTCGTTCCATACCCACATCGCGGTGTCCTTCAACTGGCAACTGCTGTGGACTCTGAAAGCTTGAATACTGTGGCAGCTGTTCTGAATTCTGATCGAGTCATATGCACCTGGGCCTTCTAGAAGTTGGGGACAGATCTGCAGGACCCCAGAGCTGACGATCATCTGTTCAGTCCTATTGGGTATCAATAGGCCGGGGCACTGACAGGCTCAGCGGTAGTTGCTTCACCAACCGGGAGTTTAAACGGCTTAACTAGCCTGTCGCTACCACTCGAACACTTCCCAACTCACACGGGTCGTCATGTGAGGGACCGCTCGTGACTGGTGTCTGGTGAGCTCCTGCTCCTCTACTCCTACCCTGTCTGCAGCGTGCAGCCTGCACAACGGGACATGGAAGATCTGCCGCCTCCTTGTTCTCTTTCGAGCTCCAACAATATCAAAATGGCTGGCCTTCCAAACATTTTCTTGGGCTTATTTTGTCCGGCGTAGTGGCAGGGTTCCGTGGTTCCATCGCGTCTGTAGAAAATACAGGAAGGGAGGTATGCGTCGTCTGACTTTTTCCTGGACGTTTGCACAATGAATCAATGATAAAACCGGTGAAAGGACGCATGAAATAAAATTTGTGAACATTGGTGCAATTTCCTCGTCAGTTTGCACCAAGGTTCAACAAGGAAAGGATAGGAGAGAAACGGACGAGAAACTGACATGGACTGGAACTAGATCACCTCGTGCTTATTCTGGTCTCCGGTTACCGAAGTCTGCCAGCAACTGTGCGACCGTGACGGGCGGTCGCCGGAGATGAGTCCAACTCAACGAGCACGATGCTGGACTGCACGAGCACAGAGGCGACGCTGCTTCCTACTCCCGATCATGTTGCGTGCATGGCAATGGCATCACGGTCGCGTCATTGCTGGATCAGAAGTTGGGCGCAGAGACGTGGGGAAATGCTAGTGCTTGTCCACAAATGATTGCGACGGCGAACTATGATTGAGTGAGCGTCGGAAAGGCGACCGTCGGTGGGCCCTTGCGCCAACAATCCGCAAGCCGAGACTTCCTGATTGCAGGGCGAGAGCCGGAAGCAATTGGGAAGTTGCAAGAGAGATGGAAGGATAGGTGATTGGTGCGAGGGACCCCTTTGGGCCACAAAATCAGAGACTAACTAAAGGCAGTGCTGAAAGTGGCAGTGTTCTGGGTTGCAGACTTGCAGTTTGTGGTTCGCCTTCGTGTAGGTGTAGTCAGAGTCTTTGCAATTTACACACGCTTCAAACTGGAGCACTACGCGCCATTAACGTGGGGGTTGGAAAACTGAAGTAAATTCTTTGCACCAGTGCGATTTCAGCTCCTTCGGCAATTGACCACACCAACTTGTACATCAGGATCTCAGGAGCCAATTTTTTTTTTTGAAAGGAACGGCAAAATCTTTGCCGTAAATTTTATTAGAAGAGAAAAAAAGAAAAAAGAACAAGTCTGTACAACAGGCAGTATCTCATCTACTGCCGTTCAAACACAACAAAACAAAAACTCCCAAGCAAACTAGACAACTAAATTCCCTGAAAACTGAAGAACGAAAGCAAGAAACAGTGCTACAATTCCGGTGCTTCTTTCACCAGCTTTATATTTAGTTTGACGAGGGTGATCGAACCAGCGAGATGCTCGACTACTGATTTGTTGGTCCTTGTGTAGCAAAGCTAAATTGCTGGACGTCTTCTTTGATTAAGTACGCTACCTCTTCAGTTGATTTGGATTCATGATTAAAGACTCTCCTGTTTCTTTCCTTCCATATGTTCCACCAGAAATAGATGATGAGGCCATCAAAGGTCGGTCTCGATTGCTTATCCAGTTTTGCTCTGCATTTCTTCCACCATCCACTTACCGAGGGGGTTGAATCACTTGCTGGTAGGCCTTGCAGGCTATACCAGGTTGTAAGCTTGGACCACACTGTCTTAGTGTATGGGCAATCTTTGCAAATGTGCGTTGGTGTTTCGGCTTCAGAGTTACATAGTTTGCATTGGGGGTCATGCGGCCAGCCTCTTTTTGCTAGGTTGTTAGCTGTGAGAATCTTCTTGTGTAGTAGGATCCATGCGAAAAAACGACATTTGGGTTCGGTCTTTGCCTTCCATATCGGGCATATATTTCGTGTCTTTGTCTTGCCCTGAAATTGTATGCGATAAGCACTCTTTGTTGTGTACTCTCCTGTCTGTGTCCATCTCCATGTGATTTGGTCCTCGCCCTCCGGGTCACGTTCCAGTAACTGAATTTCTTCCCATAGATTGACATATTCACAAATTTCATCCTCGGTTGTCAGCGGGCAGACCTGCGGGATCCAGAAATTGTTTCGTAGTGCTTGTTGTACGGTGAAATTTTTTCTTCTTGATTTAATGAAAAGTGACGGTGCCAAATTTTTTGGTGCTCTCCCATCGAGCCAGCTGGAATGCCAGAAATTCATCCTTGCTCCCTTGCCCACTTTGACTATTGTTGACGCATTGAATAGGTCTTTATCAGTTTTGTCACAAGGGATCTCTAGTCCCGCCCATGGTTTATCGTTGTTTCTCCACTAGAACCAGAGCCATCTCCCAATTTTCAGAACTGCAAAACCAGTAGTTGAAATCCAGAACCTAAATTCAGATTGTTATCACACCAGAGTCTGAATTTTCGAAGGAAGTAACGGAAGTACGACAAGCTAGCACGAGCAGAGAGCTGGAAAAGGTGAATAATTTCCATGCCAAACCAAACCATGAGCTCCTTATCGCCAAGACCAAGAGTGTTTCGGTCAGTTTTCAGACCATCTCTGGGCCATATGTGTAGGCATCACGCATTGACAAATCCAGATGCAACTGTTTTGGCATCTCGCGAGCCACGTCTCGGTCCCACTCTCACCAATGGAGAAATCGACGATGGCATGCAGCGTCGTTTTTCTTCCCGGAACGCTGTGCAGTTTGACCCATCAGGAAACCTGACAAGTTCTTTTCCTCCCTCTGCATCAGCTCGTCTCACGATTTCGTCAGCTAACGAGTCATACAAGGAGGAGGTGCGATAAGATGTGTGAACACATGATCGAAGCAGTCAAAATGATAGAACAGAGTTCGTCAATGAATAACAAGCACGCACGAATCCGACCGATATTTTTTATTCGTCACACCATCCCTTGCATAGAATAGTAGCATTCTATTTGGTAGTTATCTTCAGGTATTAGCACGCGCCGGCGCACTCATTTTCTGAAGATTTGGAGAATCCTTTATGGACAAAGAAAGGGCAATTAGCACAAAGATAGCGCTGTTATGATGCTTTTTGTGACGAGATTGTATTGTTTAATCGAGTCCAAACGAGTATAGTGGGGTCAAAAACATTAGGTAAGTAGGGGCAATGTGACCATAGTCTATAGAAGATTAAAAGCAGCAGTGAAAGCAGCTCTCCAATTCTTCAAAAAAGGTAGCAGGGCACGCTGGTAAAGGGCCTTGACGCTTTCAAAAAGCGCCGGGATTGAATTAGACCTAGCCGCTGGTAAATTTCGGGTTAAGTGAGTTGCATGTGGAGTTCGAGCTTATGAGCAGTCACCGAAGGGAGCATAATGCGCGCTATGGACGCTGCAAGCTCAAAAGGAGGAAGAAAATTCTGTTTGGATGAGCACCAGCGGCAACACTTTTTATTTTGGTGTTCATTGAATCATGCACTAGTGCGTGAAGGTAAGATGGAGAACTGATTTACCTAGAATAACTCAAAGGACTTCTTTTTCATGTGCTGTGGACTGTGGTTTATCCGGAAAGCGGGGGATTTTTTTTTTCACTCATTGAAAGGGAATTGGGTAATTCAATCAAGCCTTTCTAGACTTAGAAGGCAGACACACTTTTCTACTCAATGTCCTAATATCTGAGTATCCAACTGTTAACGCTCAGGTTAGCTACAAACCACTAGCTGCCACCGTGACGCGTCTCAGATGAACCCAGTTCATACTGGCTAAGGAGTGGTGATTCTCTGTGGTCATACTCATACTTGTCCTTTTAATTGCAGGTTGTAATTCTAGTTGAAGTTGCATGCCTCCACTTAAAAAAAAAAATGAAGTTGCATGTCTGATCTGTACTCAAAGCAGGGGTCATCTACTACAGTTGAGAGGTGGGACTACCATTTACGAAACAATTTCATTTGAGGAAAGTACTAATCAGCCTCTTAAGAATTCTGGTCACGGGCCGGCCTGTCCAATTTAACATTCTTTGAGAGGCCTACCAAATTTATTATCTAAACTAAGCAGCATCTTTGCTGGGCCTACAGTGTTTATTTCGGAGCGTGGGCCGTCGTTTGGTGGTCTTGTTGTTTTGAGGAAAAAGTCCATTCGAGGGGGAAAGATATCTAGATAGTTTTTTTTTAAATAGCTAATATTGCTACGGGCAATAAAAAGTGCATGAACCTAATTTTTTTGCATGAGAATTATGCAGGTTTCGAAGAGTCAAAACTTCCACAAATTGCAACTCAAGCCTTACATAATTTGGCAACTATTAGCTTTTTTCCTGACGTAAGCCAAGAATAAAGGCCTAGAGGGTGATGTAGCAGGCGAAATGCGGAAGAGTATGGTACCGGGAATGGAAGAATGCACGTAATTGGTTACTTATTTTCCCCGCACAAGGAACGATGCTGCTGCTTGCCTATCGCATTTTAAAATTTTCCAAAATCAATCACTACTTTATCACCGCGTCATTGCCCGCATACCGACGACACCTCCTCACCCATCGTTACCTCCTTTCCTACATGCGCAACATGGCCTCGACTCCGGTAGGCCACTTTCCACTCGCCCTTGTGCCACAAGGCACCAGAGCATGGTCTTGACCGCTAATGGGATTAGGGATGACAATGGGCCCCGATCCCCGATCCCTGATTTCAGGTGGGGAATTCATCCATCAGGGGATGCAAATGGGATATTTTTAGTCCCCACGGGAAGCTTAATGGGCAAATTTCTATCCCACGGGTGAAGCGGGGGGCAGAACGTATTAGTCATCCCCGTCCCCGTTACCCAACGGGGGCTCGAGTAAATCTTCCAGCCTAGCCCAACTGCCAAGCGCCCAAGCTGCGAAGCCCACCAAATGGAGGTCAAACCCTAACTTGGCGAGCTGCGAGCGCTCCTTCCTGCGACCCTGCCTCCCGACTCCCCGTCTGGCCGTCTCCCCGAGTCCACCCGCCGCCACCAGTTCTCGAATCGTCACGAATCGCGACTTTCCATCTCTCGGCCGGCGGCAGTCGCTTGCCATTTCCGCTTCACCTCCATGGCCTCATCTTCTTCTTCTAATCGTCTCCCCCCCACACGCCAGAGTGAAGAAGAGCAGAACATTGTCGTCCACCAAAGCCGCCATTGTTGCAGGTGACTCCAAGCGACTTCCCGACCACTTGTGGCCAAAGCTGCTGACCCAAAGCGCCGCCGCTTGAAGGAAGGGTGCAATATTATTCAATCACTAGGGTTAGTACACAAGCTTGCATTTGATTCATGTTGTTGTTGTTTTGCTTAAAATCCTAGTTACTTAGTCTGATGGAATTGCTAAATGAAACCTGTGATTTGGGCCCATGCTGCTTGTTTTGAATTGGTAGTGACGTCACTTTATCCTGATATAGCATACAAGACTACAAGTTCATCAGAGTATCAGACCCCTATGGTATCTAATAGGCTGATTTGATATATGTTGGTAGAAACGAACTATATTGTGCATTTTTGTCCTGAAACAGGAACAATGGATACATTATAGTATGATAAATATTCACATGTTTTCATCTGACAATATACTCATGTATCTTTGATTTCAAGTATTCTTTTCTGTAATGGTGGTCATAGACTAGCGAGTTACATATTAGTTTGTATCTTCATTTTACCAGTTTATTAGCAGTCATAGATTACCAGTTTATTATTAGCCTAAACATTCATGGATATCCGTGGGTGCATAAAGAAAGCAATTGAACTGTGGCTAGATAAGTGCATACACCTGTATTTGTAATGGTATTTTCTATTCAGAAATAGTGATTTCAATAATATTGAATGTTAAATGTTGAATGAACTGCAGGTTGCAGAAGCAAAAGAAGATGTCAGAAGGTAGCAGCCAAGTTCCCGTTTCTCTTGGCTCACAGCCAGAAACTGATTCACATCCTGAATCTTTCAATGAATCTGAAGCAAATCAATCCGAAGCAATTGAAATGGATGATGACGAAGATGAGGAGGTTGAAGAGGAAGAAGAAGATGGTGTCGAGGTGGGTTCGAAGAGGAAGCTGACCTCAGTTGTTTGGAAGGAATTCAAGAGAGTGAGATGGAATGGAAAAATAAAGGCGAAGTGCATGTATTGCTCCAGCAAGCTTGGAGGAGAAACAAGGAGTGGAACTAAGCACCTTCATGATCACTTAAAGATTTGTACACTTAGAAAGATTCATCTGTCCAGAAATAAGACATTATCACAAGCGTCATTGAGGTTCAATGCCACAGATTCAGGGAAAGTTTCAGTGGAGAACTACACCTTTGATCAAGAAATAGAAAGAAAGGAACTTGGTGCTATGATGGTGCTGCATGAATACCCCCTTTCCATGGTTGATCATGCAGGCTTTCGAAGATTTGTACATGCACTTCAACCACTCTTCAAGATTGGGACCAGAAACACACTAAGGTATATAGCTGCAAGTTATTTTTTTTATGTTGCTAGAATTTTGTTAATGCATATCTAAAGGTGTTCTATATTTTTTTTCAGAAAGCACACCATTGATCAATATGAGCTTGAGAGGAAGAAGGCCATTCAATACATGGCTGGAATCAAATCTAGAGTGGCCATTACTAGTGACATGTGGACCTCTGACAACCAAAAGAGAGGTTACATGGCCATCACAACACACTTTATTGATGAATCTTGGGCTTTTAGAAACATTATCATGAGGTGAGCATTCTGGATCTAGATCACAGCGCACAGTTTAATTTGTTTGCATTTTAATGATTCACTAAATGCTATCTATTCTTGTACAGGTTTATTTATGTGCTAGCTCCTCACACTCATGATGTCATTGGCGATGAACTTTATGAATCCCTTGTTAATTGGAATCTTGATGAAAAGGTATCCACTATCACCCTTGACAATTACAGTACAAATGATAGTGCAATTCCTTATCTGGTCAGGAAAATTGGAAAAAGTAAGCTGTTGGGTGAAGGGAAATTCTTACACATGCGTTGTTGTGCTCGTATCTTGAATTTGATTGTTAAGGATGGATTAGAAATGCTAAAAGATGCAATTGAAAACTTGAGAGATAGTGTAGCTTACTGGACAGCAACACCAAAAAGGATTGAAAAGTTTGAGGAGATAGCAAAGTATGTTCATGTTAAGATTGATAAGAAGATAGGCCTTGATTGCAAAACACGATGGAATTCAACTTATACAATGCTTAGTACTGCACTGCCGTACAAGGCTATTTTCATTAGAGCAACTCGTGTGGATAGGCAATACACTTGATGCCCTACTGAGCAAGAATGGGAATTTGCTGGTTATGTTGTAGAAAGGCTTAAACTGTTTAGTGACATATCAACACTATTTTCTGGAACTGATTATGTCACAACAAACATGTTCTTCTACAAAATTTGTGAGATTAGAAGTACATTAAGGAGTGGTCAGTTTGTGGTAATTTTTTGATTGAAGAAATGTCAGTTAATATGGAAGCAAAGTTTAAGAAATATTGGACTGATATTCAAGGCCTGATGGGCATTGCTACTTTTCTTGATCCTCGATTCAAACATATCATGCTGCTTCAATGTTTTGAGGTGTTACTTGGAAGACATGGAGTGGATTGTGAGGATGAGGTTACGAAAGTGAAGGAATCACTGAGTGATTTGATGCTTGAGTACCATTTGGAAGAGGATGATGAACCTAGAGTTAACAAGGCATCGGCACCTGCAGTAGGGAATTCAGGCTTCATGTCTTCCTTTAGTGCACGTGTTGCAAGTACAAAGTCAGCTGCCATAAGATTCAGATCTGAGTTGGTTCGCTACTTGAAGGATGAGATGGTGGACATACTTACAAAGGACTTTGATATTATAGATTGGTGGAAAGTGGCAGGAACACGCTATCCTACTTTGAGATTGATAGCAATTCCTATAACCACAGTTGCTTCAGAATCTGCATTTAGCACTAGTGGGCGAGTTCTTAGTGAGCATCACAGCAGGCTCACTTCTCAAATGCTGGAGGCTCTAATGTGCTAACAAGATTGGATTAGAAACAAGTATAAAGGTAAATTTTTTGGGCAATTTACAATTCTTTTTGTCCAGTTATTCAATGCTTTTTTCCTCATGTAGTTTATACTTGATAGCTTCTAATTGAAAAAAATATTATTGCAATCCTATGCAGGCCTTGTTAATGATGAAGGACAACCTGCTAGCTTTTGGTGTGTTCTTTAAGAAGTCCACAAAGGCCTTCAGGTGATTGATCCAGTACAACAACATTCCTCTATTTTTTGTATCTTCTCTTTTCAGTCAGTAACTTGTGTCAATGTATATCTATGTAGGATCTTGCAATTTAACTCCAATAGGAGCACGGAGCACAGCAAATTCCTCCCTGTCAAGAACTCAAGATGGCATGCTGTCCAAGTACAATGGGATCATACTGTTCGACCAATGCTTCAGCATTAACAGTTTAAAATAACTATTTATGTAAGCTTTGGTTGTAACGAATGATGTGTGATAACACTACTACTATCTTGCTTTTGCTGCAGCCATGAACTTGATAGCTGATACTTATTACTAAGTTGAATTATTGTTCGTCAGTTGATACTAAGCTGTTGTTATTCACAATTTTATGTGATTTATGCTACTGGTTTGTGGGGAATTATCGGGGATGAGGCCCCCGTTGGGTGAGAATTCCCCACTCGGGGATGGGGACGGGGAAAATCTTTCCCCGCGAACAGAAATGGGGATGGGGGTGGGTAAATTTTTCTATAATGGGGATAGCCCCGTTAAGGTCAAACTCGACGGAGATAGCCCCATTGCCATCTCTCAATGGGATGTCGCGTATCGTGAGAAGTGAAGTAGTCATTCGCCACTTGCCTCCATTGGGAGGTTATTGGCCTAGGTTGAACTATGTTGATGCCATGCCTTGATCGAACCTTTGTGGCTTGTGCGGTGGATATGATGGTTCCCACACAGAGGAAGATGACCCTTTCTTGTTCATGCATGACTACTCTGTCCTTCTAGGATTGACCATTCCGACAACGGTGGCCATCACTACGATCGCGAGAGCCCAAACTCCATTGCCTGCAACCATAGCAAGTTGAACAGTGGGAGTTGCCACTCCAATCTTGGGGGACTAGCTCCAATGGCAGGGGACTCATTTTGAAGATGGGAGTTGTCATTCTTGATGTGTGCCATGGTGGTGGTAGCCACACAGCATGCTCACATGCAGCTTTTGTGTGCTGGGCCTCCGCATTCTCACGCACCACCTCTTCATATGACTCTTCAGGTTCTATGCCACCTCCAATCCACTCTCCGCTAAGATGCCTGCTGCCCACGATCCTGGCATCATGAGAGGTGTGTGTGTAGATACGGTAGTGTGAGATCATGTTCTTTTGTTGCATGTCACGGATGCTGAGAAACTGACAATAATGGCGGCAAACCATATGGGCAGTCTTCACAAACAGGTCCATAAGGAGCGTTAATGGTAGCCTTGTCTTGTCATGCGAATGTAGGCAGGAAGCCATGATGTTGTTGGCAGTGCCATAATGCCCTCTAAGGGATCAATCGTAGGACTAAGGCAAATAGTAAGGAATCGGGACATCCAAAGAGGAGGATGAATATGTGTTCTAATACTAAGGCTTTAAGCACATAAAAACCTATTCCAATTTCTACTAGATGTATACTGGGTTTTTCCTAGGTCTTGCTATTCTACTGCTCTATAGTTTTTGTAACGCCCACGAAAATCACTAACAAAAATCACCCGTTAAAAACCGTCTTTAAAATCTTTTACCGCTGAGCTCCCGGAAATCGGAACCCTTCCCGGCAATTTCGCCGTCCCGATACCCATGCCGACCCCCACCTATCTTTTTATCTGTGCCCGCGAATCTCGCCGCGTGCCGGTGTCAGACGCCGTGCGCGTGCTCCGACCGCGTGCCGCGAGTGCCGCCGGTCTCCTCCTTTTTCCTTCTCTTTTTTCTTCCCCTTTTCTCCTTTTTCTTTTTCCTTCTTCTTTCTTCCTCCTTCTCCTTTCTTCTTCCTCCCTCCTTCTCTCTCCTCCTTCTTCTTCCTGGCACCCGGACCGGCCCCAACTCATTTACTCCCCGGCGCCCCTCCCTCCTGGAGCCACGCCGCCCGGCCACCTTGGGCCCGCCGGCCACTCCGCACGGCGCCTGGCGCCCGACCCCGCCCGCGCCTGAACCCGGCCCCGCCCACGACAGGCGCGTCGCGCCGGTCCGCCCGGCCCTGCCGGCGCGCCTGGCGCCACGCCGCCTGGCCGCCTTGGCCCGCGCCCGGGGGGGGGGGGGGGGGCACGTGCCGCCGCCCGGCGCCACTCCCCGGCCGGCCCGCCCGGCCCCTACCCCGCCGTACGCCGCCGCCACTCCGCCCGGCACCTGGCGCCACGCCGCGCCCCGACCCGCACGCCACCGCCGGCGCCCTCCCCTCCGCCTATAAAAAGCCACCCGGCCTCCCCACTCTCCACCCACCAGCACCCCCACCGCACCCACTACGAGCCGCCGCCGCCGCTGTGCACCACCGCCGCCGCCGTGAGCCCCGCCGCCGCCTTCCTTCGCCCAAAGACCGGCGCCCGGTCCACCCCTCCCCAAGGTGAGGGGCAAAACGGGGCCCCCTCCTCTTCCTCCACCACCCGCCGCCCCCGGCTCGCCGCCGGCGACGCCCGGCCGGCCGGCCGCCGGCCACTCTCTCCCTCCCTCTCTCTTCCTCTGTTTCCTGGAAGAAGAAGGAGCCAAAACTCCAAGAATTCCGATCTAACCCCCAAGTTTCCCCAAATTACACATAAGCCCCTCCACTTCCGAAAGAAATTACAAATAGGTCCCTAGTTTATTAAAAATCAGCCCTAAACCTCCATTTAAGCCCCTAATCAATGATTAACCCGTCATTTCATGCGCCAAACTCCCTCCAATTAATCCCAAATTTTACCACGTCACCCTCCAGAATACTTTCGCCGATCCATATCCAAATTTCCCAAAAATAATCCCTCTACCTATTTTCCGTTCGCGTTTCCTGTTCGGAGCTCACGGTTAAAAATCGTTTTCTCTTTTATTTATTCGTGTGCCTGTTTGTGCGTGCCGTAGATCGCGGATTGCCCGAGGAGGAGCCCGAGGAAGAGTTTGACCGCGAGCCCGAGCCCGAGGACCAGTACCGCGAGCCGGAACCCCCGGAAGGCTTTGAAGACGGCAAGTCCAATCTCACCCTTTTGATGCATACTTAATACCTAGTTTTTCAAACACAACCTATTGGCCTGTTTTACAAAATGCATATTATTTTATCGCAAGACATGGTTGGTTAGCCACCCCTTGATTGATATAAACATTCCTTGTTGTCCTATGCTTATCTCTAAATATGACTCGCTCTGTTTAGATGATAACCACTGCTAGAACGCTTAGGAAATTGTTACTCAATTGCAATCCTTATTACAATGGTGTTTTCGGAAAATAAATGTGTGTGTGTGTCCAAGTAAGAGGAATGGCTTTTCGGTTCGGGAAAAGAAATGTGTGGACGGGATGGATGGGTGTTCCTTGTGTGGGATGCCATGTTGTTGTGCTCGTACATTGGTGGTTGAGCAATGTCGGGGGATATCCATCCGGTCGAAATTAAGGACCGAGTTAATGTGTCATCTTGCCTAATTCCACTATCGTGCAACCACTCGACCGTTGTATGGGCAACGGCTTAGCATAAATCCCACTAGCTGGATGGTTAGTCCTCAGGAGTGCTGGTGAGCAACGGGAACCCACGGAAAAGGATTAAGGTCTTGGTGACTTAAGTCCCGGTTACGGTCTCCTGAGCGAGCCGTGAACCCCTTGGGTGTTTCCGTGAGAACTAGCCAGTCTTAGCTAAGGTGGGTAATGGCTTTGTTAGGATCCGTACCGTCACTAAGGTGATTGTGCTACGGTACCCTACTTGTGGGAAAAGTGTACACCCTCTGCAGAGTTAAAACCTATCCGGGTAGCCGTGTCCACGGAATTGGACGAATTACGGCTTGGTCACATAACTAGTGTTTGGGTAAGGATGTCATGAGTGTGTGTGTGTGGGATTTCAGAAGAGTCCGGCAGTTGTGCCGTGCGCTATGACGGACGGGGAGTCCGATAGCGATAAAAGTTGGATCCTTTGTGTAGGATCAACCCCACCCAGTATTTCGGGTATTAAAGGCAACTTTACAAAAATCCTTCCGAAAACGATCCCCTGCATGTGTTGAAAATTAGCTTTTCCGCAAAATAAACCCTAGCCTATCCTTGTTATACTTGTGCATAATCTTGCTTGTATCCCCTCCGTGGATGGGGTTGGACTTGTTGAGTACGTTAGTACTCACCCTTGCTTCATTGCTACAGAGGAAGACCCTGAGTTCGTCGCAGAAGACCTCGAGTAGAGGTTGTGTCCGCACCCGACGCTGCCTGTGGTGTTGCCCTGCCCAAGATGCTGCTGCTGCCGTGTAGTCCCGAGTGCTGTCTTTTGGCAGTCGCTTGGTTAGCCGCCGTTATCTATTTACTGTTTATCGCTGCGTGGCTTTCACGCCCACTCCCTCGGGAGTTGTACGGTAACTGAATTATCTGTCGAATAAATGTGTTATCAGCCTCCTGGGACTGATATTTGTATCACATTTAGTCTCTACTTATGTGGGGACGCTTCAGGTGGTATCAGAGCCGTCGTTGGCTGTAGGACGCAACCTTAGGACTGGATTAACCCTTTTTGACCAAAACAAAAGAATTACAAAATTTCTCCCTACCCTTGCTCTATTGGAAAACTAATTTGTGCCCCGGGTCTTTTCCAGATGGCCGAGGAAGGATGGGTCAACAGCCACTGCCTGGAGGAGCCTGGTTTTCCCAGGTTGCTGTTCGCCTGCATGGACCGCCTTGGGATTTATGAGCGTCCGGAGTACACCAGCAGGGAGTACGAGGACCGCGGGACCCCTCGGTGTGAGATGATTATCTACATCGGGCGGAGTAGCCGCTACCCGGACATCCAGCCATGGAATGTGACTGCCACTGGCTTCCGACACAAGGATACTTATCAGGTGGCAGCCCGGAAGGCCCTCCGTTTCCTGTGCCAGATCTATGAGAGGCACATTGGCCGCACTCCGATGAGGTTCTACCCGCTTGTCAAGAAGAACCGCCCGGTTTGGCTGGCCCGGGTTCGGACCTTGGAAGGACGTGGACAGCGCGAGGATGACCCCACTGTGCTACACATGGCTGCCTACCTTCTCACCTTGGATGAGCTCTACGACGAGCAGGCTGCTAAGTTGAAGCAGCAACTCCGTAGGGCCGAGGATGCAGAAATCATGGTGAGGAGGCTTCAGGTGAAGTTAGCCGCTGCCGAAGCTCGAGCCGCGGCCGCTCAAAGCAACGAGGCCATTGCCGTTGAGGCTCTCAAGGAGGCTGAGGATCGGCACTCCAAGGAACTGAAGGATGCCCACCTCACCATTCGTGCCAGAAGGAGGATGGTGGCCATCGAGGATGACGAGGCCCCGATCCTTGAAGGGATTCCCATTGCCCCAGGGCCCAGTAAGCGGAAAAGCCCGGATGCCACCCCGACACCACCACCTTCAGAAAGGGACTCCGAGGTGTCCGATGGAGTGGTTCCCGAGACCCCTCCCACGGGCGGGACACTGAAGGACGAGGTGCTGGCCCTTCTCCTTCCGATAGAAGATCACTCAGTCCAGGGAGAAGACTCGCCCCGCGAGTAGCATGCCCAGCCAGAATTGCCCAAGGGATGAAGCCATCATGGTCCACAGTTGAGAGTTGTACCCCTTCAGTTGTGTTGCTGTAACCGGTCGTGTAGTGCGTGTTTTGGCCTTACCCCAGCAGTGTTGTACCCCCGTGGCAAAATAAATAAAATCGCTTGCGTTTGTTGCTTGTTAGTCTGTGTGTTTGTCGACAGGAGGTGGATTCTGTCTCTTCGAAAATACGAAATAACCACTTTAAAGATCACTAAAATCCAAATCATACTCTCATGAAAAGGTCTCACTCAATCTGCAGATGCCGCCCAAGCGTGCCACCAGGACTTCCCCAAGTCAGGCTCATGCCTCCCCCAGTGCAGAGAGGCAGCCCGAAAGGCAAGAACCGCCTCCGGCAGTACTCCCTGAGGAGCAGGAAGTAAGCCAGCCAGAAGGAAGGGGAGAAAGCCAAGTGGGAACGCAGCAGCCACCGCCCCCACCGGTCATCGATCTGGTTCAAGTGATGAACAACCAGACCCTTCTGCTGGAAGCTTTAGCCAACGCCGTTACCCGCCAGAGGCCCCGCGGGCAGAATATGAATGAGAAGTTGACGGACTTTCTCCGAACCAAGCCACCTACTTTTGGCGGGTCTGTCAACCCTCTGGACGCGGATGACTGGCTGCGCGTCATCCAGAGGAAGCTGGAACCCTTTGGGTGTGAGAGCAGGGACAAAGTTCTCTTGGCTGCCCACCAGCTCACTGGGACTGCCCTAGCCTGGTGGGAGAACTACTGCTCGGCTGCCCAGGACGCCTCCACTATCACCTGGGATGAGTTCGTGACGGAATTCCATCGCTACCACATCCCCGCCACCACCATGAAGCGCAAGGCGGATGAGTTCCGTGAACTCCGCCAGGGCAACCGCTCGGTGGAGGAGTACACCTTCCAGTTCATGGAGCTGGCCCGTTATGCTCCGGAAGAGGTGGACAAGGACGAGAAGAAGCAGGACATGTTCAAGAAGGGCTTGAACGCGGAGTTAAGGACCCTGCTCACTCCTCAGATCTACCCCGACTTCAACACCTTGATGAACATGGCCATCTTGACTGAGAGGGCCAAGGCAGAAGAGCGGAGGGACAACAAGCGTCGGTTCCTGGAAAACAAGGCACACCAGCAGGACCGCTTCCAGAAGCCAAGGAGCTTCGGTCATCCCTTGCCCAGATCCCAAGCTCCCATGCATTATCGGACCCAGTCCCAAACACCTGGCTCACATCAGACTGCTGCCCCATTCCGGAGCCAGAACTCCATCAAGGCCCCACAGAGCAGCGCCAGCCAGGTCACCAGTAATGGAAGGGCATGCTTCAACTGCAGAGAGCCAGGGCATTTCATCGCCAACTGCCCCTATGCCAACAAGCCAGCAGCATCAGCCTTGTCCAACTCAGTAGCTGGGCCCAGGGCCGCATTGTCAGGAGCCAACCGTGTGCCAGTCCGCAGCAGTGGCAACCCCAGCAACAACAACAGCCAGCAGATGAGGCCGCCCCAGCAGTCATTTGGTCGAGCCCGCGTCAACCACATCGGCGCGCAGGAGGCTCGCGACGCTCAGGGCGTGGTGCTCGATGAGTTCCTAGTCAGCTCAGTCTTGGCAACAGTAATTTTTGATTCTGGAGCATCACATTCCTTCATATCCTCAAGTTTTGTGGAGAAACATCATATACCTACAGTACTACTAAAGTTACCCCTATTAACCCGGACTCCTGGGGCCGACATTCAGTGTCGACTAGGCTGTTCTCGGGTAAGGATCAATTTAAGTGGGGTAGAATTTCTAGCGGATCTAGTAGTACTTAAGTCTAAGGGGATAGATATGATCCTTGGGATGGACTGGTTAAGCCTACATGACAGTCATATAGGGTGTGCTGATAAGGTAGTGCACCTGACCAATCAAGATGGTGTGCAAGTAACCTGTCACACTAAGGGAAGTGGTCCAGACCCCATGGTGTTCAGCATGGAGACTAAGATCTTAGGAGAAGTCCCGGTAGTGAGTGAATACCCGGACGTCTTTCCTGAGGAACTACCTGGAATGCCCCCTGACAGAGACATAGAGTTCGTGATTGACCTTGTCCCCGGAACCTCCCCTATAGCCAAGAGACCCTATAGAATGGCAGCCCCAGAGTTAGCCGAGCTGAAGAAACAGTTGGGAGAGTTGCAACAGAGTGGTTTTATCAGACCCAGCTCATCCCCGTGGGGAGCCCCCGTGCTTTTTGTCAAAAAGAAAGATGGGAGTATGAGGATGTGCGTGGATTATCGCGCATTAAATGAGGTCACCATTAAGAACAAGTACCCCCTCCCTAGAATAGATGACTTGTTTGACCAACTAAAGGGAGCCAAGTATTTCTCCAAGATAGATCTGAGATCGGGGTATCATCAGCTCAAGATCAAGGAAAGCGACATCCCGAAGACCGCCTTTGTCACCCGCTATGGTCAATTTGAGTTTACAGTGATGTCCTTTGGATTGACCAATGCACCTGCTTACTTCATGAACCTCATGAACAAGGTGTTTATGGACGAGTTAGATAAGTTTGTCGTAGTCTTTATCGACGACATACTTATCTATTCCAAGAGTGTTCAAGAGCATGAACACCACTTACGGGTGGTCTTGGAAAAATTAAGAGCCCACCGACTCTATGCTAAATTCAGCAAGTGCAAATTTTGGCTTGAGAAAGTGGCATTCCTTGGTCATATCTTGACCGCGGAAGGAGTAGCAGTTGATCCTGAGAAGGTGGAAGCCGTCTCCAACTGGCAGCAGCCCACTAATGTTAGTGAAATCAGGAGTTTCCTGGGTTTAGCTGGATATTATCGGAGGTTTATTGAGGGATTCTCCAAGATAGCCCGGCCCATGACCAAGTTGCTCAGGAAGGACAAGAAGTTCACATGGACCGAGTCATGTGAGCGGAGTTTCCAGGAGCTGAAGAGAAGATTGACCACAGCCCCAGTGCTGACCTTGCCAGATATCCAGCGAGACTTCGTCATCTACTGCGATGCATCTCGACAAGGATTAGGCTGTGTCCTCATGCAAGATGGGAAGGTCGTGGCATATGCTTCCCGACAGCTTAAGCCCCATGAGCAGAACTACCCAACCCATGACCTAGAATTTGCAGCCGTAGTGCATGCCCTCAAGATCTGGAGACATTATCTGATTGGGAATAAGTGTGAAATCTACACCGACCATAAGAGCCTAAAGTACATTTTTACCCAACCCGATCTGAACCTAAGGCAAAGAAGGTGGCTAGAGCTGGTGAAAGACTACAACCTGGAAATCCATTACCACCCCGGCAAAGCTAATGTTGTAGCTGATGCCCTAAGCCGAAAGTCCTATGGACAGCCCGGACCCGAGAATGCCCGTCTACGAGAGGAAGTGGCCCGGTTGAATGTGCATATCATTCCCTAGAATACTAGCCGTAGGCTAAGTGTCCAGCCCACATTGGAGGATAAAATCCGAGAAGCCCAGAATTCAGACCAAGATCTAGTAAAAATCCGCAAGCAGACCGGAGAAAATAAAGCCCCGGATTTCAGGGTAGATGACACAGGAACCTTGTGGTATAAAAATAGAATTTGTGTCCCTAAGGACGGAGAATTCCGGCAGACCATCATGGATGAAGCCCATAACTCAGCATACTCCATTCACCCCGGATCCACTAAGATGTACATGGACCTAAAACAGAAATACTGGTGGAACGGGATGAAGGCAGACATAGCTCAGTTCGTCGCCCGGTGCGATACCTGCCAAAGAGTCAAGGCCGAGCACCAGAAGCCAGCCGGCTTGCTACAACCCTTGCCTATCCCGGTTTGGAAGTGGGATGAGATTGGCATGGATTTTGTGGTAGGCTTGCCCAGAACCCAGAAAGGAAATGACTCCATATGGGTAATAGTGGACCGACTCACCAAGGTTGCTCACTATCTGCCCGTACGGACCACCTACGATGGGGAAAAACTGGCTCGACTCTACGTCGACAACATAGTGAAGTTGCATGGTGTGCCCAGCCGAATCGTCTCAGATAGAGGAACTCAGTTCACCTCTAGGTTTTGGAGGAGCTTACACAAAGCCATGGGTACCAAACTGGATTTTAGTTCAGCCTATCACCCCCAGACCGATGGCCAAACCGAACGGGTAAATCAGATCATGGAAGATATGTTAAGAGCGTGTGTCCTCACCTATGGAAAGGATTGGGAACAGAGTCTACCCTATGCAGAATTCTCATACAACAATAGTTACCAAGCCAGTCTAGGCATGTCACCATTTGAAGCCCTTTATGGTAGAAAGTGTCGGACCCCTTTGATGTGGTCAGAAGTCGGAGAGCGTTCCCTGGTCGGACCAGCTTTTATCAAGGAAGCAGAGGACCGTGTAGCAGAAATCCGAGAGAAGTTAAAAGCTGCACAGTCCAGACAGAAGAGGTACTCTAACAAGAGAAGACGAGAATTGTGCTTCAGTGAGGGGGATTTTGTCTACCTCAAGGTATCCCCGATTCGGGGTACGCGAAGGTTTCAGGTGCAGGGAAAGCTAGCCCCTCGGTATATTGGGCCATACCAGGTGTTAAAGAAAGTTGGAGCCGTAGCATACCGTATCCAACTGCCCGAAGAAATGTCGGATATACACCCGGTATTCCATGTCTCCCAACTAAGAAAATGCTTGAGGGTACCGGAGGAACAAGTACCGGTGGAAACAATGGACCTACAAAAGGACCTTCGGTATCAAGAAGTACCTGTCAAGATTTTGGACACTGTCACCAGAAGGACAAGGAATACAGCAGTCCGGATCTGCAGAGTACAATGGAGCAGGCATGGCGAAGAAGAGGCCACGTGGGAACGCGAGGACGCGTTAAAGAAGGAATTTCCCCATCTCTTCAGGAATCAGTCGAATCTCGAGGACGAGATTCAATCTAAGTGGGGTAGGTTTGTAACGCCCACGAAAATCACTAACAAAAATCACCCGTTAAAAACCGTCTTTAAAATCTTTTACCGCTGAGCTCCCGGAAATCGGAACCCTTCCCGGCAATTTCGCCGTCCCGATACCCATGCCGACCCCCACCTATCTTTTTATCTGTGCCCGCGAATCTCGCCGCGTGCCGGTGTCAGACGCCGTGCGCGTGCTCCGACCGCGTGCCGCGAGTGCCGCCGGTCTCCTCCTTTTTCCTTCTCTTTTTTCTTCCCCTTTTCTCCTTTTTCTTTTTCCTTCTTCTTTCTTCCTCCTTCTCCTTTCTTCTTCCTCCCTCCTTCTCTCTCCTCCTTCTTCTTCCTGGCACCCGGACCGGCCCCAACTCATTTACTCCCCGGCGCCCCTCCCTCCTGGAGCCACGCCGCCCGGCCACCTTGGGCCCGCCGGCCACTCCGCACGGCGCCTGGCGCCCGACCCCGCCCGCGCCTGAACCCGGCCGCGCCCACGACAGGCGCATCGCGCCGGTCCGCCCGGCCCTGCCGGCGCGCCTGGCGCCACGCCGCCTGGCCGCCTTGGCCCGCGCCCGGGGGGGGGCACGTGCCGCCGCCCGGCGCCACTCCCCGGCCGGCCCGCCCGGCCCCTACCCCGCCGTACGCCGCCGCCACTCCGCCCGGCGCCTGGCGCCACGCCGCGCCCCGACCCGCACGCCACCGCCGGCGCCCTCCCCGCCGCCTATAAAAAGCCACCCGGCCTCCCCACTCTCCACCCACCAGCACCCCCACCGCACCCACTACGAGCCGCCGCCGCCGCTGTGCACCACCGCCGCCGCCGTGAGCCCCGCCGCCGCCTTCCTTCGCCCAAAGACCGGCGCCCGGTCCACCCCTCCCCAAGGTGAGGGGCAAAACGGGGCCCCCTCCTCTTCCTCCACCACCCGCCGCCCCCGGCTCGCCGCCGGCGACGCCCGGTCGGCCGGCCGCCGGCCACTCTCTCCCTCCCTCTCTCTTCCTCTGTTTCCTGGAAGAAGAAGGAGCCAAAACTCCAAGAATTCCGATCTAACCCCCAAGTTTCCCCAAATTACACATAAGCCCCTCCACTTCCGAAAGAAATTACAAATAGGTCCCTGGTTTATTAAAAATCAGCCCTAAACCTCCATTTAAGCCCCTAATCAATGATTAACCCGTCATTTCATGCGCCAAACTCCCTCCAATTAATCCCAAATTTTACCACGTCACCCTCCAGAATACTTTCGCCGATCCATATCCAAATTTCCCAAAAATAATCCCTCTACCTATTTTCCGTTCGCGTTTCCTGTTCGGAGCTCACGGTTAAAAATCGTTTTCTCTTTTATTTATTCGTGTGCCTGTTTGTGCGTGCCGTAGATCGCGGATTGCCCGAGGAGGAGCCCGAGGAAGAGTTTGACCGCGAGCCTGAGCCCGAGGACCAGTACCGCGAGCCGGAACCCCCGGAAGGCTTTGAAGACGGCAAGTCCAATCTCACCCTTTTGATGCATACTTAATACCTAGTTTTTCAAACACAACCTATTGGCCTGTTTTACAAAATGCATATTATTTTATCGCAAGACATGGTTGGTTAGCCACCCCTTGATTGATATAAACATTCCTTGTTGTCCTATGCTTATCTCTAAATATGACTCGCTCTGTTTAGATGATAACCACTGCTAGAACGCTTAGGAAATTGTTACTCAATTGCAATCCTTATTACAATGGTGTTTTCGGAAAATAAATGTGTGTGTGTGTCCAAGTAAGAGGAATGGCTTTTCGGTTCGGGAAAAGAAATGTGTGGACGGGATGGATGGGTGTTCCTTGTGTGGGATGCCATGTTGTTGTGCTCGTACATTGGTGGTTGAGCAATGTCGGGGGATATCCATCCGGTCGAAATTAAGGACCGAGTTAATGTGTCATCTTGCCTAATTCCACTATCGTGCAACCACTCGACCGTTGTATGGGCAACGGCTTAGCATAAATCCCACTAGCTGGATGGTTAGTCCTCAGGAGTGCTGGTGAGCAACGGGAACCCACGGAAAAGGATTAAGGTCTTGGTGACTTAAGTCCCGGTTACGGTCTCCTGAGCGAGCCGTGAACCCCTTGGGTGTTTCCGTGAGAACTAGCCAGTCTTAGCTAAGGTGGGTAATGGCTTTGTTAGGATCCGTACCGTCACTAAGGTGATTGTGCTACGGTACCCTACTTGTGGGAAAAGTGTACACCCTCTGCAGAGTTAAAACCTATCCGGGTAGCCGTGTCCACGGAATTGGACGAATTACGGCTTGGTCACATAACTAGTGTTTGGGTAAGGATGTCATGAGTGTGTGTGTGTGGGATTTCAGAAGAGTCCGGCAGTTGTGCCGTGCGCTATGACGGACGGGGAGTCCGATAGCGATAAAAGTTGGATCCTTTGTGTAGGATCAACCCCACCCAGTATTTCGGGTATTAAAGGCAACTTTACAAAAATCCTTCCGAAAACGATCCCCTGCATGTGTTGAAAATTAGCTTTTCCGCAAAATAAACCCTAGCCTATCCTTGTTATACTTGTGCATAATCTTGCTTGTATCCCCTCCGTGGATGGGGTTGGACTTGTTGAGTACGTTAGTACTCACCCTTGCTTCATTGCTACAGAGGAAGACCCTGAGTTCGTCGCAGAAGACCTCGAGTAGAGGTTGTGTCCGCACCCGACGCTGCCTGTGGTGTTGCCCTGCCCAAGATGCTGCTGCTGCCGTGTAGTCCCGAGTGCTGTCTTTTGGCAGTCGCTTGGTTAGCCGCCGTTATCTATTTACTGTTTATCGCTGCGTGGCTTTCACGCCCACTCCCTCGGGAGTTGTACGGTAACTGAATTATCTGTCGAATAAATGTGTTATCAGCCTCCTGGGACTGATATTTGTATCACATTTAGTCTCTACTTATGTGGGGACGCTTCAGTTTTACACCCTATTTTCCAATTCTACAAACTACATGTGGCAATTCTAGTAAAGGGGAAGGTAGAAAGTAAGGTGCAATAAGTAACGTGGAAGGTAAATGAGGATGGAACGCAAACTCCCGGCACTATGACTTTTAACTAAGGTATCGAAAAGCTCCTGCTTTCCCCTAGTCCTAGTTAGAGACCCTCGTAAGGAAATGCCCTATGTAAGGAGCAAGCTCCCGTTCAGGCAACTCTTTGGATAGTCGACGGGCCTTCCCCACGTGAAAGTGGGTTTCGCCTTGCCTCTCTTGGGTGCTCTCCACCGGCTTCACTAGGTAGCACCTTGGCAAATCACCAAGGACCTCTCCTGCCTTTCACAACTACCGGTAGCCACTTCACAAACACGGTTGGAGGGTCTTGTAAAATTTTAAACTTTGGATTTATAACACTTGGTGTCCACAAGCACCAATAATTAAAAAGGTGTGCAAAGCTCACCTAACTTTAGGCTAATCCCTAATGTAATGCGCTAAGCGGTCTAAACTAGCACTAATGAAGATCTAAGCCTTGTGCTAATTGCCTTAATCTTCTCTTAAGAACTTCAATGGACAAAACACTTGTGTGTATGTGAATCCTATAGTTTCTCCAAGCTCTAACACTCTTCAAATGGCTAGATGGAGGAGTATTTATAACTGCAAGTCCAAGAACTAGCTGCTGCTCCAACGGTCAGAAAATTTGCGAACACGAGATGATCCAGTGTTGCTGGATGAATTGGTGAAGCATCTAGCACATATCTGTTGCCAAGCATTGCTCCTTGGCCCACAACACCAACTGATCCGGTGTTGACTTCAAGGAGTTACTGTTGATGCTCATTATTGACACCTTTTTACCCCTGTTTATCTTCAATAATGATATGAATTTAATACCTAAACTATTGATCGTACATAATAAACGGGTCATTTTCACATATGCAATATATTTTGGAGGATATTCTATTTTTGTAGGAAATTGGACTTAAGAGCATAATTGGATAAAGCCCTGAACAAGCGATGACTCAGAGAAAGACGAAGGCCAACGGGCCCAAAAAGGCCTAGGCCGATCGGCCTATAGAGGCCCAGGTCAATCAGCCTAGGGTCCTCTGCCCCCTTGTCATGCTCATTCTTGGCGAGTAATCCTCCAGGATGACTTAAGGGCTAAGTTTGCAAATATATGGCAAGGTGAGTTTGGGATCAAAGAAGATCAAGTGAAGATTTGGAAAGTTATCAAAGATCAATCTTATCCCAAAGCTATCAATGTGTCAGGCCCACATGGAAGTGAAAAGAAGACTACAGAACACCTGAGAAGACTTGGAGACAAAGGGAGGCGCAAGTGGGCAAAAGGAAGGCCCTGGCCGATCGTGTTGGACCTACCTTGGCCGATCGGCTTGGGGTGTTCTTTTGTCCCCTCGCCTTTCAATTTCTAGCACGGGTCCTCCACACTATGAATACCCACTTTCTACAACGAGGATGTAGATTCATTCAGCACAATTGACGTGAAGCAGCAAACAAGCAGAAGGAGCTTGAGGGACACCACTTAGGAGAGCCGAGGGTCATACAGTTGTCTAGGGATTAGCGTAGCTAAGCCCTAGCCAACGTGGAAACCCTGCGAGGAAGATCCATGTCAGAGTTCTGGAGCTAGTATCATCAGATCAAGGTAGGATCCTAGTGGAAATCTGGTGATGTACAATCATTTATGATGAAGTAATAGATGTGTTCTTGTTCTTAGCGATCTAAGTATCTCCTTCTATGGTCTATACTCTTTCGGGTTTGCTTGCTTTCCAATCTTTGATCGATGATAGATTGCTTAGGATGTTTATGTGGTCGTGGTGATTGGATTTGCATGCCTGATCTACTGATGAGTATGACATGTTCTTATGATTGTGCCCTTAGATTACCTATGCTCATAGAGGGGATCGTGATCGGTTCTTCCTTGTGTAAGATGGGGGTTTTCAGAAGCAAGAACGGAGGTGTATATTTAAATATGTTTTTGCTGAGATTATATCTGTGTTGTTTTGCTATCCATGCTCATAATTAAAATATATGCATAGTCTAGGTTGCTCTAGATTGGTTACCCCTGCTCTATCTGTTATCTATCTATGTACGGTAGAATAGATCTGAATTATTCAACAAAAGGCTCATACTGACATGCTAGTTGAAATAGATCTTGTATTATAAGTTCCACGGATTGATAAACCTTGGGGTAGTACTCTGAGGGAAGAGCTACAACTGATCCGTGCGCTTGCGGTTTACAAATTGGCGCACTAACTGTCGTCAACAAGCTTTTCTTGCATCGTTGCTGGGGAACTAATAAACAAGTTCTAGTTTAACTATGCATCTGTACATATGACTTTTTGTTCATGATTTTTCAGTGTTTTGTTTTTAATCTTTTCATTTTCATTCAATCTCAATCAAAAGTTCAAGTTTAGTTCTTATATATATGTGTTTGCTTTCACTAACGGTAACTGGAGATGGATTGCTACCTCTCCAAAAATTTAAAATTTTGTGGATGATCCAGAAAAAGACAAAGGAAACATTTAGCACAAGCAAGAAAGATAGAGATAGCACAAGCTTCAGATGTCAAGGAAGAATCAGAGGAACTGGAATCACTATCATCTACTCCAAAGTTGACACCACCAGCAAGTCCAAGAGGGGCTCCTGTTGCGCCAGAAGTACCAGTAGCATCAACAATTGGAGATCAACCTCAGCCGGAGCATACTATTGGGGAGATGTGCATCCTGGACATCACTGATTTACCTATCCATGCGCTGGATAACATTGGGTGACCATGTGCGATCAATATTCCAACACTAAGGATGGTGCAGTGTTCACTTTTCACTGGCAAGGAGGATGCTAACCTACATCTACATGCGTTTCAATAGCTGTGTCACACCTTCGATGTGGAGGGAGTTAACAAGAATCAACTAAGAGCAAGGCTGCTTCCTTACTCTCTACTTGGGAGAACGCTTCAATGGTTTCATTCTCTACATGCAGCAATAGTCTAGAATTGGGAAGAGTTGATAAAAGCTTTCATGATAGAACATTATTCGCCAGCCAAGACTCATAATCTGAGAAACAAGATAGCTACTTTTGCTCAGTATCCTACTGATACAATTGCTGAAACTTATGAGCGCTTCAATGACTATGTCCGTGCAGTTCCATATCACAAGTTTCCAAGGGAGGATCTAGTCCAGAAGTTTTATTAAGGGCTGACAGCAGCAGCAAAGCTAATCATTGATGCATTAGCTGGAGGATCGATCATTGAGCTTGTCCCAACTCAAGCTTTCAATTTATTCAAGAAGGTTGCAGACAGTGATGCATGGGTATCACCTGGTCAACTGATCCTAGTTCAACCAACTGGAAATATGCAAGGTGTATTGCAGGTGGAGCGTGATCAACTACTCGAGGAAAAATTGACTTGTTGATGAGAAGACTAGAGAAGATGGAGGTAAACGAAGCTCAAGTTATAGACCTAAAGGCAGCAGAAGCAAGATCAACATGTGAAGAGTGTGGTGACTATGGCCATATCAGAAAGAACTATCCAGAGGAAACAAAGTTGCTAGACTACATGAAGAAAGGAGAGTGGTTTCCACCATCCAATTATTGATATAGATAGAATAAACCTCAATTCAATGCAAGCTCATTCATTCAGAACACAGTGCCTCTACGCATTTAGCTGAAGGAGTTCATGTAAGAGCAAGGCAAGATCAATAAAGATACTGTTACTAAGTTCAAGGCTATGGATAAGGTACCGGAAAATATTGATAGCAAGGTGATTGAGGTTGGAAGTTCGAACCACCAAGTGATGAACATGATGAAGATGCTGGAGACTCAAGTTACACAATTAGCTGGGCATTTGTCAAGCAATGAAGGAAAATTGCTAGGACAACTGAGGAATATAGGGTCAACTAAAGCTATTTAAACTCGCTCAAGGAAAGAAACAGAAGATCTAAAACATCCGGCGGGAGCTAGAAAGCCTATAGCATCTGCTAAAGCAGAGATGACTACAAAGGAGAAGACACCTACCTCAACTTCGGAGATTGAAATAGAAGGGCCAATGATGAGGACATCACCTACTCGGATACAACCACATTAGCAAATTTTGATTCAAAGGTGAACCAATTCTTTATCAAGATTGTATTGGATACATTTGATGAATTGATGCTGCATCATGATGTGTGTTCATTATCATTTTTAGAAATACATACATGGATCAAAAGTGTGTTAAACACACATGGAAGGCATGGAAGATCAAAGAAGTTGATTGGGGGCCAAGTCCAAATTTTCTCAATGTCCTCCACCAGGCCATCACATCACTTTTGGCCCAAGGAAAGAAAGAGATCAAATCCAACATGTTTTGGGGCTGGATTCAAACTGTAGCACTGCGCTAACTTGCTATGGCTGCCACGACCTCATCCGAACTCCGTTTTGGGCGTTCAAGTACTCCTTGGAAGCCTTATAAAGTCTTTTTTCATATGGATATGGACTCATATTCATATCTTTTCTAAGGCGGTCCAATGATCAAATTACTATTAAGAGGTTTTTCTATCAAAGGTGCTGCATCGCCTTATTTTGGCCGATGGGCCTTGTATCAATTCAGGTCCAATAAGGATGTGTCCTAGGATTGGATCACGACACCAGGACCCCCCGGTCATCCTCCTAGATATTAATAAGGATTAGAGCCACCACAAGCAGATTGGGTTTTGTTTAGATTAAGTTTAGCTATTGCTACTTGCTTGTAAGTGCTCGTGCTGGATCAGCCGCCCGTTATCTTGTCTTCGGAAGCCCACCATTATTGAGATT
The DNA here is from genome assembly GCF_005286985.2 of Setaria viridis. Classification (NCBI taxonomy): domain Eukaryota; kingdom Viridiplantae; phylum Streptophyta; class Magnoliopsida; order Poales; family Poaceae; genus Setaria; species Setaria viridis. Next base: position 10,942,468 of record NC_048266.2, read on the forward strand.
GAGTTTAAAACATTCATCTACATCTAGTAAATTTAGTACTTGTTATACTTGTTCTTGCTAGTTCTTCGATTGCTTGCAGGACGAGTGCCCTAGTGGCCGGGTGACGCGCTCCACAAGATCGCGGTCGCCATTGGAGGTGGTGTATCGGTTGCTAAGCCGCAGTATCCTCAGAAGGCTGTAGTCGGGCTGTGAACATCATCTCCATCCACCAATCGAGTTATCCCATGCCTCTCATCAAAAGATCAGGAATAAATCCTAGCGGGTCCCTATCAGCTAGAGTTTGAGATGATGGATCAAGATGACACCAAGATCCTGCTAGCAAAGCCACGCCATCATCTAGGTAAATATGTTGAAGTTGCGCAGGTTGAAAAAATTTGTTGAAGTTGCACAGGTTGAACATAAATATGCCACTACTGGACGCTCTACAAGTTCCAACCTACGCTCATTACTTCAAGGATAATCAACAAGCAAGAGATCCTGCAATTAACTATAGACCACATCAAGATGATTGAAGAATGTAGTGCTGCGATCGCTAATCAAGCTCCTGAGAAGAAAAGAGACCTGGAATGTCCAACCATCCTGTGTTCAATTGGAATGCTGATGTTCGAAAGGGCATTATGCGTTCTTGGCGCGAGTGTGAGCGTCATGCCAAAAGTCGTGTTCGAGAAGCTACGGCTGCCGAAGCCGGAACCAACTGCTATGTGCTTGGAGTTAACAGACAACACTATTCGCTATCCTGAACGCATTGCTAAAGACGTAACTGTGAAGATCGGGAATCACTTTGTCCCTGTCGACTTTGTGATACTCGAGATGGGAGAAGGAGCTAAATCCCTACTCATACTGGGAAGGTTGTTCCTGAAGGCTGCAAGAGCAAACATAAGACGTTGGAAAGGGCGAGATCAAGTTTGATATTAATGGCACGCTGAGCGCGTTCAAATTCCGCCCACGCTTTAAGGTATGCAACATGATTTCTAGCAAATATTACCACACATCACCGTGTAAAGCAAGAGGAGAAGAATAAGAAGGCAGAAGAAAAGAAGCCGGCGCAAGTTGTAGCTATCGTCCAGAAGAAAGACGAACACCATCCTGTGAAGACCAAAAAGATAGCCAAGCCTATACCTGCATCAAAGCCCAAGATGGTGCAAAAGTGGGTGCCAAAGACTGCAACACCGACACCGAGCGCTGGTTTGAAGTGAAAAATTGAAGAGTCTAGCTATATACTATAAACAAACCTCTTTGTGGGAGGGAACCCGATCATGGAGTCAAGAATAAGCTACTAGGAGGACAACTCTGAGGTCATTTGAATTTTCAAGTAAGTGAGTTTGCAGAATTTGCTACGCCATACCTGGTAAACATTTAATAAGCGGAAGCTTCGGTCAAGATAATTTTTGGAGTTTTATTTAGGTCATTTTTATTCCTCTCTAATTATAAACCAATGACATGAGCCATCCCAAGTTTTATTTGCTTTTTCTTGGAAAACCAGGACCAAATATCCAAATCCTATCAGATTGATCGACTCATCCATGATGACCGGCCTGACTTGTTTCTCTTGGTAAAACACACGAGTAGAGCCTGCGTTGTGCTTTCCTTGTAAATTTTGATGCATTAGGATTTTGGTTTGCTTTAAAACTTGAAAAATAATCGGTTTTCCTAGAATTAGAATTTTTTTGAGCCACCTTTAGTTTATTTCATTCAAAATCCCTATCTCATTTTGTGCCAAAGTTAGAACCTAAACTCATTACCCCACAGTTGGAATCGATATTGCTTCATCTCAATCATTGAGAATGAACGATACCGGTGCAACCAAAATTAATTTAGTCAGAAATCCTTTTGACTTACAATTATTTTTGATGCTTCAAAACTCCTCTAAAATATATTTGAACTCATTGCTAGCTTTGACTTAATTTTTAATTTTTGAAATTAGAGGAGGATGAAGCATCTAAATATTATTTGGAGGGTTTATGAGCTTCATTTGCACTAATGGTTTGATTTGAGTTCACAGGAATCGTTATGGTGTCACTCCTACTACCACCACATGCAAAAGAGTACAAAGGAGTGGGCAGCCATGCATGTTTGTGCAGGTTACATGACAAAGGTGATGAAATATTATTGAAGAAAAGGACACATCTATACACATAGATGAAAACAATGAGCAAAGGGATAACTTTTCTAATCCAAAGGAGTGGAGGAGAGTGTTTTGGCAGTGCTTTCACATGAAGGAGATGGAATCAAGTGCAGTTATTTGCAAGGAGGCGTGGGAAGCAATGGAACAAGGAGAGGAGGCGAAAAGACGCCAGGCCTATTGGCTTGGTGTGCCTCAGGCCGATCGGCCTGAGAGATTTTTAAGCCCCCTTGTGCTCCCCTTCCTCATGTAAGCCATTCACTCTACTGTTCATTCAGTTCTACACCAAAAACACTAAGAACACCAGCATAAAGTCTCTAAAAATTTTGAGAATCCAATCATACACAAAAATTTCAGCACTTGAAAATTTTAGCAAGCATCCACCTTGTAGTTCTTTGCTCTCGTGCATTTTTTGTCACCAATAAACCTCGGCGGAGTGGTTTTCCTTGAGTGTGCAGCAATATGAAGAGCATTGGCAAGCTTTTCCAGAGGTCGAGTGGTACGCATTCGTCATCTACACCAAGTGCTTCGCGGAGGCACTCAGTTTTTGAGTCGCCGCAGGGCGATGACGTGACATGGCGCCACCTCGAAGTGACCGTATGCTGCTCGGCAGGATGAGGTTTGCAAGAAGCACTTCCATGCAAATTGATGTACCGCATGGAATGGTTGGAGCTCTGCCACAAGACACAAGGAGAGCGACTCTCGCCGTGGTTTTTCTGAAAAGAAGTCTATATACGGCTTCACCATCAATAGCAAAGAAGAAGAGGAGAGGTTGGAAAATATTGAAGGAAGACTAGTCCCCAACCATGATTTTTACGATGACTTTCTCCAAAAGATTGGGTTTCATAGTGACATATACAAGCTTCTAGGCAAGGTTGAATGGGTGCAGTTTGCCCTCAATGGCCCTATGAGTGTGCAGAAAGATGATACTGTTGAAATGTTCATGACTATGAAGAAAGTCATGAGGTTGAATGAAGAAGGAGATGCGCAAGTGCCATGCTTGTCTTTTAGGATAAAGGATGAAGATAGAATAATTACTTTTGAAGACATTACAAATTTGCTAGGTTTCAATCCTCAGGCCCTAGAGTTTGGAGCAATCGAAGAAGATATAAAAGAATTTTGGGGCAACATTGCTAAGGAAGACAACAAGTAGAGAAATAATATTTGAAACCCTGTTCTCTAGATATGTCATTTTTGGATGAGCCACTATATCCTAGGGAGGATGAAGGAGACAAAAATCACTAATACGGAAATCAATTGGCTCCATTGTGCAGTAGTGGGAAAGCAAGTCATCGACCCCTCTCATATGATGATTAGTAGATGGCTAGCTGAAGCTACATCCGGAAGTGGAGCTGTTGGGTTAGGATGCTATCTTACCATGATAGCATCATTTTTGAAGCTGGATATTGAAAGACTCCCTTAATGGTTAATTAAGGAAGGAAGCATTGATGGAAGAACAATGAAAAATGCACACTTAATTGGTGGCGACGAAGAAAAATACTATACAGTTGGAGTCACAAATGTAAAATTGCTAGATGGAAGACTGAGAGTATTTTCTCACAAATGTAAAATTGCTAGATGGAAGACTGAGAGTATTTTCTGTAGGCAAAATGAACTGGCGTGAAGAGGGAATATTTATTCCCACAAGAAAGAATAATAGAGGTGAAATAATTGTTGAAGCATCATCCTTTCAAGCTGCACCAGAAGAACAGCTACCTCCACCTAGCTCTAGTTATTGGCAAACTGAATTCCTGAATGCACCAAGTTATGAAGGAGTCCCATAAGGATAGCAACAGCAGCAGTGGCAGGAGGCACCAGTAGAAGCATGGGCAGCATGCCCATATGCACAGTAAGGATATTAGCAACCGGTGTACCAACCACCATAATATGCTTATCATGGCTACCTGCCACAACCTTACTAGGGAAGAGCACCACATGTTACACTAGCATCTCAATTCAACCACCTACCCCAGCCACAGAGAGGCACACGCACCATAGGCGCATATGTCCAGAGGAACCTGCAGGACACAGACACCATGAGAGAAGCTGTAAGTAAAATAGAAGAAGGAAACTTGGGCATCGCCTACCAATTTGGGCTGATGGGAATTTGCCCTCCAGAGCAGTATCAAGGTGGCGAGCAAGAATATTATGAGCAGGGATTTTATGAACACTAGCAGCAGGAGGAGCCACATCAGGAGGGGTAGGACGACTTGGACTAGAGACCGAAGGATTGAATAAAAGCGCACACGTGTGGTTTGAATTTTTCTTTTCCTTTATTTATTTCGACATGTGTGAGTTTGGTGTGCATAGTATTTTCTATTTTCTTTATTTTTAGTTTGTGAGTTTGTTTTTATTTCACCATCGCATGCACCTGAAACTAATGACATATGATTAATCGTGATGGTTTAAGTTTTTGTCATGATGAAAGGTGATGATCGTTGCCACTCTATTTAATTTTTATGCTTGTTTATTGCACCATTGAACTAATGCTCTCTTTAACACAATCTGAAATAATTTAAATACTAGCTTATCTTTTTATGGAGGTTATGATAATTTGAATCCCCCACATCTCTCTCTCTATATATATATATACGTATTGCTCTCTCTTTTAAATGTATTAAAGACTATTTTCTTTTTGTTCATCATTGCTCTGCCTTGTCAATAATACTTCTTGCAATTGCTCTACCTATCCAAAGCTAAATATTTATATCATATTAAACCATAGATTGTAAGATTTATTTTTGGGTGAATTGATTCAGGATTTATTTCTGTGGTATGAGTGTTTGAAGCTGGTCATTCCTTTGTGTAACCATTTCATGGTACCCTTTCTGTCCATGCATTGTGAATTTCTACACTGGAAATCTCACAAACTTCGCTGGGCATCCAACGAAAACCCAAAAATATCATTTTTGTTATTACCTCCTTGACCACAACCCAAAAAGTTTTATTGAAAATCTTCTAAGATTTGTTTAAAATTGAGAGCAAGTGAAATATTTCATTGTGGGGTGTGTTCAAATGATATCTATCCTCCATATTACAAAATTCTTGTTACAACTTGAATATTAATTGAAAAAAAACTTATGGGAGCATTATGTTTTCTTGTGTATGATCAAGTGCAGGATTGAACATCGAAGGGCAACGCTGATATTTATTGAAGATTTACTCGACGACGAGCAAGGTTTAAGCATGGGGGGATTCTTGACGCTCATTATTGACACCTTTTTACCCCTGTTTATCTTAAATAATGATATGAATTTAATACCTAAACTATTGATCATACCTAATAAATGGGCTATTTTCACATATGCAATATATTTTGGAGGATATTCTATTTTTGCATGAAATTGGACATAACAGAGCATAATTGGATAAAGACATGAACGAGCGACGACCCAGAGAAAGATGAAGGCCAACGGCCCAAAAAGGGCCTAGTCCGATCAGCCTATAGAGGCCCATGTCGATCGGCCTAGGGTCCTCTGGCCCTCTCTCGTGCTCATTCTTGGCGAGCAATCCTCCAAGATGACTTAAGGGCTGAGTTTGCAAAGATATGGCAAGATGAGTTCGCGATCGAAGAAGATAAAGTGGAGATTTTGAAAGTTATCAGAGATCAATCTTATCCCGAAGCTATCGACGTGTCAGGCCCACATGCAAGTGAAAAGAAGACCCCATAGCACCTGAGAAAACTTGGAGACAAGGGACGTGTGAGTGGGCAAAAGGAAGGCCTAGGCTGATCAGCTTGGGGTGTTCCTTCACCCCCTCGCCTTCCAATTTTTGCCACGGGTCCTCCAGACTATAAATACCCCTTTTCTCCAACGAGGACGTAGATTCATTCGGCGTAGTCGACGTGAAGCAGCACAGAAGTAGAAGGAGCTTGAGGGACACCACTTCGAAGAGCCGAGGACTGCGTAGTTGTCTAGGGATTGACGTAGCTAAGCCCTAGTTGACATGGAAACCCTACAAGGAATATTCACGTTGGAGTTCTGGAGCTAGGATCATCAGATCAAGGTAGGATCCCGGTGGAAATTTGGTGTTGTAGAATTATTCATGGTGAAGTAATAGATGTGTTCTTGTTCTTAGTGATCTAAGTATCTCCTTCTATGGTTTTATGCTGTTTCAGATTTGCTTGCTTTTCAATCTATGATCGATGATAGATTTCTTAGGATGTTTATGTGGTTGTGGTGACCGGATTTGCATGCCGGATCTACCAATGAGTATGACATGTTCTTATGATCGTGCCCTTAGATTACCTATGCTAATAGAGGGGGTCGTGATGGGTTCTTCCTTGTGTAAGATGGGGTTTTTTTTGGGAGCCAGACCAGAGGTGTAGATTTAAAGATGCTTTTGCTAAGATCATATCTATGTTGTTTTGCTATCCATGCTCAGAATTACAATATATGCATAGTCTAGGTTGCTCTAAATTGTTTACCTTCGCTCTATCTATTATCTATTTGTGTATGGTAGAATAGATCTGAATCACTCATCAACAAAAGGTTCATACTGACATGTTAATTGAAATAGATCTTGTATTATAAGCTCCACGTATTGATAAACCTTGGGGGAGTACTCTGAGGAAAGAGCTACAATTGATACGCGCTTGCGATTCACAAATTGGCGCAATAATTGCCATCAACAGTTACCGGATGAATGGGTGACCTCAAGAGCCATCTTCTTCCTTCGCCACACATCACCGACTGATATAGTGAGCACCTTCTAATGTGCTGCACACTTAACTTCCAGAGACAAAGGACTTCATTGCCATGGATACCGACTTATCCGTCCCACTGACTCATTTTATCACAAGAGTCACTGTACAGTAAACACTACTTGGCCTTGCTACTATTCTTCACGCACGGTCCGATCCGGGGCAATGAGTTAGTGATTAACTGATAGAATCGGTGAATTACGTCGGTGATCCTTTTTACTAGGATTCATTTCATGTCTTAGCGTGTCTTCATCTGGTCTTCTTTGCAGTCTTTTGGATTCCTAAAAAAATACTATCTCAAATTTTTACTATATGATTTGTATGCTATAGAAACTTTCTCTCGTTCTTTTTACTCCAGGCTTTAGATTTCATCCTTAGGACCTACAAAATACCTACAAAGGTACATCTTAGCAAACACATTAGCCGTAATAACTATGTAGTCACTCAATCACTAAAATTATAAACAAAAGCCTAGCAACATTTCCTTACACAATGAAGGTATTATTGTTGGGAGGTAGAGCATGAAGGAAATAAGACACAACTTTGATCTTCTTGATGTGACTAGGTGGGATACACCTTGTTTCCCAATTGTCACAAGGGAAAACAAACTGCCACGATATTTCAGGAGGCGTGGCGTAGAGGGAAAAACGCGACACAGAGGGTGGAACATGGAGGAGGTAAAGGCATGAACCTTACTTATTTTGTAAGTAAGTAGAAAATTAATTGCATAACCCTTTTTAAGTTACAAGACGAACTATCAACGTGTCTGATTTACCATCTTGTGAGGTCGTGGTTGACATGGCACTACATAGGCTAAAACTACCCTAGAAATCATCTAGGGAAAAAATTGGACGATATTAAATGTGTTGGGGGCGTCTAGTTTTGAGGTAGAAGTGAAAAACAAACTTCTTCCTTTTTTTTAAGGGAAAACAAACTTCTTCGATAGTTGAGGAAGATCAAATGAACATTTTTGTTAGAACAATGATACGCTAATGGCGAGCTGACATTTGGATCAGTTTGAGTGTGGGACCACACCCACCCAGGGATAATCGAAGTTGCGCGCGCCACTACATGTCAGCAGGTTGCAGAAGCACACACGCACCGATGTTTGTGGCCTCTTTGCTTCTTCGTGGGTTGGCCCACAATGCCGTGAGCTGCACACCATTTTTGGTTCTGGCCTATGTTGCTTGAGAATGCAGCCGTTTCCACCATATCATGTTGGGCTTTGATTAGCTCTTCTTTCTTGAGTCACAGAATGCAGCTTTGATGCACCTTGAATTTCGTGTAACGTACACAACAAAATACTGAAGCTCCACACACATAAAAAAATCTATTCTAATTTCTATCTAAATGACTAAATGTTCACTAGGTTTTTCTATGTGTTACTATCTCTATCATTCAAAAATTTTGCACCCAAGGTTTCAATCCTACAAACTATATATGTCAATTCTAGGAGAAGTAAATAAATGTCAATTCTAGAAGAGTTTGCTCTTATTGTTCATCGAGCCAAACCTTCCTTGAAACAAGAGTTAAATCTTTTGTTTTGTAATATTGTGTAACATATGTTAGCTAGATTTCCTATTGTGTAATAAACTTTTTGTTTTACCATATATATAAAAAATTTCAGTAGGGGCCTCCCCTGCTGTTCAGTCAAAAAAAAGTAAATAAATGTCAAAATAAAAATGCAATATGTAATGTGGAAGGTAAATGAGGTAAATAATGCAAACTCCTGGCATGACGACTTTTTACCGAAGTATTGGAAAGCTTTGGTTTTCCCTAGTCCTTATTGGAACCTCTTGCAAGGAATTGGCCTATGCAAGGGCCGAGTTGCCAGAGGTAGTTGATGGGCCTTTCCCACATTTTAGATGGTCTCCATCTTTCCTCTCATGGTCATGGATGCTCTACATTGTATTCACTAGGCAGAGCTTCGGTAAATCGCAAAGGCTTCTCCTCCTTTTTACAACTATCAGCGGCCGCTCAACAAATATGGTTGGAGGTATTAGAAGGTAATAGATTGATTATGGGCTAACCCTAGAGGGTAGCTATATAGATGTCTTACATGGGCCTATTGGGCCCTAATACACACAGTACACCAACACTCCCCCGCAGTCTGAACTACCGACGCAGCGGAGTTGTAGACTGGACATGAAAAGAAAGGCACACACACAAGCCCCCCCCACAGACGCAACTAGCCACAGGTGATGTTGAGGCTGGAGCGAAACTCGGTGAAGGCGGGTGACGAGAGGCCCTTGGTGAAGATGTCAGCAAACTGAGAGGTGGTCGGGACGTGGAGGACCCGAACATCGCCGATGGCGACCCGATCCCGGACGAAGTGAAGGTCAATCTCCACATGCTTGGTCCGCTGGTGCTGAACAGGGTTGGTGGAGAGGTACACCGCACTGACGTTGTCGCAGTAGACAAGAGTGCTCCGGGAAGAAGGAGTGTGGAGCTCGACAAGGAGCTGCCGAAGCCAGGATGCCTCAGCCACGCCGTTAGCGACAGCGCGGTACTCCGCCTCGGCACTGGAGCGGGAGACCACCGGCTGACGCTTGGACGACCAGGACACCAGGTTGCCGTCCAAAAAGACGGCGTAGCCGGAGGTAGAGCGCCTAGTGTCCGGACACCCGGCCCAGTCAGCGTCGGTGTAGACAACAAGCTCAGTGGAGGGAGATCGGTGAAGAAGGAGGCCGTAGTCCACAGTGCCCCGGAGGTAACGGAGTAAGCGCTTCAGAGCAGTGAGATGGGGCTCTCGGGGATCATGCATGTGAAGGCAAATCTGCTGAACTGCATAAGTGATATCTGGCCTGGTGAAGGTGAGGTACTGAAGGGCCCCAGCCAGACTCCGGTATGCAGTAGCATCTGTCACAGGAGTGCCGGCGGCCTCTGACAACTTGGCCTGAGTATCAACTGGAGTGGAGCAGGGCTTGCAGTCAGTCATCCCAGCTCGCTCCAGGATATCAAGAGTATACTGCCGCTGGTGAAGAAAGAGGCCGGCCTGACGAGGCTCAACAGTGACCCCAAGAAAATGATGGAGCACACCCAGATCCTTCATAGCGAACTCCTGCTGAAGCGAGGTGATGATCCGCCGTAGGAGGGACGGACTGGAGGCAGTGAGGACAATGTCATCAACATAGAGCAGTAGATAAGCAGTCTCAGCTCCATGGTGATAAATGAACAGCGAAGTATCGGACTTGGCCTCCACAAAGCCCAGCGTCAGGAGGTAGGCAGCAAACCTCGAATACCAAGCTCGAGGGGCCTGCTTGAGGCCATAAAGTGACTTGTTGAGCCGGCAAACCATATCAGGCCGAGAAGAGTCAACAAACCCCGCTGGCTGGCTGCAGTAAACAGTCTCAGTCAGAGTGCCGTGCAGGAAGGCGTTCTTGACGTCGAGCTGATGCACGGGCCAGGAGCGGGAGAGAGCCAGTGAGAGAACAGTCCGGACAGTAGCTGGCTTGACCACCGGACTGAACGTCTCGTCGTAGTCGACACCAGGGCGCTGAGTGAAACCCCGGAGAACCCAGCGAGCCTTGTACCGCTCAAGAGTACCATCAGCCCGCCGCTTGTGAGTCCAGATCCACTTGCCGGTGACGACGTTGGAGCCAGGCGGACGGGGCACCAGATCCCAAGTCTGGTTGGCGAGGAGCGCCGCATACTCCTCTTCCATCGCGCGGCGCCAGTGAGGATCCGACAGGGCGCCGCGGACGGAGGAGGGTACAGGAGAAACCTACGGCGCGCCGGGCATCGCTGAAAGAGCCCGGGGCTGCAGGGTACCAGCCGCAAGTCGCGTCACCATAGGGTGAACGTGATGCGGGTGTCGGTGTAGGAGAGGCGGATGGTACACCGTCGGCGCGACACGGGCAGTCAGGGCCGGTGGAGGTGGTGGTGGTGTAGGCGTCGCCGGCGGAGAAGAGTCCACCGGCGATGACTGAGGCGGCGACGGCGGTGGCGGGGCCGGCTGCAGGTCCAGTGGAGCCGGCCGCGCCCGGCGCTGGTAGACGCGGACGGGCTGCGCAAACCGGATAGCAGGTGCTGCGGGCGGTGCCACCGGTCCCGCGCAGGGCGAAGGGGAAGAAGCAGCACCAGAGGCCGGCACCGTCGAACCCGTGCTGGGCGCAGGGTCAGGGACAGTACCGGTGGACGTCGAGCCCGAGGAGAACCACGGCGGAGCAGTACCTGCAGGACAGAACGGTAGCGGTGGCTGGTCCACCGGGTCAGTGGGAAACAGGGAGGAGAGATCAGGGTCGGAGGTGGAAGAAGGTGGGGTGGTGGTGGAGTAAGGGAAGACGGACTCGTCAAACACCACGTGGCGAGAGATGAGGACCCGCCGAGAAGAGAGGTCAAAGCAACGGTACCCCTTGTGATCCGGGGAGTACCCGAGGAAGACACACTGAGTCGAACGGGGAGCCAGCTTATGAGGAGCGGTGGCTGCGGTGTTAGGATAACACGCACACCCGAAGACCCGAAGGTGATCGTAACGGGGGGAGGTACCGAAGAGAGCGTGGTGTGGAGTGGGAGCGGGGCAGGCAACAGAAGGTAGGCGGTTAAGGAGATAGGTGGAGGTGTGAAGACTCTCAGCCCAAAAAGGGGCAGGGAGAGAAGACTGGAACAGAAGAGAGCGCATGGTGTCGTTCGTGGTACGAATCATGCGTTCAGCCTTACCGTTCTGGGAGGAGGTATAGGGACACGACATGCGTAGGTGCACGCCGTGAGAGAGGAAGAAGGCACGTGAGGTGGTGTTATCAAACTCGCGGCCGTTGTCACACTGGACGGCCTTGATGGTGAGACCGAACTGAGTGGACACCCAAGCGAAGAAGTGGAGAAGTGTGGGAAAAGTATCAGACTTGGCACGCAAGGGAAAAGTCCAAGAATAATGAGAGAAATCATCAACCACAATAAGATAGTACTTGTAGCCAGAAATGCTTAGAACAGGAGATGTCCATAGATCGCAATGTACAAGGTCGAATCCATGGGTCGCATGTGAAGAAGAGGTAGGAAAAGGAAGTCGAACATGACGGCCCAGTTGGCACGCCTGACACAGGTGCTCATCAGGAGCCCGAGTACATGGTATATCGGAACTACGACTAAGCTGTGTCAGGACAGCACGGCCAGGATGACCAAGACGCCGGTGCCATGTAGTGGAAGAAGCTGTGGCGGCAAAAGCGGCTGAAGAAGCGGAGGGCGAAGCGGAAGAAGTGGATGCAGGAAATCGGAGGGAGTAAAGGGGCCCGGTGCTGTCACAGCGGAGAAGAGGTCGCCGGGTAGCCACATCCTTCACAGTAAGACCAGAAGAGTCAAATTCAACAGAACAGGAATTGTCAGTGGTAAAACGGCGAATAGAAAGAAGGTTGTGAACCATGGAGGGAGCAACAAGAACATCAGAAACTCGAAAAGAACCGGGAGTGTGAGCAGTACCCACGGAGGTGACAGGAAGACAAGAACCATTTGCGACCATGATGGACGAGGGGTGGGAGGAAGAAGGAGGGTGAACGGAAGTGAGTATACCAGGGTCGGGTGTAGTATGGAAGGTGGCACCCGAGTCTGCGATCCAGTCCTGACCGACAGGAGGAGTCAGGGCCATGGTGCCGAAGGAGCGTGCCAAGGCAGTCGGGTCCCATCCGACAGGCCCAGGCGAGGCCCCGGGAGGAGGAGCCCACGGCGACGCAAACTGAGGAGGAGCCCACGGCGACGCGAACTGAGCAGCTGGGACAGCGCCAGCGAGCATGGCGGCCGGTGGACGAGGCTCGCCGGTGGCCTGGAAAGGCCACATAGAGATGCGCCCTGACCATGGGTGGGTAAAGGACGGCCAGGGAGAACCCCGTGGAGGCGCCGGTGTGCCCGCCGGTGTGCCCCCACCGCGCCCCCCACCACGTCCCCCACCACGGCGACGGCGGCCGCCACGGCCCCCCCCACCCCCGCTCGGCCCAGGAGGGGGAGGACCAAGAAGGGACGACGGTGGCGAAGCGGAGGGTCGTGGCGGTGGAGTCACAGCAAGCGCGGTCGAGGAAGACGCGGACCCCGGCGCAGGAAGGGACCCGGGCTGGATGCCTTGAGTAAGCTCCTCCATGACAAGATCATCCCGGACCTGGAGGAAGGTGGGGAAGGGTCGCTGCCGGGTGATCCAGGTGCGGAGGTGGGCGTAGCGGTCGCTGAGGCCGCGAAGAACGTTGAGAACCAAGATCCGGTCCTCCACGGCCCAGCCAAGGTCCCCGAGGGAGTCCGCCATGGTCTTCATCTTCCGGCAGAACTCACCAACGGAGAGGTCGCCCTGGACGAAGGTGCGGAAGCTCGCATCGAGACGAAGGGCCCGGGCTTCGGCGTTGCCCAGGAACTGACCCTCGAGCGCCAGCCAGGCCCGGCGGGCGGTGGTGTCGGGGGTGCCGCGGACGAGATCGTGGAGGTCGAGGGAGATGGTCCCCAGGATCCACGACAGGACGATGCTGTCGAGGCGAACCCACGCAGCTGTCCGGGCCGCAGGGAAGGTGTCGGTGAGGACGTGGTCGTCGAGGGCGTAACGGCGGAGAATGAGCAGGACCATGTCCCGCCAGCGGGCGTAGGAGGGCGACTCAGGGTCGAGGACGACGGGGACCAAGCTCTTGATGTTCTGGACACCCCCGGCCTGGTAGTGGAGCTGTGCGACAAGTGGATCGGCCGGATCGGTCCAGGCCACCACAGGTGGACGGGGAGCACCGGAGCCGGAGGAGGTGGCCGTGCTGTCGTGGGACATCGTGAGGAGCTGCTCCGCCTCGGCGATCTGACGGGCCAAGATGTCGGCCGCATCCCGCTCCCGCTCCCAGGCCAGGGCTGCCGCGCGCAGGCGCGCCTGTCCCTCGGCAGCGGCAGCCCGGGCAGCGACGAGGGCTGTCGCGAGGTTCCCATCCGGAGGTGGTAGAGGAGGCGGGGCGGGGAAAGGTACGCGAGCAGCCCCTCCCCCCACAGGAGCAGCTGCCACCCCTGTAAAAACAGGGGCAGCAGCCCCCCCACCCCCGGTTGAAAAACAGGGGCAGGAGGCGTCGGGTAGAGGGCGGCGGCGGCGGCGGCGTCCCCGCCGGCCTGCGCGCCCGCGCGCTCGCCCGCGCGGCGAGCCGCAGCAGCAGCGGCGGCGGCGGCGTCCCCGCCGGCCTGCGCGCTCGCGCGCTCGCCTGTGCGGCGAGCAGCGGCGGCGGCGGCGGCGGTGGCGGCGGTGGTGGCGGCGGCTGTGGGATCCGCGCCGTCCGCCGCCCCGTCGGCGGCGGCGGCGGCAGGGCCCGCCCCGACGGCCAGAGCCGTGGCCGCAGGAGGCCGGTCGGCGGCCGCCACCTACGCCCACGAGGGAAGGAGAGAGGGGAAAGAGGAGAGGGGAGGGGGGAAGGAGTCGCCGGCCATGGCGCCGGCCGGCGGCGGCGGCGGCGGCGGCCGGTCACCAGGAAACCCTAACCCTAACTGATACCATATTAGAAGGTAATAGATTGATTATGGGCTAACCCTAGAGGGTAGCTATATAGATGTCTTACATGGGCCTATTGGGCCCTAATACACACAGTACACCAACAGGAGGGTCTCGCAAGACTTACAAACCTCAGAATAACAACACTTGGTACGCGCAAGTAACGGTAATAAAGATGTGTGCAAACCTTATCTAACTTAAGCAATGTGCTAAGCAGCCTAAACTAGCACTAATCAAGATCTAAACCTTGTGCTAATTGTCTTAATCTTATCTTTAACACTTTGGTGGATAGAGCACTTGTGAGTAAAACTAAGCTTATAGCTTATTCAAGCTCTACAACCCTTGAAATGGCCGGCCAACGGGTATAAATAGCTCCATACTAGCGCCGGCATGATTCAAGGCCTTGTGCTGTTGTTTTCCTTTTCCCATTAATACCTTGTGTCTTCTTCGGGAAGTACTAGAACAGATATACTACAATTGAATATGTCAAATGACACTATGTGCTGTCTGTCTAGACTTTGACTATTTTCTTGCACAATTTAATTGGACAGCCTCTAAAACTGATTCGTGGCATCCATTTATCAGCTGCCTTGGTCTCTCGACACAACATGATGATTGTCAGGCGAGGAAGCAGTGAACTTTATTAAAGTACAGAACGACATCAAACATGATAGTTCCTGGCCGTGTCCTTTAGGATCCTCAAAGGACAAATCTATACATTAACATGATATCCACCGTTTAGCTAGATAACATTATGACCAAGTTTATGAGAGGCGATTCTTGTACCCCTAGCCCTTACTGTTAATTTTAAAGAGTCATTCTATTCGAAAGTTATTTAAAATTAATCCCCTATCTAATAATCAAAATTTTTTACCTATAACTCTCATTTATCAAATATTATAACACAATACAAATATAGATATGTACTTATATTTCCCAGTTTTGATTAACTTTTGATTAATAATTATTCTATATATTTTTTTTCATCCACTCTCATATTTTTTTTCATTAGCATCGCACCTCCATACATTATGTTTAACATGAAAAATCTTTATTTCTCATCGCTGGCTCCCATACATGTACAGATAGTTTACATGGTAACACCATGATGTATATATACCTTAACTTAGTATTTTTTGACATTTCTATTTAATGAACACGTGGATAATTAGATTAAAATTTAGGTGCTTAAATTAGATTATTTTTAATAATGAAATTTGTGGGTAATTTTGATACAGATTTAGGAGGATATTTTAATTTACTTTTCATAGTAACATGTATGGATAACTTGATGAAGATTATGGGGTTACATTGGATTGTTTTTTATAATGGTAGCGATGAATCATTTAGATATAGGTTTAGAAGTTTACTTTAGAATATTTTCATAATGATAGTGTTGGATAATTGTTTGAAAATATAATAGACAAATAGCTACGATTATTAGAGACTACAGGATTGATGCCCGGTTCTGATTTTTATGAGAATTTCTAGGATTTATCTTTTTTTTACTAGCTCGTGTGGTGAGAATTGATACATAGTCTCCAATTAACAAAATGAGGGAATATATCTAACAATCAAAATTATAACTTTGTGATCTCTGTAATTTATTAAATTTTCTAACATACTCTCTCCGTCTTGTAATACAAGGCATAGAAGCACTAAAAATTGGTCCTCAAATACAAAGCATTGTATGCATATTTGGATGATTGCTCAGTTAATTATTCCCAAAATTGATAAGATAAGGGTGGCTGATTGGTGGATTATTACTAAAATAAGTTCTTTATTATATGCAACTGCCAGTATAAGAGCACGACAATATGACTTCCCACTATAACTCAGGGGTACATGCGTTCTTTGTTACTCATGCTAATACGTCCTAAAATCTCTAGGATATGCCTTGTATTTTAGGACAGAGGGAGTAAGACTTATATAGGTATATATTTATTTCTTCATCAGATTGTGATAGACTTTAATTAGTAATTAGTTTATAAACTTTTTATCCATATTTATAATCTTTCTTTTTCACTTTGCATTACACGCTTAATTTATTCAATGGACCCTAAGTTTGATTTATATATTTTGAGCATAGAAATATACAACGTGTTTGGTTTGGAGATTCAATTGATCCGGCATGGATTCGTCCGACATGAGAAAGGGTCAGCTCGTCCCGCTTTTTCCGAGGAATGAGTTCACCCATGAGATTTGCCTGCCGCTGGTCTGTGGGAGTGTACTACGCAGAATCACCTGTGGTGCCGGACGAGTTGATGCCGTAACAAAAACTAAACGCCCATGTCAGGTTCGGTTTTAGGTTCTGATCATTCCGAACAACTTCATGACGTAAACCAAACGCCACCGCATATAGTTTCATCACTTCCTCTATATATTTATAAATAGTGACATATATCATGTGTATGTATCTTAATTATTATTTTATATAAAAAAATTGTATGAAATAGAAAATTTAGAAATTATATAGTACCTTGGAAATATATTTTAATGAAAGTGATTTGGATTCTTAGGTTTATCTCATGTTATATTTAATAATAAGATATGTGGGTAATTTAGATACAAATTTAAAAGGTTGCTTTAAGTTATTTTTTATAATATTTTTTTATGGAACCGGTAGGGGTCCCTTCCCATATTTTTGTTACTGTTAGAGGGTGGGGACAAATTAGATGCAAATTTAGGAGTTTTTTAAAAAAATTATAATGTCATAAGTGAGTAATTTATAGGAAGATTATGGGGTTACTTTAGTTTATTTTTTTATATAATGGCAGTGGTGGGTAATTTAGATGTAGATTTAGGTGTTACTTTAGACAATTTTCACAATGACAGATTTGGGTAATTTTTTAGAAAACGTAATAAATTCAATGACTATGATGATTTGAGTCTACTTAATTGATGGCGAGATGTTTTGATTTTTTGTGAGAATTTTAGGGTTCCTCTAAAAAAGTGTCCACCTAGGATCTTAGGTGGCTACATGTGAAGACCTCAAAAGGAACCTCCAATTAGTAATAGTAATATAAGATATTATGAAGAACATGCCTCGTTCTGAGTACTCTATGCTGGTGACATCTAACATATAATGTTTGAGTACCCGTTAGCTCTTATCGTTCTTGACTGGAATGGTAATAAAGACTTTGAGTGCCATATGCATGAGTTGACTAGAACTATGGCTGACTTCTATGACGTATCCTACTTGTTGGATTAAGGATTTTGGCTTGTATCCAAATTTCCTATCTCCCCTTTAGACTCTTTGTTAGAGTTTTTGTTCAAATACTTTACTGTTACCTGGTATCCATCCCCAGTACCTGCCATTCCATAAAGTTAGCTAACAGGAATGATTCTTTGGTCTGTTCGTTCAAAAAAAATAAGGAATGATTCTTTGGTCTAAAACAAATGCACGGCTGGAACAACTAGCAGCCGAGGATCAACACTCGTAAAACGATAAAGAACGAAGAATGATAAGTTTATCCAAATTAAATAAAACGTCACGACCTGGGATTTATGTCAAGTGCAGACCCGCCAGCTTCCTCTGAACAAAAACTGCTGAAGCTGAAGTCTTGTCACAAAATAACAGGGAAAAGCCGGCCAGTGCTTTAATTCAGATTGTGGAATTTCCTAAAATAATTCAGATTAATGAAAATCGCTGCAAATACTAATGAAGTGGCATAATACACTACATATTCTCTTGCCGTTGAAGCCTAGTGTAGAATGTTGTATCAATAAAAGCATTAGCTACTAAACCTACTGTCTGATTGCCTTGTCAATAATACCGTTTAACTTATGATCTTGATTAGAAAGAGTATTATAATAGGAAAACTCCTGGTAAGTATAATAAACCATGCAATATTGTCTTATTTGATATAGGCGGCAATTTTTGAATTAATTATTATGTCCTATTTGCTTCATGGTCCGGTGGACTTTGTTTTAAATAAAGAAATCTTTTGACATGGCAAGCACGTCTTGCATGTAAGTAATACTGGGCTGAAAAGGCTTACTGGAAAACGTATAGAGAAAAATCTATACTAAGGTTTAAACTATATGACTTTTTCTGGTCTCCAACCAAATGCCAACCCTAACTTTCAAAATCTTTACTTGATACCAAGAAAATATACATATGCATCTTCAAAGGATTCTATTAACATTTACTTTTTCTTAGCCTCAGGGATTCGCTTGGGGTGGTCTTGTTTTTAGTTTGATTTCTCCGGACATTTACTTCGACAAGGGCTTAATTGGCTGAGATCCATGTTGGATCTACAGTTTTTACACTAGATTAATTAAAGTAGCTAGTTTAACTATTTATATTTAATAATCTAAACCAGAAACAAATGGCACATCTAAATGCTCTTGACGTACCTCCTGCTAAATCTAATATTTCTTAGAGCTACAAATACCTGGCTTCAAGAAAATTTGGATCCCCGCCAAACACAAATGCTGGTTAACTTTTAGATAATTACACAATTTCATTCTTACTACCATGAAACTACACTTTCAGGTAGATATGTAAGAAAACTGCACATATTTTGCATATTATATTACAAACTACTTCATTTTATTATAACAAAACCTGACATGCATTGGAAGGCATGTCCATCCACATATATGTGTTAAGAGTAGATTCACATCATCATAGTCATTATCTCAAATGGTTGCTATCTCTTTAGATCCATTATATTTCTCAATGTCATATGACAAGTGAAACTTGTAAAACTGTCCAAAACTTAGAAGTCCTGGTAAATACTTTCTTTGTTGATCATTCCATGAAGGAGCACAAAGAATAAGTGGATCTTTTTCCATTAAGATTTTATAGAAATCTTAGGAAAGAAGATGCAACAAAAATGCAAAGTTGCACAATGGCCAACTATTCAAATGGCTGAGCATTTGGATTGGATATTGGCTATAGTGGCTTTACAATCATTAGCCCTCACCAGTGGGATAATAAGTCCCATCCAATGTAAGTTTGGAGAAAATTTCCATCTCAAAAATATGAACCATGTCCTATATGAGTTAATCATGTATGAAATTAATTTACTCAGAGAATAAACTATATAAGCATGAAAAATGGTATTACCAATTTTGGTATCACGGTGACACTTGATTTTGGATTACCATTCACAGGCGATGAAGTCGCTGCTACAATTTTGGGAATAAATGATGCAAGAGCATTGTCAAAATGTAGTCTCTGTGATATGATAGAAGGTAATCACCAAAACGATGCACTATTTTCTGCTATTTATGCGAGTTTGCATCCCTTTAGGAAATTATAGTACAATTCTCTATTCTCTTTGCGCAATGGATATTCACCTCCTGTTGCATTCGTACTTACCAGATGAGTTCATTGGATTACTAGAAGTATATTCATTACAACTCTTATAGTCTCAACATTACTCAAATACTATGAACCTTAGGAATAAGCTCTGTACCAATGTGGTACTAATGATGATGCTTCAAAATAAGATCATAATGCTTTTCAACTTAGGTCAATGTATGAATGAGTCAAGAATAATGGTAATTTTGCAAAACTTCAACTTGGAGCAAAAATTATGAACAACAAGATTTGTAGTCTACAACAGTTTAAAATCCTGTAGACATACATGCATGGTTCAACTCGCAATTGAAACCATATGAGTTCGTTTTGTTGTTCATAGCATTCTTTTAATAGCAAGACGTCATTTCACTTCCAAGGAAATAGAACAGGGAAAGAAAGAAATTGCCATAGTTCATCATGAGGAGTAGGGGTGGGCATTTTTTCCTGAAAACCGAAGACCGAACCGAACCAAACCGAAGCGAGCTGAATTATTAGTTTTTTGGGTATTCGATGTCTGATTTTACGTAGTTCGGTGATCGGTGTTTTGTTCGGTCTTAGAACGAGAAAAAACCGAAGAACCGATGTCTACCGAACTTTTCAATGCTTCCCCATTCAGGAGGTCTTCATCTTGGGCCAAAGGCCCATGTCATGTCAGCTAAGCACGGCAGCAAGGCCTAGCAACCGTGGCCCAAGTATCCAAGTACCTGTCCGTGACCCTATCCCTTTCTTCTCCCCGTTGCACGCTACACACATCGTTTTCTCCAGGTCCCTTTCTTGATTCTTTCTCTTCGGTACCCTCTCGAATCCAGCCGCACCAGCACGAGCCTGCGTGACGACGGAGGTGGCATAGCGCAGCGCTCGAGCGCTTGGTGGTGACGGTGATGCTTGAGCTCTACGACAGCGGCACGGTGCTCGAGCTTGGGGACGGCGACGGCGAGCAGCGCTACAGCCTACGGGCTGGGCGACGCGTTGGGGGTGCGACCTTGCAAGACGAGCAAGCGTGGCAAGGAGAAGTGTGGCGTGTAGGTGAGGGGCGAGGACCGACGTGGTTGTGCGGTGCGGCGAGCCAGCAAGCGGCAGGTATGCTGAGCGGTGAGGAATTTCGGTTTGCACCGCACACAGAACTGAGAACACCAACACCGAAACAGTCAGTTTTTGATTTTCTGAGACACCGATCGGTTCGTCATTCTGAAAACCGAAGTTTTTGAACACCGATAACACTGAACCGAATCGTCGGTTAAAACCGAATACCCACCCAGTAAGGGGCTCACTCATTGCTACCAATAGTCCATAATATGCAAAGTTAGTTGGAAGTGATTTTTCTCCAATGCATAACCATAGGTTTCATTAATTTGCATGCTGGTAAATTAAGAATCATGTTGTAATCATAATGCAAAAGTAATATAGAGTCCATATTTTGTGGTTTGGAAAATTGGAGGTAATCACACATGGTGTGTGAACCTCAATAATAGTGTTATCGTCAATGCTAGTATACACTTGTAGATAATCTCCATGTACTTATAGATCTCTCAGTAGTAGGCAAAATAAATTGCTGCTATAGGTAAGGTCTCTGGGCTAACAAATTCATAAAGAATATGTTGCAACTAATGCCTAAGACTCTACTACCTTGTGTATAACCATTTGACAATAAAGAATGGTAATGAAAAACCATTTTTACAATCGCCAAATATTTACTTAGGAGAACACTTTTGTAGGTAATGATCAAATTATGATGTAGACCTCTCAGTAATGAGTGAATATATCGCTACAATAGACATGGTCTCTGGGCTAATATATTCGAAGTGAACATATCGCAAGCCGATGTTTAAGACTCCATCACCTTGTCTTCAAATCCCAAAATTATTCAAGATATGTATTGGTTATTTTGCATGGAATCCATCATTAATTAAGCAATACTTAATTAAGAGAATTCTTTTGTTAAAATGCAATATGAGAAACAAATTGCCAAATTAAGAAGGTATATTTTAGAAACATGCGAAGAGCATATATATACTAAAATATACACAGTGACTCAGAAAAATGATAAAGTACAAAAGCCATAGATCATATGCATCTAACATGGAACTGCAGTGGTCTAAACATGAAAGATGTAGACAAAAAGTACTTCATCGAATATGGTACTAAATACAGGAAACCATATGAACTCAACTGTAAAAGTACTGCAATTTTTTTTAAAAAAAATAGCGAATGCTATCAGGCTGAAAAATCAAACGGCCCGCAGTCACTTCAGGCCCAACAGTTGGCCTGCCGCCCCGCATGGGGGAGCGGTTAGGATTGAAAACCCAATCGCCGCCGCACCCTTCCGCAGCCACGGTGAGCAGAGCGCCGCCGCACGCCACCGCCGCCGGTGTGGGGGCGAGCTCGTCGGTCCTCCCCCTCAGCCGCCATGGCTCGGGCGACCAAGTGCCGCCGCCAGCCATTGGGTGCAGGCGGGCGGACGCCACCGCCGGCCCAGGCACTAGCGTGCGGGCGCATCTGCCGCCGCTCACCGCAGGTGCGGCGGACGGCTGATGCCACCGCCGCTCGCTGCAGGAGCGTGGGTAGGCGGATGCCGCCACCACGTGCCACTAGAGTGCGGGAGGTAGAGCGCGGCCAGCGCCTCCGCTTGCCCAGCCTCGGAGAGCTCGGCAAGCGCGACCGTCTCCGCTTGTCGCGGGTACCGCCGCCGCCGGTGCCGGAGTGCTTGGGCACGGGAGTGCGAAGCCGCTAGCCGTCGCGGGTTCAGCAGGTACGGAGGTAAGGCGGAGGCGTGATGCGCCTTGCCAGGCCCTTCTGCCGGTGTGGGGACCCGTTGCTTGCTGGAGGCGAGGGGCGCGTGGCCAGTGGAGGTCAGAGCCTCCGTGATGGCCATCATGAAGCAGAACCAGAAGCAAACAGATTTTGCAGAATTGAAAAATGGCAGTTCCATGGTGACGCACCAAAAGGTAAGAAAATCATGAAAGCGTACCATTTTTGGAAACCGATTTGCCTTCTTTCTATTCATCGCCGTTTCTGATTCTTTTGCTCCGATTATGAGCAGGCAGTGAAGAATATGTCGACAATGAGGGTAGATGCCTCTGTTTGCATCATCTTGTTCCTGCTTGTTCGTCTTGGATTTGTCATGGATCGCCAAGACAAAGACTTGGTGCTTCAACAATAGAGGAAGACCAAAGATGACACCGAGGACGGTGCCCGATGTTGTCGACGTCGTTGTTCTGATTTCTCCGATGGAGAAGTGGAAGAACAGCCTTGTGTCTTTTCGCCGTGGTGGTCCATTAGTCATCGGCGGTAGGCAAAGTGCTGATAACGTGTTAAGAGTAGATTTACTGAAAAGTACGTGGGAGAGAGTGGAATCTCTGTGTATTGCATTGATCTCAAGATGAATGATCATGGTGAAAGAGTGTGAGGCCCCTTTCGGTAGGTAACCGCCAAGAGCAGTTACTGGTGTTGATCACCAATAAATGATTCACAACAATATGTACCAAAGTATTTTATAGTTTCTTAGTGATATTAATATGTATTTTTAGTTTGTGAAATGTAATAGGAAATATTTCAGTTATGAACCACTGTTGGATCTTGAACATGGAGTCGATCTCCGGTCCAGCTTTTTCATAATATATGGCTGTAATTCATTGAGGCAGTTATCCTCGCAGGACAGTCTGTCTGTGCACCCGTGGAGGTGGGTAGGAGTGCGCTGCAAGTCTGCAACGTCATGTGGATTAGAAGCGGCAACATTAGCTGGCGGAGAGAAAGTGGCTTTTATCATGGAGAAGAAGTGACCACGCGAGGGAGCGGGCAGTGCTACGGCGGAAGCATGGGAGAGGACATGGTGGCTGGACTTTTTGTTTGGCATTCACCAAATTTTTGAATTGTTTGCTTGTTATTAGGTTAGGTGTATACGAATTTGTGATCAAGATGTGGTTTCTAACTAATGAATGCACCCTAAACTAGTATACATAACAATACAGAATATAAGGGTAAACGATCTATTCAATGTTAAACAAATTCTTGAACACAGCCAGTGAAGCGTGTACCTGCTGCCGTTGAGTAAAGCAAATTCTGAAACAGAACCCGTGAAGTGTGCATCTGCTGCTCAGCAGCTGATATCTGCTATAAAACCGTAGCACACATTCTGTCTATGAGGTAGTACAGTTCAGTACTTCAGTTAAAGTTAGAAAGGAAAACATCTCGTTACTGTGGAGCAAGGTGCAGTGCAAGTGCAAAAATGGGTCGGAGCCTCCTGCTGGTAGTGGTAGCAGTAGTTGTTTTTCTCCTGTTTCTCGTGCCGCCGCCGTTCGTCTTGTCAGCGGGCACCATGCCGGCCAAGCCTTATAAACCCGCGGCGCTAAGCACATCGGGCGCGTTACTCCAATGGCACACCTCTGGTGAAATCTTTTGTCCGTGGCATGAAGAAGGCGGCGTGGCGCAAGTTCAAAGACTACCTCAAGTCGCTTTCTGAAGGCCAGAAGACCGACGGTAAACTGGAGATCGCCGCTGACACCACCAGCTACTTTATCTTCAACCTCTCCGTCGGTACGTCATCCCCGCAGAACATATCCGGGATCCTGGACATCACCACCCCGCTTGTGTGGTCGCAGTGCGCGCCTTGCACCGCCTGCCTGCCGCCGCCAGCGCCGACCTTCCGGCCCAATCTGTTGCCCACCTTCGCGGGGCTACCTTGCGCCAGCCAGACTTGCCAGCGCATGCTCAATCAGACATGCGCCGCTGATGCCTGCGGGTACATTGGCGTCTACGGCGACGACACCAACACGACCGGCTACCTCGCCACCGACACGTTCACGTTCGATAATGTCTCCGTCCCCATGGTCTTTGGCTGCAGCGGCGCGAGCACCGGCGAATTCTCCGATGCATCCGGAATCTTTGGCTTCAGCAGGCGCCCCCTGTCCCTGGTGTCGCAGCTCGAGCTCTCCTGGTTCTCCTACTTGTGGGCGTCTGACGACTCCAGCGACGACAGCTTCATCAAATTCGGAGTGATAACGCAACGCGGATGAAGAACAGCCTCTCCACTCCTCTCCTCACCAGCGACCTATACCCTGAGTTCTACTTTGTCAATCTCACCGGAATAAGAGTAGACGACAATAAGGACCTGGGCGACATCCCTGCCGGAACCTTCGACTTCCGGGCGAACGGATCCGGCGGGGTGTTCCTGAGCACGACCATGCCGGTTACGTTCCTCGAAGAGGTCGCGTACGTCGTAAAGAAGGAACTAGCCAGCAAGATCGAGTCGCAAGGCCCGCAACGTGCGAACGGCTCGGCGCTCGGCCTTGACCTGTGCTACACTATGGAATCCATGAAGAACGTGACAGTTCCGAAGCTCTCGCTGGTGTTCGGCGGCGCCGACGCGGTGATGAAGCTCCAAACTACTTCTTCCCTGACAACAACACCGGCCTGGAATGCCTGACCATACTTCCGTCGCCGGCGGGCGTGTCGCTCTCGCTCCTCGGCAGCTTGCTGCAGACGGGCAGGACCATGACTTACGACATCATCGATGAGCAGCTGATCTTCGAGGCGGCCGCTGCGCCACCGGGGCACTCTGTGTCGTCTCTGCTGATGGCATTCCCGTTGGCAGTATGGATGATTCTGTTCTAGATTTGTGCTTGGTCGAGCGTACATTGCCGCACGTATGACTGTTTTACTTACGCGGTCGGTCGAAATGGCAGTAGCAAGCAAAATACGGTTTGCATTTACTGTGTCATGTATTTCATCCCTTTTGTTTCTTCTTTTTACATATATAAGATGTTAATGTGTGAGCTCAGTTGCATAATATGTAATTGTAAGGTGCCATGGAAGTTAATGGATGTCTTTATTTCTTTTGTTTGTCTTGTATATTGAGTCTTTCTCTCCAGTATTTGTAAGTTGTTCCCGTCAGTTGCTAGCCATTTGTATCACTGTATAGTATGTTTTCGTGGTTTGCCCTCTTCCAAATTATAGTTCTCTAACTTTACCTAAGGTAATGGGGAAAACACCAACATTTACAAGATCCAATTAGTTTATATGTTGGATTCAATTGGGCTTGGTCTATTTATCTTCAATAAAATCATTAATATTACAAGCCCTACAATTAGTTCTAGGGGCTACAAAAGTGGTTCATCTCACGTGATTAGTTAAGGTGAATCCTAACCAGCTTAATAGGCGGATTTTAAGTGCACCGTATGTGTGAAGTTGTAAAACTGATACTGGATTGCCACGAGTACGCGCTCGTCGGGCGAGGCGTGGCGTGGCGTGGTAAGGTGAGGAGTAATCCGCCCCATCACACCACTTCATGGTCTTATTTATTTCCCAAATTGGGAGTGGCAAAGTTTGCATTTTGCCATAAATGCGCAACTGTAACATTTCGTTTGTATTTATGAATTATTGTCCAAACATTGACTAATTAGGCTCAAAAGATTCGTCTCGCAAAGTACAACAAAACTGTGCAATTAGTTTTTGATTTCATCTACATTTAGTACTCCATGCATGTACCGCAAGTTTGATGTGATGGAAATTTTTTTCTTTTTGCATAGTGCTAAAGTTGGGAAAAGGGGAACTAAGGCCCATGATGTCCAGGTTCTTCCTCTCAATGTCTTCTTTGTTTTCCGTGCGAGACACAACTCCACTTCGCGAGACAAATCTTTTGAGCCTAATTAGTCAATGTTTGGACAATAATTCACAAATACAAATGAAATGCTACGAAATGCTACAGTTGCGCATTTATGGTAAAATCCCAACTTTGACACTCCTAAATTAAGAACTAAATAAGGCCTTCCTCTGCTACTGCTGCGTACCCACATTCCTATCACTGGCTTCCGTGCGAGACACAGAACTGGCAAGAGCAAACCTCTCGAACTTTTGCCACTACTGAAGATGCTGCTCGGAATAGCAGCCAGAGCGACTGCTCCCCTGAATAACTACTTCGTCTACTTGCTGGAGGCGGATGTTCGAGAGATTGCACGGCGTAAATCTCTTCCTTCATCAAATAAGATCAACTACCTGGAATAGCTCTAACTGACACAATGTCTAACCATGAGAAAGGCACAACCAGTGCTCCCACCTCTAGGTACTTCCGGAACCTATTTTGGTTTTTAGTTTTGTTTCTGTTCATGCTTAATAGTGGTTTAAACTTAAACATGAACACATGCATATGCTATGAAGTCACAAGGTCACTAGTCAACATTATATTTTACCTAGTCAATTTTGGGATTAAAATATACCGTAAAATTCCTATTTTTCTAACAAGTTCCATTAAATCCATTATGAAATATACTTTGATAGCACATTATTTGTTACTATATATAGATGTTAATATATTATTTTTTCTAAAAACATGATCAAAGTTAGAGAAATTTAACTCAGGACAAAGTTAAAGAGTGCTATAATTTGGAATGGAGGAAGTAGGGGAGACAAATCTTCTTTTCCCTCCATTGCTAATGGTTATGGGTGCTAAACCTCCCATCAAACATTCTTGGTTGTGGGTGGCTAGACAAATGAGAAGGGGAGGGGAGTTCAGATTTCAAATGATGGCATACTAAGGACCAAATTGGTTGTAGATTTTAGGCGTCCTCTCCATTTTCAGGAGGGAGCAGAGCCAATGGAAGTTTGCTCAACCAAGAATGATGGCATAATTTGGAATGGAGGAAGTAGGGGAGACAAATCTTCTTTTCCCTCCATTGCTAATGGTTATGGGTGCTAAACCTCCCATCAAACATTCTTGGTTGTGGGTGGCTAGACAAATGAGAAGGGGAGGGGAGTTCAGATTTCAAATGATGGCATACTAAGGACCAAATTGGTTGTAGATTTTAGGCGTCCTCTTCATTTTCAGGAGGGAGCAGAGCCAATGGAAGTTTGCTCATTTATTGGCTGGTTTGTAGATCCAACAAAAGTTGACCCCAATACATGTGGATCTACTCAAAGCCCCATATATCCCGTAATCTTAGGGCAAGCTAGTGGGCTAATAATAGCTCCACTTGATCCAGCCCTTCTGGAGCTGTGGAATTCACAGATTTCACCCACATCAACCCCAACATCACATCAATAAAGTCATCTCTCCACTATCTTTGTAACACCCTAATTTTCAAATTTTGCAATTAATAAAATTTATTAGAATTTAATTGCATGTGTCTAAGGATTTTAAGATTGTATTTAAATTTTCTTAGGCATTTAAACCTTTTCACAGTAAATTAATGAATCATAGGAGTTCATTGTTGCATTCATGCTGGTGCATTATTTTTGGTTGCTTGAATTTAAATTTGTGTTTGAATTTATTTATTTGAACCTTTTTAAACATTAGGAAAATGTTTTCCTTTATTTCCTCCCTTCCTTCTCTTACTTTCCTTCCTTCTCTTACTTTCGGTCCGCCTTCCTTTCGGCCCAGTCGCCAGCAGCTCAGCAGCCCAGCAGGCCGGCCAGTTCCCACGCCTCCTCCGCAGCCCACCAGCACTGCGCCGGCCCCCTCCCGCGCCGCTCCTCCGTCTCTCCCGCTGACACCTGGGACCCACATGTCATCTGCCACCTCCCGCTCTCGCCGCGCCAGACTCAAACTCTAGTCCGAGCTCAAGTCCCGGCCGCGCCTCCGCGTCCACCTCGGCCTTGGGCCCACATGCCAAGGCTAGCCCCATGGGAAATAAAAGGCCACCGCCACCCCCCTTGGCCTCACCAAACCCTAAGCCGCCGCCTTGAGCTCCAACGCTGCTGTCACCCGAGCTCGAGCACAGCGCACACCGCCTTCCCGACACCATGAACACCGGCCAGAGAACCGCAAGGAGGTGAGGAGGCCGTGCATGAAGTCCCCATGCTCTCTCGTGTCTTCCATCGCGCGGACGAGCTTGCCGGAGACACGCGCTGCCGCGACGAGCCGCTTCGCCGCGTCACCTCACGCCGTCGTCACTCCAACCACCACGATAACACCCTAGATGCGTTCATCGTGCTCTCCGCTTCATTCAGGGCTAGATCCCATCACGATTCGTGGCCGAAAGCTCGAGTTTGACTCGACCCTGGCAAGTTTTCCTTGTTCCGCCGCCACTCGCCGCCGTCCGCCATCGCTCGCGCACTGCCGCCTGTGTTCCAGATGACCGCAGCCGCCCGATCTTGATCCGATGGTTCGGATCAGATCTGACCCGGGTCAATATCGGTCAATCCTGTGCTGCGCCATTTTTTTGCTAAAGAGCCCCTGAGTTTTGTAGTTTTTGCACTGAGTTCCAGCGCAGTTCAAAAGTAATTAGATCTAGGTCCTTTTTCTTCTATTTTAGCCCCTGTACTTTTACAAAATAGTGCCCGCCATCCTACACCTGCTCTTTTAGCGTTAAACCTTTGGTTTATATGCAAATTTATATTTTGCCCTCGATTTTCTTGCAGATAAGCCCCTACATCTTGTGTAGGCCATATCTTTAGCGTTTTAGATCCGTTTTAAACGATTCTTGCATCTATGAGTTCGTGTTGACGCATAGATTAGTTTGATGATCTTGTTTTGCTCTGTTGCTAATATTTGCTATATTGTTTTCTTATTTTATTCCCTTTGTTGCTTGTATGTACTCGTGTGATGCGTATAAAAGGACTGCATGATATGAAACCGCTAGGGTTGATTCCTGATCTTCAATGAGAGGCGTGAGATAACTCGATTGGTTGATGGAGACAACGTTCATGGCCCAACTACAGCCTTCCAAGCTGCGCCTTAGCAACCGCTACACCACGTCCAATGGCTGCCGCGATCTTGTGGAGCACGTCACCCAGCCACTAGGGCACTCGTCATGCAAGCAATCGAAGAACTAGCAAGAACAAGTATAACAAGTACTGAATTTACTAGATGAAGATGAATGTTTCCAACTCAATCTCAATAAGGTGGGGTTCCGAAGATAGGAAGACGGGCGGTTGATCCAGCACGCGCGTTTACAAGCAAGTAGCGAGAGCTAAACTTGATCTAAATAAAATCCAATCTGTTTGTGGCGACTCTAATCCTTATTAATACCTAGGAGAATGACCAGGGGGTGTTGGGGTCGTGCTCCAACCCTAGAACATGTTCCTAATGGAGCTAACTTGATACACGGCCCATTGGGCCAAAATAAGGCGACACAACACCTCTGGACAGAAAATATCTCAGTAGTATTTCGGTGATTGCAGCCGCCTCAGAATAGATATGGATATGAGTCTAGATTCATATGAAAATAGACTTCGTAAGTATTTCAAGGAGTAGTTGAACACCCAAAACGAAGTCCGCATGAGGTTGTGGCGGCCGTTGCAAGTTGGGGTAGAGCTGCAGTCCGAATCTAGCGCCAAAACGTGTTGGATTGGATCTCTTTCTTTCCTTGAGCCAAAAGTGACATGGTGGCATGGTGGAGGATGTTGGGAATACTTGGACTTGGCCCCTAATCTACTTCTTTGGTCCTCCATACCTTCAATGTGTGTTTAACACTATTTTTGATCCACGTATGTATTTCTGAAATTGACAACGAACACACATCATGGTGCAACATCAATTCATCAAATGTATCAAATACAATCATGGTAAAGAATTGTTTCACCTGTGAATCACAAGTTACTAATGTGGTTGTATCCGAGCAGGTGATATCCTCATCACCGCAGTTCGAGGAATTCGAATGTCAAGGCTTATAAGACTTTGAGCAGCAGGAGCAAGTCCAGGAAGGCAAGTCGTGCCCTTGATCACAATTTGATCCTATGCAACCTTTATTTTCATGTTCAATACATATATGCTATGCACTTTAAGTATATAAACATGATGGGTCCTATTTAAGGTGTGCATAGTTTAATCCCTATACTTTGATCAATCTGGGTTACTTTAATATTGTATAGTTCTTGCTTAGTTGCTCAACTTGGTTGTGATGGTATTAATGAACCAATGCTTAAACCTATTTTATTTATGCTATACCTTTCATTAATACAAGATCACCATGCTTAATTGGAACATGAAGCGACCACCCAGGAAAATAGTACAACCACAAGAACTATATGGCTCTAGTCTTAGCTAATTAATTAGGGACTCTAGTTTGAAGCGGTCTTACCAAAAGGGCAAGATGGGCGGCGGCAGATGGGGTATAACCCAACCCTTAGACTGATCTGCTCTATGGTAGCTTCGCAGTCTTGAGAGAGGTTTATATTCTGCCACTGATCCGGAAACCTTAGCGGGCTACTCCTCATTAGGGAATCTTTGCAAAGGCCTCATAGTGTCCCTATGCAATCATACCTCGGAAGTGTGGTATTGTGCCTAGCCCGCACAGCATGGTTGGGTCTAAAGTTCTTTTGAACTTTTACACAACTTGTGGGTAAAGATGTGCAACCTTTGTAGAGTGTGATCAGCCGTGCTCACGGTCAAGAGCAGCTTGGACCCTCACATGATTCATTTATTGGAAGTCGAATTAAATTGTTGTTATTTTTATTTATGTTCATGCTTAATGTGGAGATATAAACTTATACTTAGTAATTGCTAATAAAACTTGACCAACCAATTAAAATGCTGAATTGCTGTTAAACCATAGCCTATCCTTGAATGGCCCTACACTACATATTCCTCACGCTTGCTGAGTACCAACTGTAAGTGTACTCGCCCTTGCTAAAATTTCTGCTTAGATCAAGTCAACTTTGACGAGGTTCTTCAAGACTTCGAGGAGTTCCAGGCATACGTGTTTCCCTAGTCAACTGCCTGTGGAGTCGTCGTCTTCGTTGGAGTTCCGCTGCTATAATAAAGACTCCTTTTGCTTTTCATCTTAAAGACTATCGATCATGTAATAAATATAATACTCTCTTTACGTTACGGTAGTGTCTATGGTATCCATTGAAGTTGTTGCATGTGTCTAACTTGATCCTGACGCACATGTGATTCATTCATTTTATTTTGCCTTTAGAACCGGGTGTGATAGAAGTGGTACCAGAGCCGTATTGACTGTAAAATGTTAGCCTAGTTAGAAAATGGTTGAATTTAAGGATTATAATGCTTTAATAGCCATTCTTACTTAATGGTTGTTTTCAATCTGCTTTAATAAGATTATCCTTGCTTTTATCCCATCCTTATTTCTCTATATGATTCTTTATCTAAATTCAGTCTATTTTATTTTCTTTATCTTTAGATGGTCTGCACCAAGTGAACTGCTCGCAAAGTGCCTTTCCTCATTATCGTCTTCAGGAGCCCGAGGAATAGCTCAAAGAACTTGCTTACTACTACTACTATCCTGGTGATGACTCAGATGAGGAGCCAGTGGAAGTGGAGAGTGAGGTAGAGTCAGAAGATGTGGAGATGGTCTATGAAGAGCCAGCACCTGCTCCAGCTCCAGCACCAGCACCTACACCAGCGCTAGCACTTGCTCCAGAGCCTGATCTAGCAGGTGATTCTGAAGATGCTCAAGGTGGGAAGGAGAATGCACTAGATGCTGCGCTAGAGAAATGGACTCTGGAGTGAAAGGATGAGCTTGGGGAAGGGATTCCCATGGCTGACAAGCTAAGAAGGACCTAGCACAGCCTAGGGAATGACTTGAAGCCCATATACAAGTGCGATTGGTACACTCACTTCCGATATGGGACAAACTGGGAAGTGTCGGTGTTCCTCTATGAGGAAGATAACGACGGATGGAAGGAAGTGTCTGTCCACCATGATGTTGCTGAGAGGGATACTATGGAAGCTGGAATTGCTGAAGCCGCAAGGAGGGCACTCTATGTCCTCTCTCATAGGCAACGTCACCATTTGGAGCACACCGGCTGCAGATACACTCCCTACAGGGTAAGTGGAGAAGCCAAGACATGCATAGCCCCGGTCACTGGACACTGCGCCCGTCTGAACAACCTCTGTGAGCTGTTAGCTGCAACCAACACCGCCTTGGATGACACCAACAATGCGTTCTATAGGGCCCAAAAAAAGTTGCATGCACTCAGATGGGAGAGGGACATGCTAGTTGCCACTATCAAAGGAGAAGATGCCCCAGAATATCCAGAAGTGGAGTTCAAGCCTGCATCACCACCTCCCAAGAGACCTCGCTATAACTCACCCGACGCTCACATTGAAGACCTTTAGAAATTAGGAGTTTTTAAGTTTAAATTCAATGTAATTGATAGAGTCAAACGTCATTTAGTTTAAGTGTATGCTTAGCTTAAAGTGTGTTTGGAATGCTTGTCCTTATGATAAATGCTTGACTTGGTTCTTTGTAATGAGTGCGGTGTGTTGTGGAGTGATTACCACAACGACATTGGTTTTTAGTAATAAAGTTGCTTAGTTTGAGTTTATGTCTATCTCAATCAACCTTAATATTTTACAATCTTGCTTATTTATCTATCCATACCTATCCATCCTACAAGTTTTGTTGGTGCCAAATCAGTTCACGCTACTCTCTAACATAGCTGTACGCTTTTAATTATATCTTGAGCTATAGAACTCCAATTGACATAAATCTAGTTGGGTTAGCTTCTGAATTTTGTGGGTTAATTGATGTAAAAATTTCATAATTTTTGGACATTCTGACTGGGAGATACATATGAATTTGTGAAATAATCAGAATGTGTTACAACAACCTGATTCAGTCATCTTACTTAATTTATATCTCAAGTTCTCGACCTTTGAATGAGATAATTCTAGTTCAGTTTGTTTCATAATTTTGTTTATTATGATCTGGAAACATTTCACTAATTTTGGATATCCTAACCAAGAGGTACACCTGATTTATTGGAACAAATAGAATCTATTTTAACCGAATATCATATCGCTTTATCTTTCTGGATTATCTCTTGTACAACTATCTAAATCTCACATTCCTAACAATCAGATGCTAAACACCAGATCCGGATTAGGAGTTGATCAGCTTGCACAGCTTCGCTGAAGAAGCAACAACACCAACCCTGCCTCTCAGCAGAATCAGTAAATACGTGCAGGGATGGATCAGTTTCTTGTAGCCTAGACTCAGCTTCTCGAGAACATGGCCAACACCATGGCGACCATGCTGGCTCAGATGAACAACAACAACAACAACAACAACAACAACCAGCAGTAGCCGCCGAGAGACAAGCATCGGGAGTTCATGAGCCACAAGCCCCCGACGTTCTCCCACTCTGCTAATCCGCTTCAGGCTGTTGATTGGTTGAAGGTAGTGGAGAAGATGCTCACCATCATCTAGTGCAACGACAAGGAGAAGGTCCTGTATGCCTTAGGGTGACTTAAGGGATCTGCTCTAGACTGGTGGGATGCCTACACCACTACAGACGCTGCTGCAGACAGTATCACCTAGCAGGAGTTCGGGAATTGCTTCAGGAGCCACTACATTCCTACTGGCCTCATGAAGCTGAAGAAGAAGGAGTTCCTCACTCTCAAGCAGGGAACAATGTCCGTGAGTGAGTACAAAGACAGATTCATCTAGTTGTCTCGCTATGCACCTGAAGACATGGCAAATGATGAGAAGAAGCAAGAGCTATTCCTAGAAGGATTGATTGGACCACTTTAGTACCAGTTGTTGTCTCACACCTTCTCATCAGATGTTGGACATGGCGATTGGCTTGGAGCACAAGCGTAGTGAACTGGGGAAGATGAAGAGGAAGTTCATCTCATAGGGACAGTTTGGGAGCAACACTCACTCTCGCTTCACTCCACAGCAGGGGATGCCGCTCCACTCTAGGGGCCTGAGTGGGAATTTAGGCAGCATGCGTTCCAGCGCCAAGCTCAGCAGTTCCAGCACCCCATCCAGCAGTTCCAGCACCCAGTTCAGCAGACTCCATGCCCCAACTTCTAGCAGAACAGGTAGTACACTCTTGCAGGCACCCCAGTTTAGCCCAACACCTGTGGGCAACACTTGCTACAAGTGTGAAGAGGTTGGTCACTATGCCAACAACTGTCCCAAGAGAAATGGCTAGAGCACCCCCGTGTAGAACAACAACGCCCCAAGGCAGAATCAGCGGATGCAGTAGCTGAGGAGTGGAAACCAGACCCCACAGGGTAACCAGGGACAGCAGAACTACATGCGTGGCAAGGTGAACCACGTGAATGCTAAAACTGCTCAGGAAGCTCCAGATGTAGTGCTGGGTATGTTTCTTGTCAACTCAGCCCCCGCTTCAGTTTTATTTGACTCTGGAGCATCGCATTCTTTTATTACTTCTCAATTTGTGGCCAAGTACAATCTTCCCA
This sequence comes from Setaria viridis, assembly GCF_005286985.2. NCBI lineage: Eukaryota > Viridiplantae > Streptophyta > Magnoliopsida > Poales > Poaceae > Setaria > Setaria viridis. Next base: position 10,977,132 of record NC_048266.2, read on the forward strand.
TCTGCATCATGAAACATCCCATGTTAGTTAGCTCACCTAGGGGAAATATGAAAGTGCTCTATTCTTGTCCAAAGATTAAACTCAAAATATTGGGTAAAGACTTCTGGGCCACTCTGATAGTATTGGAATCAAGTGGGATTGATGTGATTCTTGGGATGGGATGGTTGTCAGCATGTGATGCGGTGATTTAGTGTGTCAAGAGGTCAGTTCTTCTTACAAGTCACGATGGGGAGAGGATTGAGTTTGTGGTTACTCTACTATCAGCAGCAGATTGTACGGTGAATCAGTTGGATGGAAAAGCATTGGAGGATATCAAAGTGGTGTGTGACTACTCAGATGTATTTTCAGATGAGTTACCAGGTATGCCACCTGATCGAGATATTGAGTTTGTTATTGATCTTTTACCTGGTACTGCACCCATTTCTAAGCATCCATATAGAATGTCTGTTGATGAATTAAAAGAGCTTAAGAAACAATTAAAGGAATTATTAGATAAGGAGTTCAGTTCATCACCATGGGGAGCACCAGTCTTTTTTGTAGAAAAGAAGGATGGTACGTAGAGGATGCGTATGGATTACAGATCGCTTAATGAGGTGACCATCAAGAACAAGTATCCGTTGCCTCGCATTGAAGATTCATTTGATTAGATGGGAGGAGCCAAGGTATTCTCCAAGATTGATATGCATTCTGGCTATCATCAGATGAAGATAAGGCCATCCAATATTCCCAAGACCCCTTTCACCACCAGATATGATCTCTATGAGTATACAGTCATGTCTTTTGGGTTGACTAATGCACCTCCCTACTTCATGTATCTAATGAATAAGGTATTCATGGAGTATCATGATAAGTTTGTTATGGTATTGTAACATCCGCAGAAATCACCAACTAAAATCACCCGTTAAAATTTCCTTTAAAATCTTTTTACCGCTGAGCTCCCGGAAATCGGAAATCTCCCCGGCGATTTCGCCGTCCCGGCACCCATGCCGACCCCTACCTTTTTATCTGTGCCCATAAGTCTCGCCGCGTACCGTTGTCAGACACCGCGCGCGTGCTCCGACCGCGTGCCGCAATTGCCGCCGGTCCCTCCCTTTTTCTTTCTCTTTTCTCCCCCTTTTCCTCCTCTTTTTCCTTCCTCTTTCTTTCTCTTTCTTCCTTTTTCCTCCTCCTTCCTTCTTCTCTCTCCTCCTCCTTCTTCTTCCTGGCACCCGGCGTCACCTCCCCCTGGCGCCACACCTCCTGGCCGGCCAACGCCATTACTCCGGCCCCCCCCCATTCCTGGCGCCATACTCCCTGTCGCCCGGACCCGCGCCGCCCGCCTTGGGTCCCGCCGGTCACCTCCGCCCGGCACCGGCCCCTCGCTCGGCTCGGTCCCGCCGGTCACCTCGGCCCCTCCCGGCCCCGCCGGCACGCCCTGGCGCCACGCCGCCCGGCCGCCTTGGGCCCGCGCCCGGGCCACGTGCCGCCGGCCGGCGCCGACTCCCCGGCTGGCCTGCCCGGCCCCTACCCCGCCGTACGCCGCCGCCACTCCGCCTGGCGAGCCACCAACGAACCCCCCCGCCTTCCGCACGCCACCGGGTCCGCTCCTCGCCGGCCTATAAAAAGGGGCGAATGCCCTGGCTACCACCACCACAACCCGCCGCACCCCCTCCCCTCGCCACCTGCACAACCGCCATCGCCGCCGCAAGCCGACGCCGCCGCACCACCGCCGCCGCACCACCGCCCGAAGGCCGCCGCCACCGTCCGCTCTTCTCCATTTCCCCCCAAGGTGAGGGGCAAAACGGAGCCCCCTCCTCTTCCTCCACCACCCCCAACCCTCGGCCGCCGCCGGCGAAGCCGACCGGCCGGCCGCCGCCGGCCACCATCCACTCCCTCTCTCTTCGTCTGGTTCCTGGGAGAAGAAGGAGCAAATTTCCTAAGAATTCCGATCTGACCCCCATCTTCTCCCAAATTACGGACCGGTCGTCCCACCACTCTCATAGCATTTTCACAGATAAGCCCCTCCACCTCTGAAAGTATTTAGAAATAGGTCCCTGGTTTATTATAAATCAGTCCTAAACCTCCGTTTAAGCCCCTAATCCATGTTTAACCCGTCATTTCATGCGCCAAACTTCCTCCAATTAAACCCAAATTTCACCATGCCATCCTCTGGAATACTTTCGCTGATCCATATCCAAATTTCCAAAGAATAATCCTTCTACCTATTTTCCGTCAACGTTTTCTGTTTGGAGCTCACGGTTAAAAACCGAGTTTTCTTTTATTTATTTGTGTGCCTGTTTGTGTGTGCCGTAGATCGCGGATTGCCCGAGGAGGAGCCCGAGGAGGAGTTTGACCGCGAGCCCGAGCCCGAGGACCAGTACCGCGAGCCGGAACTCCCGGAAGGCGTTGAAGACGGCAAGTCCAATCTCACCCTTTGATGCATATTTACTACCTAGTTTTTTTTAAAACACAACCTATTGGCCTGTTTTACAAAATGCATATTATTTCATCGCAAGATATGGTTGGATAGCCACCCCTTGATTGTTATGAACATTCCTTGCTATCCTATGCTTATCTCTAAATATGACTTGCTCTGTTTAGATGATAACCACTGCTAGAACGCTTAGGAATTTGTTACACAACTGCAATCATTATTACCATGGTGTTTTCGGAAAATAAACGTGTGTGTGTGTGCCAGTGAGAAAAATGGCTTTTCGGGTTCAGGGGAAAAGGATGTGTAGACAGGATGGATGGGTATTCCTTGTGTGGGACGCTTCAGGTGGTATCAGAGCCATCGTTGGCTGTAGGACGTGACCTTAGGACCGGATTAGCCCTTTTGACCAAAATAAAAGACTTACAAAATTTCTGCCTACCTCTGCTCTATTGCAAAACTAATTTAAGTCCCAGATCTTTTCCAGATGGCCGAGGAAGGATGGGTCAACAGCCACTGCCTGGAGGAGCCTGGTTTTCCCAGATTGCTGTTCGCCTGCATGGACCGCCTCGGGATTTATGAGCGTCCGGAGTACACCAGTAGGGAGTACGAGGACCGCGGGACCCCTCGGTGTGAGATGATCATCTACATCGGGCGGAGTAGCCGCTACCCCGACATCCAGCCATGGAATGTGACTGCCACCGGCTTCCGGCACAAGGATACTTATCAAGTGGCAGCCCGGAAGGCCCTCCGTTTCCTGTGCTAGATCTATGAGAGGCACATTGGCCGCACTCCGATGAGGTTCTACCCACCTGTCAAGAAAAACTGCCCGGTTTGGCAAGCCCGGGTACGGACCTTGGAAGGACGTGGGCAGCGCGAGGATGATCCCACTGTGCTACACATGGCTACCTACCTTCTCACCTTGGACAAACTCTACGACGAGCAGGCCGCTAAGTTGAAACAACAGACTCGTAGGGCCGAGGACGCAGAAGTTATGGTGAGGAGGCTTCAGGTGAAGTTAGCCGCCGTGGAAGCTCGAGCCGCAGCCGCCCAAAGCAATGAGGCCATTGCCGTTGAGGCTCTCAAGGAAGCTGAGGATCGGTACTCCAAGGAACTGAAGGATGCCCACCTCACCATCCGTGCCAGGAGGAGGATGGTGGCCATCGAGGACGAAGAGGCCCCGATCCTTGAAGGAATCCCCATTGCCCCAGGGCCCAGTAAGCGGAAGAGCCCGGATGCCACCCCGGCACCACCGCCTTCGGAAAGGAACTCCGAAGTGTCGGACGGAGTAGTGCCCGAGACCCCTCCAGCGGGCGGGACTCTAAAGGATGAAGTGCTGGCCCTTCTCATTCCGATAGAAGACCACTCGGTCCAGGGAGAAGACTCGCCCCGAGAGTAGTATGCCCAGCCAGAGTTGCCCAAGGAAGGAAGCCGTCATGGTCCGCAGTTTAGAGCTGTACCCCTCCAGTTGTGTTGCTGTAATCGGTCGTGTAGTACGTGTTTTGGCCTTACCCCAGCAGTGTTGTACCCCCCCTGTGGCAAAATAAATAAAATCCCTTGTGTTTGTTGCTTGTTAGTCTGTGTGTTTGTTGACAGGAGGTGGAATCTGTCTCTTCGAAAATACGAATTAACCACTTTAAAGATCATTAAAATCCAAATCACACTCTCATAAAGTCTCACTCAATCTGCAGATGCCGCCTAAGCGTGCCACCAGGACTTCCCCGAGTCAGGCCCATGCCACCCCCAGTGCAGAAAGGCAGCCAGAAAGGCAAGAACCGCCTCCAGCAGCGCTTCCTAAGGAGCAGGAAGTGAGCCAGCCAGAGGGAAGGGGAGAAATTCAAGTGGGCACACAGCAGCCACCGCCCCCACCGGTTATTGATCTGGTTCAAGTGATGAACAACCAGACCCTTCTGCTGGAAGCTCTAGCCAACGCCGTTACTCGCTAGAGGCCCCGAGGGCAGAACATGAATGAGAAGTTGACGGACTTCCTCCGGACCAAGCCACCCACTTTTGGCGGATCCGCCAACCCTCTGGACGCAGATGACTGGCTGCGCGTCATCAAGAGGAAACTGGAGCCATTTGGTTGTGAGGGCAGGGACAAAGTTCTCTTGGCTGCCCACCAGCTCACTGGGACTGCCCTAGCTTGGTGGGAGAACTACTGCTCTGCCACCCAGGATGCCTCCACTATCACCTGGGATGAGTTCGTGACGGAGTTCCATCGCTACCATATCCCCGCAGCCACCATGAAGCGCAAGGCGGATGAGTTCCGCGAACTCCACCAAGGAAACAGATCTGTGGAAGAGTATACCTTTCAGTTCATGGAGCTGGCCCGTTATGCCCCAGAGGAGGTGGACAAGGATGAGAAGAAGCAGGACATGTTCAAGAAGGGCTTGAACGTGGAGTTGAGGACCCTGCTCACTCCCCAGATCTACCCCGACTTCAACACCTTGATGAACATGGCCATCTTGACTGAGAGGGCCAAGGCAGAAGAGCGGAGGGACAACAAGCGTCGGTTCCTGGAGGGCAAGGCACACCAGCAGGACCGATTCCAGAAGCCAAGGAGTTTCGGTCACCCCTTGCCCAGATCCCAAGCCCCCATGCATTATCGGACCCAGTCCCAAGCATCTGGCTCGCATCAGACCGCTGCCCCATTCAGGAGCGAGAACCCTACCAAGGCCCCACAGAGCAGCGCCAGCCAAGTCACTGGCAATGGTAGGGCATGCTTCAACTGCAGGGAGCCAGGACATTTCATCGCCCAATGCCCCTATGCCAACAAGCCAGCGGCATCAGCCTTCTCCAACTCAGTAGCTGGGCCCAGGGCCGCATTGTCAGGAGCTAACCGTGTGCAAGTCCGCAGCAGCGGCAACCCCAGCAACAACAACAGCCAGCAGATGAGGCCGCCCCAGCCATCATTCGGACGAGCCCGCGTCAACCACATCGGCGCGCAGGAGGCTCGCGAAGCTCAGGGTGTGGTACTCGGTGAGTTTCTAGTCAGCTCAGTCTTGGCAACAGTACTTTTTGATTCTGGAGCATCACATTCCTTCATATCCTCAAGTTTTGTGGAAGAACAACATATACCTACAGTACTACTAAAGTTACCCCTATTAACCCGGACTCCTGGGGCCGACATTCAGTGTTGACTAGGTTGTTCTCGGGTAAGGATCAATTTAAGTGGGGTAGAATTTCTAGCGGATCTAGTAGTACTTAAGTCTAAGGGGATAGATGTGATTCTTGGAATGGACTGGTTGAGCTTGCATGACGGTCACATAGGGTGTGCTGACAAGGTAGTGCATCTGACCAATCGGGATGGTGTGCAAGTGACCTGCCACACCCGAGGAAGTGGTCCAGACCCCATGGTGTTTAGCATGGAGACCAAGACCATAGAAGAGGTCCCGGTAGTGAGTGAATACCCGGACGTCTTTCCTGAGGAACTACCTGGAATGCCCCCTGACAGGGACATAGAGTTTGTAATTGACCTCGTCCCCGAAACCTCCCCTATAGCCAAGAGACCCTATAGAATGGCAGCCTCAGAGTTAGCCGAGCTGAAGAAATAGTTGGAAGAGTTGCAGCAGAGTGGCTTTATCAGGCCTAGCTCATCCCCGTGGGGAGCCCCCATACTCTTTGTCAAGAAGAAAGACGGGAGTATGAGGATGTGCGTAGATTATCGCGCACTAAATGAAGTCACCATTAAAAACAAATACCCCCTCCCCAGAATAGATGACCTATTCGACCAGCTGAAAGGAGCCAAGTATTTCTCCAAGATAGATCTGAGATCAGGATACCATCAGCTCAAAATCAAGGAGAGCGACATCTCGAAGACAGCCCTTGTCACCCGTTATGGTAAATTTGAGTTTACAGTGATGTCCTTTGGATTGACCAATGCGCCTGCTTATTTCATGAACCTCATGAACAAGGTGTTTATGGACAAGTTAGATAAGTTTGTCGTAGTCTTCATTGACGACATTGTTGACGCAAAATCCTGGCGGTGGTGGACCCTGCATCAGCACATGAGGACCTGGGAGATCTGCTTAACTCCAGTGCAGAATCCAAATCGGCGCGCGTGGTGTGCGCGGGCGTGCCAGTCAGTTTGACCATTCAACTGACAAGGAGATGATAGTTATTGTGAAGTCCGAGGCAACCGGCCGATCAGGCCGATATAATCTTGGCACAGTAGCGATAATGGTGCAACAAAATAAATCATGACAAATATATCGGCTGTGAAGCCGATTCCAGTACCTTGATGAATGTGAGTGATTCATCGGCCATCCAGCCGATTTAATATATTCTGCAATAATCATCGGCCATGTGGCCGATAGAAAACAAGATGCTATTGAGTTGTTGCCCCGCCATAGCTAGAGCCACAAGCCGATGAGATCTAAACTAACATCACCACCAATATCTCTAGGTGAAACCACAGCGATGCGCCCGGTAGTTGCAGTCTAGAAATATTTAGCAGGACATTAATCTGAACCCCGCTAGCCGATGATCCAATCACAACGGAACTTACTCCCAACAACACTCGAAGGATGGCCAAGATCAAGATGCAACAGGCTATTAAAAATAGATCTATCGTCTATTCCGACAGAATTAATAATAATTAATATGTCGTAAACGGCAAGACGATAGAACAGATAAATATCAGCCGATGCAAGCTTAATCAAGGCGGGATAACTGGTGAATACCGTAGATCGAGACAGAAGCGATGCGCCGTAAGTCAAAGATCCAAGATACTCGATAACTGGTAGATGAAACTAGACGAAACCACAGCGATACGCCCGGTGGTTAAAGCCTAGAACACCTGGTGACGGAACTTGCAGCTCGCCGGAGATCGAGGTCGATGTAGCCCAGCTTGCTAGAAGGAACTCGTCGAGAAGCTACATTACTCCTACTCCTAATGCAATGGCGTGAAGCCGAAAAGGTAAGGTAAATATGTTGTATATTGATCGTGTGATGATTCTTTACAATGGCCACGTCCCTTTATATTTATAGGGCGGACGTTACATAATTGGCATCTAACCACGCACAAGGCAAGTCACGTACACAATCTTTTCTAATAAAAAACTCTATCTCTAACTAACCCAACTCTATCTCTAAAATATTTTATTCTATGAAACAAACTCCCGTACAACCTCCCGTACATGCACAGATCGGCATGCATAATTATTCTAGAAGCCTCCCACGCATGGCATGCAAAGTGCACCAGAATCCATGTTGTATATTCTAATCATTTTTATCCATACGTGCTGGCCTTTCCTTTATATTATCCTTGCCTCTCCTTGCCGATCAATCCAATGAAGCCGATTTGGACTCCGTGCCCATGTGCATGCATGCTTGCTTCTTATTGTTGTACGTGACTCCGATTATCTCGTACTCTGAATTTATAGGATTGGTCAAAATCCGGTGTCAACACAGGCCCCCCAGTTTCGGAGTATGAATGCTTCATGTTCCGAAACTAATTATAGAAGTCTGATACTTGTCTTCAGAGCTAATGACGTCTGATTGCAATATCCAAAGTCACGTTGACTCCTCTTCAAATATAAAGAACACCATCGGCATTGCCAGCAGTAGAAACAACAATTTAGTCTGTTGACACCAAAACTTGGTGCAGTAACCAGCAAGCTTTTGTTGTCAACACAGGCCCCCCAGTTTCGAAGTATGAATATTTCATGCTTCGAAATTAATATCCAATATATTTTATAAGCAGCCGATACTATCTTGCTTGAACCAATCAGCCAAATTTTTTTTTTATTGGCCAAGCAATCAATCGGCCGAAGCAATCAGCTGATGCTTTTTGCCAAGCAGTCAATCGGCCGGTGGCCGATGCATTTTTTTTTTAATTAGCCGTACAACTTTCAATCGGCCTATCCAATTTTCAATCAGCTGATGCAATTTTTTCAATTAGCCGATACCCTTATATATATATATATATATCCCAATCGGCCGATGTATTTAATTAGCCGATGCTTCCCTTATCTCAATCGGCCGATGCATCTTTTGAACCAGTCAGCCGATGCATCTTTTGAACCAGCCAGCCGATACTTTCTTTATTTCAATCGGCCGATGTATATATATATATATATATATATATAATTTTTTTTAATCGGCCGATACAACTTTTGATCGGCCGATCCAATTTTCAATCAGCCGATTTTTTTTATCAATAAGGAGATGCACGAATGGCCGATGCCCCTCTCTTTTGTCAACGCACCAATATGGCCGATGCTTTCTTTTTTTTTTTTTTTTCTAATCAATCGGCCGATGCTTCTCTTATTTCTTTCTTTCTTTCTTTCTTTTCTTTTGCCCTGCTTTCACTCGTTCCTTTGCCCATCGGCCGACCGCCTCCTCCTTTTTTATCAATTCTTTTCCCAATCGGCCGACTGCTCCTTTCTTTTTCTCTTTCTTTCGTCATGGTCGCCTAGTGTACAACGAATGGAGAACTTCATACCCCTTCCGTGGCCGATCTGATTTCAGGTCAGATTCCTCCATTGGCTATCCCCTTTATATATATATATATCCTTCATGGCTGCCGATGCATGTACTCCTGCTCCCTGCTCCCTGGGTTTCAAATCGAAATGATTCTGAATCACATCGGCTATCTAATTTACCCAATCAACCTGCTGATGTCCGTCATGATGCTAAACCCCTGCCTGCCGATTTGGCAACTGGGCAATCGGCTGAACTCCAAAAGCTGGGGGTGCGTGGCCTCCTATTGGCTGGAGTTGAACTCCAGCGTTCTGCTGCCAGTACATTCCAATCTGAGGGTGCTGGAAGTTTCCCATGAGTTGAGGCATAGCCGATGACTGATTGTACTACACAATCGGCTGAGATTCTTGCAAATTTAGTCATTGGCTGTCCCTGATGACTCAATAGATCTCATATATTTTTCTATCGTCAGTGTGTACACAACTAGCCCCGGCTGGCTCTTCGGTTTAATGCTTGCCACTATTCATCCTGGCCGAACCATTTATATTCTAGGCTTCAATTTGCTAGACCGATTACCAACAAAAGTAGTAATCGGCCTTTCCCTTTGTTTTTTTTTTTTAATTCCAACTGCTAATCGGCCGATATCTTTCTCTACGATCGGCCGTTGTTTTTTTTTTTTAATCAGCTGATACAACTCCAATCGGCCGATCCCATTTTCCATCAGCCGATGCAATTTCCAATCCGCCGATCCCTTTTAATTCTTCCAATCAGCCGATACAACTGCCGATGCATTTTTTTTATTTCTCTCTTGCCCACCCGCTGGAGCTTTTCCAATCGGTTAAAAAAAAAAATGTTGCATCAGCTGAAAATACTTCTATCGGCTGAAAAAAAAAGTTTCATTGGCTAAAAAATAATTCCATCGGCCATTATGCTTGCCGATTATATTCCATCGGGCCGATGCTTTGTTTCCTTTGGCATCAGCTCTTCTGGTTGGAATATTATATTGATTTGAATTAACTCCAGCATGCCGATGCCGATGAACTTGATACAGCTGCTGAAGATGCTTTTTTATTGAATAAAAATGTGAGCCTTATAACCGTGTCCCACCGGGCGTGCCAAAATGTGTTGACGCAAAATCCTGGCGGTGGTGGACCCTGCATCAGCACATGAGGACCTGGGAGATCTGCTTAACTCCAGTGCAGAATCCAAATCGGCGCGCGTGGTGTGCGCGGGCGTGCCAGTCAGTTTGACCATTCAACTGACAAGGAGATGATAGTTATTGTGAAGTCCGAGGCAACCGGCCGATCAGGCCGATATAATCTTGGCACAGTAGCGATAATGGTGCAACAAAATAAATCATGACAAATATATCGGCTGTGAAGCCGATTCCAGTACCTTGATGAATGTGAGTGATTCATCGGCCATCCAGCCGATTTAATATATTCTGCAATAATCATCGGCCATGTGGCCGATAGAAAACAAGATGCTATTGAGTTGTTGCCCCGCCATAGCTAGAGCCACAAGCCGATGAGATCTAAACTAACATCACCACCAATATCTCTAGGTGAAACCACAGCGATGCGCCCGGTAGTTGCAGTCTAGAAATATTTAGCAGGACATTAATCTGAACCCCGCTAGCCGATGATCCAATCACAACGGAACTTACTCCCAACAACACTCGAAGGATGGCCAAGATCAAGATGCAACAGGCTATTAAAAATAGATCTATCGTCTATTCCGACAGAATTAATAATAATTAATATGTCGTAAACGGCAAGACGATAGAACAGATAAATATCAGCCGATGCAAGCTTAATCAAGGCGGGATAACTGGTGAATACCGTAGATCGAGACAGAAGCGATGCGCCGTAAGTCAAAGATCCAAGATACTCGATAACTGGTAGATGAAACTAGACGAAACCACAGCGATACGCCCGGTGGTTAAAGCCTAGAACACCTGGTGACGGAACTTGCAGCTCGCCGGAGATCGAGGTCGATGCAGCCCAGCTTGCTAGAAGGAACTCGTCGAGAAGCTACATTACTCCTACTCCTAATGCAATGGCGTGAAGCCGAAAAGGTAAGGTAAATATGTTGTATATTGATCGTGTGATGATTCTTTACAATGGCCACGTCCCTTTATATTTATAGGGCGGACGTTACATAATTGGCATCTAACCACGCACAAGGCAAGTCACGTACACAATCTTTTCTAATAAAAAACTCTATCTCTAACTAACCCAACTCTATCTCTAAAATATTTTATTCTATGAAACAAACTCCCGTACAACCTCCCGTACATGCACAGATCGGCATGCATAATTATTCTAGAAGCCTCCCACGCATGGCATGCAAAGTGCACCAGAATCCATGTTGTATATTCTAATCATTTTTATCCATACGTGCTGGCCTTTCCTTTATATTATCCTTGCCTCTCCTTGCCGATCAATCCAATGAAGCCGATTTGGACTCCGTGCCCATGTGCATGCATGCTTGCTTCTTATTGTTGTACGTGACTCCGATTATCTCGTACTCTGAATTTATAGGATTGGTCAAAATCCGGTGTCAACACAGGCCCCCCAGTTTCGGAGTATGAATGCTTCATGTTCCGAAACTAATTATAGAAGTCTGATACTTGTCTTCAGAGCTAATGACGTCTGATTGCAATATCCAAAGTCACGTTGACTCCTCTTCAAATATAAAGAACACCATCGGCATTGCCAGCAGTAGAAAAAACAATTTAGTCTAACCAAGTTTTGGTGTCAACAGACATACTTATTTACTCCAAGAGTGTTCAGGAGCATGAACAACACTTACGGGTGGTACTGGAAAAATTGAGAGCCCACCGACTCTATGCTAAATTCAGCAAGTGCAAATTTTGGCTTGAGAAAGTGGCATTCCTTGGCCATATCTTGACCACGGAAGGAGTAGCAGTTGATCCTGAGAAGGTTGAAGCCGTCTCCAACTGGCAGCAACCCACCAATGTTAGTGAGATCAGGAGTTTTCTGGGTTTAGCTGGGTATTATCGGAGGTTTATTGAGGGATTGTCCAAGATAGCCCGACCCATGACAGTGTTGCTCAGGAAGGACAAGAAGTTCACCTGGACCGAGTCATGTGAACGGAGTTTCCAAGAGCTGAAGAAGAGGTTGACGACAGCCCCAGTATTAACCTTACCAGATATCCAGCGAGACTTCGTCATCTACTGTGATGCATCCCGACAAGGATTAGGATGTGTCCTCATGCAGGACGGTAAGGTTGTGGCATATGCTTCCCGACAACTTAAGCCCCATGAGCAGAACTACCCAACCCATGACTTAGAGTTTGCAGCCGTAGTGCATGCCCTCAAGATCTGGAGACATTATCTGATTGGGAATAAGTGCGAAATCTACACCGACCATAAAAGCCTAAAGTACATCTTCACCCAGCCCGATCTGAATTTAAGGTAAAGGCGGTGGTTAGAACTGGTAAAGGACTACAACCTAGAAATCCATTACCACCCCGGCAAAGCTAATGTTGTAGCTGATGCCTTAAGCAGAAAGTCCTATGGACAGCCCGGACCCGAGAATGCCCGTCTACAAGAGGAAATGGCTCGGTTGAATGTGCATGTCATTCCCCAGAATACTAGCCGCAGGCTAAGTGTCCAGCCCACCTTGGAGGATAAAATCCGAGAAGCCCAGGGTTCAGACCAAGACTTAGTAAAAATCCGCAAGCAAACCGGAGAAAATAAAGCCCCGGATTTTAGAGTAGATGACAAGGGAACCTTGTGGTACAAGGACAGAATTTGTGTCCCCAAGGACGGAGAATTCCGGCAGACCATCATGGATGAAGCCCATAACTCAGCATACTCCATTCACCCCGGATCCACCAAGATGTATATGGGCTTAAAACAGAAATACTGGTGGAACGGAATGAAGGCGAACATAGCTCAGTTTGTCGCCCGTTGTGATACTTGCCAAAGGGTCAAGGCCGAGCACCAGAAGCCAGCAGGCTTACTACAACCCTTGCCTATCCCGGTTTGGAAGTGGGATGAGATCGGCATGGATTTTGTTGTAGGCTTGCCCAGAACTCAAAAGGGAAATGATTCCATATGGGTAATAGTGGACCGACTCACTAAAGTTGCTCACTATCTACCCGTACGGACCACATACGGTGGAGAAAGACTAGCTCGACTCTACGTCGACAACATAGTGAAGCTGCATGGTGTGCCCAGCCGGATCGTCTCGGATAGAGGAACTCAGTTCACCTCTAGGTTTTGGAGGAGCTTGCATAAAGCCATGGGCACCAAACTGGATTTTAGTTCAGCCTATCACCCCCAGACCGATGGCCAAACAGAGCAGGTAAACCAAATCATGGAAGACATGTTGAGAGCGTGTGTCCTAACCTATGGCAAGGATTGGGAACAAAGTTTACCCTATGCAGAGTTCTCATACAACAATAGTTACCAAGCCAGCCTAGGCATGTCCCCATTTGAGGCCCTTTATGGTAGAAAGTGTCGAACCCCTCTAATGTGGTCCGAAGTGGGAGAACGCTCCCTGGTCGGACCAGCTTTCATCAAGGAAGCAGAAGACCGTGTGGCAGAAATCCGAGAGAAGCTGAAGGCTGCACAGTCCAGGCAAAAGAGCTACTCGGACAAAAGAAGACGGGAATTGTGCTTCAATGAGGGAGATTTTGTCTACCTCAAGGTATCCCCGATTCGGGGTACCCGAAGGTTTCAAGTGCAAGGGAAACTAGCCCCTCGGTATATTGGACCATACCAGGTGTTAAAGAGAGTTGGAGCCGTAGCATACCGTATCCAACTACCCGAAGAAATGTTAGATATACACCCGGTATTTCATGTCTCCCAGCTGAGAAAATGTTTGAGGGTACCGGAGGAGCAAGTACCGGTGGAAACGATAGACCTGCAAAAGGACCTTCAGTATCAAGAAGTGCCTGTCAAGATTTTGGACACTGTCACCAGAAGGACAAGGAATACAGCAGTCCGGATCTGCAGAGTGCAATGGAGTAGGCATGGCGAAGAAGAGGCCACGTGGGAACGCGAGGACGTGTTAAAGAAGGAATTTCCCCATCTCTTCAGGGCTCAGTCGAATCTTGAGGGCGAGATTCAATTTAAGTGGGGTAGGTTTGTAACATCCGCAGAAATCACCAACTAAAATCACCCGTTAAAATTTCCTTTAAAATCTTTTTACCGCTGAGCTCCCGGAAATCGGAAATCTCCCCGGCGATTTCGCCGTCCCGGCACCCATGCCGACCCCTACCTTTTTATCTGTGCCCGTAAATCTCGCCGCGTGCCGTTGTCAGACGCCGCGCGCGTGCTCCGACCGCGTGCCGCAATCGCCGCCGGTCCCTCCCTTTTTCTTTCTCTTTTCTCCCCCTTTTCCTCCTCTTTTTCCTTCCTCTTTCTTTCTCTTTCTTCCTTCTTCCTCCTCCTCCTTCCTTCTTCTCCCTCCTCCTCCTTCTTCTTCCTGGCACCCGGCGTCACCTCCCCCTGGCGCCACACCTCCTGGCCGGCCAACGCCATTACTCCGGCGCCCCCCCATTCCTGGCGCCATACTCCCCGTCACCCGGACCCACGCCGCCCGCCTTGGGTCCCGCCGGTCACCTCCGCCCGGCACCGGCCCCTCGCTCAGCTCGGTCCCGCCGGTCACCTCGGCCCCTCCCGGCCCCGCCGGCATGCCCTGGCGCCACGCCGCCCGGCCGCCTTGGGCCCGCGCCCGGGCCACGTGCCGCTGCCCGGCGCCGACTCCCCGGCCGGCTTGCCAGGCCCCTACCCTGCCGTACGCCGCCGCCACTCCGCCCGTCGCACCACCACCGGACCCCCCCGCCTTCCGCATGCCACCGGGTCCGCTCCTCGTCGGCCTATAAAAAGGGGCGAACGCCCCGGCCACCACCACCACAACCCGCCGCACCCCCTCCTCTCGCCACCTGCACAACCGCCGTCGCCGCCGCAAGCCGCCGCTGCCGCACCACCGCCCGAAGGCCGCCGCCACCGTCCGCTCCTCTCCATTTCCTACCCAAGGTGAGGGGCAAAATGGAGCCCCCTCCTCTTCCTCCACCACCCCCAACCCTTGGCCGCTGCCGGCGAAGCCGACCGGCCGGCCGCCGCCGGCCACCATCCACTCCCTCTCTCTTCGTCTGGTTCCTGGGAGAAGAAGGAGCAAATTTCCTAAGAATTCCGATCTGACCCCCATCTTCTCCCAAATTACGGACCGGTCCTCCCACCACTCTCATAGCATTTTCACAGATAAGCCCCTCCACCTCCGAAAGTATTTACAAATAGGTCCCTAGTTTATTATAAATCAGTCCTAAACCTCCGTTTAAGCCCCTAATCCATGTTTAACCCGTCATTTCATGCGCCAAACTTCCTCCAATTAAACCCAAATTTCACCATGCCATCCTCTGGAATACTTTCGCCGATCCATATCCAAATTTCCCAAGAATAATCCTTCTACCTTTTTTCCGTCAACGTTTTCTGTTTGGAGCTCACGGTTAAAAACCGACTTTTCTTTTATTTATTTGTGTGCCTGTTTGTGTGTGCCGTAGATCGTGGATTGCCCGAGGAGGAGCCCGAGGAGGAGTTTGACCGCGAGCCCGAGCCCGAGGACTAGTACCGCGAGCCGGAACTCTCGGAAGGCTTTGAAGACGGCAAGTCCAATCTCACCCTTTGATGCATATTTACTACCTAGTTTTTTTTAAAACACAACCTATTGGCCTGTTTTACAAAATGCATATTATTTCATCGCAAGACATGGTTGGATAGCCACCCCTTGATTGTTATGAACATTCCTTGCTATCCTATACTTATCTCTAAATATGACTTGCTCTGTTTAGATGATAACCACTGCTAGAACGCTTAGGAATTTGTTACACAGCTGCAATCATTATTACCATGGTGTTTTCGGAAAATAAACGTGTGTGTGTGTGCCAGTGAGAAAAATGGTTTTTCGGGTTCAGGGGAAAAGGATGTGTAGACAGGATGGATGGGTATTCCTTGTGTGGGATGCCAGGTTGTTGTGCTCGTACCTTGGTGGTTGAGCAATGTCGGGAGATATCCATCTTGTCGTAATTAAGGACCAAGTTGATGTGTCATCTTGCCTAAATGCACCATCGTGCAACCACTCGACCGTTGTATGGGCAACGGCTTAGCATAAATCCCACTAGCTGAATTGTTAGTCCTCAGGGGTGCTGGTGAGCAACGGGAGCCCATGGAAAAGGAGTAAGATCTTGGTGACTTAGGTTCCGGTTACGGCCTAACGAATGGGCCGTGAACCCCTTGGGTGCTTCCGTGAGGGCTAGTCAGTCTTAGCTAAGGTGGGTAATAGCTTTGTTAGGATCCGCACCGGCACTAAGGTGATCGTGCTGCGGTACCCTACTTGTGGGAAAAGTGCACAACCTCTGCAGAGTTAAAACCTATCCGGGTAGCTGTGTCCACGGCATTGGACGAGTTACGGCTTGGTCACATAACTAGTACTTGGGCAAGGATGTCACGTGTATGTGTGTGTGTGTTGGTTTTTGGAAGAGTCCGGTAGATGTGCCGTGCGCTATGGCGGATGGGGAGTCTGATAGCGATAAAAACTTGGATCCTTTGTGTAGGATCAACCCCACTCAACGTTTCGGGTACTAAAGGAAAACTTTACAAAAACCCTTTCGAAAACGATCCCCTGCATGTGTTAAAATTTAGCCTTACTGCAAATAAACTCTAGCCTATCCTTGTTGTGACCTGTGCATATACTTGTTGGTACCCCCCTCCGTGGATGGGGTTGGACTTGTTGAGTACATTTGTACTCACCCTTGCTTCGTTGCTACAGAGGAAGACCCGGACTTCGTCACCGAAGACCTTGAGTAGAGGTTGTGTCCGCACCCAACACTGCCTGTGGTGTTGGCCTATCCAAGATGCCGCTGTTGCCGTGTAGTCCCGAGTGCTGTCTCCTGGCAGTCGCTTGGTTAGCCGCCGTTATCTATTTACTGTTTATCGCTGCGTGGCTTTCACGCCCACTCCCCCGAGAGTTGTACGGTAACTGAATTATCTGTCGAATAAATGTGCTATCAACCTCCTGGGACTGGTAATTGTATCACATTTAGTCTCTACTTATGTGGGGACGCTTCAGGTATTCATCGATAACATTCTGATCTACTCCAAGAATGTGGAAGAGCATGAGGAATACTTGAGGTTTGTACTTCAAAAGCTAAGGGAGAATCAGTTGTATGCGAAGTTCAGCAAGTGTGATTTCTGGCTGAATGAGGTTTCCTTTCTTGGTCATATCATCACCAATGAAGGGATTGCAGTGGATCCAAGCAAAGTCAGGGATGTACTGAAATGGATGCCGCCACAGACAATTACAGAAGTCAGGAGTTTCCTTGAACTTGCAGGATACTACTGCAGGTTCATTGAAGGATTCTCTAAAATAGTGAAGCCTCTCACATCACTATTGGAGAAGGGAAAGGAATTCAAATGGGCTGAAGCCTGCCAAGCCAGATTTGAGGAGTTGAAGAAAAGATTAACTATAGCTCCAGTGCTAGTGATGCCAGATCTGCAAAAGAGTTTCGATATTTATTGTGATGCGTCTCGATAGGGCTTAGGCTGTGTTCTTATGCAGGAGGGACATGTTATAGCCTATGCATCCAAGCAATTGAGAAAATATGAGCAGAATTATCCTACTCATGATTTGGAGTTAGCAGCAATAGTGCATACCTTGAAGATTTGGAGGCATTATATTCTTGGAACCCAGTGCTAGATCTACACTGATCACAAGAGTCTGAAGTATATTTTTACCCAGAAGGACCTTAATCTGAGTCAACGTTGTTGGTTGGAGCTGATCAAGGATTATGATCTGAAAATTCACTATCACCCTAGTAATGAATTGATGAAAGAGTTTGAGAGACTCAACTTGGGGATAGTTGCTCGTACTGAAGGAGTGACTATGAAAGTAGAACCGACCCTAGAGCCGGAAATACGGAAGGGACAACTTGAGGATGCCAAGATCAAGGAGATCAATGAACTTATGGAAAAAGGAAAAACTCCATATGTCACAGAGGATGACCTAGGGACTATATGGTTCAAGCAAAGGATTTGCATGCTGGATGTAGGAGATCTCAGAGACACCATCTTGAGGGAAGCTCATGATTCAGCCTACTCTATCCATCCTGGTAGCACCAAGATGTATCAAGATCTCAAGGAGAAGTATTGGTAGTATGGGTTGAAAAGAGATGTTTCTAAGCATGTAGCCTTGTGTGATATATGCCAGAGGATCAAGGCTGAACATCAAAGACTAGCTGGATTGCTTCAACCGTTAAAGGTGCCTGAAGGGAAGTGGGAGGAAATCAGTATGGATTTCATTGTTGGTTTACCCCCAACCCGAGATGGATATGATTCAATATGGGTTATAGTGGATCGATTGACCAAGGTTGCTCACTTCATTTCAGTGAGGACCACTTATATTGGGTCCAAGTTGGCAGAGCTGTATACGTCAAGGATTGTGTGTTTGCATGGTGTACCCAAGAAGATAGTGTCTGACAGAGGTACTCAATTCACATCCTGTTTCTAGCAGAAGCTGCATGAATCCATGGATACAAAGCTGAATTTTAGCTCAGCTTGTCATCCTTAGACTGATGGATAGACTGAGACAACAAATCAGATTCTAGAGGATATGTTGAGATCCTACACTCTAAAATATGGAGGTAGTTGGGATAATAGTTTTCCCTATGCTGAGTTCTCTTAAAACAGCAGCTACCAAGCCAGTCTCAAGATGTCACCCTTTGAGGCTCTATATGGAAGGAAGTGTAGAACCCCTATGTATTGGAGTGAGACAGGAGAGGGCCAATTATTTGGGCCTGAGATTATCCTGGAAGCTAAAAGGCAAGTTCAGATAATCAGAGTGAACCTGAGGATAGCTCAATCCAGGGAGAAGAGTTATGCTTATACTAGAAGGAGAGAGTTGACCTTTGAGGAAGGTGATTATGAGTGTCACCTAACAGAGGCTTGCACAGATTTAAGGTTAAAGGGAAGTTGTCACCTTGCTTTATAGGAACTTTCAAAGTTCTAGAGAGAATGAGAGAAGTAGCTTATCGATTGGAGTTACCAATCAGCTCTCAGATGTGCATGATGTGTTCCATATCTCTAAGCTAAAGAAGTGCCTCAGAGTTCCAAAGGAACAGGTACCCAAAGAGGCGTTAAATGTACAGGATGATCTCATCTACACTGAATATACTATCAAAATCTTGGATACTCTAGCACGGGTTATCAGGAACAGAGTGATCAAGATGTGTAAGGTACAGTGAGTCACCATGTAGAGGATGAGGCAACACGGGAAAGAGAGGACGAACTGAAGGCAGAATTTCCCTAGCTCTTTGCTAATTCATCCGAATCTCGAGGACGCGATTCTTCTTAAGGGGGTAGGATTTGTAACACCCCAATTTTCAAATTTTGCAATTAATAAAATTTATTAGAATTTAATTGCATGTGTCTAAGGATTTTAAGGTTGTATTTAAATTTTCTTAGGCATTTAAACCTTTTCAAAGTAAATTAATGAATCATAGGAGTTCATTGTTGCATTCATGCTGGTGCATTATTTTTGGTTGCTTGAATTCAAATTTGTGTTTGAATTCATTTATTTGAATCTTTTTAAACATTAGGAAAACCTTTTCCTTTTTTCCTCCCTTCCTTCTCTTCCTTTTGGCCCGCTCCTTCCTTTCGGCCCAGTCGCAAGCAGCTCAGCAGCCTAGCAGGCCAGCCCGTTCCCGCATCTCTTCCACAGCCCATCAGCATCGCCCCAGCCTGCTCCCGTGCCGCTCCTCCGCCTCTCCCGCTAATGCCCGGGACCCACATGTCATCCGCCACCTCCCGTTCTCGCCGCGCTAGACTCGAACTCGAGTCCTGGCCGTGCCTCCTCAACCGCCGCAGGCTTTGGCCCGCACAGCAAGGCTAACCCCCCGGGCTATAAAAGGCCTCTACCACCCTCCTCAGCCTCACCAAACACAAAGCCGTTGCCTTGAGCTCCAGCGTTGCCGCCACCCGAGCTCAAGGTTAGGACCCACCTGTTGTAATCGATCTCCTCCGTCGCTGCCTTCCCGACACCACGAACACCACCCAGAGAACCGCAAGGAGGTGAGAATGCCATCCGTGAAGTCCCCGTGCTTTCCCGTGTCTTCCTTCGTGCGGACGAGCTCACTGGACACACGCGCCATCGTGCTGAGCTGCTCCACCGCGTCGCCTAATGCCGTCATCCCTCCAACCACCACGATAACACCCTAGATGCATTCGTCGTGCACTCCGCTTCGTCCAGGGCTAGATCCCATCGCGATCTATGGCTGGAAGCTCGAGTTTGACTCAATCATGTCGAGTTTTCCCTGTTCCGCCGCATAGATTAGTTTTATGATCTTGTTTTGCTTTGTTGCTACTGTTTGGTGTATTTTTTCTTATTTTGTTCCCTTGTTTGCTTGTATGTGCTCATGTGATGCGTATAGAAAGACAGCACTTCGAGGAATTCGAAGGTCAAGGCTTTGAAGACTTCGAGCAGCAAGAGCAAGTCCAGGAAGGCAATACGTGCCCTTGATCACAATTTGATCCTATGCAACCTTTATTTTTCATGTTCAATACACATATGCTATACACTTTAAGTATATAAACATGATGGGTCCTATTTAAGGTGTGCCTAGTTTAATCCCTATACCTTGATCAACCTAGGTTACTTTAATATTGTATA
This sequence comes from Setaria viridis, assembly GCF_005286985.2. Taxonomy (NCBI): domain Eukaryota; kingdom Viridiplantae; phylum Streptophyta; class Magnoliopsida; order Poales; family Poaceae; genus Setaria; species Setaria viridis. Next base: position 10,997,661 of record NC_048266.2, read on the forward strand.
GTTCTTGCTTAGTTGCTCAACTTGGTTATGGTGGTAGTAATGAACCAATGCTTAAACCTATTTTATTTATGCTATACCTTTCATTAATACAAGATCACCATGCGTAATTGGAACATGAAGCGACCACCAAGGAAAACAGTACAACCACAAGAACTATATGGCTCTGATCTTGGCTAATTAATTAGGGACTCTAGTTTGAAGCGGTCTTAGCGAAAGGGCAAGAGGGGCGGCGGAAGATGGGGTATAACTCGGCTCTCAGACTCTATGGTAGCTTCGCATTCTTGAGAGAGATTTCTGCTCTGCTACTGATTTAAAAACCTTAGTGGGCTACTCCTTATTAGGGAATCTTTGTAAAAACCTCGTAGAGTCCCTATGCAATCACACCTCAGAAGCGTGGTATTGTGCCTACCCCGCACAACATGGTTGGGTCTAAAGTTTTTTTGAACTTTTACACGACTTGTGGGTAAAGATATGCAACCTCTGCAGAGTGTAAAACTGATCGATCAGCCGTGCTCGCAGTCAAGAGCAGCCTAGACCCTCACATGGTTAATTTATCGGAAGTCGAATTAAATTGTTGTTATTTATTGTTGTTATTTTTATTTATGTTCATGCTCAACGTGGATGGTATAAACTTATACTTAGTAATTGCTAATAAAACTTGACCAACCAATTGAATTGCTGAATTGCTATTAAACCATAGCCTATTCTTGAATGGCCTTACACTACACATTCCTCACGCTTGTTGAGTACCAACCATAAGTGTACTCGCCCTTGCTAAAACCGCTGCTTAGATCAAGTCAACTTTGAGGAGGTTCTTCAAGACTTCGAGGAGTTCCAGGCATACGTGTTCCCCAGTCAACTGCCTATGGAGTCGTCGTCTTCGTTAGAGTTCCGCTGCTATAATAAAGCCTCTTTTTGCTTTTTGTGTTAAAGACTATCGGTCATGTAATAAATATAATACTCTCTTTACGTCATGGCACTGTCTATGGTATTTACTCAAGTCGCTGCATGTGTGTAACTTCTTCCTGACGTGCATATGATTCATTAATCTGGTTTTGCGTTTAAACCGTGTGTGACGGTCTTGATATATAGAATCAATTCCACCATCCGTACGTAAGGCACTTCAGGTGGTTCCAGTACATTGCGATGTAGAAACAGATAGACACAAAACGGCAAAATGAATTCTTTATCATATTCATATTTGTGGTTACAATACGAGTGGTATTTAGACCAACATTTTTACAATCTTTTTCTCTATTAATATATGCCGAGCAAAACTCCTGACGGTTCTTAAAAAAACAGAGTTGTCTTCTTAAATAGTTTGAGAGACGGTCCTTTCCAACCGCAATTTATTAAACGATTATTGGTAATCTTAAAGTGATATATTTGCTACAGCATGTTTACGAATTTTAAGGAATAATACGTACTGGGTAGCGATGGATGCACCCAGCCCAAGGTCCATCTTCATTGTGGGCGGGAACGATGCACTCCCAAACTGCACTATTGCACTTGAACCCAGACCCAAATCCAATCATCCACACCCGGTTCCCCTTGTGCATGCGGCGCTTGGCCTCGATGTATGCCAATTCATACCACAAGGAGCTGCTGGATGTGTTACCGAATCGATGAAGTGTCATCCTGGATGGCTCAACATGCTCATCTGATAGGCTTAGGCTGCGTTGGATCCCATCAATCACTGCACGTCCACCTGCATGGACGCAAATGTGCTCGAATGCAGTGAGCAAGTTAGGCATGTATAACTTTGTCCTCATCTTGAGAAGCTTTTGTGATACGAAGGACAGTGCAAACCGCAGTTTCTCAGAGGCCGGAAGGATGAGCGGCGCAATGGTGGTGATGTTGGTTTTGAGTGTGTTAGCAGAAACGTCTATGATGTCCATGGTGAGATTGGCCCCCGTGTTTCCCTTGTCATCCTCTTCTTGATGAATGCATCTGTATGATTTATCATCGGCTGCGCTGAGTGTCCGTACGATGCACTTGAGTCTAAATCGGGCCTTTGCAGGTGATGTCGATAACAGCACGGCAGCTCCACCCATGCGGAACAAGCAATATGGAAGCAGCATAGCTCTCTCGTTCCCAAGATAGTAGTTGGGTGTCAGGGTTTCTGTAGATACGACTAATGCTCGTGCACCTTGGGGCATGGTCTGCAGTAGGTTCTTGGCGAGCTCTACTGAGATTAACCCTGCACTACACCCCATTCCAGATAGATGGATGCTCCGGATGTCGCTGCGCATCTTGTACTTGTTTACAATCATATCTGGCATAGATGGTGTTGGGCTAAATCCGCTGCAGTTTACGACAACCATGTCAATGGTGATTGGATCGATGCTTGTCTTGGCAAATAGATCATCGATGGCCGAGAAGACGACAAGCTCAGCCTCCTCACGAGCTGTCTCCAATGTGCAGTACTTGTAAGCTTCGAGGTAGCTGGCCATTTGAGGCAAGCTTGTCTCTTCACCAAGGCCCGATCTCTCGAGAAGGCGTGTCATGAAACGGACACTACGCTCGCTGAAATAGCTCACTTGGCGGGCATGCTCAACAAAAGTTGCGGAGGGTATACGGTAGTTATGGGGGGCACGGAAGCAAGCATAGTCGACGAGGTACACCATGCGTGGACGCTGCATGATGTACACAGTCACTGCGGTGGCCAAGATCAATCCAATCGACAAGATGTATGAAGGACCAAGGTCTTGAATTCTATCAGTGAAATCATGAGGCTTGCTTCTTGCCGTCACGACGATAGCTGCAATTGTGAGCGACACAGAGGCTGCTAGGAGGAAGTTGTCTATTGTCTTTGTGTAGACGATTTTGAGGAACTTGTGAATTGGTGATGGGCTCATGCTGGATTGTGTATGTGAAGCGATGTCGTGGAGGTGAGAATGGGAGGACCGGCCGAGGGCGAGGGGATTTAAAGTGGCGGAACAGATATGACTGTTTGCACGCGCAAGTGGACACCAACACTGAATTGAAGTTACTTGCCAACCATTCTAATCATGAATATAGATGTCTCTACCGTTTCTTTTATTTTTCATGTTCGTACCACTGGAATGCACTAATCAGCTGTCTAGTACAGTTCATTGTTTTGTTACATTTCACGTGTACGCAATGCGTGGAGGTTGTAGACAGTTAAGTAATTATTATTGTTCCATAGTATCAACAATAGTACAGTATGGGACCACATTGTTCTGCTGTAGTAGGTTCGAATTCGAATTCCATTACTGATGGGTTCCATTCTGGCTATCTCCTCCCACCTCCTAGCTGCTGCTTCCCCATGCCGAGATAGAAGAGCACAGCGACAGAAGGAAATAAGGGCTGAGATTAGGAGGCTATTATTGTTAGAGTTGATGCTAAGTATTGGGGGCTCAAAATAGGGTAAGCCTTCAATTTTTTGGGGCTCTAAAATGGGGACTATCACTTAGAGTTGTTCTTCTTCAATGTAGGAACAGAAAAACATAGGATTGGATTGTCCTGTCACTTGAAATCCTAGAGGAACTAAAATTTTCTCTCTAGCCAAAAAAATGAGTGATATTTTAGGTTTGTGCTAAGTCAAACCATCTTATATTAGACCAAATTTATATAAATATACAAATACTTATGATACCAAATAAGTATAACTAGATTCATCACGAAATATATTTACATAGTTGTATCGTAAATGTTGATACTCTTCTATGTAAATTTGGTCAAAGTATTTTAAAATAGCTTGATTTAGGACAAAGATAAAAGAGCAGTCCTTTCTAGATGAAGGTGTCAGTGTTTAGATCCGGCAACCTACTGAGGGGGTGCCCGAGGTAGTGTTTTAGTTAGTAGAGCTCGTCGAGATTAAGAACTCGAAGGTAAACGCAGACACACGATTTAGACAGGTTCGGACCCACTAGATTGCGTAATACCCTACCTCTTATGTGTTGGTTAGATTGAATTGCTTTGGAGGGGTCCCTGCCTCACCTTATATTGCCAGGGGCAGGGTTAGAGGTTGTTTGGTTACAAGAATTCTAGTTGGATACGACTAGAGGAGTTATACTCTTATTATAACGAGTACTTCCATAATCCTCAACTAGTTCTTGTCTTCCTATGTATACTATACCGTCCTGCGCTATGGTCTTCACGTCAGATGCGTCTCGGTATCCAGCCGCATATTTAGGACTGTCCAAACCTTCTGGTGGACCCATAGATGTATGTACGACAAGTCTCCGTGTACTTTTTAGTCAAATGCAGCAGTTCAGAGTACTTTTGTAGACTTCACCGACTAGTTTTGGTGCTCTTCGAGTACTTCATATGGTTGAATTTTCAAAGGTACTCAAAAACTGCCATGCGGCTAGAATATGCTCAAGTCTCATTTAACTCAGTCTCATATCCTTCAATTTTGAATTTTATATGGAAGTGCGACTTTTCATCGCACTCCATATGGAGTAGCCCCTGAGCATTAGGTTGAATCGAAGAATCAGGTTGAGGGTCAATCTGTAATTTGCATCACTTTTCCCTTAAAACCCGTAGAAAAAACCTTTTTAATCGATGGGCACATGGCACACAACCCTCGAGCCTTTAGTTGACTAGTTTGATGGGTATAAGGGTCAACCTTTGATCAACGTGTCCATCTCTGAAAAGAGATCTTATCTCCTCTCAAAAAAAGGAAATCGCCAACCAGTAGTCCTAAATTTTGGGGATCTTTAAATTGATTTTCCTTTATTTGCGCAGTTTTTACTGTGCCACTGTTATAAATAACGGAGGTAGTTATCCCTTTCGTTGTACCCTTGCCATATGCCTTTCCAACTTCCACACATTAGCCCTAGCGCTGCCGCCATTGTTCGATCTTCGAACACTTGGGTCACCGTCTTCCCACCAAACAGCCCCTGAGCGTATGCGACTGAAAATGCTTGTGGCATCAAAGATGGGACGGAAGGCTGCTGCGTCCAAAGTGGGCGAGGGTCGCCATTGTTCGATCTTTGAATACTTGTGCCACCATCTCCCCACCAAGCAGCCCCCGAGCATATGCGACTGAAAATGCTTGTGACATCAAAGATGGGAAGGAAGGCTGCTGCGTCCAAAATGGGCGAGGGCGAGACGAAGAAAAGGTCTGATAAGAAGGAGCTGCAGTTGCCGGCACCTAAATATGGGAAAACCAGTCAGACCGTGCCACCAAATCCTATCTGTGCCTGCAAGCGGTCAACTCTGAAAGAGGAGGAGATCAAAGTGCTCGTAGCCGCCAAATTACTCCAAGATCAAAACTTCATCAACTAGAGATCTGCTTATGGCAGCGCCTGCCCCTTGGAGACCTATCCCAATGAAACGGTAATGTTTTCTCACTTCATTGAGTGGTGTCTCGCATTGCCATCTTCTGATTTCTTCCGGGGCTTGTTGGATTTCTATAAGTTGAAGTTGATTCATTTGAACCCCAATAGGATCTTCCACAATTCTATTTTCATCCACTTCTGTGAAACCTTCCTGGGGATCAGGCCACATTTTTAATTATTCCGGCAATTTTTCTGTGTGAAGCCACAACCCTCGAGGGAACACACACTTTTGGTTGGGGGCATCGGAATTCATATGCAGGAGACAGTTGGCAGCCATTATTTGGATTACGAGTTGATAGACTCCAATGCCGGGTAGAAGGAAAAATGGTGCTATATTGGCAACCATGATCCAAAACTCCCCAAGCTGACAGGACACCGTCCGTTTTGGAACAACAGGTGGCTTGTTGAGCCAAGGCATGGCGATTGCATGCAATTGCCCGATTTGATGGGTAGAATCATCCAGCTGAAACAAGAAGGCCTTACCGGAGTAGGAATGGCCTTTAGCTTTATGAAGCGCCGCATCCAACCTCTGCAGTAGCGGTGCCATTATTGCTATGAGTATACTGGCCTCAATGATCCATCCAGATTCTCTTCTGATGAAATCAGCACAGATGAAGTCATGGTGAGCCTCAAGTGAATGTTCAAGAATGTGGACGGGATCCCCACTATTGTACGGGAATTCAGCACCTTACACCTGCCAAAGCCTGTAAGTACTCATGACCATAGCCCTCGTGTACTGATTTTGAAATGTACTAGTCTACTAACTTATCTCATTTTGCAGGAAGATGTTGCTTTGTACTTTTTTGCTCCTCCTCCCGGATCTGAATAAGTCTATGAAGCTGCTCCTCGCTTGTTTATACGGGAAGGTGATGACTAGGAGGAGGAGGTAGTTGAGTCCTCTAGCGGCACTAGTTCTGATGCTGCAGATGAAGTCAAGGCTCAGCCGTTTGCTAAGGCTGGGTCTTCCTCTGTAGCAAAGAAACGCTCTGCAATAGATGAGTTTTGCTAGAAAGTATATGTGTATATTAGGATGTATTTATCCTTTCCTTGTACTCCAAGTCATATTAGCAATATATATACAGAGGTCACCCCCCTTAATGGGGTGTGTGATGTTTCCCATCTACTTCTCTACATGGTATCACGAGATTAGATCGTGGGCCTCCTCTCCTCTCCCTGCGCCTCCTCCCTGCCCCGTGCAAAACCCTAGGCAGCGCCCCCCTACTACGCCATCACCACTCCCCCCTCCGCTGCACCTCCCTGTCCGACGTGCCCCATCCATGTCGTGCGCCATGCCCACCCTCTCCTACTTTTCTACAAGTTTGAAGCTGCAATCCCTCCACGACCGAAGAAAAAGAGGACTGTCATTGCAAAACAGGGCGTGAAGAATTCTATATCAGCAGATGATGTGCCTCCCAAGGTAATTACCTATGAGGAAGGACAAAATCCTAATTATCATGTACTCGCAAAGGATATTTCCAATGTCACCACCATGTCTACTCAAGATGACACTAGTGGACTGCAGGTACTCGAGCTGGCGACAGATGCTAAAAAGGTGGCTACTTTGGCTGTTCAAGATGAGTCGTTGGTGATTGAAGAAGTGATTGAGATTGACTATGATCCGTCATTTTGTGATGTTGCTAATGACCATGCATTTGGTCAAATGGTGGACCCTGCCGGCACAAGAACAACTCAAAGACTGGAGGGAGTACCACATGCTGGTCAAGTTTGCATTGTAGAGGTGCAGACTGCGCCCAAGGTACCCTCCCTAGGCATCAAGCCCTTGCTCTTAATAGGAGAGCCCAAGTTGAAGTTAAAAAGATCGTCTAGGTAATCCTAGTCCTTCTGTGACTACTTATTGTGAGTTCTTGGTTCTGTAGGAAATCCTCGGACATGAAATTGTCAGGACTTGGCGAAAAATCGAGTACTGATGGACTTGGCCCCTCAGTAGAAGATCCTGCCCTAGTGCCGTCGACCCCAATGCCTCAAGGGCAACCTGAAGAGACTATGACTAGACCGAGTGCTGTATCTAGTGTGGCTACATTAATGCACAAAGTAGTCGAGTCAATGGCGAGTGTAGAAGTGACAGCTCCCGAGCCATTGCCCAAGGGCCCAGTGACTACTTCTGGCATCATGGAATCTCCTGTAGCCCCCGAGCCAGTAGTAGGAATTGAAACGGCATCAGCTCTGGAAGCCATGGCAATGGAAGGTGCAGTGGCTAGGCCATCAAGTAGTCATGCTTTGGTGCTACAAGGAGAATTCTATGCGGAGTCTGAAGAGGATAAGAATATCTGTTTGGAGGACATCCGATTGATTGACGACCTGTTACTAAACCCTGAAATGGTGTCACTGATGATGGAGTTGCATCGTCGCCTAGGCAATTATATGCAAGTATATCTTCTTGCCCTTGTTTTGTTGGAGATAATCAATGGATTTGTGCTCATGAATTGCCACGAGTACTGATTTTTGTGCTGTAGCACATTATTGAGCGCTCCCGCCACAAGTCACAGATGCTTGAGGGATACAGAGATACAGTACTTCGCGTGGAGGTGCTAGAGGAGGAGCTTGCCAAAGAAAAAGAGTACTCCTTGCGACTGCTTATGAAATTTGATGGGACGGCTGCCGAGTACTGCAATCGTATTCAGAAGCTTATAGAACAAAAGGATTGCCTTATTGGGCAGAAAAGGTCCTTGAGCCAGAAAGTCAAAGGTAATCCTCTGCTCTTGCAACTTTATTCTGTTGATTCTACTTTTTAGTCTTTGACCCTTATTGTACATCCATGTATAACTTTGAAAAAGGTCAAGAAGGATCTTGAGGCGCAGGTCATGGATTGGAAGAATTCTTATTACCGTGTGACCGACCACCATGACAGGCTTGTTCTTCACGTGGAAAAGCTGGAGCATCACCTTGAGTAGGAGAAGAAGATGCGCGAGGATGGTGAGGCTGACCTTGTTCAAGTCATGGAGACTTTGAAGAACCATGAGGCAGAGGCGGAGAGTACTTCCTTTGTTCTAAAGCAAATCTGTGAAGCCGCCTAGCCCATTGCAGACATGATAGATCCTCCAGTTGAAGGTGTAGAGCCTCATCTGCTATCAGAGATACTCAAGGATGCACCTGAGAAGATTTCTAGCTATATTCAGAAGATGGTGAAGTCTATCTCTCAGCAAGCCTTGAGCTTTGTGAAGTCTTTCTATCCCCGGGTGAATTTACAACCCATTGTCGAGGGGATGACGTCGGATTGCTCGGATGAGCAATTCAAGGAGATTATGCAAGAGATGGAACACATCGCTGAAGAGGTAGCCAAGTAGCTAGACCTTGAGTAATTTTGCATTGTAATCAAACATTAGTATTGTAATGAACAATTGTCAATGCTTGTAACATATTGAAGTCTTTTATGCAATTATTTTCTTGCTTTGTGACTTGTTGTTTTTTAGTGCCTCTCACAATTAATCCTGATTGTTGCTCGTATGATTAATGTTAGTTTCTATGCACAACGCTTCTTTTGTGAGCCTCATTAGATGCATATTGTAGAGTACTTAGGACGCGTGTCCTTTTGTGGAGCGTGAGTACTCGAGCTGGATAGTATGCTACTCGGGGAGTAGTCTCTTTAGGGTTTCAATGACTAGAGCCTATCTTTACAACCTCTCTGAGTTGTATTGATGTTACGCTCTGGAAAGTCTGGAACTGTAGACTTGTTATTACAAGCCATGACTAGATAGATTTGTCTGATGAATAGTCACTCAGGTAATTAGTTAGCTCCTGAGGTACTGATGGCTTCTTTTTGGCAAGCTGCCATAACACATATATGTCCAATGAGTTAACTAACTCATGAAGTTTACTGCAGGCTTGCTTTGCAAGCCGCAATTGGATGATTTTGTCCGGTGAATGAATAACTTATTAGAATTTTGCGGACTTATTATTAGAAGCCGTGTTTGGGCGATTTTGCCCAGGGAGCTGAATAGCTCGTTGGAGTTTGCAGACTTGTTATTACAAGCTGTGATTGGGCGATTTTTCCCAGGGAGCTGAATATCTCATTAGGAGTACTATGAACTTGCTTCTGCAAACCGTGATAAGGTAGAAATAAGTAGTCGACTTATGACAAAAATATGACTACTTTGTTGAGTTGTAAATCTACAACTAGGGCTGATGGCTGATTACATGTATATGTAAATCTAAATTAAGGATAGAGTCTATAGAGTTGCTCGATGTTCCACAAGTTGTTGATGTCTTGACCAAAGGGGTTTTGTAGTCAATATGATCTAGGTCCAGTGACCTTGGAGATGATGAAAGGCCCCTCCCATGGCGAGTTGAGCTTATGCAGCCCCTTGGTGTCCTGGATACGGTGAAGGACCATGTCACCTATGTTGAATGATTGTTCTTTGACATTTCAATCATGGTAGCGGCGGATCCCTTCGAGGTATCTTGTGGACTAGATGAGTGCTGCGCAGCGAGCTTCTTCGAGGATGTCAATGTCTAGAAGCCTTGTTTCTTCTGCTGTGTCTTCCTCATACTGCTCGACTGTTGGGGATTTCCACATGACATCAGCGAGTAGCACAGCTTCAGATATGTAGATGAGGAAGTAGGGCGATTGCCCTGTAGGCTTGCATGGTTGGGTGCGTAGCCCCCAGAATATATTGGGTAGCTCCTTGAGCCACTTGCCTCTCTTGGTGTTGGAGATGTCATGCAGCCTTTTCTTAAGAGCATCTAGCATCATCCCGCTGGCGTGCTCAACCTGGCCGTTGGGCCGCGGATGAGCGATGGAGACATACTAGACGTTGATCCCACTGTTCTCGTAGCATTCCCACAACCCATGGTTGTTGAAGTTTGAACCCAGGTTTGTGATAATGCGATTGGGGAAGCCGTAGCGATGAACAAGCTCATCGAGGAAGTTGAGTACTCTGTCTGCTTTAGGGCAGGTGACTGGCTTCACCTTTATCTACTTGGTAAAGTTCTCAATGGCTACAAGTACTCAATTGAATCCTCCAAGCACCGTGGAAAGTGAGCCAATCATGTCGAGCCCCCAACATGCAAAGGGCCAAGAAGGTGGTACGGTGATCAGCTTGTAGGCAAGGACGTGCTACTGCTTGGCAAAGAATTGGCACCCTTGGCATTAGCGGACTAGTTTCTCGGGGTCAGCGAGAGCTGTAGGCCAATAGAACCCTGATTTGAAAGCTTTACCCATAATTGTGCATGTGGACGCATGGTTGCCGCAAATGCCTTTGTGGATCTCCTCCAATATGTCCTTGCTGTCTTGACGTGAGACGCAATTCATAAGTACTCCTCATGATGCGCTTCTTCTGTAAAGCTTGTCTCCGACTAGAACATAGTTCTAGCTACGCCGTGAGACTTGTTCTGCCTCTTTCTTGTCTGAGGGTAGCTTGTGCTCTTTGATGTAGTCGATGAAGGGAGTGGTCCAGTCTACATCAATCATCATAACCTCCCGATCTGGTGCGGTAGGATCTCAATCAGTGGTTGTTGATGGTGCTGACTCCGTTATTGATGGCTTGTGTATCTCATGGACAAACTCCTGCTAGAACTTGAGCGCGGGTGGATCCGAACATTGATAGGACGTCCACAGCAACGTTGTTGTCACGGGCAACATGGTGGAACTCCAAACCAGAGAGTTTGTTCTCTAGCTTGTGTACTTCTAGGCAGTACACATTCATGTTCTCCTTGTGGTGGTCCCATTCAATGTTGAGTTGATCGATCACCAACAGTGAGTCGTCATAGACCAACAACCACTTTATTCCTAGCGAGATTACCAGACGGAGCCCAAGATTACCAGACGGAGCCCATGCAGAAGCAGCTCGTATTCCGCTTCATTGTTGGACACTTCCTAGAAGATTTACAGGACGTACTTGAGTTGTTTGCCTTTGGAAGATATCAAGAGTACTCCTGCACCGATGCCCTCGAGCTTGAGTGATCCATCGAAATACATGACCCAATGCTCAAGACGCTCTGCTAGCGTTGGTAGTTGATTCTCCCGCCACTTTGCCATGAAATCGACTAGAGCCTGGGACTTGATTGCAGTCCTCGGCTTGAATTCCAGGGACAATGCTCCGACTTCTACCGCCCACTTAGATATTGTTCCTGTTGCATCCCGATTGTAGAGAATTTCTTCCAGGGGGAAGTCGGTGACAACGGAGATCTTTTACTCCTTGAAGTAATGTTGTAACTTTTGTGAGGTGAGCAGTATCGCGTACAACATCTTCTAGACCGGTGGATATCTGGTCTTGGAATCTAATAGTATCTCACTTACGAAGTAGACGGGCCTTTATACTTTGAATACATGGCCTGGTTTCAGTCTTTCAACCACAATCACCGTGCTGATAACGTGAGTAGTCGCGGCAATGTAGAGCAACAAATCTTCATTGGGTTTTAGCACCATGAGGACTGGTGGCTTTGATAGAAAATCCTTCAATTGTTGTAGGGCCTGATTTGCCTCCTCGTTCCACTAAAACTTGTCTTGCCACTTGAGTAGTTTAAGGAAAGGTAGGCCCCGTTCTTCAAGCCTTGAGATGAATCTGTTGAGGCCTGCCATGCATCCAGTCAACTTCTAAATGTCCTTGATGCCTGATGGGGCATGCATATTGGTGATGGCGAAGATCTTCTCGGGGTTGGCTTCAATGCCTCGGTGACTAATGATGAACCCGAGTAGTTTCCTGGAAGCCAAAATGAAGACACACTTTGTCGGATTAAGCTTCCACTGGAACTCTTGCGGACTTGCAAAAGTTTCTTCTAGATCTACAATCAGGTCATCGTCCACATACGCCTCCACGTTGCGGTATAGTTGCTTCTTGAAGCACTCCTGGATTGCCTATTGATAAATAGCGCCTGCGTTCTTCAACCCAAAAGACATTGTTAAGTAGTAAAAAGCTCCATATGGGCTGATGAATGTGGTCTTCATCTGGTCTTACTCTTTGAGAGCTATCTGGTGATACCCCGAGTAGCAATCGAGGAAACAGAGGAGGGCAAATCCAACTATGGAGTTGATTACTTGATCTATCCTAGGGAGTCCGAAGGGATCCTTTGGATAGTGCTTGTTGCGGTCTGTGTAGTCGACTCACATTCTCCACTCATTGTTGTTTTTCTTTTGCCCCCGACTTCTTTTCTGGAATCTTGAGCTCTGATGGGGATAGCTTCTTGGATGTGGTGAAGACATGCATCATCGAGTTTGGTACTTGGGTAGTTGCTGCTAGCTCCACGACTTCTATGTCGCAGTCGTACGACCTCTTCAAGTTGCCGCACAGGGAGAGTACTCCCTTGGGTCCTAGAATCTTGAGTACTAAGTACACGTAGTGCGGAATGGCCAGGAATTTGGCCAATGCTGGTCTTCCGAGGATGGTGTGGTATGATGTTTCAAAGTCCGCCACCTCGAACCGGATGTATTCTGTCGAGTAGTGTTATTTGATCCCAAAGGTAACTAGCAAAACCACCTTGTTAGTGTTTAGACCCGGCAACCTACTGAGGGGGTGCCCGAGGTAATGTTTTGGTTAGTAAGGCTCATCGAGATCAGGAACTCAAAGGTAAATGCAGACACACAATTTAGATAGGTTCGGGCCGATGAATAGCATAATACCCTACGTCCTATGTGTTGGTTGGATTGAATTGCTTTGGAGGGGGTCCCTGCCTTGCCTTATATTGCCGGGGGTAGGGTTACAGGTCAGCAGGTTACAAGAATATTAGTTGGATACTTCTAGAGGTGTTCTACTCTTATTACAATGAGTATTTTCCTAATCCTCGACTAGTTTCTATCTTTCAATGTAGACTATGCCGCCCTGCGCCATGGTCTCCATGTCAGATGCGTCTCAGTGTCCAACCCTATATTTAGGACTATCCAAACCTTCTGGCGGGCCCATGGATGTATGTACAACAAGCCCCCAAGTACTTTTTAGTCAAATGTTGCAGTTCCAAGTACTTTTGTAGACTTCACTGACTAGTTTTGGCGCTCTTCAAGTACTTCATCTTGTTAAATCTTCAAAGGTACCCAAAAACTGTCATGCACCTAGAATGTGCTCAAGCCTCATTTAACTTTAGTCTTCTATATTTCAACCTTGAATTTTATATGGAGTAGCCCTCGAGCCTTAGGTTGAATCAAAGAATCAAGCTGAGGGTCAATCTGTAATTTGCATCACTTTCCCCTTAAAACCCGGAGAAAAAACTTTTTATCGATGGACACGTGGCACACAGCACTTGAGCCTTTAGCAGACTAGTTTGGTGGGTATAAGGGTCAACCTTTGAACAACGTGACCATTTGTTGAAGCAAATCTTATCTTCTCCGAAAATAAAGGTAACTGCCAATCAAGTTTCCTAATTTGTGGGAATCCTTTTAAATCAAAATCCCTTTAATTGTCCAGTTGTTAATGCGCTGCTATTATAAATGACAGAGCAAGTTATCCCTTATGTGTTATCCTTGCCATTTTCCTTTCCCACTTCCGCACCTAAGCCCTAGCGCCGCCACTGCCCGATCTCCAAGCATTAGCGCCACCGTCCCCCGCCACTCAGCCCCCGATTGTATGCGACAGTAGAAGCTCATGACACCAAGGATGGGGAGAAAAGCTGCTGTTGTCAAGCCTGCCGAGGAGGAGAAGAAGAAAAAAGGATCTGGCAAGGGAAAAGATCTTTAGTTGCCGGCGCCTAAGTACAGGAAAACCGATCAGACTGTGTCGCCAACTCTTGTTTGCGCTTGGAAGCGGTCATCCTTGAAAGAGGAGGAGATCAAGGTGCTTGTGGCCGCCAAGCTGCTCCAAAATCAAGATTTCATTAGTTGGAGATCCGCCTATGGCAAACTGTGGCCATTGGAGAAACACCCTAACGAGATGGTAATTTTCGCTTACTTCATCGAGCGAGGCCTTGCATTGCCATCTTTTGATCTCTTCTGAGGTCTTCTAGATTACTATAAGTTGGAGTTGATTCATTTGAACCCCAACAGAATTCTCCAAACTACCATCTTTGTTCACTGCTATGAAACCTTTGTGGGAATCAAACCTTACTTCTAGTTATTCCGGAAATTTTTCCGTGTAAAGCCGCAACCGATGAGGGAACACACTCTAGTAATCAGAGGCACCGACATCCAAATGCGGGAGAAACTCAGCAACTTGTATGTAGATTATGAGTTGATAGACTCCAATTCTAGGTGGAAGGAAAAGTGGTGCTACATTGGAAACCAAGATCCGAAACTACCCAAAGTGACAGGACATCATTCCTCCTGGAACAACTGGTGGCTTGATGAGCCAACACATGGGGATTGCCTCCAACTACCCGATCTCATTGATAGAATAGCCAAGCTGAAGTAAGAATGGTTTACTAGAGTTGGAGTAGACTTTAGTTTTATGAAGTGAGAAATCCAGCCCTTGCAGCAGCAATGCCACTGGGGCTGTGAGTATACTGGTGTTAATGATCCATCCAGACTTTCTCCTAATGAGCTCATCATGGATAAAATTATGGTGAGGCTGAAGCAGATGTTCAAGAATGTGGGCGAGATCCCCACTATTGTGCGGGAATTTAGTGTCGCCAACCTGCCAAAGCCTGTAAGTACTCGTGGCCATAGCCCTTGAATACTATTTTGAAGTTGTTGGGTTTGCTAACTTGTCTTTCTTTTGCAGGAAGATGTCGGCTTGCACTTCTCTGCTCCTCCTCCTCCCAGATCAGACGTTACTTGCGAAGCTGCTCCTCGTATACGATGGAGAGCGCAAAGAGTGATGACAACTAGGAGGAGGAGGTACTCGAGTCCTCCAGCGGCGCTAGCTCTGACGCCGCAGATGAAGTCAAGGCCAATAAATCTGCTAAGGCTGGGTCTTCCTCCAGAGCAAGGAAATGCTCGGCTGCTGATGAGCTGGAAGCTGCAATCCCTCTACCCCTGAAGAAAAAATGAACCATTGCTGTGAAATGGCCCATGAAGAAGTGTGTCACCGAAGAAGATGTGCCTCCCGCGACAATTATTTATGAGGAAGGACAAGATCCTGATGATCGTGTACTCCCAGTAGGCGATTCCAATATCACCACCGTGTCTACTCAAGATGACATTGGTGGTTTGCAGATACTCGAGCCAGCGATGGATGCTGAAAAGGCGGCTGCTCTAGCTACGCAAGACAGGTTGTCTGTCATCGAGGAGGTGATCAACATTGAAGATGATCCGGAGCCTGCTGTTGCTGTTGATAGCAACATATCTGGAGTGGTGGTGGACCCTACCGACACAAGAACAACTCGAATAGCAGAGGTGGTGGCTAAGACTGGCAATGATCATGCTGCAACCATACAAACTGCGCCAAAGAGACTGTCTCCTTCCATCAAACCGCTGCGCCTTACAGGACAACCGTCTATGAAGTTGAGGAGATCTACAAGGTATGTCTTGCTGCTCCTTTAAGTACTAGTTGTAGCTCATGATCAATTTGTTGTGTCTCTAAAGTTTTGTCTTATGTAGGAAATCCTCTTATATGGACCTTGGAGGGCCTAGCTTGAGGCCCATGACCGATGGCGGTTGCCGCGACCCAAGCAAATCCGCGGCCAGAGGAACACCCCGCGATGACGAGTAGTCCTGGTGCCATATCATTTGTAGCAGCATTGATGCAAGATGTCATATCATCTTTGATTGACGTTGTAGTGCCAGCCCCCGAGCAATAAGCACCCGAAGAAGAGGCGGCGACTACCTCTAGCACCATGGCTACTCTCATAGCCCCCGAGCCAGAGGTGGAAATTGAAGCGGTGACAGTTTTGGAAGTCATGGCAGCCGACGTGTCTTCCGAGCTAGGTCCGTCGACAAACCTAGCCATGGTTTCGCTCAGCACAACTGATTTCAAAGCTCGTATGGATCCTCTATCGGCTGGAGAAATTCATCTTGAAGATATCCAACTGATCGACGACCCTCTACTGCACGTGGATGTGGTTGTTGGAATGATGGAGATGCACTGTCGTATCAGTGCTTATGCACAGGTATGCTTGATCTTGCTTCTTCCATTGATAGATAACTCGAAATTAGTACCCATGCCTTGATATGTGTACTTATTGTGTGGTGCAGGATGTCATCAAATGTTCCCGCATCACGTCTCACATGCTTGAAGGCTATGGCCACACAGTACTCCATGCTGAGGCCCTTGAAAAAGAACTTGTCAAGGAGAAGGAGTACTCCTGCCGGCTGCTGATGAAGTATGATGGAGCTGCCGCTGAGTATCGTAACCGAATCCAGTAGCTTGAGGAGGAAAAAGACCATCTCAAGGGGTGCAATAAGTCATTGAACCAGCAAATCAAAGATAATTGCTCTCCTCGTTGGATTCTGAGTACTGATTCTATTTGTAATACTGATCCTCTTGTGTATTATTTTTGCAGCACTCAAATAGTCAAATGAAGATCTCCAAGGACAAGTCACAGATTGGAAGAACACACATTACCACATAGCATGACAAGCTAATATTAAAATATGAAAATCTAGAGCATCACCTGGAGAAAGAGAGGAAAATGCGCGAAGATGGTGAAGTCGACTTTGTCAATGCCATGAAGACCATCCAGGAGTGCGAGGATGAGATTATGATAGCAACATCTACTTTGAGCAAGATTGTCGAAGCCGCCCAGCCAATTGGGGACATGATTGAGCCACGAGTTGAGGGTGTGGAGTGTCGTCCACTGGAAGATATAGTCAAGGATGTGCCGGAGAAGCTTTTTGACTATATTCAAAAGATGGCCAAGTCAATCTCCCTGCAGGTGTTGAGCTTCGTGAAGTCGTTCTACCCGAAAGCTGATTTGGCACCCATTGCTGAGGGCGTGGCGGACGACTGTACTAATGAAGCTCTTCAACAATATATGCGGGAGGTGGCCCCAATTGTTGAAGAAGTGGCTAAGAATTTGAACCTTGAGTAGATCTGTATCAAGCAAAACATTAGTATTGTAAAGAAAATGATTATGGATGCTTGATGTGTAATATATAATGTAGTCTTTGCACAATTATTTTTTGCTTTGCGACTTGTTGTTTTTAGTGCCTCTCACAATTAATCCTGATGCTTGCTCGTATGATTAATGTGAGTGTCTGCACACAAGGTTTCTTTTGTGAGCCTCATTAGATGCACACTGTAGAGTACTTTAAGATCGCATTCTCTTTTTATGGGTTGCGAGTACTCAGGCTATCTGGTAAGTAGACATCTAGGCAAGTAGTCTCTTCAGGGTTTCATCGATTAGAGGCTATCTTTACAATCTCTCTGGGCTGTATTGATGTTGCACTCTAGAAAACATGGAACTGCACACTTGTTATTACAAGTCACGACTAGATAGAATTTCTTGCTGAATAATTACTCAAGTAGTTAACTAACTCTTGAGGTACTGATGGCTTCTTTTTTGTAAGCCGCTAAGGGATAGATTTGTCCAATGAGTTAACTAACTCATGAAGTTTACTGCAGACTTGCTTTGCAAGTCGTGATTGGACAATTTTGTCCAGTGAGTTGAATAACTCATTAAAATTTTGTAGGCTTGTTATTACAAGCCGTATTTGGACAACTTTTTTCCTGGGAGCGGAATAGCTCTGAGGAGTTTTGTGGACTTGTTATTACAAGCCGCGATTTGGGCGGTTTTGCCCAGGGAGCTGAATAGCTCTATGAACTTGCTTCTGCAAGCCGCAATAAGGTAGAAATAAGTAGTCGAATTACGATAAAAATATGACTGCGAACTTGCTTTATTGATGGCTGATTTACATGATTGTGTAAATCTGATTTATGGGTAAAAGTGACATAGATGCTCGATGTTCCACGAGTTATCCACATCCTCACCAGAGAGATGTTGGAGCCTATACGACACAGGTTTAGTGACCTTGGACACGACGAACGGTCCCTCCCATGGTGAGTTTAGCTTGTGCAGCCCATTGGTGTCTTGTATACGCTTCATGACCGTATCTCCTATATTGAACGAATGTTCCTTTACATTGAGATCATGATAGTGGTGGATTCCTTCAAGGTACCTTGCAGACTGGACAAGTGCTGCACATCGAGCTTCTTCGAGGCTGTCTAAGTCTAGACACCATGTTTCTTCTGCTGCACCTTTCTCGAACTGCTCGGCTGTTAGGGATTTCCACGTGGCGTTGGTAGGTAGGATAGCTTCGGATCTGTAGACCAAAAAAAGGGCAATTGCCCCGTAGGCTTGCACGGCTGGGTACCAAGCCCCCAGAGGACATTGGGTAGTTCTTTAAGCCACTTGCCTCCTTTCGTGTTTCCGATATCATGCTACCTTTTCTTGAGAGCTTCCAATACCATCTCATTAGTGCGCTCAACCTAGCCCACGGATGAGCGAGAGAGATGTACCGGACATCAATTTTGTTGTTCTCACAATATTCCCAGAACTCGTGATTGTTGAAGTTGGAGCCCAGGTCTGCGATAATCCGATTGGGGAAGCCGTAGTTGTGCACAATTTTGTCAAGGAAGTCGAGTACTCATCTTCCTTGGGGCAAGTTACTAGCTTCACTTCAATCCACTTAGTAAACTTCAATTGCCACTAGTACTCGGTTGAATCCTCCAGGCGCCGTGGGTAGTGAGCTAATCATGTTGAGCCCCCAGCATGCGAAAGGCCAAGAGGGTGGTATAGTGATTAACCTGTAGGAAGGGACGTGTTGTTGCTTGGCAAAGAAATGGCATTCTTGGCATCGGTGGACTACTTCCTCGACGTCAGTGAGAGCTGTACACCAATAGGACCCTGCTCTAAAAGCTTTGCCCATGATCGTGCGTGAAGTCGCATGATTGCCGCAAACACCTTTATGGATCTCCTCCTTTATGTCCTTGTCATCTTGCCGTAAGACGCACTTCATGAGTACTCCTAACGTTGCATCTCCTCTATAAATCTGGTCTCTGACTACAACATAGTTCTTGCTGTGCTGTAAGACTTGCTTTGCATCTGTCTTGTCTGACGGTAGTTTGTGCTCTTTGATGTAGCCACTGAAGGGAACTCTCCAATCTATGCCGATCATCATAACCTCCCGATCTGGTGCAGTAGGACCTCGATCGGTGGTTGTTCATGGTGCCAGCTTCGTTATTGATGGCTTGTTTAGCTCATGGATGAAAACCCCTGCTGGAACTTGAGCATGAGTAGACGCAAGGTTGGAGAGGACATCTGCGGCAACGTTGTTGTCGTGAACTACTTGGTGGAACTCCAGGCCAAATAATTTGTTATCTAGCTTGCGTACTTCTAGGCAATACGCATCCATGTTCTCCTTGTGGCGATCCCACTCATCCTTGACTTGATTGATCACAACCACTAAGTTGCCATGGACCAACAATCGCTTGATTCCTAGAACAGAGCGATGCATACAAAGTACAGAGACCCGTTTACTTCATCAGTGAGGTATTGTCAGATTTCAGGGCCAGATACCCGCCAGTCCAGAAATTGCTATTCGCAATACTGCTCACCTCGCTGAAGCTACGATACTACTTCCAGGAGCACAAGATCTCTGTCATCACAGATTTCCCTCTTGGAGAAATTCTCCACAATTGGGATGCAATAGGAACAATATCTAAGTGGGCAGTACAACTCGGAGCATTGTCCTTAAAATTCATGTCAAGTGCAATCAAGTCCTAGGGCCTAGTCGATTTCATGGCATAATGGTGGGAGATTCAACTACAAATGCCAGCAGAGCGTCCAGAGCATTGGGTCATGTATTTCGACGGATCACTCAAGCTCAAGGGCACGGGTACAGGAGTACTCTTGATATCTTATAAAGGTGCACAGCTCAAATACATCCTGCAAATCTTCTGGAAAGTATCCAATAATGAAGTTGAATACGAAGTGCTTGTTCACGGGCTCTGCCTAGCAGTCTCACTAGGAATCAACTGATTGTTGGTCCACGGCGACTCAGTGGTTGTGATCAATCAAGTCAACGATGAGTGGGATCACCACAAGGAGAACATGATGCGTATTGCCTAGAAGTACACAAGCTAGATAACAAATTCTTTGGCCTAGAGTTCCACCAAGTAGTTCGCAACAATAACATTGCTGCGGATGTCCTCTCAAAGCTTGTATCTACTCGTGCTCAAGTTCTAGCAGGGGTTTTCATCCATGAGCTAAACAAGCCGTCAATAACGGAGCCAGCACCATCAACAACCATTGATCAGGTCCTATCGCACCAGATTGGGAGGTTATGATGATCAGCGTAGATTGGAAGGTTCCCTTCATTGGCTACATCAAAGAGCACAAACTACCATCAGACAAGACAGACGCAAAGCAAGTCTTACAGCGTAGCAAGAACTATGTTGTAGTTAGAGACAAGATTTTATAGAAGAGATGCAACGTCAGGAGTACTCATGAAGTGCGTCTTATGGTAAGATGGCAAGGACATTCTGGAGGAGATCCATAATGGCGTTTGTGGCAATTATGCATCTTCACACACGATCATGGGAAAAACTTTCAGAGTAGGGTTCTATTAGCCTACAGCTCTCGCTGACAACCGAGGAACTAGTCCGTCGATGCCAAGGATGCTAATTCTTCGCCAAGCAATAGCATGTCCTTGCCTACAAGCTGATCACCATACTACCCTCTTGACCCTTCGCATGCAAGGGGCTCGACATGATTGGCCCACTACAGATGGCTCCTGGAGGATTCAACCGAGTACTAGTGGCAATTGATAAGTTTACCAAGTGGATGAGGTGAAGCCAGTAACCTGCGCCAAGGCAGAAAGAGTACTCGACTTCCTCGACGAAATTATCCACCGCTACGGCTTCCCCAATCGGATTATCACAAACCTAGGCTCCAACTTCAACAATCACGAGTTCTGCGAATACTGTGAGAACAGTGGAATCAACGTCCAGTATGTCTCTATCGCTCATCCATGGGCCAATGGCCATGTGGCAGAACCACCCAGATTAACCTGGCTAAAGTGTACTCAACTTCGCCTCACATGCGAACCGACACTTTAATCAAGTTAAAATGGTAGTTGGTCGGGTTATACCTGATAAACCACTTGTCTCGGATCAAAATGAAAAGCATCTCAAATGAAGGCGAGTCCAGAGATTACAACATTCCAGTACTTAATACATAATTTCAATTTTAGTTATTACACAACCATTGCTCAAAATTGCATAAAGTAAATTGTTTCATAGTTTAAGTAGCAGAAAAAGGATGGCAACTAAACGTCGAAGCAGAAACATCATGGTGAAGCCAACCATGATATCAGTTACCATGGTTCTCACTGACCGAGGATGGGTCCCACTCGATCGTCCAACCCGGAGGGAGCTGGGTCGGCCAAGTCACTCTTTCAGCAAAAGCACTAACATCCAAGTTACCTGAAAGTAAAGCCGCAAGCAAGGTTGAGTATACTAATACTCAACAAGACTTACCCGTCGGGTGATAACTACTCCACCAACTTCTAGACATGCAAGGATTTTTGGCTGAGGGGTTTGTTTTGCTAAAAGCATCTAAGTAGGTCCTTACTTTCAAGTTTTAGCAGCAGATTCTAGTAGCTTATTTATTCTAGGTAAGCAACCTATTCTAAGCAAGCATGTTGAGCAAGAAAAAATTAAACATGCAATCCATATTAATCATCATACTTTTCTCCACTTCTTACTCAGTGCGGAATAGTGATCAAGTAGTCTCCAACTGTGAGAGACAGACAATTCGAATCGAGTTTCTTAACCTTGCAAGGTGAACCTAATCCCGTGACAAGTGTGTACCACAATGGGTCCACACATGTCAGCCGTCCCCATCAATCCTCGAGCACGTGTCAGGGCCACTTCCCTTGAATACAATGCCCCATGGTCCCGGACGCCGCCTTACCGTGACTGCCCTTGTACCCACATGATGCATTAGGGGAACTAAGTTCTAGAGAGAGTGGGACGGGCTGCTCACGTCCCGGTTTAATCAGGTACTAGGCTTCCCTGTCCTATACTAGGTATGAGATTAGTACTTTCAAACACTTGACCACGAACGCCGACATATTTCGGCCTTAGCATTTTCATCACTAGATAGATGGGGAAATCCACCAAAACAGAACATATAGCCCAACCCCGCCCGTCAATCCTTATGATTTCAACATAAATAAGCAGGCAACTCCTATAGCTCACGAGTGACAGGAAATCACTCGACTTTTACCGTGTCCCTATTTAGCATTGCAACTACACATCTTAACATACTAGTATTCAGCACATAGGTACCTAGGATCATGCAACTAGGGTTTCAAGCAACTCCTATGAACTTAAATGCATAAACATAATCAATCATAAGTAGTGCATAAAATTAGAAATTTGGGATATCCTCTGGGCTTGCCTTCCTATTCTAAGTTAGTAAGGAGCTCGTTGGAAGCTTGGCTCGCGTCTTGCTCGGCCTCAGCGTGATGCAGCTCGACAGATCCTTCCTCTGCAGTTGGTAGCAACTTGTAGGTTCCATCTACGAGGTTCGCTTCTACATGAGATGTTATGCAATATTCAAGTTCATGTTCTCACGAGCAAGATGTATTCATCAGACTTGTAGAGTGTAAGTTAAACATGTGACCCAAGTTAACATTTAAACTAAGTTCTTTGTGAGATAAAGTGTTTTCGTGTTTTGAACCCTAGGTTTTATTGATGGTGATTGTGGTGGCGGAAACGGCGGTGGTGACGAAATGGCGGTGGCAGAGCTCCTGCGCCAGCGAGGTCATCAGCTGAGAGGCTTGGCGGAGGCTCGATGAGCTGTGCGTGGGTGTGTGCGTGGCTCTAGAGGGCCTAGTGGGCAGCGGGGAGGCTCGGGAGGGGGTTCTCAACGGTGAGGTTGGTGGCAAAGCTCTGGCAAAGGGGCGGCAAGGGTGTGGAGTGCCGGTGAGCCGTGTTAATGGCTTGTATAGGCCGAAGGGGGTGCGGGGGTGCGAGAGGGAGAAGCCAATGGCTCGGGGCTGCTCGGGCGAGCATTGGGTGCAATGGCCAGGGTGGAACGCCACTGGTGGAGCTTGGGCGATAGTGGCGGTTAGCTGGCAGCGCTGCAGCGTGCGTGGGCGGCCTTCCGGCCATTGGCTGCGCAAGATAGCGAGCCAGGGAGATGTTTTGTGTTGCATACATCTACTAGCCAGGGTGAGCTTGAGTTGTCCTGTCACGCCAGCGAGAGGCGGAGCGGCAACAGCCAGTGTGCGGGCGCGTTGTGGCAGCGAGCGGCACGTGACCGTGGTGAGGCGACTGGGTGAAGCAGATGCGGCGCCAGAGGATAGGATTGCGCCGGCAATCATTGGGTGAAGGGGCGCTTCGTGTGGTCGTGTCACCGGTGGCGATAGGGCAGCGGTGCTGCGTGAACGTCAAGGATACACGTGGCATGGTGCGACACGTGCAGGTGGTGACCACGTGCTGGCGCGAGTGTGGGAACGTGGTGGCGTGTGAGGCTGTGCTATTTGAGTTGTTTTTGCAGTGAATTTTGAATTTAATCTTTGGAAAGTTCAAATTTCAAAGTTGTCCAAAGTACAGACTTCAAACCCTAGAAAGGCTTTGATATGAAAACTTGGCAACATTTGGAGATAAACAAGCCTAAACTTTGGAAGAACGCCAGTTTGCAGGACTTAGAGATTTTAACCCTGTTTTTGGATTTGAGCTGAACATCAAACTGAGTTTCCTCCAAAAGTTCAAACCAAAGTTGAGAAATTCCAAATATAAAAGTTGTTGTCCATACTTCAGACTCAAAATCTTAGAAAGGGTTTAGGTTCAAAACTGTTTTAGATTTGAAGATAAACACAGACAAAGTATGGAAGGGCAGATGTTTTTTAGGACTTAAGAACAATTTTGAAAAGAATTTGAATTTGGCTGAACTTTGACTCGAATTTTGATAGTGTTCCATTCCAAACTTTCAAAAGATCAAATAATCAATGTTTTTTGTTTTGAAAATTTCTACAACTCTTATATTGGCAAAAATTGGAGTTGTTATATCAAATTTGAATTTATTAATTGCCCCTAATTTAAGTCTTTTGAGGGATATTTTGGTAACTTTAGTGTTTGAACTTCAATCGAAAAGTGGTCTTTTGAGGTGTTTGAGATGTTTTCTACCATTCCAACTTAGTCTGGGCATATTTCATAATTGGTCTTTAGTTTGACTTGGTTTGGGTCAAAATTTAGCCTCTAGTGTGATGTTTGATGTGTTAAAATGAGGTTTGCACTTAATTAGAGCTAAATTCCAACTTAGGTGCTAAATTTAAACCTTTAAACACTCTAATTGGGCTTTTAAAGACTAACTCAAAACGAGGGATGTTACAGCCTACCCCCTTAAAAGGAATCTTGCCCTGAGATTCGGGTGAAGTAAGACTAGTGTGGCTGAGCACGTACCTCCCTGGTCGAAAAGAAAGCCGTGGAAGTTTTGACTAAGATATTCCTCCATTTCCCAAGTAGCTTCATTTTCAGTATGATTGCTCCACTGAATTTTGAACATCTTTACTACTTGTCTCTGGGTTCTCCTCTCTTTGTGATCAAGGATCTTAACTGGGTATTCCGCATATGAGAGATCGGGTTCGATCCACACATCTTTGTGCTCAATAATTTCAGCTGGGACTTGGACACACTTATTTAGTTGAGACACATGAAAGACATCGCGGATAGCGGAGAGTTTTGGTGGAAGCTTTATTGGGTAGGCAACTAGTCCACAGATCTTCATGATTTCATACGGACCGATGTAGCGAGGAGCTAACTTTCCCTTTACTCCAAACCTATGTACACCTTTGGTTGGTGAAACTCAAAGGTATCCATGGTCTCCAACTTCAAACTGCAAGGACTTTCTCCTCTTATCAAATTAGCTCTTCTGTATCGATTGTGCGGCCTTAAAGGTTTTACGAATCACTCTTACTTTGTCTTCCGCCTCAGTTACCAAATTTGGTCCATATACGGTTCTTTCTCCCACTTGGGACCAACTTAGTGGAGTTCGACACCTGCGACCATACAAGGCTTTGAATGGTGCCGTCTTTATGCTGGCCTGGTAGCTGTTGTTTTACGAGAACTCGGTTGACGGTAGGCACTTGTCCCAGTTCTTGTCATAATGGATAACATAAGCTCGTAGCATGTCTTCCAAAATTTGATTTACTCTCTTAGTCTACCTGTCAGTCTGAGGGTGGTAGGTGGAACTGCGAATCAACTTGGTGTAGTTGCTCCCAAAAACGTGCTACAAGCTAAGCACCTCGATCGGAGATGATCGTCTTAGGCACTCCATGTAAGGAAACAATGCGACCCAAATATAGGTCAGCATACTTCTGGCCTGAGTAGGTCGTGTGAACGGGGAGAAAGTGTGGCATCTTGGTAAGTCTGCCCACTATGACCCATATGGAATCATGTTTTTGGGAAGTGTTGGGTAACCCAACGATGAAGTCCATGCTAATATCTTCCCATTTCCATGAGGGTATGGGTAGTGGTTGAAGTGTACCTGCTACCTTCAAGTGGCTTGCTTTCACTCTCTAACATATATCACATTCCGACACAAACGTAGCAATCTCTACCTTCATCCCAAACCACCAAAAATTCTTTTGGGGCTCACCGGCTGACTGATGGGGCCAAGTTGACTGCTGACTGGTTAGGTCAACGTTAGCTGTTGACCGAGTCAATGTTGGACGTTGACCGTTCAACGTTGACGTCAACCGACACGTGGCACCCTCCTGTGCTACCACATGGCGCAACCAGAAGCTGACACATGTCACCATAATTAATGTTTTTTTGAAAAAAATTAAATAATTAAATAAATCCTTTAATCTTTAAAAATTTGTAACTAATTCATTTGAACTCCGAAAAATATGAAACCAGTTGCATGAAATTCGTAAAATTGAGCCCATGCTATTTGTAGCTAGTTTGATGTTATTTGGATCTTCTAAATTTGGATTTCTTGGATTTTTTGCTAAGATGTAAGGCCAATTAATTTATATTCCGCCGTATCTCATTCTGTTCAGACCCAAACTATGACCCGGAAGACTCTCAAGACCCCGACTACACCGAGGAGGATCCCAACGACTATGGATAAGGTGCCATGTCACTCCCAATCATATAGATCCTAAGCGTGCTTAGTTGCTAGCGCTTTATTTATGATGATTGATTGCATAGAGTATGTTTCTAGCGATGCCTGGATAATTGTTTATCCTATTTTCCTGATTACCTACTTGTGGACTAGCTACAGACCCCTAGATAGTCCACCTTACTTATATCCATATACATGCTTTTGCGTTATGGATGGGCAGATGCCATGGCTTTGGTGATGGGATTCCTTGTAAACTCTCGCGTGTGTTTTGGGTGAGTGTGATTCCTTGACGTGTTTTGGCGGGAGCGAGCTGTGGTTGGTACTCGGAAGGGCCTTGCCATGGGAGAGCATTCTGAACTCTCTCCACCCCCCTATGCCTATGGCGGTTACCTTGTTTGACACTGAGGAGTATGTGGTGTACATATATGTTGTAGGTGCTTCGGCACATTCTTGTGGAGTTGAGTGCTCGCTCTCAGCCCTTAAGGACCAAGTCAGTTTACCACCAGTCACGGTTTCTATATTTGTACATACCGTTCACCTTGTTATCGGTGGGGTTCCATCTGAGACTAGTGGTGGATAGTGCTCAGCCCGTAGGCGGATTGGAGGATCAATGTAAGGAGTTCGAGGTGTTGACTTGCTTTGACCAGACTGCACCCAGTGTGGGTAGGTTTCGCAACTTTGAGGTTCTCAACTGGTGATGGCGTGCCCTGCAGTTGAGGATTGTTCCAGACTTGAGGAAATAGGAGAGTACTATCCACTTACTAGGGCTCTGGCTGTTAGGTGGGGTTTGGACAGATCGCTACCGTTCAGGCTCCATTCAGGCGGGTACAGTTGTACAATCTCTACAGAGTGTATAAACCTATAGCTATAGTTAGTGTCCACTGGTTATGGACAGTGCAGTTGACTACTGCTACTTCTGACTAGACTTATACTTTTACTTCTACCTTCCTTTTTTGACATAGGCCGACGTTTGCCGTTGAGATGTGAGGGGAGGGAGCTCTCACATCGCCTAGTGTGTTTGGAAACTGGATTCTTAGGTGAAGGATCTAGTGATTTGTGATGACTTCCTTGATGTGAGGTGTTGACCTCGGAGGATCTATTGCTTTGATGCATCCTTAATTGCTGTTGCTACTGCATATACCTCTACAACCATATATTGGTGTTTCCATGCATATAGTATTATTCCCCCATTTCCTTGGCTTGCTGCTTTTGGAAGTTGACATGGCCTACCCGCTTCTCAGGTAGATGGTGGCTTTTAGGGTCGGAGCCAGACTACGACTTCAACAATGATGCATGGGAAGACTAGGGATGGTCCCTCGCTTAAGTCGCCTCTGGAGATGTTGTTCACCACGCTACGTGTTTCCGCTGCGTAGATGTTTTACTTTTCATGATTGAGTACTTGTACCGGCATGAGTCGAAGTGTTGTACTGGATATTTATGATACTGTTACTCTGTTGCTATTCTATATTTCAGTGTTGGTATGGATTTGTACTATCTGAGATAGGGATTTGCACGTGATAGCCTTACTGGGACTATCATAGAGGTGCGTAGGCTTGAATTCTCTGAAATGGGAATTCGAGTCATTTCATAGGCAGACTTGACTACCAGGCTGCAGGTGACGGCCATCGGTCCACGAGCGGAGGGGGAACGGGCAGCGCTGGTGACTGGGAATGACGGTGCTTGCCGTTTGGTTCCAGCAGCACCAAAGCATCTTAGTGGCGAACAGCGTAACTTTCATGTGGTGGAATCAGCTGAGTTTTTGTCATGTATATTGGCCAACGGACATGTGAGGAAGCATGAGCACATTTGCTAGTTAACTATAAATGCAGAAATAGCTAAAATGTATTTAAAAAAGTAGAAACAAACATGCATCCATTTCTTGGGCCGGTAAAAATTTGGTCGGTGCCATTTCTTGGGCCGATTCATGGGCTGTGCGTTGTGTAGGTTCCTACCTTCCCACGAGATGTGTAGGAGTCCCCATCTAAACCATGCCACCACGAGTAGCTAGCAGGCTTGCTGGTTCGCCGCTTTTTGCACAATGTTGAGCAGCTCTAGTGCTCGACAGCGCTCCTGCACGGCTGCCCCAGACGCCCTGTGCGGCACCTCAAACTGGTGGTGTAACGAGCCGGACAGCGGGCAGACCGCGCCTTCGTTTTCTGGCCACTCCATTTTATGCCACCAAAACCTGAAAAATGCTGATCTTACTATTACTAATTGGAGGCTCCTTTTAAAGCTTCCAGGTGAAGCCACCTAGGATCCTAGTTGAACATTCTAGGAAAAGAGAGAAATCCTAAAAATCTCATAAAAATCAAAACAACAGGCTGTCAATCGGTAGACTCAAATCATCATAGCCATTGGATCTATTGTGTTTTCTAAAAAATTACCCACCTATGCCATTATGAAAATAGTTTAAAGTAACCCCCTAATCTATATCTAAATTACCCACCTCTGCCATTATATAAAATATACTCAAGTAACCCTCTAATTTTCATCAAAATTACCCACTTCCTCCATTATGAAAAATAATTTAAAATAACCCCCTAAATTTGCAACTAAATTACCCACCACTAACATTATAAAATATAACTTAATTAACCCCTTAAATTTTCATCAAAATTACTCACATATCGTCGGTGTTTAAACCCGACAACCTACCTATGGAAGTACCTAAGGTAGAGTTTTAGTTGGTGGGTGTCGCTGAAATTAGGAACTCGATGGTGTACGTAGGCACACGATTTAGATAGGGTCGGACCGCAAGATCGCGTAATACCCTATGTCCTGTGTGTTGTTCGCTTGTATTCAATTGAACTTGTTTAGAGGGGGTCCCTGCCCATCCTTATATATTGGAGGAGCAGGGTTACAGGTCGGTTGTTTTACAAGAGTACTAGTCGGATTCGACTAGAGAGTCCAACTCTAACTGCTATGAGTAGTCTCCAAGTCCTCGACTAGTTCCTGTCCTCCATGTAGACTACGTCGTTCTGCACTGTAGTCCCCATGTCTGACACATCTCGGTGTATAGCCCTGTACAAACCTTCTGGTGGGCCCATAGATGTATGTACGATAAGCTCCCGAGTACGTTTTAGTCAAATGCAGCAGTCCCGAGTACCTTTATAGGCTTCATCCGACTAGTTGTTGGTGCTCTTCTGAGTACTATGTCGAAGTTGAGCCTTCAAGTAACTCGAGTACTGCCATGCGGCTAGAATGTGCTCAAACCTCATTTGACGCTATCTTGAATATCTGTCCTTCAATTTATATGTGGAAGTGCGATGAGAATCACACTCCATATGGAGTAGCCCCCCGAGCCTTAGGTTGAATCGAAGAATCAGGTTGAGGATCAATCTACATTTGCATTGTTTTCACCTTAAACTCTGGACAAAAAACTTTTTAGCTGACAGGCACGTGCCACACAGCCCCTGAGCCGTTACCTGACTAGTTTCAGGAGGTATAAGGGTCAACCACCAGTCATCATGACCGTCGCCAATAGTAACCTTATCTCTTGCAGTAACTTCAAAAACTGACGGCCAGATGCAAAATTAACGGCCAAAGGCGAAAACACCAAGGCCATTACCTCAGTTTACTCCGCCATTTCCATATGCTTTTTGCACTTGAAAAAACCCTACTACCCAACGCCGCCGCAATCCAATCTGAGATCACCAACACTGCCACCCCCTGTGAGCCCCCGAGTCTATGCGCGTGAAGAGGCTCATGACATCCAAGATGGGAAGAAAAGCTTCTGCTTCTAGGAGCGCTGAGGGTTCTAGGAAGAAATTCGGATAAGGAAAAGAGTCGCAGCTGCCTCCGCCCAAGTTCGAGAAGATGAACCAAACTGCACCACCAACTCCTGCTTGTGCTTGGAAGAGGTCAACCATGAAAGAAGAAGAAATCCAGGTGCTGGAGAAGGTGAAGCTACTGCAGGACCAAGCAACCATAGGCTGGAGGTGTGCCAGTAGCAATCCGTGGCCACTAGAAGAGTACCCCAAGGAGATGGTAACCTTCGCCCACTTTGTCGAGCATGGTTTTCCCGTCCCATCTTCTGATTTTCTTCGGGGTCTTTTGAATTTTTACAAACTTGAGCTGGTCCACGTCAATCCCAATAGTATTCTTCACATTGCTATCTTTGTGGATCTATGTTAGGCCTTCCTGGGGATTCAGCCCCACTTCCAACTCTTCTGCAAGATTTTTCAAGTGAAGCCGCAGCCAAGACTCGAATGTACTGCAGTAGTGGGGGCACCGGAATTCAGATGCGGGAGAAGAGTAGCAGCTTGTACTTGGAGTACGAGTTGTTGGAATCACACTCTGGGTGGAAGGAGAAATGGTTCTACATTGGAGACCATGATCTGAAGCTGTCAAAGGTGACCGATCACCACCCAGAGTGAAATAACAGGTGGATAGATGAGCCGATGCACGGGAATAGTCTTCAAGTACCCGAGCTCTTGGGCAAGATCACCCAATTGAAGAAACAAGGACTAACAAGAGTTGGAGTATCCTTCAGCTTTATGAAGAGGCGAGTTCAACCCATGCAGCTCCGCCCCATCTGGGGCTACGAGTACTCAGGCCTCGACGACCCATCGAGGATGACGCCTGAGGAAATCTTTGTCGACGGGGTGATGGCGAGGTTGAGGTGCATGTTTAAGAACGCCGGTGAGATCCCCTGAGTAGTCCCAGAGTACTGCGCTGCCAAGCCACCAAGAGCAGTAAGTACCCGTGGCCTTAGCCCTCGAGTACTTATTTGAGGCTGTTGTTGTTTTCTGACTTGTCTGTCTTTATGCAGGAAGATATACTTGTGTTCTTTTCGGCCCTTCCTCCTTCTAGCTTTGACGACATTGAGAGTGCATCACGAGTTTTTGGATGACAGCTTGCTGTATTGGGGGCCGCGGAGGAAGAGGAAGAAGAAGAAACTGAGTCCCTTAGCAGCTCAGACTCTGATGCTGCTAGGGCATATTGTGTGAAGGTCTACACCTCAGACAAAACTGGGGCATCCTCTGGCTCATCGAAGTGCCCTACGGATGGTGAGCTTGAGACCGCTTTGGCCTCGCCACTGAAGAAGAAGCGAATGGTCACTAGGGCGCGCGCTTTGAGTACTCTGCGCATCGTCGAGCTCGTGCCCCCACTGACAATAACCTTCGAAGAAGGGCAAGACTCTGAGGTGCAGGTACGAGTAAGTATGTATACCGATGCCATGACTACTCATCAAGACTTTTGGTCGTTGCAGGTAATCACGCAGGTAGTTGAGGCGACGGAGGCGACTATTGGCGCCATCCCGTCTGAGATTTTGGCAGCTGGGAAGGTTGCCATACTTGAAGGTGATCTAGAGCCTCCCGCTGCTGAAGTGGATCCTGTGGGTACTGCGGTGTCCGCGCAGGAAGAAGAGGGAACCACCCTAGCTGGCGGTAGTCAAGTGTCATCGCAACAAGCCTCACCACGGGAGCATTCCACCACCATCAAGCCTCTACGCTTGATGGGGAAACCATCGCTGAAACTGCAATGATTCGTGAGGTAAGTTAATTTGATATGGTCGAGTACCAATTCTAGCTTGAGTAGTTGGTTGTCTTCCATGACTGATACTCTGTGTTGTGCAACACGTCTTCTAGCATGGGCCTTGGGTCGTCGGGTTCAAGGCGAACAACCGATGGCGTTAGCCACCTGGCTGAAAACACAAACCCTGTGCCTACTGTACCACCAGAGGAGGGAGATCCATCTCTGGTGGTAGAGACAGGTGCCGCATCACTTGTTGTTGCGCTGATGCACAACGTACTTGACTCAATGTCTTTTGTTGTAGTGCTAGCCCCCTAGCCTTCTGTACCTGGGGCCCTTCCCATGGTGATTCCCGTTGGAGATCCTGTCCTCACCTGTGGCCATGGAAGCTATCCCAATCAACATTGCTGCTAGCGGAGCCCCCAAGCTTGAAGCCGCCCAAGCCCTTGAAGCGGTGGCTGCCGCTGTCAGGATGTCTTTTGAGACCGGCACGTCATCTGGCCTAGAGATGATCCTGGTGCACAGCGAGAGGATTGAATTGACCATTGAAGCTCAGGTAATTCCTGAGGAAGACCAATTGGTTGAAGATCCTTAGCTAGATGCACAGATTGTAGCCACCATGATCGAGATGAACTGGCCCATTGCATCCTACACCGGGGTAAGTTTGAACTTAGCCTTTTACTTCACTTCTAGATTCCCGCAATTTGTGCTCTGTGCGGCACTTGATTATTGATTTCTAGATAACAAGACTTGATCAACCGCTCCCATCGGAAGTCCTAGTTGCTACGGGACTATGGCGAGACCGTACAACATGCTAAGGCATTGGAGAAGGAGCTGGCGGAGGAGCGGTAGCAAACTTCCCAACTTGTCATGAAGCTTGAGAGCATGGTGGTGACCTTTGGGTGCAAATTCAAGACTAAGAGAAGGAGAAGGAGCGCCTTGCTGCCCAGAACAAGTCACTAAGTCAAAAGCTTGAAGGTGAATGCTCCTCTTTTTGTTGTATGCGTTTGCTGGTAGCTTGTAGTCTCATGGCTGACATTGCTTCTTTCTTCTGCAGACTATAAGAATCAGGAACCCAAATTGAAGGCCTCCATAATATATTGGAAGAACGCCTTCTATCAGGTCACCGATCAGCATGATAATCTTGGGCAGTAGGTGTCCAAGCTGGAGCGTGACTTGGAGAAAGAGACCAAGATGCGCTGGGATGGCGAGGTCAATCTGATCAATGCCATGATGACTATCCAAGTGCAACAAGCTAAGCTTGGGGCCTGTAAGTTGGAGCTGCAAGAGCTGTCTACAGTGGCCCGGCCTCTGGCTGATATGGTGGAGCCTCCAATTGATGGTGCGGATCCTCGCCCGCTGGTAGAAAGACTTCGAGATGCGCTGGGGAAGATAGCCAGCTACGTCCAAGGGATGGCAAAATCCGTCTCGAATCAGTTGTTGGCTTTCATGAAGTCTTTCTACCCCGACACCAACTTGTCCCCTGTCGCGGAAGGGAGAGCGGGGGATCGGACGAAGTCTTCTAGCAGCATTTGCAGGAGGTAGATCCCATCACCGAGGAAATCGCCAAGCACCTGGACCTGCAGTAGTCTTTTGTCTTTTGTAGACAAGAAAAAACATTAATTCTACAATGGTGTAATGTATAAATACTTTAAGTCTTAATGCAAATTCATTGCTAGCAACTTGTGTATCATTTATGTTTAGTGCTTCTCACACTTAGTCCTGATTTTGCTCGTACGACCGAGGTGAGTGTTTAAGCACAAGGCTACTATTGTGAGCCTCTTCGGAAGTGAGTTATTGGGTACTCAGGTACCCGAACTTTCCAGTAGTAGACATCGAGTAGTCTCTTCAGGATTCGAGTGACTAGGGCTTGTCTCCTCGACTTCTCTGAGTGGGTTCAACGTTGTGCCCTGGAAACCTGGAACTGCAAAAATCGTTAATACGAGCCGTGTTTAAGACAAATTTGTCAGAAGTGAGTAGTCACTCGAGTAGTTTATGGACTCCCAGAAGACTTGATGGCTCTTGGTATATTGGATACGTTTGAGGACCATGTTGCCTATGTTGAGAGAATGTTCTTTAACATTGCGATCATGATAGCGGCGAAGACCCTCAAGGTACCTTGCAGACTGGACGAGTGTTGCATAGCTGGCTTGTTCTAGGCTGTCTAAGTCCAGACACCTTATTTCCTCTACCGCTCCTTCATCATATTGCTTGACTGTTGGAGATTTCCACACCACGTCGGTGGGAAGGATGGCTTCTGATTCGTAGACCAAGAAATAGGGCGACTACCCCGTAGGCTTGCACTGCTAGGTACGCAGCCCCCAGAGAATGTTGGGTAGTTTCTTGAGCCATTTGCCTCCTTTGGTGTCGCCAATGTCATGCAATCTTTTCTTCAAGGCTTCTAGTAGTGTTCCATTGACGCGCTCAACCTAGCTATTGGCCCGCGGGTGAGCAACAGAGATGTACCGAACGTCGATGCTACTATTTTCACAGTACTCCCAGAACTCGTGGTTGTTGAAATTGGAACCCAGGTCTGTGATTATCCGATTGGGGAATCCGTAGCAGTGAACGATCTTGTCGAGCAAGTCGAGTACTCTATCTGCCTTAGGGCAGGTTACTGGCTTGACCTTGATCCACTTGGTGAACTTGTCGATGGCTACTAGTACGCGGTTGAATCCTCCGAGCACTGTAGGAAGAGGACCAATCATGTTGAGCCCCCAGCATGCGAAGGGCCATGTTGGCAGTATGGTGATAAGCTTGTAGACAGGGACATGTTGTTGCTTGGTGAAGAATTGACAACCCTAGCACCGACGAACTAGTTCTTCAGCATCCACTAGGGTGGTGGGCCAATAGAACGCTGCTCTGAAAGCCTTGCCCACGATTGTGCGTGAGGATGCGTGGTTGCTGCAGATGCCCTTGTGTATCTCCTCCAATATGTTCTTGCCATCTTGTTGTGTGACGCATTTCATGAGTACTCCTGAAGGTGCGCCTCTTCTGTAGAGCTTGTCCCCGACTAGAACGTAATTCTTAATTCGTCGTAGGATCTGCTCTGCATGTGTCTTATCCGAGGGTAGTTTTTGCTCCCTTATGTAGTCGATGAACGGGGTTCTCCAATCCATGTCAATCATCATGACCTCCCGATCTAGTGCCTCAGGACTACGATCGGTGGTTGTAGAGGGTGCCGGCTCCGCTATGGATGGCTTGCGTAGTTCATGGACAAAAACTCCTGCTGGGACTTAGGTACGAGTTGAGCCAAGTTTGGACAAGACATCCGTGGCAACATTGTTGCGCGGACTACATGGTGAAACTTTAGGCCTGAAAATTTGTTTTCAAGCTTGCGTACTTCCATATAGTACGCGTCCATGTTCTCCTTGTTGTAATCCCACTTGTTGTTGACTTGATTGATCACTACCAGTGAGTTGCCATAGACTAAAAATCTTTTGATTCCCAACGATACCGCTAGGTGGAGCCTGTGCAGTAGCGCTTCGTATTCAGCTTCGTTGTTGGATACCTCCCAAAAGATCTGCAAAACGTATTTGAGTTGCTCGCCTTTGGGAGATATCAAGAGTACCCCTGTGCCGGCACCCTTGAGCTTGAGTGACCCATCGAGGTACATGACCCAATGCTCTGAGCGCTCTGCTGGCATTGGTAATTGATTTTCCCGCCACTCTACCATGAAATCGACTAGAGCCTGGGATTTGATCGCGATTCTTGACTTGCAATCTAGGGAAAATGCTCCAAGTTCCACTACCCACTTTGAAATCCTTCCTATGGCATCCCGATTGTGGACAATCTCGCCCAGGGGGAAGTTAGTAATGACGGAGATCTTGTGTTCCTAGAAGTAGTGTTGCAGCTTCCGCGAGGTGAGTAGTATGGCATATAGCAGTTTCTGGACCGGTGGATACCTGGTCTTGGAATCTGAGAGTACTTCACTGACGAAATAGAAGGGCCTCTGTACTTTGTATACATGGCTGGATTCTGATCTTTCGACTACTATTGCTGTACTTACGACATTAGTAGTTGCAGCGATGTACAACAGCAAGTCTTCATTGGGGCTAGGCACCGTGAGGACTGGTGGCTTTGACAGGATGTCCTTCAACTGCTGCAGGGCTTGGTCTGCCTCCTCGGTCCACTGGAAGTTGTCTTGCCGCTTGAGTAGTTTGAAGAAGGGAAGGCCCCATTATCCAAGTCTTGATATGAATCTATTGAGGGCTGCCATACACCCAGTCAGCTTCTGAACATCTTTGATGCTAGACGGAGCTTGCATATTTTTTATGATGGCGGATATCTTCTCAGGATTTGCTTCAATGCCTCTGTGGCTAATGATGAACCCGAGTAGTTTCCCAGATGGTATGCCAACGACACACTTTGTTGGCTTGAGCTTCCACCAAAATTTCCACAAACTAGCGAAGGTCTCCTCCAAGTCAGTGATGAGGTCATCTGGATTTCTGGTTTTGACTACCACGTCGTCCACGTACGCCTCACCATTGCGGTGTAGCTATTTCTAAAAGCACATCTGGATGGCGCGTTGATAGGTGGCGTCTGCATTCTTCAACCCAAAGGACATTGTGTAACAACTCTACCTTAATTAGGTATAGTTAAACTTAAGCAAGTCATTAGTCACTAAGTAGAGGAGGTGAAATGTCCAAATTACCCCTAAAAAGCTCTTTTTGGAGTTAAATAGAAAACTGGTGTTTCTGTTTACCAACTTAAATTTTTGCCCAAATAAGAGTTGTAAACTTTTAATTTC
The DNA here is from genome assembly GCF_005286985.2 of Setaria viridis. NCBI lineage: Eukaryota > Viridiplantae > Streptophyta > Magnoliopsida > Poales > Poaceae > Setaria > Setaria viridis. The sequence goes on from NC_048266.2 coordinate 11,034,093, forward strand.
AAACAACTTTTAGTAATAATACTTTGGCTAATTCGGAGTCGAAGAAGGTCAAAAACAAGAATCAAATCAGGAGTACATCAAAACCCTGCAAATGACCTAAGTCCTGGAATTCATGTTTTTCCTCAACTTTGCAACCTGTTATCTCACCATTCTATATCTAACCTCAAGTCAGACCTTTAATAGAAGTTGTAGTTCCTTAAGTGTGTTCCAACTTTGTTACACTGACCCAAGTCCAAATCACAACCCAACCTGCTCAAAAACTTGGTCAAAATCGTGTAAAACAGTCAACTCATCCTATTTGCATTCCAGCTCTAAGTCTGGAAAACATCCAGAGAACGCATCTTGGCGAGCTTGTTCCTCCTAAAAGCTGAACTAAACTCAAGAAAAGACCTTAAGAGAAGTTGGATTCTTAAGACTGAAGAACTTTTTCTTCAACTACACCCTGGCCTAATTCAATTGGGAAGCTACTCAAAATCTAAGCCAAATTTGGCCACAATGCTGAAAAACAGCAAAACTGGGATCTGCCTAAGTCCCCAAAGGCTGGCGTTTTGCCGAACTTCGCAACTCCATAGTTTCAAATTCATCTCGATTTCAAGCAAACTCCTTTTGTCAAGTTTGGAGCCGGATGTTTGGTCTACAAGTTTTACTTTGGGAGTTTCACGAGTTCTTTTGAAAAGTTTGGAGAAAAAGGCCCTAAAACCGGCCCTATTTGACTGCTCCGAGGAGCACCCCGCCCCACGCGCGCCCGGAGCGCGCCCGCACGTTCGCCCGTGCGCCGCCCGCCGCGTGGCCGCCGCCCACCGGTGAGCTCGTCGTCGCCCAACCGGCTACCGCGACAAGACCGCTCACGCGACCGGCTGCCCAATACGCGAGCGCGCTTATCCTGCTTCTGGCGTCACGCATCCCTTCGTCCCGTCCCAAGCAAGCTCCACCCGCCGGAGGACATCACGCCGCCACCTTGGACCGGCCAAGCTCCGACCGCCTATCGCCGCCCGGACAGCGACCGCAAGAGCGCCTTGCTTGCACACCCCAAATCCCCCAAGGCCAATACCAGGAAGATCCTATCCCGCGGTCTCCGCTCCCCGGCCAATGGTGCTGCCACCAATGGAGCTCCGGCCCGCAGCCCATCGAGCCCTCCGATCCTATCCGACCGCGCACGAAGCTCGGCCTCACTCCCCCACTCCTCCCTAGCCCTATAAAAGGACTTATGGCGCCGCCTACACCGCCCTCCACCACTTCCAGCGCGGCCACTCCCCTATTTTTCCAGCACCACCACTCGGGTCTCCTGTGGAACCCCCACCTTCGCACCGCCCCGCAACTTGCTGACACCACCGCTCGCTCCGCCGTACCACCGCGCACATCCCCGAGCTGCCCGTTGCCCTCCACGAGCCCCGCCGTTGCCGGAACTCCACTGGGACGCTGCCGCCGAAGCTGCCTCCCGTCCGCAAGCTGTTCCGCCACCACCGAGTCCGCGCCGCTGCCCTAACCGCCGCCAATCGACCCTAGGTGAGCCCGCGCTCCTCCCGGTAACTTGTTGCCCTGGCCCGAGCCTCACTTCGCCGGAATCGGGCGAAGATCGCCGCTAGCCACCAGGAGGACCTCTCTGTGTCTTTTACCATCTTTCAGGGGCCTTAGCGCAAGAACTAGGAACCGTTGCGCAATTAAACCTTAGACACAAGGGGTAGGTTGTAAGTTGTTTTCGGTTTATTGTTTTAAATCGGCAGAAAATAGGATAAAATTTGTAAATGCACCATAAATAGTAGAAAAATCAGAAAAATGCCAAACCACTTTTGTTGAACCTAGTGAACTGTCTAGTTTCATACAGAAATAATCTATAGTTTTATTTCTTGCTTAGGCCTTTTAAACAATAGTAAATCAAAGAAAAATGCTAAAAGGGTAAATCCAACTCTGTGGTGTAAGTTTCAGTGAGTAGAAACTCAGAAAAATACTTAGGGCTCTGGAGTAGAACTTTAAATCCCTATTTTAAACTTATATTGGAAATCTAGGGTTAAATCTTTCTTTGCATAAGTTTTAATCCAGAGCTGAGAAAAATGTAAAACCACTTGGAGTAGCTTAGTTTTGAAGTGCAGTTTGTAGGAAAAATATGGAACCTAGTAAGAAACAGAAGGAAACCCACCTTCCTTTTTAGAGCAAGTTAAATAGGAGAAAAATATGGGAAATAGTTATACTTCTCTAAAAATCATGAAAAATTCACCAAAGTCTCTGTAACATGCCTTCAATCCACTATTGAAGTTTCATCCTTAAAATCACTATAGGTTTGGAGATAAAAATAGTTAAGTGCATGCTACCCTTGGTGGTAAAATATTTTTAATTCTCTTTGTGATAATCCAATGGATCCCAAATTTTTATATTAACTCCTTGATGATACAAGTAAGGTGTTGTAATTTTTCTTAGTACCATATGTTACTGCTTGCTGGTGGAACCAAATTTTGCATAAGGAATCAGTTTAAGTGAATAAAGAAATGTAAGTCCTAATAAGCATAATGAGTAATTTTTGGAAGAGATAAAAAAATAACATTTAGAATTAAATAACTCTCCAAATGAACCCCAAACCACCCTAAAAGCAACCCCGCTTTCCTTGTGATACTCTAAGTTGTAAGAATCTTAAATGTGTACACAATCACCATCAAAGTCAACCTCGAGTTTAAACCACAACCCACCTTGCTTCATGAAGTTAATGAAGGTCGGCACCTTGTTTAGGTGAATGTGGCCGAAATGCAACTTTCATTCCAGCATGAGTCATGCCTTGCATCATTCGTGCAAAAGCATGGCCAAATCTGAACTCTTTGCATGTGCATGTCGTGTAGAAGCTAATATCGCTGACGGAACCTACGAGCTCCACCCTACGTTGGAAGAGGAAACCACCGTGGAGCTACGTCACACGGAAGTTGAGCCCGAGCTAGACCAAGACCCCGAAGACCCGCTAACTTTTCCTGAAGGCAAGCCTCGGAGCATATCCCAGTTTTCTAAACTTCTGCAATAATTTATGTTGATTATGATTGTGCATTTACGTTGTAGGAATTGATTGAAACCGTAGATGCATGAACTTAGTACCTTGTTTGAACACTAGTTGCTAAGGTCAAGTAGTTGTTGTGCTAAATAGGACTCGGTAAAAGTTGAGTGATTGTCTGTCACTCGCGACTTATAGGAATTGTTTGTTTACTCATTCTACAACCATAAGGATGATGGACGGGACCGGGAATGTTCCAATGTGGTGGTTTGCCCCGTCTGTCTAGTAATGAATTTGCTAAGGTCAAAACATGTCGGCGTTCGTGATCAAGTGTTTGAAAGTACTAATCTCATACCTAGTATGGGATAGGGAAGCCAAGTACTCCCTCCGTACTCGCAAAGGAAGTCATTTTGGACAGTGACACGATCTCCAAAGTATTACTTTGACTCCTTATTTTTATAAAAATATTTATCAAAAAGTGATATATGTATATTTTTATGAAAGTATTTTTCAAGACAAATCTATTTATATGGCTTTCACATTTCCAAACTCAACAACTTAAAAGTTATTCAATTCCCAATGTTTGACCCAAGCCTTGTCCAAAACGACTTCCTTTGCGAGTATGGAGGGAGTACGTGATTGAACTGGGGCATGGCTTATATTCCTGCTATCCTTGGAACGTTGTTCCCATGGTGCATCATACGGGTGCAAGTGCAGTCACAGTACGGCAAGAGGCCGGGACTATGGAGCATTGCATGCCAAAGGAAGTTTGGACCTGACACATGCCTAAGGGATCAATGGGGACGGCTGACAAATGAAGCGACCATTCGTGGTGCGCAGATGTCGTGAGATTAGGTTCGTCATGCATGGTTAATAAACTCGAATCGATTCGTCTGCCTCTCACAATTTGGGACTGCTTGATCGCTATTCTACACTGAGTAAAGATGGAACATAAGGATGTTAATCTTGATGCTTGGTCTTTAATTGTTTGGAAACAATGCTTGCTTAGTATAAGCTGCTAATCTAGACTGGTTAATGAATTTAGAACTTGAGCTAAAATATTGAAAGTAAGGACCAACTTTAGGCGCTTTTGGCAAAACAAACCCACAGCCAAAAAGCCTTGCATGTCTAGGAGTTGGTGAAAAAGTTATCACCTGTCGGGTCAGTCTTACTGAGTACTAGTTGCTCAGCCTTGCTTGTGGCTACATTTTCAGGGAAGTGCTGAGCATGAGGAAATGGTTGCCAGCTTGACTTGGCCGACCCAGCTTCCTTCGGGTTGGTCGGTCGAGTGGACACCTGCCTGAGACAGCGTGGATCAATGAAAGGGATATCATGGTCGACTTCGCCATAGTATTATGTATCGTCGTGTAGCTTCCGTTGTTTTACCTCTCCGTTGTTTACAACCTTGCAAACTTGCTTGATTTTCAAAACTTTGATGTAATAAATTGTTGAACTATATTAACGTGATGGGAATGTTGTAATATCTGTACCACTCACCTTCGTGTGAGCAATGCTTCTCGATCCTGAGTAAGTGTTTTATCGGATGAAATCCGATGGATGACCAAGTTGACTTGGTTAAAGTGCCTAATCGCGTGTCAGGCGACTTAAGTACATTTTAGTCAAGTGAATTTGGGCAGTTCCGCCACACATCGTTGTATAGCAGAAAGCTCTATAAGAGGTGATAAACGCGGTCTTGGCCTGGTCTTCTACCTTGAGAGCTATCTGGTGGTACCCTGAGTAGCAATCTAGGAAACAGAGTAGTGCGCATCCAGCAATGGAGTCGATGACTTGATCGATCCTTGGGAGCCCGAAGGGGTCCTTTCAACAGTGCTTGTTGAGATCCGTATAATCAACACACATCCTCCACTTGTTGTTATTCTTCTTTCAAACCAGGATGGGATTAGCGAGCCACTTAGGATGGTAGACTTCTTTTATGAAACCCGACGCGAGTAATTTTGCAAACTTTTTCTTGATGGCTTCCCTTCTGTCCTGGGCAAATCGTTGTAGTTGTTGTCTCTTTGGAGTAGCTTTTGGATCCACATTTAGTGAGTGCTCAATTAGCTCCTTGAGCACACCTGGCCTGTCTATTGGTTTCCACACAAAGATGTCTCGGTTGGACCGAAGGAAGCTGACAAGCACGCTTTCCTATTTATGATCCAGCCCTAAATCGATCTGGGCTGCCTTGGAGGTGTTGCCGATCTCGAGGTCAATGGATTTGATGTCCATGTTGCTTGCCGGCTTGACCTTGGTAGCCCCCGACTTGTTCTCTGGAATTTTGAGTTCGACCGGGAAGGGCTTCTTTGAGGCAGCGAAAACTTGCTACATTGAATTGGGCACTTGAGAAGTCGTGGCTAACTTGACAACTTATGTGTCGTACTTGTATGACCTCTTCAAATCTCCATGGAGGGAGAGAACTCCCTTGGGTCCCGGCATCTTGAGTACTAAGTACACATAATATGGGATGGCCATGAATTTGGCCAATGCTGGTCTTCCGAGGATGGCATAATAAGAAGTCTCAAAATCCGCCACCTCAAACCAGATGTACTCTGTTCGGTTATGCTCGTTGGTCCTGAAAGTAACTAGCAAGACTACTTGTCCGAGAGGTATAGCTGTGTTGCCTGGGACGATCCCATAGAAGGGAGAGTTCATCGGGGTAAGCATCTCCATGATGTTGAGGCCCATCTTCTTCAAAGTCTTGGCGAATAGGACGCTGAGGCCGCTGCCGCCGTCGATGAGTACCTTGGTGTGCCTGGAGCCAGCAACAATCAGGTCCAGGACGAGAGGCAATCGTCCTGGTTCTGAGAAATTAATCCACTGATCTTTCCTAGAGAAGGTGTAGCAGTCTCAATGGTCATAATCTCCCGTAGCACTAGCTTTTGGGACCGCTTTGAGGCGGTACCAGGTATTCTGCCGAAGATGACGTTGATAGTCTTGGACGGGGTCTGGAACTTGCCGTTGCCGTTCTCATCTTCGTCTTCCTTGGTTTTTCCTTTATCATTGGTACCTGATGGCTCTAGCAAGTCCTTCATTACTCTGCGTAGGCTATAGCAATCTATCGCAGCGTGTTTGTGGTGAGGATGCCGCGGGCACTATTTTTTCAAGAGCTCGCTGAAAGCGGGACTGACTTGACTTCTACCACCTCCTTTCTTGGACAATTGAGATGTTGCCATGACAGTATTGTCTGGCTTGTGCTTGCGGTTGTGACCTCCCGAGTAGTTATTGTCGGTGTTTTAGACCGGCAACCCGCCTAGGGGGTACCCTAGGAGGTCTTTTGTGCGGTAAGGATCGTCGAGAATCAAGGAATCAATGGTGATGTAAGGAACACAATTTAGACAGGTTCGGGCCACTAGATTGCGTAATACCCTACGTCCTGTGTGTTGGTTTGTATTGATGAACTGGAGTCGTTGTTGAGGGGGGTCCCTACCCATCCTTATATACACGGGAGGGCAGGGTTACAAGTCTTGAGTCCTAGTCGGGTATTATTACAGAGTTCTACTCGGTAAGGCCCGAGTAGTTTTCCATAAACATACTTGACTAGTCCGAGTGGGATACGCCTATCCCTTGTTCTGATCGTGTCCGAGTACGCCCCTTAGTGGGCCGTCCAAGGTCTACTCGTGGGCCTGGGGTGTATGCCCGACAAGCCCCCGAGTACTTTGTAGTCGTGCGCCACAGTCTTGGGCACTACGGGCACTATCCGAGTAGCTAGTCGTAGAGTTTGCAGACCGAAGTGCTCGAGTACTGTCACGTGGCTAAAAGGTACTCTTTTTGTTCTTTCGAGTTGCTTATGTTCCGAGATTTTATATGGTAGTGCGATGTCAATCGCACTCCATATGGAGTAGCCCCCGAGCCTTAGGTTGAGTCAAAGAGTCAGGCTTAGGGTCAAACCAGTCTTTTGTTTGTTTTACCCTTGGCAGTCTTTGAAAAAAGAAAAAACCGACCAACAGGTACGGTACCCGCAGCCCCCGAGCACATAGGCCATCTCTGTCGTTGAAGTGGTCAGCAGTCCATTGAAAAGAGTAGCCGTTGAGTGTTTAAGGCGATTAATCTGCAATTAATCTGTTAGAATCCGTCCATTGCGCAACCGACGCGTGGAAGCCGGAGCTGGCGGAGATAAAACTGGAAGGCCCCCTTTCGGTTGTTTTTACGCCGCACGGTAATCAGATCTGATTATCTTCCTCCCCTGTCTTCCTGTTCCACACTTGCGCCGCCGCCAGTGCTGCTGCCGCCATTGCCGCCCTTTGAGAGAGATCCAAGTGAGAGTGTCGTTCTAGCTTGAGATTGAGTCCGTCGAATGCGCACCAAGAAGATGGGAAAGAAACTCGAGAAGATTCAGGGCAAGGCTCCGGCAACGGGCAAGGCAAAATCCAAGAAGGGGAAAGAGCTGGTGCTGCCAGCGCCGAAGGTGGGGCCGACGAACCAGACTGCGCCGCCACCGCCTGGAGCGACGTGGCAACATTCAGTGATGAAGGAGGAAGCCGTGAAAGCATTAGTCGATGCAAAGCTTCTGCAGCCAAAGGAGATTCTTGAGTGGCGCCCCGCATTTCCAAATGCGTGACAATTTGAGGAACATCCAGGCGAGACCGTGATGCTTGCGCACTTTGTGGAGAGGGGGTTGGTAGTGCCCACCTCCGACTTCTTCAGAGGTATTCTCGACTACTATAAGCTTGAACTTGTGCATTTGAACCCCAATGGTGTACTGCATATGTCAATATTTGTACACCTCTATGAAGTGTATTTGGGAGTTCCTCCAAGTCTCGAGTTGTTTAGGAAACTGTTCCGCTGTAAGCCACAGCCAAGTGTCCATAGAACCGAAGTCTTTGGAGGCGCTGGGTTCCAACTCAGGAACTCGGGCGCATACATTGAGTACAGCTTGACTGACTCCCATGGGGAGTAGAAGAAAAGGTGGTTCTACATTGGGAACCATAATCCTCGATTGCCTGTGGTGACTGGTCACGCGCCCAAGCACGCAGAGAATTGGGTGAGCCAACCCAAAGACACCCCCGAGCTCGATCACATGATGCAGCAGATTAGCAAGTTGAAGGCACTCGGTCTGACTGGAATCAATGTGGCGGCCAGCTTTCTGAAGAGAAGGGTCCAGCCGCTTCAACAACGGGCTCACTCGGGAAGTGAGTACGCAGGTCTTAAGGATCCATCACGTATGTCCGATGAGGATATATCCGATGATGATGTAGAGGCGTTGCTGGCCAAGTTATTTAGGAACTATCAGGGAGTGCCAGTAATCCCTGCGGACCTTCGTCAGTGTGACGCCTGGTATGAGCTATAAGTGGTATGTCTTTGCACTTGACTTGTACTTTTTCACTTGTGATATTTGTTGTTAATATCGACTTTTTTTGGTAGTCCCGAGTTCTTGCCGGCTATTTGGCGCAGTTGGAAGAAGAATCAAAAACTGTTGCCGAGGAGTCAGAGGATGAACCCCCTCCTCCTGCCAAGAAGCGCAGAGTAGTCTGCAAGATGTCTGCGGCTAAGTCTGCTTCAACCCCTGAGAAGTCTTGGGGTACCAAGGTGTGTAGTCGTGAACTTATCTATAGCTGATAATTTTGAACTTGTTATGGCTAATTCGTCTTGTTCATAAAGGCTGTCGACACGGCCCTTGGTGATGATGAGGCTGCCTCTGGAGAAGTAGTCGTGGCCAACCCGGATGTTGGTAATGTATCTGTTGACATGGTGCTAAAGAAGGTGCCATCAATAGAAGTTGGAGTAGCCCCCGAGCTATCCGCACCGGCTCCGTCGGCTGCCATGCTGCCCGTTACTGACCAGGCGGTCCTGGGATTGCCCGCTGGATCACCGGGTGTTGCAAAGGAAGTGTCGCCAGTACTCGCTACTGGTTCTTTGCCGTCCAGTGTGCTCGCCAGTGGTAAGTGTTTTGCCCAAGCTAGTTTCGTTTGTCTGAGTTGAATTGTAGTCTCGACTTTTCGCTTTACAGGTCTTGGCGAGAAGACGGTGTCGACGGCTGTTCCTGCGGCGCCAACTACTCGACCACCTGTTGTCGAGAAGAAACATGTGCGATTTCCGCCACGCTCGACCCGGTGAGCTTGCTTACCCGGTGTATATCTTTAAGTTGTCTTGAAGTCGTATAATGACTTTTCTTGATGCAGGGATAAGGAGGAAACTATCCCTGTGGAGACAGGGGTAGAGTCGGATCCCCCAACTACATTATCTGCTCCTTTAGAGGATTTAATTGTTGAGGAGGTACCCGAAGTTGACGCCAGTCATCTTGGAGCTACTATGTCGATGCTTCAAGACGTCATCCGTTCGGTGGAGGTTCCCGCCGCTGCATCGGGTTCAGGATGTGCTGCCTTATCAACATCCACTGGCGGATCGCTAGCCGTAGTAGGTGTTGAAAAAGCCAAAGAGGCGACTGCTCCAGGTATGTTTCTGTAGTCGTGTTATTGTAGTCATAGCAGGCAGTTGACTGATGATAAATGTTGTAGGTGCCATTTTGGGTACAGCTCCTCATCTTGCAGAGAGTACTCAAAAACCGATGTGTTGACGCCGGATTTCGTCATCAGTAGAATCGGCGTCAAAGAGGAAAGAAATCGAAGGAATACAGATGGGAATCGGTCAAAAGGTGCTACAGTATGGAATCGGTCAAGTGGCTTTTACTTCGCTTCAGGTTCCCAATCGGCAGCCCTTTGCTGATAAGAAATCGGCCGATCAGGAAGGAGGACTAAAGTGGGCCTGTATGGGCTTGGTTAGGTGGAAAGATAAGGTGGAGTTCAACCCACGAAGCGTGGGGTAGTTAGTTTAACACGGATTGTGCTTGTAGATATTTGTTTTCTGTTTGAATTAGAGATAGAGTTCTACTCGGTTAAGAAAGATTATTTGTGCGGGGCTATAAATAGCTATCTTTGTAAATCTGTAACACAACAATCAATCAATACAACAAGTTACTTTATCCTTCGTACTACTTTCAAGCAGGCGACTTCGCCATCGTTTTTTTCTTCTCACGAGTTCGTGCGGGTTGGCAGGGCTGCATCATCTTGATCTCCGGCCGATTCTGTAAGTTCCGCTTATCGAGTAATATCTAAGCTTTAACTTCCGGCGCATCGCTGTTGTTTCGTTTAGATTTATTCACCAGTTATCGATATCAACTAGATTCATAGGTTTTTACCTGTTTTTCTAGCTTTTATCACCAGTTATCCTGCTAGGAATCGGTAGTATCGGTTTTTATTACCTTCTGTTGTTAGATCCGTTCGTTGCCGATTAGATCTTTTCCTAGTGCTATTTTCATAAGCTTTGTACCGATTGCTTTAGTATTTTTCTGTCTACAAGGCTATAAGGATCGCGCTATCTTGTAGCCGATTTCTCTACCACAGTAAATCGGCCGATCTGCCGATTAGCTCTCTCGATCGGAAACTTAGCCGATCGTAGTTACTGAATTTGACACGTGTTCTTCCTTGCCAATCAACAGGTCAGATTGGCTGGCACGCCGCGCGAACCGCACCAGGGCATTCACCCGAACAGGAGCTAAGCAGATTCTCCCGGGTCGTGTGTCGGCCGCTGGACCGATTTCTAGCGCCAACACACTTTTGGCACGCCCAGTGGGACCATTACAACCGCTGTCATGTCGAAAGCTGCTGAAGTCACCGAAGATAACGTCATCGAAGTAACGGAAGCAGATCTAAAGGACGATCAAAGAGAAGATCTGAATCAGTATTTGGAGCAAGTCCGGAAAACTTGCTTGAAATCCTTCAGTCGTTCCAGGAGCGGGGAAACTGTTAAGAAGTCTCCTTTTTCTACTCCCCGCCAGATTACGATTTCAGAAGATTCGGACAAAATGTCCGATATGATTCAACAATCTCTTCATCACGCCTTCATCAACCAGTCCTCGGTACTTTCAAACATGGTACATAATGCTGTTGTCAACTCCTTCGCCGGAGGTATACCACAGGGATACAGGGGGCCTACGTATTTTCAGCCGATTCCACCAAATCAGGCTTATCAGGCTTCTCAGCCGATCCAATCCTCCGTCGGAGGGATCGGTGCCTCTACGTCATCAGCTCCTTTGGGATACGGAGGAGTCGGTGCCTCTACGTCGTCAACTCCTTTGGGATACGGCTCCGTCCAGCCGTCCACTACACCACTCCCTCCAGTCATCCCTTTACCCTGGGGGGCACCTTTAAACACGACCGGTTTGAATCAATCGGTCAGCCAAGGGAATCCTCTGTTCCAGACACCTTCCCAAACGGCCACTCGGCCGATCATACCACCATACCAACCTATCTCTCCAGAGGTCAACAAGACGTCAGAGCTCATGCTATATGATGAAACAAGTGGTGCCTACAAGCAGCCGTCCTTTACTACACCGCCGGCTTATACTCAGATACCACCTTTTCACCAATCCCCTTTTATTCAACCTCCGATTTATCAACACGTGCCGATTCCGCCGCCAGCTATTCCTCAGCAACAACCAGATTGGGCGGCGCAAATCGCGGAAGTGACGCAAGAACAATTCGGCTTGAAGCCGAAGGTTCAAACTTATACTTACAGAACACCATACCCATCTACATATGACTTGTTGCCGTTTCCCCATCGGTACAAAGTCCCGGATTTTACTAAATTTTCCGGAATGGATGATACTTCTACCGTAGAACATGTGAATAGATTCATCATCCAATGCGGCGAAGCAGCTACGCAAGATGCCCTGCGGGTACGGTTGTTCTCGTCATCTTTGTCCGGATCGGCTTTCCAGTGGTTCACCACTTTACCACCAAACTCGATTATCACATGGGCCGATCTAGAGAGGCAATTTCACAAGTACTTCTATGCTGGAGTCCACGAAATGAAGTTGTCCGATTTGACTAGCCTCCGGCAACGAAGTGATGAGCCGATACCCTCGTACATACAGAGGTTTCGGGAAATCAGAAACAAGTGCTACTCCTTGGCTCTAACTGATGCACAGTTGGCCGATATAGCCTTCCAAGGCCTACTGCCACACATCAGGGAGAAATATGCGTCACAAGAGTTCGAGAGCCTAAGCCAAATTGTCCACCGATTGTCCGGACAAGAAGTGCGTCCATTTGACCCAAGGAGGAATTTCCAAAAGAAAGTAGCATTCCTGGAAGAAGTAGAGGATGAAGATGACGCCGAAATCGGACTTGCAGAGTGGATTAAGGGAAAGAAGCCAATATCATGCCCATTCGGCAAAAAGGAGCCGGAAGCATTCGGTTTCGATACCACTAAAGCTGACAAAATATTTGACCTTCTACTCCAGGAAGGACAGATTAAACTCTCACCTTACCACACGATTCCCTCTGCCGAGCAGTTGAAGAAGATGAAGTATTGCAAATGGCACAATGCCATGTCACATGATACCAATGAGTGCAAAATCTTCAGACAACAAATACAGTCGGCCATTGAACAGGGCAGACTCAAGTTTGAAGTGCCGGCAAAACCGGCCAAACCAATGAAGATTGATCAGCATCCGTTTCCTACCAACATGGTGGATACGGGTAAGAATCCCCTCCAAACGAAGGTGCTGACATCCGAATCAGCAAAAAAGAGTGGCGCTATCGATCCCAGGAATCAAGTCACGTCTGAAGACATCAAGGGGAAGCGACGGATGGAGGCCGATGACGATGAGCCAGAAGGACCACGCATTACCTCCCAGTTCCTACTCCGAAAATACCAGCGCCAACATGAACGATCAAGGTCCCGAGAGGAAGCAATACGTCGGCACGAGGAACATTGGAGATGCCCATTCTTCATCCACTGTTGGGAAAATAACCTCAGACTTCCATCAGCTGATACGTGCCCAGAGTGCAACGGCCCCTATCGAAACAATCGGCCGTTCACAAGGTCTCGCTCTAGAGACGGAAGGCCAGAACCGATCAGCAGGAATCGGCGAATTTCAGATGATCAACGCCTTTCCATGCGTGATCGGCTGGGGGGCAGAAGCGACCGATATGATCGGTCAGAAGGAAGAGGCCATGAAAGGCAGGGGGGCAGAACCGATCACCACGATCAATCAAGTAGCAAAACCAGCGTTCACAGCCGGCTCGAAAACATGGCCGATGCGCGGGTAACAGACGAGAACCCGTTAGGACGCGAACCAGAATGGGAACGCGCCGGGAAAGAAGGGAGGCCAATAAACCCCAGATGGTGCCCCGACGGTTTAACCAAATCACAAAAACGGAGAATCCAACGCCTCCGCCAATGGGAACAGCAAGAAGAAGAGGGCACGATGAACAAAAAGCAAGAAAGGCCTCGGGTGTGGCGCCCCAAGAGAAGCGACAAAGGCAACGACGAGTCGGCGGGTGATGAATCGGCAGCTGAAATCGATATGGTTTTCATATTGCCGATGGAGTTCATGACCCCCGCCGATCAACAAGATGTGTCGGCAATGGAGAAACAAACAGCAAGGTTGGTTTTAGAACCGATGATGGCCACGTTCGAAAAACCCGAAGATGACGAACGACAACATATGAAGGCGTTGTTCCTTAAAGGGCATGTTGACGGTCGCCCCCTCACTAAATTGATGGTCGACGGGGGAGCTGCCGTCAACATCATGCCATATGCTGTACTCCGAAAGCTGGGAAAAAGCGACGACGACCTGACCAGGACCGACATGATGCTCAAGGACTTCGAAGGCAAGGTGTCAAACGCTCGCGGTGCCCTCTGCGTCGACCTCACCATCGGCAGTAAGACCCTTCCTACCACATTTTTCGTCATTAACGGCAAAGGGTCCTATAATATGCTTCTTGGTCGAGACTGGATACACGCAAACTGCTGCATCCCATCAACTATGCATCAATGCCTTGTACAATGGATCGGCGATAACATCGAAGTGGTCAAAGCCGACTCCGCGTACAGCATCGCAGCAGCCGACGCACAACATTGGAGCTGCGAAACTGTCAGGTGCATATCAGGTAGGGTGTGGGAAACCGATTTCCTGAAGGTCACCGATTTTGGCCTACAGCCGATCCGAGCAGTCGGCTCCGAAGAAGCGCAATAAATGGATCAGTTCGCCAGAGAAGACGGGAAGCTGGGACACGGATTCACGTCGGCCGATTCTTTAGAGATGGTAGATTTAGGTGACGGGACCAAACCAAGGCCGACTTTCATTAGTGCAAATTTAGATCCGGAGTACAAGTGTAAATTGACAAATTTATTAAGAGAATTCAAGGACTGTTTTGCGTGGGAATATCACGAGATGCCCGGATTAGATCGATCTATTGTTGAACATCGGCTACCCATAAAACCAGGGTATCGGCCGTACCAACAACCCGCACGACGATGCAATCCTAAAATTTTACCGGACATAAAAGCCGAAATAACTCGGTTAATTGAAGCAAAATTTATTCGGCAATGTCGTTACGCCGAGTGGATTTCTAATATCGTACCGGTGTATAAGAAAAACGGGAAGTTGCGCGTTTGCGTCGATTTCAGAAATCTTAATCAGGCCACACCGATGGATGGTTACCCCATGCCTACGGCCGATGTACTGATCGACGCCGCCGCAGGGCACAAAATTATTAGCTTCATGGATGGGAACGCCGGATACAATCAAATACTTATGGCCGAAGAGGATATACCCAAAACGGCTTTCAGATGTCCAGGCCATCTCGGTCTGTTCGAGTGGGTGGTGATGACTTTCGGTTTGAAAAATGCTGGTGCTACATATCAGAGGGCCATGAACTATATTTTTCACAAGCTCATCGGTCTACTGGTGGAGATCTACATCGACGACGTTGTGGTCAAGTCCAAAAGCCACGAGGAACACCTAGCCGATTTGCGAAGGGTCCTAGAGTGTACCAAAAAACATGGTCTTAAGATGAATCCCAACAAATGCGCTTTCGGCGTCTCCGCCGGACAGTTCTTAGGATTCATGGTGCACGAACGAGGCATTGAAGTCAATCAGAAGACCATAGCGGCTATCAACAAAGTCGTCGCCCCACAAAACAAAACTGAGCTACAGTCTCTAATCGGCAAGGTAAACTTCATCAGAAGATTTATATCTAATCTATCTGGACGGATTCAGGCGTTCACACCACTTCTAAAGTTGAAGCCAGACCAGGAGTTTATATGGGGAGAAGAACAACGCAAGGCGTTAGAAGACATCAAGCGGTACCTGGTCTCGCCCCCAGTCCTGGTTCCTCCTCAAACGGGTAAGCCGTTTAAACTATATTTATCAGCCGATGACAAAGCCATTGGGTCGGCTCTAGTCCAAGAGTTTGAAGGCAAAGAACGGGTAATTTATTACGTTAGTAGAAGACTCCTGGATGCTGAAACAAGATATCCTCCAGTAGAGCGTTTGTGTTTGTGTCTTTACTTCTCGTGTACCAAACTCAGACACTATCTACTGTCGGCAGAATGTATAGTCGTATGCAAAGATGATGTAGTGAAATACATGCTGTCACTGCCGATATTGAAAGGGAGAATCGGCAAATGGATTTTGGCTTTATCAGAATTCGACCTACGATACGAATCGGCAAAAGCCGTCAAGGGTCAAGTCATGGCCGATTTCGTTGCCCAACACTGTGGGCCAGAGATCACCTTCGTAGAACCAGCGCCTTGGCAGTTGTTTTTCGATGGGTCATCATGCGGAGCCGGATCGGGAATCGGCATCGTCCTCATATCGCCTCGGGGGGCAAGATATGATTTTTCTCTGCCGATAGAAACCGCCGCAACAAACAATCAAGCAGAATACAGAGCTGTATTAAAAGGCTTACGATTATTGAGAGAGATCAAGGCCGATTCTGTCGAGGTCTTCGGAGATTCGATGCTAATTGTGGATCAGCTAACCGGAAAAGCTGAGTGCAAAGATGATATATTGCGACTCCATCACGAAGATTGCTTACAACTGTTGAAAGAATTCAGATCGGCAGTAATCGAACACGTCCCAAGAGACCGCAACGAAGAAGCAAACAAGCTCGCTCAACATGCATCTGGGTATCGGCCAATTCTGGGCGCCATGGCCTTAGAGCTTGCAGCTGATGATTGGCGTAAGGAAATTGCCGATTACCTAAAAGATCCTTCCAGAAAGGTGGAGCGACGAGTGCGTTTTCATGCTACCAAATACGTGCTGCTCGAAGATGATCTGTTCTACCGAACGATCGATGGTGTTCTTCTTAAATGCCTTGGAACAGAAGAAGCCAAGACTCTAATGGGAGAAATCCATGAAGGGGTGTGCGGGGCTCATCAATCAGCACATAAGATGAAGTGGATGATCAGAAACAATGGGTACTATTGGCCTACGATCCTGGAAGATTGTTTCAAATATTATAAGGGTTGTCAGGAGTGTCAAAAGTTTGGAGATATCCAGCGTGCACCCGCATCGGCCATGAATCCCATCATCAAACCGTGGCCGTTCAGAGGATGGGGAATAGACCTTATCGGCCAAATTTATCCGCCATCAAGCAAGGGGCACAAATTTATTCTGGTCGCCACCGATTATTTCACCAAATGGGTGGAGGCAATCCCACTAAGGAATGTGACTTCGGCTATCATGGCCGATTTCGTAAGGGATCACATCGTCTACCGATTCGGTATCCCTCAAACTATAACGACCGATCAAGGAACAATGTTTACATCGGGAGAATTTGAGGGATTTACGACCGATATGGGCATCAAGCTGCTGAATTCGTCTCCGTATTACGCTCAAGCCAATGGTCAGGCAGAATCTTCCAACAAAGGAATAATCAAGTTGATCAAGAGGAAGATTGAAGAATGCCCTAAGAAGTGGCACTTATGTTTGACCGAAGCCCTATGGGCATACAGAATGGCCTGTCACGGGGCTACCAAGTTATCCCCCTACCAGTTGGTATACGGTCATGATGCAGTGCTTCCATGGGAGTCAAGGGCAGGATCAAGGCGCATTTCACTGCAAGACCAATTGTCGGCCGATGACTACTCGGCTTTGATGAAGGAAGAACTTGATGACTTGGCCGGCCAACGACTGAGAGCTCTAATAAGCATCGAAGAGAACAAAAAAAGAGTGGCCAGGTGGTATGATAAAAAGGTCAAAATCAAACAGTTCTCCCCTGGAGATTTGGTATGGAAGTTGGTACTACCGATCGGGTCGAAAGATCCTAAATTCGGCAAATGGTCTCCTACCTGGGAAGGGCCGTATAGAATCGGCAGATGCGCCCCAGGGAATGCATATATTTTGGAAACAACAGAGGGGGAAGAATTCACTAGGGCTCTGAATGGGAGATATTTAAAAAGATATTACCCAAGTATATGGGTCGGGGCCTAAGGGAATAAACACAGCCAAATATGACCGACACAACTCGGTTTTGAGATTCATATGAAATCGACTAGAATGGCCGATTACGTTCATAATGGCCGATTATATTCATTCGGGTCGATTACATTCGGTGCGGGCGACCGATTACATGGCCGACAAAGCACTAAGTCGCCCTTAGAATAAAAATACAGCAACTAATTATTCTTGCTCTTATGCTCCCTCTCAGCCCGACCCAACTCTATCATGAGTCGAATGTATTCTTCTTCTACGGCCTTCATTGAACTCTCTGCTTCGACTTGACGGGGGAGATCTACGGGAAGGCGCGAAGCCTCCGCCGCCGCCAGAGCGACGGGCCGAGGAAGCATGCGGACCCTATCGGTGGAAGGCCGCAGGTTCTGAGGGAATGGACGAACTCTATCGGCAGGAAGCCGCGGGTCGCCGATCCTTTCCAGGAAGTCCACGATCGTGCAGGTCGTCGAGGTGATGTCACCACCAGGAACGGTACGGCGATGACCCCTCATGGCTCGAAGCATATGGTAATGCTCGTCCACTACGGCCTCCAGGACTACCCGAGCTTCCGCGGTGATATGATCTTGGAGCTCCGCCTGATGAGTTAAAATCAGAACTTTGTCATCCGGAGTCAGAGGGTCCTCGGAATGTAGGCACTCGATAGCGCGCACAAGCTCCGGACTAAGGTGTTGAGGCTGAAAACAGAGAGGAAATGAGTTAGCGCATTCACTTCCCAAGATCTGTAAGGAGAAGGCGAAGCGTCACCTGGTCGACGGAAGAAGACGACGATGAAGCCATAACAAAGTGGTTGTGCCGATGAGAGGAAGAGGAGAAATGAGATGGAAGCCAAAATCAGTGTTATCGGAGAGGAAGCGCCGGGGTCGATATTTATGGGGGAATACAATAAAATCTGATGAGGCCACGTCCCATCGGTAATAAGGAAGGCAGTAAATAGAAGCATCATGAAAGGTCAGTCAAAGACGGCAGTAAATGTTCGTACAAAACGGTCAGTGTTTTACAGATTACCCAAAAGGGTATCGATAGCCGTGACGGCCCGACGTCGGATCTGATCGGCAGAGTCGAGAACCCGTTGGTCTTCTTCTGCCGATCCAGGGACTTCCGATACGGTGCGGTGGAGCCTCAGAGCTTCCTGAGCAAGACGCTGCCTCTCCCGTGTCAAATCGGCAATAGCCGAAGGTAATTCTTGAAGTCTGCTCTCTTCGGCGCTGATGGCTTTGGTCACTTGTTCCATCTCTTTGGCAAGGTCCGCCCTCCGTCGTTTGAGGCGATCTATTTCACTAATGATCGCCGGCCGTGAATCTTCCAAGACATGGATCCGCCGATTCGCTTCTTGAGCCTGGTGCTTGAAAGCATCTTCATCTTCACGGATCTTGGCCAGTTTCGCGCGATCGGCCATATGACGAAGGGCTCTAAAAACGGGAATCCTCATAGACTCAATAAAAGCCGCCGGTGCCAACGCCTCTTCCGCTTCCTCTGGTACGCGTCCGCTGACGTCACTAAAAAGCTGCCGAATCGGCGAAGCATCTTCTACCAATCGGCCGATATCCCCTTGAAGGAGGGATCGGATGTTGATAAGCTTAGCCCGGACATCGTCAGGGACGGAGCTTAAGGCGACTTGGCGAGAAGAAGTCTCCTCATCATCAGAGAGAGCGACCGCGAAAGAGAAGAGACTGTTGTTGGGAGAGTCTTGTTCCTGGGAAGAGTAAAGAAAAAGGGGTAAATCGGCAGGGGAGCAGAGTAAATCGGCTGGTGAGGCTAGTTCAGAAACTTACCATCTTAAAACGGATTTCCTCGTGCTGCGCTTGTAGAGCCGTTGTACCTTGTTCAGTGACCTGAGTCATAGGTTCATCCGATGAAGAAGACTCTACGACAATCGGCACTGTGCTCGGACCGGCTCCCTGGGAAGGAATCGGTTGTCGAGAGACGCTTGGTGTGCCGATGGTCTGCGTCGAAGGATCGTTTAAACGTGTTATGCAAATATTCAAAGGAAGACCATAGGATAAGTACTGTACCTCAATGGATGAAGGCAGGGGCGTGTTGGCCTTCGGCCGAGTTGGTGCTGACTGCGGTATTTCCATAGAAGAATCCTGAGAAGCACAAAGAGTTGACAAGAGTAAGTACCGAGTTGACAAATCGGAAGAGATAAAGGCTTAAACTCACTTGTAAAGCTTCCAGCAGTAGTGAGGCGGCTGCCGCTCCGGCTTGTGTAATGGCTTGAGTATCAGTACTTTGCGTGGCCGGGAGCGGTGCAGTCAAGATTTCTGCCGATGCGGGTACAGGAGGGTCCGCCGATTCCATACGAGCCCGAATTCGGCGACTGGTTTTCTTGACGACCTTCTTCTGAACTCTCTTCGATCGGCCAGTAATCATATCGACCGATGGAGCGTCGTAGCCGATGAGAGGGTAAGTGGTGTATGGATAACTCTCTATTAGCCGACCACTGCGGCTGTGCGTGGGAGGGGCTTGATTCCCAGCCTAAAGGAGAAATGAAATCATTAAGTGCTCAAATTATGGTGAAAAGAGTACAGTCAGTGATCAGAAATACCTCGGCGTTGGGGTCAATGTTGGATGGATCCAGAAGGTTGCAGTACGCCGATGCTGAATTGCAGAATAAGAATTGCTTCCATTCGGCCCACCAAAGCTTGAAAGGTTGGGTTGCAAATGGATATAATAGCCATTCATTCAAATTGATCGTACTGGAATCCGGAATTCGGTCTCGCAGCCGACAATAGTCCAGGCCAGATTTAAGTGCTTCTCTGAACTTGATTTGGCCCGCGAAGTACACTCGTATCGGCAGTTGACCCATGCCGAATTGCCGAGCAGCAGTAGATGGGTTGTAGAACTCATATGTGGGGGTATTTTTCCCCGAGAAGAAGTTGGCCGGTAAAAGTCCTGGTTTGATCAACTCTTCATAAAGACCTTCATCAAATCGGCCAGAAGTCGAGTCGAAGCAGGAGGGGAGCTCGAAGACTGGGATGTCTCGTTGGTATGGGAACCAGATAGTGGCGTCCTCATTGAATCCGTTATAAAAGCACCGAAAGTATTCGGCTACTTTTGTGGCAGAATATGCACAACCTGGAAAAGCTGACGCTGCTTCGCCATAAGACATACATCGGCGACGCTCTGTAGGGTCTTCTGCCGATTCAATATTGGGAAATGACATGCGGTCCACTGGCTGCCGAGTGATTTTGCCCATATAAAGGTTCAACCATAAGTTGACAAACCACCAAGGCCCACCTGGGTTGCCGATTGGTTCTCCTTTGGAAAGTTTTGTGCCGATTTGGTGGAGCATGTGGTATACGGCACCCAGAAGATGTTTCCCGAGAGGGATGCGGCTTCCTTTGGACAGTGCCTCGGCTAAAGACTGGGTGTTGGTTGTTGGGCCGGCGGCTCTTCCACAGAAGAAGTGTTTTTCGAGCCACATTAACAGGAAAGCGGTGTGTTCCCTGTTATCAACAGTACCGGTCTTCTGGTTTTCGCTAAGAAAGCCCTTCCAGCCGCCGATTCCTCTTGTGTCCAGCCGATGCGACGGAACGTTCAGAAGTTGATAAGGCGTGTCAGGGGAGGATACATCTAAGCCAGTCAAGAGGACCACATCGGCCAGGGTGGGGGTCATAGGACCATGACCAAATAAAAATGCATTAAGGGCGTCAGACCAAAAATAGGAAGCTGCCATCACCAGCGGCTCATTTTTCTCCATTTGCGACATAGAAAGGTTGATGCATTGGCCGATTTTGAGCTCATCCCATGAAACGCTCCTTGATGCGGCCACCCGTTGGTACCATTCCCTCCAACCAGGGGTTTCATTCGGCCAAGATCTAAAAGTACTTGCCCATTGATTCAAGTTCATATCAGACCGTTTGAAAGGTATACGGTCAGTTTCCGAATCTATAAGAATCGCTGGATCTGGGTTTCCCATAGGACCGAGACAAACAAGGCCGGGACTGTCCGTGAGTTGAATGGTAATTCTATCTCTAACTGCCTAAAAAAGGGAAAAGAGGGCATATGAATATAAGGAGTAAATCTAAAACATTGCCGATAAGGGGCGGATTCGGTATTTACCTCCGGGATAAAGTTCTGAGTAATCGGCGTAGCCGCCGACGTTGGCGCAGATGATGGGGCTGTGAGGGGAACCGCCATTGGGATTTCTGATGAAGCCCTTGCATCTGTTGAAGAAGTGACGACCGTCGCTACCTCCACCGGAGGAGTCGCCCCTGCAGCATCGCGTGCTGGGGGGTTGCTGGAAGGGGTCGCCATTGAAGGGAAAGGGGAAGAACTGATTGGAAGCTGAAACTGGAAGACTTCGGTGGCAAGATTGAAGAAAGAAAGAGGTGCGTGCGCCGGAGAAGAGATGTGGGCTTGAAGATGAGTTGCGGTGAAATGATATTTATAGGGTGCCTGAAAGAAGGGTAAAAATGGAATTTTCACCGCGCCGGCGCGTCAAGTTTTCGGGGTAGTGGCCGTCGTGGGCGCCCGTTTCAAAAAAAATTGCAATGATCAGCCAGGAGACCGCGAAACGGAAGGATATTTTCACTGCGGCCGTTTCGGAGGAGAAGTTATGAAGAATTTCGAAATAAAAGATTATGTTTTACTCCGAAACTGGGGGGCATGTGTTGACGCCGGATTTCGTCATCAGTAGAATCGGCGTCAAAGAGGAAAGAAATCGAAGGAATACAGATGGGAATCGGTCAAAAGGTGCTACAGTATGGAATCGGTCAAGTGGCTTTTACTTCGCTTCAGGTTCCCAATCGGCAGCCCTTTGCTGATAAGAAATCGGCCGATCAGGAAGGAGGACTAAAGTGGGCCTGTATGGGCTTGGTTAGGTGGAAAGATAAGGTGGAGTTCAACCCACGAAGCGTGGGGTAGTTAGTTTAACACGGATTGTGCTTGTAGATATTTGTTTTCTGTTTGAATTAGAGATAGAGTTCTACTCGGTTAAGAAAGATTATTTGTGCGGGGCTATAAATAGCTATCTTTGTAAATCTGTAACACAACAATCAATCAATACAACAAGTTACTTTATCCTTCGTACTACTTTCAAGCAGGCGACTTCGCCATCGTTTTTTTCTTCTCACGAGTTCGTGCGGGTTGGCAGGGCTGCATCATCTTGATCTCCGGCCGATTCTGTAAGTTCCGCTTATCGAGTAATATCTAAGCTTTAACTTCCGGCGCATCGCTGTTGTTTCGTTTAGATTTATTCACCAGTTATCGATATCAACTAGATTCATAGGTTTTTACCTGTTTTTCTAGCTTTTATCACCAGTTATCCTGCTAGGAATCGGTAGTATCGGTTTTTATTACCTTCTGTTGTTAGATCCGTTCGTTGCCGATTAGATCTTTTCCTAGTGCTATTTTCATAAGCTTTGTACCGATTGCTTTAGTATTTTTCTGTCTACAAGGCTATAAGGATCGCGCTATCTTGTAGCCGATTTCTCTACCACAGTAAATCGGCCGATCTGCCGATTAGCTCTCTCGATCGGAAACTTAGCCGATCGTAGTTACTGAATTTGACACGTGTTCTTCCTTGCCAATCAACAGGTCAGATTGGCTGGCACGCCGCGCGAACCGCACCAGGGCATTCACCCGAACAGGAGCTAAGCAGATTCTCCCGGGTCGTGTGTCGGCCGCTGGACCGATTTCTAGCGCCAACACGATGATTAGCCTGCCATCTGACTTGGAGTTCCAGAAGGCCATCGATGTTTTTCGGAGCTTTCAGGTGAATTTCTGTTGAATATTCACCTGGACTGAGTAGCTATGAGGCTCTTAACTCACCATAGTACTTTGCATACTCGGACCCTTTCAGGAACGAAGTCATCAACTAGAGCAGGAGTGTGCCTGACTGACCGAAGCTCTGAGGGTTCACGAGGTTGGAGCAAAGTCTTTTGCTGTGGAACGTATGGATCACGCGGTCCTGCAGCAAAAACTTGAGAGCCGCTACAAGTCGCTGAACAAGAAGTATCAAGGTAAGTACTTTGCATACTCCGAGTATGTCCAATTGTAGCCAGCTGTTGTTGAACTTGTTTTGTCTTGTAGAGCTCAAGAAGCAAGAGGCGGCTGCAAGGAGCCAAGTCCTCGACTGGAGAAACACGCACGACCGAGTGGCAGATGAAGCTGAATGTCTTCGGGCTGCGGTGACAGAAGCGAAGGCTGCTTGCGAGCATCAGTGGGACAGGAAGATGCAGAATGGCGTGATGTTGGCCATGGCCATGGTGGCATGCAGAGATCATGCCCAGACCATGGGAAGACTCTGAGGCGAACTCCAGGAGCTAACTGTAGCAGCTGAAGACTTGGTGAACGCCATAGGCCCCGTGGAAGAAGGCGCAGGGCCGCAATCACTAGTCGAGCGATTGAAGGCTGCCCCGAGTAAAGTGGCGGGACTCTGCAAAGCTGTTTGCAAATAGGTCCTTGCAGTCGTGAAGACCTACTACCCGAGGGCAGACTTGGCGGCGGCTAGTGACGGCGTGGCTCGCAACTGCACAAAAGAAGCATATGCGCAGTACCTCAAGGAGGCGGAGCCTATTGCGTCGAAGATGTCAGAGTTTGTCTCTCCAGAAGAGCCTTGAGCTTTGCATGTACTCTTGTATTTGTGTCGAGTACTTTGAACAATATTTTGACAAATGAATGTTTGCCCATTTTCTTGTTGCGTGAAGTTTGTTGTCTTGCGAAGAGTAGTTTTACTCTATCTTGTCCGACCCAAAGTCCCGAGGTCAGCTAAGCCTGACCCTTTGGGGGGGAACTCCACCTCGCCTGACCCTGAGTCCTGGGGTCGGCTAAGCTTGTCTGCTTCACCCGACCCTGAGTCCTGGGGTCGGGTGCGCCCGACCCCTTTGAGGGTGGAAGCTCCGCCTCGCCCGACCCTAAGTCCTGGAGTCGGGTTCGCCCGACCCCTTTGAGGGTGGAAGCTCCGCCTCGCCCGACCCTAAGTCTTAGAGTTGGGTGTACCCAACCCATGAGCAGGGGGTCAGAATATTCCAAGCCCCCGTGATAATGGTGTGAGCGTAGGCCGCGCTTGGCTTGGAGTAGTTCCGAGTGTTGAGTAGTCATAATGCTGTCGAGTACTCTTCTTTTGAGGGACACGGGTGTACTGTACTCCTTTGTCCTTTATGGATGCATGGGTGTACTGTACTCTTTTGTTGTTAGTGGCATATGTACCATCATGTGGGCAGAGTCAGGAGTCGTCAGACTCATTGATCACGGGCGCATAGTAACTCTTGGGCAGGTGGTAGTTGCATCTTTCGGCTATAAATAGAGCCATTTAGAGAGCGAATCATACCAAGTTTCTGAGTGGGAATGGATTGCCTTCGGTTGCTTTTGTTTGAGTGTAGAGAGCCATCAAAGAGTGCACCGGTGCTAGAAGATTCCTCGTAGATTGAGGCCACCTTCCCTACACAGACTCCTGCGCACGTAGGGATAGCCGCGATGCTAGAAGAATCCTCGTAGGAGGTTTTGTCGCACGCCTCATCTTGCAGCTCGTGATCCAGTGGAGTACGCGCTGGAACTCGCGGGTGATGGGTGATGAGTGACGCGGTCTTTATCCCACTCTCTGAGAGGTGGAGGTGTAGCCGTAGAGTGGATTGGCTCCGCAAGGCTAGCAAAAGAGCAGCCTTGGTTCCCTCTAGGCGCGTCGTGCCAAATTCATCATTGCCGCTGTCAAGGCAGTGGCAATGCTAGAGTTCCTGGCATTGCCTTGGGTAGAGGACCTAGATATGGCTGTGTTTTGCGCAACTTCCTTGCGTGTGGGCCCTTCCCCTTGTAGTTGGCAGACCTGAGTGGCCTTGTGATATAGTAAAATCCTGAGGCTTAAATGCAGCCCGCCAGTAGGCAGTTGCTTGTAGTCTTCGTGTATTCCGAGTACTTGTACTCGTATGTAACCTGATGTATCTTCGGCTCAGTAAAGAAATACTTTACAGAAATTTTGTACCAGGGCAGTGATCCTTGTTGAGTTGATAACTCTTGTCAAAGCTGAGGTATCTTGAAGTCGGTAGTTGGGCAGTTAGCCCGAGTAGTCATCATGAGTTATTGCCTTGAAGCGATTACTCGGATGCTGCTATAGGTAATAGCGATAGAGATGTTCTATATTCCAAGAGTTTGGTACTTGTTCTCCTGAAAGCTCTTGGAGTCTGTAAGATCCAGGTCCTGTAACCTTTCATACAATGTAAGGACCTTCCCATGGTGAATTGAGTTTATGCAACCCTGACGTGTCTTGGATACGCTTAAGGACCATATCGCTCGAGTTGAAAGATCTTTCCTTGACGTTGCGGTCGTGGTAACGCCTTAAACCGTCAAGGTATCTGGCAGATTGCACTAGTGCTGCGCATCTTGTTTCTTCTAGATTGTCTATATCTGTTCGCCTTGTTTCTGTTGCCAGTTCTTCATCGTATTGTTCAACGGATGGTGATTGCCACATGATGTCAGCGGGTAGGATGGCTTCCAAGCCATATACGAGGAAATAGGGCGATAGCCCAGTAGTCTTGCACGGTTGGGTACGTAGGCCCCACAAAGTGTTAGGTAACTCTTTGAGCCATTTGCTGCCTTTGGTGTTGCCAACGTCATGTAGTCTTTTCTTCAGGGCGTCGAGTATCATGCCATTAGCACGCTCGACCTGCCCATTGGCTCGCGAATGAGCAACCGATACATAGCGGACGTCGATGCCGCTAGTCTCGCAATATTCCCAAAAGTCGTGATTATTGAAGTTTGACCCTAGGTCTGTGATAATCCTGTTGGGAAAACCGTAGCGGTGTACGATTTCATCCAAGAAGTCGAGGACCCGGTCTGCCTTGGGGCAAGTGACTGGTTTGACCTCGACCCACTTGGTGAATTTGTCGATGGCCACGAGTACTCGGTTGAATCCTCCTGGCGCAGTTGGTAACGGTCCTATCATGTCAAGCCCCCAGCAGGCAAACAGCCATGTTGGAGGTATTGTGACTAGCTTGTAGGCCGGTACATGTTGCTATTTTGTGAAGAATTGACAACCTTTGCATTTCCGAACTAGTTATTTAGCGTCGGCCAGAGCCATTGGCCAGTAGAAGCCTCCTCTGAAAGCTTTGCCAACTAGTGTCCTCGAGGAGGCGTGGTTGCCACAGATTCCTCTGTGAATTTTCTCTAGGATTTCTTGGCCGTCCTCTCTAGTGACGCACTTCATGAGTACTCCAGACGATGCACCTTTCCTATAGAGCTTGTCTTCAACTAGAACATAATTTTTTACTTGCTGGGAGATTTGCTCAGCTTTATTTTTGTCGGATGGTAGCTGGTGATCTTTGATGTAGTCGATGAAGGGTGTCCTCCAGTCGACTTCTATCATCATGACTTCACGAGAGACATCAGCAGTTGGGACCGCTGGTGTGGCGACTTGTTCGGATATGGATGGCTTGCGCAGTTCGAGTACAAAAATTCCTGCTGGAACTTCTGCACGAGTTGAGCCCATTTTGGATAAGACTACGGCGGCAACGTTGTTGTCGCGGACGATGTGATGAAATTCCAAGCCTGAGAACTTGTTTTCCAGTTTGCAGACTTCTTTGCAGTAAGCATCCATGTTGTCCTTGTTCCGGTCCCACTCATCATTGACCTGGTTTATAACGACTAGAGAGTCGTCGCACACCAGTAGTCGTTTGATGTCGAGGGAGATTGCAAGGCGAAGGCCGTGGAGTAGTGCTTCATACTCGGCTTCGTTATTAGATGCTTCCCAGAATATTTGCAGCACATACTTGAGTTGGTCTCCCCTGGGGGAGATGAGTAATACGCCTGCGCCGGCCCCTTCGAGTTTGAGGGATCCGTCAAAGTACATTACCTAGTGTTCTGGCCGTTCGACTGGTGTTGGCACTTGATTTTCAGTCCATTCAGCTACGAAGTCGACCAAAGCTTGGGATTTGATAGCTGTCCTTGGCTTGAAGTCCAAGGTGAGAGCTCCGAGTTCAACTGCCCATTTGGAGATTCTACCTGTGGCATCTCTGTTGTGGAGAATTTCGCCGAACGGGAAGTCAGAGATGACTGTGATGTTGTGCTCTTGGAAGTAATGGCGCAATTTTTGGGAGGTGAGCAAAATTGTGTATAAGAGTTTTTGTATCGGTGAATACCGAGTTTTGGAGTCCGCGAGTACTTCGCTGACGAAGTAGACAGGTCGTTGGACCTTGTAAGCGTGGCCCGGTTCAGACCGTTCGACTACTATTGCCGTGCTGACGACATGAGTAGTAGCTGAGATGTATAGGAGCAAGTCTTCATTCGAAGAAGGAGCAGTGAGTACAGGAGGTTTTGACAGAAAGTCTTTGAGTTGTGTTAGTGCCTCATCTGCCTCTTCCGTCCATTTGAACTTGTCTTAGCATTTGAGAAGCTTGAAGAAGGGTAGTCCCCGTTCTCCAAGTCTCGAGATGAACCGGTTGAGAGCGGCCATGCAGCCTGTGAGTTTCTACACATCCTTAATGCTAGCTGGTGCCTGCATGTTTGTGATGGCAGATATTTTTTCCGAATTGGCCTCAATGCCGCGATGGCTAATGATGAACCCGAGTAATTTGCCGGAAGGTACTCCAAACACGCACTTAGTAGGATTGAGTTTCCATCGGAAAGCGCGTAGACTAGAGAAAGTTTCCTCCAAGTCAGCAATGAGTTCCTCCCGATTTCTTGTTTTGACGACTACATCGTCAACATAAGCTCAACATTGCGGTGAAGTTGCTTTTCGAAGCACATCTGTATGGCCCTTTGGTAAGTTGCCCGTGCATTTTTCAGTCCGAAAGACATTGTTTTGTAGCAGAAAGCTCTGAAAGGCATGATGAATGTTGTTTTGGCTTGATCCTCCTCTTTGAGGCTTATCTGGTGATAGCTGGAGTAGCAGTCGAGAAAGCACAGTAAAGCGCACCCAGCGGTGGAGTCGACCACTTGATAGATCGCGGGTAGCCCGAAAGGGTCTTTTGGGCAGTGTTTGTTGAGGTCGGTATAGTCGACGCACATTCTCCACTCGTTGCTTTTCTTACGAACGAGCATGGGGTTGGCGAGCCAGTCAGAATGAAAGACTTCTTTGATGAACCCTGCCGCGAGTAGCTTGGCTAACTCTTTTTTGATTGCTTCTCATCTGTCTTGAGCGAACCGGCGTAGTCGTTGCTGTTTTGGAGTAGCTTTGGGATTGACATTGAGGGAATGCTCAATCAGCTCCTTGGGCACACCTGGCATGTCAGCTGGTTTCCAAGCGAAGATATCGTGGTTAGACCGAAGGAAGCTGACGAGCGCGAATTCCTATTTGGGATCTAGCCCTGTTCCGATCCGGGCTGTTTTGGAAGGGTCACCTGTTTGGAGCTCAACTGATTTGAAGTCTTGCTCACTTGTGGGTTTCACCTTTGTGGACCCCGACTTGTTTTCCGGGATCTCTAGTTTGTTTGGATGGAGCTTTTTCGAAGCTGTGAAGACTTATTGCATGGGACTAGGTGCTTGAGTAGTCGCAGCAATTTCCCCGGCTTCGGTGTCGCATTCGTAGGATCGTCGTAGATCTCCTCGCAGCGTGAGTTCTCCCTTGGGGCCTAGCATTTTGAGTACTAGGTAAACATAGTGTGGTATGGCCATGAACTTGGCGAGTGCTGGCCTTCCGAGTATGGCATGGTAAGATGTCTCGAAGTCGGCGACTTCAAATCTGATGTACTTGGTACGGTAATGCTCCTTAGTTCCAAAGGTACGGAAGGACAATTTGTCCTAGTGGTACAGCCACATTTCCAGGCACAATGCCGTAGAAAGGTGAATCTGTTGGAGTGAGCATTTCAGTAACGTCGAGGCACATCATCCTTAATGTCTTGGCGAAAATAACGTTGAGTCCGCTTCCGCCGTTGATGAGTACTTTGGTTAACTTTGAGCCTACCACAACCGGATCCAGTACTAGTGGGAAACGGCCTGGTTAGAACTTTGTCCATTGATCTTTTCTGCTAAAAGAAATGGGAACTTCTGACCATTTTAACAGTGTTGGATCCGTTGGTTCTATGGCCATGATCTCCCTGAGTACAAGTTTGTTGGCTCGCTTGGATGCGGTACCTGGGATACCGCCGAAGATGACGTTGATGGTTCTTGAGGCGGTCTAGAAGTCGCCTTCTTCGTCTTCGTCGTTGTGGGCTTTGTTCTTGCCCTTATCTTTTTTCTTGGTGTACTCTTCAGGAGGTAGTGGTGCGGGTAATTCTTGCATGACTCGACGCATGCTGTAGCAGTCTATTGCCGAGTGCTTGCTAGTCGGGTGCCATGAGCACTGCTTTTTGAGTAGTTCGGTGAAGGTTGGCCCTTCATCGTTTCGACGGGGTCCCTTTTTTCCGGAGTTGGTCATGGCAGCAACAGTATTGTCGGGCTTCCTTTTGCGATTGTGATTACTTGAATGATTGTTTCGAGTATCATTATGCCGAGCTCTATCTTGGTCATTGTTGTGGTTGTTGTCGTGTCCACGGTTACAGTGGGAGCCGAACCGTTCTCGCTCTTTGTCTTCTTCATCCGCCCACTGCTGCACCATGACTTTGAGTTCTTTGACATCAGTTGGTCGTCGGCGACCGAAGTCTTGGTATATTCGTCGATCATAGAGCCCATTCTGGAAGCACTCGATGACGTTTGTTTCGGAGATGTCGACTATGGTAGCCTT
Organism: Setaria viridis; assembly: GCF_005286985.2. Lineage (NCBI taxonomy): Eukaryota > Viridiplantae > Streptophyta > Magnoliopsida > Poales > Poaceae > Setaria > Setaria viridis. The sequence continues at coordinate 11,063,898 of NC_048266.2, forward strand.
CTTTTCGAAGAACCGTCGCAGGCAGTCGCGTAGGGTCTCGCCTTCTTTTTGCTTAATTTGACTTAAGTCAATCTTGTTGCCTGGTCTAGCCATGGAGCCGGCGAAGTTGTTGGTGAAAGCCTTTGTCAAATCCGCCCAGGAGTCAATGGACTTGGGTTTGAGCGACTCAAGCCACGTTAGTGGTGCGGGTTCTATGCATATGGGAAAGTGAATAACTTTGGTATCGTTATTGCCCTCGGCTGCTTGGACGCCTAGCGAGTAGCATCGTAGCCATTGAATTGGGTCTTGTTTGCCATCATACTTGGTGATTCCGGTTGGCTTGAACTTCTTGGGTAGTTTTGTTTTCATTACCCGGTTTGTGAAAGTGGGAAAGTGGTTGTAGTTGTCGATTTCTCGCCTGCGCCGACTGTTGAGAATTTCTCGCAGATCACTGAAGTTGGACACTTCATGGTTCTTCCGAGTAGGGCGGATGCTTTTAACCGAGTTTGTGCAGCTGACCTCGCCAACATCCTTATGGCGAGCTGGGGACTTGTGCTTGCTTGAACCTTGGCTGTGATGCCGAGGTTGGTTAACTTCATTGCCGTTTTTCGGGGCATTGTTGTTGTCTGCAGCTCCCCTGCTACCTTCTTGGTGAGCTATGATGCGAGGAATAGATGGAATCAGCGACTCTTTGTTGAGTAACTTGTAAGCTTGCTCCGCGAGTTGTGCGATCAGTCCGTTGCCGCGCTGCACGAGTTGAGTTGTGGCTTCGTTATCCCTATCCTGAGGCATCAATGTTGTTAAAAGGCTAATTGAGGCGATAGCCGCGAGTGGAGTATTGTGCTCCTGAGCCTGAATTGCGTCGAAGGCCCTTTCAAGATTTGTAATGGGAATATTTGTAGCCATCGACTGTCGTTGCTCGGCTCGAGTAGCGTTGCGCATCCTTCTTTGATTTCTTTGCTCGGAGGTTTCATTGTGAGGGGCGTCAGCTGTAGAGTCATCCTCGGAGATGTTGTCGAGTTGTGCTAATCGCCTAGGGGTTCTAATCTGGCTAGTACCCGGGTTGTTATTCTGAGTAATAACAAGTATCTCCCTATTCGGGTAGTAGCTTCCAGAGCTTGATGTTGCAATCTCTGTGGAGCTTTCCTCTCGGTTGGAAGTGAGTGGAACGCCTTCTTGATATGGGAGGTTGTCTATATAAGCGACAAGGCGCGAGTCGTAGTCGCGGTCAAGGAAAGATGGTCGCAATCCTGGCCAGTGGACCAATCTACCTTGTGATGTTGAAGTTATTACCAATCCTTGGGCTGGACAAGATAATGGTATCTTTGGCGAATAAGATGAGTCGGAGTTGACGTCTTCGTCATGCCCGAGTTCAAATTGGGTTCGAGTAAGAAAGCCTTGGTGTACTTTGGTTCCGTTGCGGAGTCCGTGCGGGAACCTCTTTGAAGTCAAAACCGACTTGGACACTGGCTGGGATTGACTAGTCCAAGGCGAAGTCGAATCCGACACGTAGTCGAACTCGAACTCGTCGATTTTGAAATCTTGGTTTTTTCCGATCAGATCTTCTGGTTTCTTCTCCTGAGCGTCGACGATCTAGCGCCGGAATGAACCCGAGCCGTTGGCGACGCAAAGCTAGGATCCAAAAACGAAGGTGGCACCGGCTTCGATGAGAAAAACGGGCCTGATGATGACCTTTGCCATTGAGTTCGCGCTGAAAAACTCGACAAGTTCCCCTACCTGGCACGCCAGGTGTCGGTGTTTTAGACCGGCAACCCGCCTAGGGGGTACTCTAGGAGGTCTTTTGTGCGGTAAGGATCGTCGAGAATCAAGGAATCAATGGTGACGTAAGGAACACAATTTAGACAGGTTCGAGCCGCTAGATCGTGTAATACCCTACGTCCTGTATGTTGGTTTGTATTGATGAATTGGAGTTGTTGTTGAGGGGGGTCCCTGCCCGCCCTTATATACACGGAAGGGCAGGGTTACAAGTCTTGAGTCCTAGTCGGGTATTATTACAGAGTTCTACTCGGTAAGGCCCGAGTAGTTTTCCATAAACATACTTGACTAGTCCAAGTGGGATACGCCTATCCCTTGTTCTGATCATGTTCGACTACGCCCCTTAGTGGGTCGTCCAAGGTCTACTCGTGGGCCTGGGGTGTATGCTCGACAGTTATTTCGGTGTTCGTCGTTTCGGTTCTTGTCGTTGTCCTAACCGTTGCTCTGATTGTTGTTGTGCTAGCCTCGATTGCAATTTGACTCGAACCTTTCAAGCTCCTTGTCTTCTTCGACTGCCCATGCTTGCGCCATAGTCTTGAGTGACTTGACATCATGGGGGCACCACCTACCAAAATCCTGGAACATACGGCAATCATAGAGACCATTCTGGAAACAGTCGATCACATCTTGCTCCGAGATATCTACGATAGTGGCCTTCTTGTCGAAGAAACAACGTAGGTAGCTTCGCAGGGTCTCGCCTCGCTGTTGCTTGACTTTTGCCAAGTCAATTATGTTGCATGGACGCTGCATTGCTCCTGCGTAGTTGCTGGTAAATGCCTTCTTAAGGTCTTGCCACGAGTCAATCGAGTTTGACTTTAATGATTCGAGCCAAGTGAGCGGCGCTAATTCCATGCATATGGGGAAATATATGACTTTCGTGTTTTCGGTCCCTCCTGCAGCTTGAACTGATAATGAGTAGCATCGAAGCGATTGAATTTGGAGATGCCTAGTGGTTTGAATTTCTGGAGCAAAATAGTCTTCCTGACCCGACCTGTAAAGGCTGGAAAGCTATCATTGCCGTCACCGCTGAAGTTAGCTTCGAGTTCGCGCTCACGACGCCGTCCTTTGATGATATTACGAGCGTCGCGGTTGATGTTTTATTACCTCTTGAAGATCTCCCACGGGACGCGCAGGCTCAGGATTAGCTCTATGGTGGCAGCGGCCTCCCACAGAAGGTGTCCGACTACCCTTGGGCGCATCCCTGTTTTGTCTGGTGCCTTCGAGTTGTTGAGCTGAAGGAGCTGCAAGGCCTCTATAGCTACTGTCGTGTTGACTTCGCTGGGACGGAGTACGTGATACTGAGGCAATCGGATTTTGCCTATTGAGTTGTTCGTAGGCATGATCTGCCAGAGCTGCCAACTGTCTGGTATATTTATCTTGTGGCATGGCGCGAGTGATGAGATCAATGGAAGCAATGGTGGTGAGAGGTGTACGGTGTTGCCATGTTTGGACTGCCTCGAAGACGTTGTCTAAATTCACGATCGGGAGCCTCTCTGCCAGCCAGCGGCGACGATCCGCTCTCACTGCGTTCCTTGCTCGTCGCCGGGTTCTCTGAGCATCGGTCTCCTCCCCAACGACGTTGGCGGTGAGTTCATCCTGCGAGAAATCATCTGGGTGACGCTCGTGTCGAGGATTCCTCTCCGGTTGCTCGACATCCTCCGTACCTTGCGCTATGATAAGGGCGAAGAGTTCTCTGTTTGGAGAGTGACTTCCAGAACTTGAGGTAATGACTTCTGTAGAGCCGTCGCCTTCATGGATAGGAGATAAGGGTGCTCCCTACTGGTATGGGAGAACATCAAGGTGGGCGATGAAGCGTGACTCGTTGTCCTAGGTGAGGGCTAGTGGCCTCATGCCAGGCCAGCAAACAAATCTGCCTTGAGGGGTTGAAGTGATCACCAGGCCCTACTGCGGCTATTAATGGTGTCTCCTCTCGGAGTCCAAGTAGTATCGTAGTCGTGATCCTCAATCGCACCTGAATTGGATTGCAATCTGGACAAGGTGGCTTGGTAGATGGAAGCTTCATTATAGAGTCCGAACGGGAATTGGCTCGAAATTTGACTTGATTCAAACGATGGCTGGAACGCCGGCTCGTGAGAACCAACCCGAGTAGATGTAGAGCCCGAGTTGTACTCGAACTCGCTTCTTGTTAGATTAAAAAATTCGTCGAATCTCTCAATGAATTCCTCCAAATATTGGCAATGAAGATTCATGTTGTAGAGCTTCTTCTCCAGGGCCTCCATGATGTGGCGGTGAAAACCTCCATCGCCGTCTGCGATGCATACCCAGGAGACGAAGACGAACGTCGCGCCTGCTTCAAACGCGACTGCGGGCTTAATGATGACTTGGGCCATCAAATTCCCAAGGAGATTTTTGACGACTTCCCCTACCTAGTGCGCCAGCTGTCGATGTTTAAACTCGGCAACCTACCTAGGGGAGTACCCAAGGTAGAGTTTTGGTTGGTGGGTGTCGCCAAAATCAGGAACTCGATGGTGTACGTAGGCATGCGCTTTAGACAGGTTCGCGCCGCTAGATCGCGTAATACCCTACGTCCTGTGTGTTGTTCGCTTGTATTCAATTGAACTTGTTTGGAGGGGGTCCCTGCCCGTCCTTATATATTGGAGGAGCAGGGTTACAGGTCAATTGTTTTACAAGAGTACTAGTCGGATTCGACTAGAGAGTCCTACTCTAACTGCTACGAGTAATCTCAGAGTCCTCGACTAGTTCCTATCCTCCATGTAGACTACGCCATCCTGCACCATAGTCTCCATATCTGACACGTCTCGGTGTACAGCCCTGTATATGGGTCTGTCCAAATCTTCTGGTGGGCCCATAGATGTATGTACGACACATATGTCATTATTAAAAAATTTGAATTCAAATCACCTTCACAAAAAATATATGAAGAGGCACGACAATATATGATTTTAAATTGTCTAGTTCTTAAACTTTTGGTATTTAATAATAATTAAGGTATATACATTTAACGTGTCACTATTTATAATATATAGAGGAAGTGATGATAATATAGATTTCATGTTAAAATATAATTCAAAGTTAGAGTCCATTAAAAAATCCAAGCGCATACAAGGATGTAAAGTGAAAACGATAAAGATTATAAATGTGGATGGAAACACCATAGAGTAATTATTAACTAAAGTTTATCACAATTTGTTGAAGATAATAATTATATATCTATATAAGTATTGAATTGTGTTAACGATATTTAACAAATGAAAGAGAGGTTAAGGTATAACAATTTTGATTGTTAGCTATGCGCTCCTATTTTTTTCAATTAGAATCTACACATTAATTTTCATGAGACGCTATAAGAAAATAAATACTATAAATTCTCATAAAAAATAAAAAATATCTAAGCAATCTTGTAGATTATAATAACCATAGCTATTAGTCTATTATATTTTCTAAATATATTACCCACCACTATCATGATGAAAATGTTTTAAAGTAAACCCCTGAACTAATATCTAAATCACCCACCTTTGCATTATAAAAGATAATTTAAAGTAACCTCATAATCTTCTTCTAAATTTTCTGTATATGTTACTATAAAAAAATAACTAAAAATACTTTTCTAAATTTGTATCTAAATTACCAATATAAGTTGTTATTAAAAATAACCTGAACTAAACACCTAAATCTTAATCCAATCATCTACATGTTCATTATATAGAAATGTCCAAAATTAAAATAAATATATGATTATAAATTACCTATTTTTATCTTTGTTAATATAGAAATACTAAGTTAAGTATATATACAAGATGTGTATCACTGTGTAGACCATTTGTACATGTAGGGGAGGAAGTGAGAAAAAATACTGATTTATATGGAGGTGTATTATAAAGTAAACAAGTATGAAGGTGGATAAAAATCATGTGTAGAGTAATTACTAATTAAAAAACAATCATAACTGGAGTAATGTGTTAGAATTTAAATAAATGAGTATCATAGATAAATAATTTTGATTATTAAGTTAGAAATCTAATTTTTAAATAACTTTATAATTCAATAATTTTTAAAATAATTAGCCTGTACGGAAGCACGGTTGATGAACTAGTATTTCCTAAACAGAATCGGAAACATTATGCATTGTAGCAAGTTTCTAGTTTGTACTCCAGTTTCCGTAAGCCCGACACAATGTGACACTTAATGTGGACAAAATGGACTTGTATAGTTTACCGAAAAAAGAAAATATGAACTTAACGTTTTTAAGAAGTCACATCAAGTCAACAACAACCATGCCTCCCTTCCCTCGCCCACAGGACTTGCAAGCTTTTGTTTTGACGTCCATGCTCCATTGAACGACCGAACGTGCATCCGCGCGCGATCCATTCGATCCAGAGCATAATGAACGCGCGTGCGTGTAGCAGCGCCCCGCAGGTACCAGCCGGCCGGAGACAGGCACGCGCGGGAGGATGTGACCGAGGTCGCCGACACGTCCAGCTCGGCGCTGCGCACAGCCCACACGACGTCCTCGAACGGCAATCACCTACCGGCGTCCTATCCGCGGCGGAGTACGTCCAAGGCTTCAACGCAAACCCCAACCAGCGACGCACGACAAAGCGGTAGTATTACCTGCGCAGTGCCTGCCACGCCGGACCACGTACGGCGCCGCGCATAGCTGCGCTCCGGCTTCCGGCTTGCCGGCTGCCGGCTGCCGCGAGCCTGAGGGCCGGGGGGCGCCGTGCTGGCGGCTGCGCGAGCACGCGGCAGAGCCGGCCCGCCGCCGCGTGCCGTACGCCCGTCCGCGCCCGTGCTGCGCTGGTGCGCGCCTAGCCTTGCGATCCGCCAAGAGGAACTTTTAACCGCGTTCTCGCGACTGCGCGGCACTGTGCGCGGCTGCGCGCACGGCTAGCCCTGGGCTGCCAGGACGCGGCCGAAGACGTCTTGTCGAGCGCTGCAAGTCTGCAAGTCTGGTCGTCGGCTCGTCGCACTCGCACCCACGCATGTTACTGCCACCAACACGGTACTTCGCGCGCGCAACACCCTGTTAAAGTTTAACACCTATCACATTGGATGTTTGGATATTAATTAGGAGTATTAAACATAGGCTGATTACAAAACTAATTGCATAGATGGAGTATAATTCACGAGACGAATCTATTAAGTCTAATTAGTCCATGATTTGACAATGTGGTGCTACAGTAATCATTTGCTAATGATGGATTAATTAGGCTTAATAGATTTGTCTCGCGAATTAGGACAGGTTTCTGCAATTAATTTTATAACTAGCTCATGTTTAATCCTCCTAATTAGTATCCGAATATCCGATATGATACTGTTAAAGTTTAGCACCTCGTATCCAAACACTCCCGGTTACACCCTGTAGCTGCCTGCTGGAGTCTCGATCTGCGCTCTCCCTGGACATGGATCGGTCCTCTCTCCTCTGGATCCCTGGTACGGTGCGATGGAATACATTTACGCGTGTGGGCGCCTGATCCATGTTACCCGCTGCTTGCTAGTGGGGAGCGCCACTGCCATGTACTGTACATGCAGCAGTGCTCCGTGTGTTTTGCTCGTACTAGAACTAGTTTACATGCCGCGTTCGTTTCTGGTTGGGTTAAACTGAGACGACGATCGAGTAACAACGCCTAGTAGACAGGACCAACTAATAACTGAATGAATGAACAAAAATGGTGATGATATTTTTGGCAAACGAATTGCGATCTGTCCCTTCTAGAACAAGGCATCTCGATCGGACCACATTGCTAGCAATTTGCTGTTCACTGTTGAACTGTACGGTCAACAGCTCCTCTCTCGATCGTGAGTCGTGACAACGTGACCGGAAGCAGTAAACGCGAGTGGCATCAATCAAGGTGGATCAGGACCCTCAAACTCCCAACTTTAACACTGTGCAAAAAGAAGATTCCCATCACATCAAAATTGCGGTACATGCATAGAGTACTAAATGAGATGAAATCAAAAACTAATTGCACAATTTTGTTTACTTTGCGAGATGAATCTTTTAAGCCTAATTAGGACAATAATTTACAGATACAAACGAAACGCTATAATGTGCTACAGTGCTACAATAGTGATTTTGGACATCCAAAATTAGGCAGCTAAACAAGACCTAGTAACAATTCAAGACACCAACAGTGTCCACTGGCAGTGGCTAGTAGGCCACCGCTAGGGACGGCCAAGCAGGATCACCGGAGTTAAGAACGGAGCACAGTACCGCCCGAGGACATGCATGCATGCTGCCGGCCGGCCGGCCAACCCATCATCGCGGAGGAGAGGAATCTATGTAATGCTTTGCAGGGATTCAGATCCTCCCGCCGGCTGGCTGGCAAGCACGAACCGGTCGATTTTATGGCACATGCACATGCACGCCCCCGCCCGATCGATCCGAACGACCGAACGCGTTCTAGCTAGGTGCGATGCGACATCTTCGCGGGCTCAATAATAGCAGCGGTAGGGCGCTGCCACAGCGCGAGCGCGGCCGGCGACTACTGGCGAGATTCCGCCGGGCATTCATGGCGGCCCGGCCGGCCACAACCTAACCCCCTCTGCGCGCCTCCCCATGCCTCCTCACATTTTAGTAACGGCGGAGTAGGGAGGGAGCGGCCACCATCTGCTGCCGGGTTGCATGGAGCCACTCAGCTCCGCTCGGCGTGGCAGGAGAACGCTGCCAGCGGCGGCAGGCTCAAGATGAAGGATGGCAGGTCGCCGGCCGGGCGGTCTCGCTGGAGCAGGAGCAGCAGCTAGCCCAGGATCGATCGGCACGGCAAGGATTGAAGACGGGCGCCGGCGATAAGGCAGGCGCAGAGGGCGTGGACGCGGTAAGAACCGCAGCGAGGGAGCGACGAGAGCCTCAGCCCTCAGAAATCAAGTCACAGCACGGCGCGTGCCCATCCATGCATCTATCGATCATCTATGGCAGTGGCAGCGGGAGTAACTTCACTTCATAAATAATTCAGGTACAATGCTGTAGTAATGTGATGGATATGGATCCAGCTTTTTGCGCAGTACATTTTTTTGCCTTGTTTTCCAATGGAGACAACGTAAAATTATTAGTGGCTCAAACAAATGAGGAAAAAAAGGAGTAAAAGAAAAAAGAAGAAAGGGTACATAATGTGATCTGGAAGGACCACGAGTACTATACGTGTGTAAATGGCCGGGATTTAACCCGGCGTACCCGCGCACAACCACCTGCCCCGCGCTCGGCGGAGCACACAAGGACCGCGTCAGGCTCGGCATTCAACGCGTCCGGCCCGGACACGGCCACCACGACACACTGTCACGTCCGAGACCTCCTCCCTCGTCACGGGCACGCCGGTCGCGATCCACCACGAGCCAGTTTCGGAGGGGAGACGACATGCATATGCGCGAGACGACGGGACGTGACAGCGCGCGGTGTAGTTACCTACGTGTACACAAGGATCGATACGGGAGAGGAAAGAGATAGATTGCATGCAGATCAGGAGGCGTCGGCGTCGGCAGCCAGCAACGGCTAGCTAGTGCTTGAGCACCTCCGGGATGTCGACGGGGTAGCGGCAGATGCTCTCCTCCCATGGCCCCTCGGCGGTGCGCGCCGGCTCGATGCACTCCCACGCCGCGCTGTTGCACTTGAACCCCGACCCGAACCCAATCATCCACACACGGTCGCCCTTCCTCATCCGTCCCTTGGCCTCGGTGTACGCCAGCTCGTACCACACCGAGCTGCTGGACGTGTTCCCGAACCGGTGCAGCGCCATCCTCGACGCCTCCACGTCCTCGTCCGACAGCCCCAGGCTTCGCTGCAGCTCGTCGATCACCGCCCGGCCCCCCGCGTGGATGCAGAAGTGCTCGAACGCCGTGCGGAAGTCGGGCAGGTACGGCTTCACGCGGCGGTTCAGCACGCGGCGCGCGATGAAGGACACCGCGAACAGCAGCTGCTCCGACGCCGGCAGCACCAGCGGCCCGATGGCGGTGATGTTGGCCTTGAGCGCGTCGCCCGCGATGGTCATCAGGTCCTTGGACAGGTTGATCCCACGATGGCCCTCGCCGTCCTCCTCCTGGAAGACGCACCGGTACGCGCTGTCCTGGGCGCCCGTCAGCGTGCGCACCACGCGGGCCAGCCGGAACCGCGCCCGGGCGCGCGACGTCGACAGCAGCACAGCGGCGCCGCCCATCCGGAAGAGGCAGTTGGGGAGCAGCATGGCGCGCTCCTTGCCCACGTAGTAGTTGGGAGTGATGGTCTCCGTCGACACCACCAGCGCGTGCGCGCCTTTGGGAGCCACCTGCAGGAAGTTGCGCGCGAGCCCCACGGAGATGAGCCCCGCGCTGCACCCCATCCCGGACAGGTGCACGTTGCGGATGTCCGGGCGCATCCCGTACCGGTTGATGATCATGTCGGTGAAGGACGGGATGGGCGCGAAGAGGCTGCAGTTGACGACGAGGATGTCGATGGCGCTCGGGCTGATGCCCGTCTTGGCGAGCAGGTCGTCGATGGCCGAGAAGATAACGAGCTCCACCTCGGCGCGGGAGGCCTCCATGTTCCGGTACGGGGGGATGTAGTGGTGCGCAGGGGGAAGGCAGGTCTCCTCCCCGAGCCCCGAGCGCTCAAGCAGCCGGGTCATGAACCGGACGCTGCGCTCGTCGATGGAGGCGCCCTCCACGAAGGTCACCAGCTTGGCGTGCTCAAGGAAGGTGGCGAAGGGGACGCGGCAGTTGGGCCGCGTGCGGAAGCAGGCGTAGTCGACCAGGTACACGGGCCGGGGCCGCAGCATCAGGTACAGCGCCGCCGCCGCGGCGGGGACGAGCACGGCGAGGAACACGTACGCCACCCGGAGCGCCTGCACCCTGGCGAGGAGCTCCTCCGGCCCGGCGCGCGCCGCGCTGACGGCGGCCGCCACGGCCAGCGGCGCCGCGAGAACGGCCACGAAGTTGTTCACCACGTGCTGGTACAGCGGCTTGAGCTGCTTCAGCTGGTGCGCCGCCGGCGAGCCCATGCTGCGCGCGTGCGAACAGCAGGCTCCGAGCGAGACGAGTGGCACTGTGGAGTGTGGCAGGCTGTGGCGTATGCTGATCTTGGGGGGCGGGAGGGGATGGCAGGATTTAAAGCGCGGGAGTGAGATCAAGAAGCCCGAGCAAGGGGAAGGGCATTACCAACGCACGTTGGTGGGCCACGAGGGCCTTTACTCGAACAGGCTAGCGCACAGCATCGTTCACCGATAAATCTGATGAAATGATGCCGCTAATTAAAGCCATTGCTTGGCCGCACTCATGGACGCCCATCATTCCGAGGGCAAGGCCATATATGCGAATTATACAAAATTCGAAACACCCCCCCACCCACCCCAACCTTGTTTAGTTTTGAGACGGATCATGTTGTGTAGCATCTTGATGGAATTTTTTTTTTCACCTAAGGCCATTCCTATCCCAAGATACTAGCCATAATTTCCACGGGTTCCACATTATCAAGAAACTAGTACTAGACACTACTCTTCCAATACAAACACCACTATTTCATTCTTAAATTTAATACTACTCATCCCTCATCATGTCTTGGATGGTGAGTAGAAACTATGTCTCATGTAAGACTTGGTTTCATTTTCTTTCTTCATTTATTCTCTTGCCACACCATTTTTTATCATAGGTGGTAGCTCATTTAATTATATGGACATCATTCTAGTCATTGGGTATTTTCTTTTTTTCTCGTACTCAATGGAATTTAGGGACTGAACGAGGAGAGAAGAAGCGCCACATTACGGTTTCGCAGGACAAATAATAATGCTAAGCCACGTCGCAGTCAAGCTCTGCAGTGTGCACTGTGCATTCCAGCGGGGCAGAGACAGGATGGCACTTGCCACTTGGAGCATTGCCATTCGCCATGTCAGTATCCCACCCGTAAACAGTCCATCCATAAAGTTGAAGTGCTTCTATACTTGTGAATGTCTGTCAAGGTCTAGGCCCAGTTTGGGAGGACCGAAAACTTCTATAACAGTAGAAGTGCTTCTATGCTTCCGTTTAGCATATAAGCCCAAGTCTAATTATATTAGTTTTGTGATTGTTTGCATGTAGCATATGACATTTAGGATAAGTCATTACGAAGTATTTTTACAATAAATCTAGTAATACCAATCTTATGATGTCGATCTATATAGGTGTGTTAGTGATCAAAGATAGATTTTTTATTGGTTTCATACAAATTTAAATGGACTTTTATGATGAAGATAAGTATTATTCTCTATGCACAAGAAAAAAAAATACTAATTGAAATTACATTCCCCTTCTTTTACAAGAAGGTGCCTGAGCACATATTTCGTTATGAGGAAGAAAGTTACACGACACAATATGGAGAAAACCCTCGAGATGCAGAATTACAAACACCACACTAACGATGGTAAACGACCGAGCAGGAATAAAGAAAGAAACCCACAACGCACCCCACCCAACTGAAAAGGACATTACAAAGCCATACGAAAACAACGAAAACAACTGAGATACACTATGACTACCCGCTACGACCGCCAAAATAGCCCAAGCATCATAAGGCCAACAATGGTACGTTGCGGAGGGGCAAACAAGACGACATCTACAAGGAGAGCATGGCGTCGAGGACGTCCATTCAAAGGACTAAGTTTTCACCGGCCAACAATGGTACGTTGCGGAGGGGCAAACAAGACGACATCTACAAGGAGAGCATGGCGTCGATGACGTCCATTCAAAGGACTAAGTTTTCACCGGCCAACAATGGTACATTGCGGAGGGGCAAACAAGATGACATCTACAAGGAGAGCATGGCGTTGAGGACGTCCATTCAAAGGACTAAGTTTTCACCGCACAAAGGCTGAGCGGTGGGGAGAACTCGACAACGCCCCCAACAGGGTAAGTGCGTCCTTCGACATAGCCATTATCGGCACTAGCAAAAACTCGGAGAGTCTTCACACGTGACACCCACACCCCAACTCCACGCACTAAACCACGATGGCCAAACAAGCAACCCTACGACGACAGGGAAGTAGTGTGACGATGCTAGGTAGACCACAATGATGATGAAGAGCACGCAAGGAAAATATGAAGATGAGGGCTCCTTGGAGTAGAAGTGACGCGGCTGTGACACAAGCATGGCATAGGAGCTCCCTATCGGGCACTAGTGTATAGTGGCACATGTGATGGGAGAGGGAGCACCCACAGCAACAGCGGTGGCAGCAACGACGGCCACCATAAGGTGCCTAATGGTGGGTGGGTGACCCGAAAGGGGCACGGCGGTCCACTCCTATGGTGGAAGCAGATCAACCCAGTAGCCGAAGAGTGAGGGACCGCTAGCTGGGCCTCGGAGGAGAGTGGATCCAAGTCAGGAGGGGATAGTCCGGGAGGGGGCACGGCAACCCACCCAGCGGTGGAGGGGAACCAAGCCAGCAACTAGGGGAACCACCTTCCCTAGCATGGGACAAAGGAGAACGGATTCGGAGATAGAAGCTCTGAGCGGCCCTCGCAAGCTGCCAGAATAGCTACCGGGTGAGGGGGTGTGAGGGGAGGGAATAGAGAAAGGCTGGAAGAGGGGTGGGGGAGGGAGCACGCTGAGACCATCTTTGGTCCAGCCGCTGGCCGCCTCTTATCGGAGTTAGGGTTTCGAGTGTTTTTTTGGGATGTTTGCTCTTCCTTTGGCGGGGGAATTGATGAATAAAATAACCATACTTTGCCACTGATTAGAACAAAAAACCGCGAATCGGCAAACTTAGCTATTCAGTTCACCTAAAGATCGGCCAAGCAAGCAAACCGGTGTGAACCATCCGAAGCGGTAAATTATGAAGAAAACTTGGTGATATGGGATAATCAAACCCCAGTGGATTGGATCCTCTGCTCTGTTCCTTCTTAAAAGAAAGGATCTCTTTTCCAGTTGCTGACTTCGGGGTAGTGTGGGCATGGACGCCCCAGTATGGCATACAACTTCAGAATTCAGATATGGAGGCACCGCCTAGTACTGTTAGGAACAAGTGTAATTAAGGACACTCCCTTTTCCTTACATACATATCAGCATGCATAGGACCCTGCTTATCGTGCACTGTGGACTCGCCTCCGAATAATTTTATTATCTAAGTTTTAAAAGTATGCATGGTGAAAAAGGAGCGTAAATGGTACTCCCGATTGGGCCTAGAAGAAACACTCGTAAGCTTCCAGAGTCAAACTTATAAAACCACAACATTTCTGAAATATTTATGGTAAAAACAAAACATGAAAATAGTGTTTGTAAATCTACCTTGAAATGTGCATCATAGTATTAACGAATTATAATGTTGATGCCCCCCCCCCAGCTCAAAATTCCCTTTTCTATTTTCGAATTAAACCAACATATGACCCTCCAAAGTTCATATCTCACCAATCAAAACTCCATTTGACTTAAATACTTTTTTTGTAAATTCTTTAAAAGCATAACCTATCGATTTCTCCAGCTGCTATTTTGATGTGAAGAGCAACACTACCTTTCCAAATAATCACAAGTTATCAAGGCCAAATATAATCCCAATGGTGAGCTAATAAATACTGTCTTTCCAAATGATGGGTCGCCATCTTGAATGGGAATACAGGAAACTAGTACATCAACCTGTGCTCCCGCACGGACTAATATTTTTAAAAACTATTGTATTTAAAAATTATTTAAAAATAAACTCATAGCTAATAATTAAAATTATTTACCTACTACTCTCTTATTTTTTTAATACTTTAACATAATACTCATATAGATGTGTACTTATCTTTGTCCAGTTGTGATTGATTTTTAATTAGTAATTTCTCTATATACCTTTTCATCCACATTCATACTTTTTTTCATTTTGTATCGCACCTCCATACATTGTGTTTACCATAAAAATCAATATTTTTTATCACTTCCTCACATACATGTATAATGGTCTACGTGGTGACACTCATCATACTTATATACCTTAACTTGCTATTTCTATATTAATTTACTTTTCGACAAATCTGTACGATGCACATGGATAATTAGAACAAGATTTATTTTTTTTAATATTGACATATGTGGGTAACTTAGATACAAATTTAGAATGACATTTTAAGTTATGTTTTATAATCATATGCATGAGTAAATTGGATGAAGATTATGGGTTACTTTAGATTATTTTTTTATAAAGGTAGAGCTCGGTAATTTAGATATAGGTTTAGGGTTTATTTTACAATATTTTCATAATGATAGTGGTGGGTAACTTTTTAGAATATATAATGGACCAATGACTATGACTATTAGAGTTAACATGATTGATGTTTCTTACTTTTGTGAGAATTTCTAGGATTTATCTCTTTTTTCTAACTGTCTTGTGAGAACTAATGTGGAGTCTCCAATGGAAAAAAAAATAAGGCTACGTTGCTACAAAACTATTATCTTGAGCTACTTCTCATTTGTTAAATACTTGAACACGGTACTTATATATAGATATATACATTTTATCTTCATCTGATTGTGATAGAATTACTCTATAATGTTTTCATCCACATTTATAATGTTAAACTTTTCACTGTGCATCGCAGATATGGACTTGAATTTATTTTATGTACGCTAAGTTTGAGCTAGAATTTTAACATAGAAATTTATACTTGAATTTGTTTAAAAGAACCTAAGTTTGAGCTATAATTTTAACATAAAAATTTATATAAATGGTGACACACATCATGCCATATACCTTAATTGTTATATCATATACCAATAGTATAAGAAATAGATGATTTAGAATAATATATTGGTGTATATTCTTAATTAAGGTGATTTTATTCAAATGTAGGGTTATCTCATGTTATTTTTAATAATAGCATATGTGCATAATATAGATAAAAATTTAAGGTGTTACTTTAAGTTATTTTTAGAGTATTAGAGGAGGGAAATTTAGTTGCAATTTTAGAGAGTTATTTTAAATATTATTTATGGTGGCATAACTGGGTATTTTTATGAAGATTAGGGGTTACTTTAGTTTATTTTATATAATTGTAGAGGTGGGTAATTAAATATAGATTTAGAGGGTTACTTTAGGCTACTTTTGT
Organism: Setaria viridis; assembly: GCF_005286985.2. Taxonomy (NCBI): domain Eukaryota; kingdom Viridiplantae; phylum Streptophyta; class Magnoliopsida; order Poales; family Poaceae; genus Setaria; species Setaria viridis. Next base: position 11,079,657 of record NC_048266.2, read on the forward strand.
AATGGCATAGGTGGCTAACTTTTACACAACATAATAGATCCTATGGATACGATGATTTGAGTCTACCGTTAGGGGGTTATTTTAAATATTATTTATAATGGCATAAGTGGGTAATTTTTATGAAGATTAGGGGGTTACTTTAGTTTATTTTATAAAATAGTAGAGGTGGGTAATTTAGATATAGATTTTGGGATGGGGGGTGTTTATTTTAGGAGGCATAGGTGGGTAATTTTCTAAAAATATAATAGATCCAATGGCTATGATGTTTTGAGTCTACTGATTGATGGCTACATGTTTTTCTTTTTTGTAAGAATTTTTAAGATTTCTCTCTTTTTCTAGAGTGCTCACCTAGGATTCTAGGTGGCTTCACTTCAAAAGGAGTCTCCAATTAGTAATTGTAAGATTCAACATGGACTTGATGTATTGGAAAAGGGTTTGATCTGGAGGATTTGTTCAGGGAGTAAAATTGGAATATGGGGAGATAATTGGATCCCAAGAAAATCTACTATGAAGATTACGGGTATGCGCTGAGCTGTCTGTTTTTCAAAAAAAAAAGATTACGGGTATGCGCCAGACTGGGTATCTCAGTTTTTCAGAACTGGCGTACGTGACTGGGACAACTGGTTAAAATTGTTTTTCCATCGCATGATATGGAAGCAATAATGAGCATAAGGATTCCACAAATTTAGGCGGAAGACATGATAGCTTGGCACTATGAAAATCTGGCCTTTTCTCAGTTTATAGTGCTTACCGGCTAGCTATGAACATGTCCATGGAGGAGAAGGGGATCAGCTCGACAAGCTCATCAATAGATGGCAACTGGAAGGTATGGGGTAACATTTGGACCTGTCCAGTACCAGAAAAAATTCAGATTTTCGCATGGAGATTAGCACGCCAATGGAGGTTAGCAGATGTAGGTTGTGTGGTCACGTGAAGAGGATGGCTTTGAGAATGGAACTGAAGAAGGATTGGTCTCTAATTTCTGATCACCTGCTTATTAATAATGATCCAGATTGGCTTTTGCTATTGCTGGATAAAATAGGAGTGGACAAAAGTTTACAACTTCTCTGTTTATTCTGGCGAGCTTGGCACGCACCTACGTAACAAAGCTGTACATGGCTCTGGTTCGGCCTCTGTTTTTGGCTCCGCTTGACTCATCATTACTTAAAGTAACTCATATGCATCCAACAGAAGGGAGGAGATAATAGTTATATGCATCCAACAGAAGGGAGGAGATACCTAAAGGGAAAGAAACATCTAAATCAGTCATGGAAACTGGAGACACCGGATCTAAGTTACTGAATTAGTAAGCTAATACAGTTATCATCAAAGTACAGCATTTAAGAAATCAAATTCACCTTAATGCAGCGAAGGGAAGCGTAGATGCGCATCCATTAACAAGATTGTTGAAACACCTAGATACCTATATCTGCACAGTGAAAGTAAGGCTGAGTACACTTATGAATGGTACTTAAAAAATTCTAGCGTTGAAATTATATTAAATGCCAGGAAGATCGAGGGAAGGGTGTGAGGTTTGGAGGTTTGGTAATAAATCTATTGAATGCAAGGTGAGGCGGAATTTTGGAAAGAGAAGAGGTAGAAGATATTTTTATTATGTTGTTGGCGCTGGAGGGGGAATCTTACCTCCCCTACAAGTTCCCAGATTTTAAAGAGCATCAGAGGCCGTCAGGATCCTTCTGGGCTAGCTTATGCCTTTTTCCTGCATTACTCTCATAGGGCCTCGGCCCTTTCTCACCATCCCTAAGTTATGATTGCTAATCGACGGGAGCTTTGACTATGTGGGCTCGTAACTGTGAGTCTCGACTATCTAGATAGATTTATGACTCTGCGTAGAGGTGTACAATTTACCCATACGGCCGATCAGCTCATACCTTTAGGAAAGGTGGTACTGACCTACGAGATCCATACCGCTCATGCCAATCTCTAGGCATCATTCCCTAGGTCCATCCATGGATATGTTGGGGTCTAAACAGGAGCGACTATCATCCGCTACGTGGATATCAACCCGGGAAAATATGCACAAAGTAAGCAGGGCCTCTGCCCTCAGGGTCACCGACCCTCTCAGTCAACCCATGCCGACTAGACTTGGGACTATGCAAAGGTCTTGCTCTAGCATCTCCGCTGCCCACCATGACCCCTTGGATGGATTTCTAGGTTCAGCTAGCGAGGTTTGCACCAAGGCCTCACATAAACAGGCACTCTCGAAGGCTGTACTTTTTTGGCATGTATGGTTGCACATTTCACTAGAAAGACTTTCCCGTGAGCCGGTCCTTATGAGACCGAAGTAAGCTTTTAGGACAGGATCCTCTACTGAGGCTGCCCCCTTATTTCCTTGTCCTATCCTTAATGGGTTCTAACTCTTTAGTTGGTTGATTTTATTACTAAACTCTCACTTTCTAGGCTTTTACATAAAAACATAATGATTGTGTTATTCCTAAAGAATTATATTTCTAAATGATGCTCGGTCATCGATCTAGTCGTGACTGGCGTCATTAATAGGATTTCTGGCTAGAAACGGCTTCAAGTCAAGGCGAGAGAGGGAATAGAGGTGGGTTGTTCCTATAATCTTACAGAATATGCAGGTGAAATTATTATCTTAGTACATTTTATTATTTCTAAAAATATTGGATAAAATATGATCAAGGAGGTTGGTGCTAGGACTTGCCTTCATTAACATTCTTTAATGCTTCCTAGGGCGACCAGGCCTTCAACTTCATGTCATTCTGGATCCTTAGCTTTGGGGTGGATCCTGGTTGTCTATCAGCTATAAAAGGCATATAAAATAACAATCAATCTAACAATACATCAATCAAATATCTAAGAAATGGGAAGAGAGGAGGATGATGGATGTTTTGGCAATTACTTGCATTTAAGGGTGAATTCCCGGATATAGGATGAATGGTTTATTAATTATTTAGAAATAAGTTTCTCAATAATTAATGGATAGAATGGTTGGATTTTAAAAAGAATTCTAAGGAATTTATGAGCGGATTTCCTAGGGTTTTGGATGATAATTTGAGGTTTTGGATGGTGGCACTACGGCTAGGTTGGGATGATATTTGGGAGTTTCAATTGGACAGCATAACGATTGTGTTTGGACGAGGATTGAGTTTTTGGTCCGGCGGCATAATGGTTATGCTAGGAGGCTATCTAAGGTTCTACTTGAGCAGCATAATGGCTATGCGGTAGAACGGACCAGAGATTTGAGTAGATCCTTAAGGGGTTGGGGTCACTAAAGAGTAGCAGTTGAGAGCTTGTGCGACAGTTGGTCTGTCCCGGCACTAGGGGATAGTACACATGGTGACAGATGCAGTCGGGCAAGATCAAGTAGGATAGAAACTAGAGAGCTTGTACAACGAACACCACTTTGTCCTGGTGCTAGGGGATAGCACACATGGCAATAGAGGGGCCGGTATAAGATCAGGTAGATGCGCGACAGCGATAGGGGTTAGCAGCGATGATAGGGCAGCGAGGAACAGCTAGCTAGGTGTTGCTAACAATGCTGGTAAGGTGGCTAGAGGCCGCACGACACACTCGGCTTCGACCCGTCCCAGCACCTAGGGTTTAGGGCATGGCAACAGGTGAAGGCGGTGCGGCATCTTTTCTAGTAAGGTTGAGCTCTAAGATCAAAGTAAAGGGACATGTATGGGGTATAATTGTGGAAGTAAGTCTTGGAATAGGTTTAGATGGCTCTAAGATATTTTTAGAAATTTTCCTAGGATTTTTTAGAATTGAGATGGGCAAGATTCGGATTTTTGGGTGCATTTATAAAGTGTTTTCCTATTAGGTGACAGGAGAGTATTTTGGAAAAGGGCTCTAATGAGATGAACAATGGAAAATAAAGGCATGGACAGGTTTGGAATGATCCCTAGTATTTTTGGAATTTTTTGGGGAGTTGGGCCCATCTTCAGGCTGAGTGAGAGAGGGAGATGATGGCAGGAGGGACGAAGGGGAGACGGTGCGTGCCGGTTTGGCCGGCGGGGCACTGGAATTACGCCGGATCGGCGATTTCGGTCGGCGTCAGCCCTTCGGCTAGCACCGGGAGGTAGATAAGGGTGAGGCGAGTCGGGTGGGGAGGTTGTGGAGTGGAATAGGGAAGAGAAAGTACCTAGCCACGAGGAGGGCTGGAGCTTAATCTCCTTGGCTTGGTGTGCTAGGGAAAGGGTGGGGTAGGGCACCTTTTATAGGCTAGAGCAGCGTGCGGGGAGTGGCCACGTCCCTGGGGCTACTTGATGGCCAAGGAACGCGGTGCTAGCGTGGCACAGGGATGAGGCCGATTGGGGGGAAAGTCTCGACGACCGACATTGATGGCGGGCAGCGGGTGTTAGGAGGCGGTGCAAGGTGGATGAGGTAGCAGGAGGTGTGGGGGATAAGGGAGAGGAGTTGGAGGAGCTGTCTTGGCGGTGAAGCAAGGGGAGGAGGAGCACCGGCGACCGATAGAGTGGGTGAGGACGGTGTGGTTGTGGCTCAGGTGGTAGTGCGGTAGGATGTTAGGGGGATGAGGAGATAATGAAGAGGGGAGTGAGCACGTGGGCGCCTGATCAGTGAAGGGGAGGCGCACCTGCGGCAATGTCCAGCATGGTGACGTGGTAAAAAAAAAGGGTAGTGGCGTAGTGAAGATGGCACGGCGACGGACGGATTGACGGTGGTGGCACTGGCGTCAGTGGGAGGAAGGTGAAGGAGGGAGCGGCATCAGGTTGGGCTAGCTGCGCTGTGGTGCTCGGCCGAGGCAGGTGCGGTGAAGCTAGGCCGAAGGGGTAACTGGGCCAGCTCAGTGTGAGCAAGAGGTAGAGGTGGGCCAGGCGGAATGGAAGGATGGGCTGAATGGAAGGTTGTTAGCCCGTTTAGCATTTGAAGGGTTTTTCATTTGATTGGATGGAGTTTTAAGTTCAAATTTGAGGGGGGTTTGGGGTCTGAGCTTGAGGGGGACATGAAAATGGGACATTTTAAAAGGTTTTGGGGTTCATGAGTGTTTGAATATTTCTAGGTTTTAGATGGCGGTGTTATGGTGGTCAGAATGGAATTAGGTTTTTGAGAGAAAGAATTTAGGGAAATATGTTCCTAATATTTTAGATTTCAAGGATGTAATGATGGAGGGGTTTGGGTATAGATTGAGTCAAGGATTTGAATAGCACTCAGAAGTAATTTGGAATAGGGTTCGGACAGGTTTAATATTTGAATAAAATTCAAATATTAATCTAGGAAGGGTTTTATTAGGAGGAATATTTCTAGAGCAACCAAATGCAACACATATGCTCAAATTTATGCTAGGTTTATTTGTAAAAAGAGTTTTGAATATTTGGGAGAAAAGAAGTATATTATATGTAAAGAAATTTTTTAAAAAGCCCGTATTTTTGAATGCTCTGAAAAGCGGGATGTTGCAGATCTACCCCGCTTAAGGGAATCTCGTCCTCAAGATTCAAGGGTTAGAAAGAAAGGTTAGGATTGTCTTGGCTTCTTCTCGATAGTTGCACCATGCTTCTTATTCTGCAGTGCTCTTCAGGAGTTTCTTATTCCATCCTTGGCTTATTCTTGTATTGGGATCTTCTTTCCTCATGAATCTTTTAATCCAAATAATCTTTTCCCAATCTCTATCTTCTAAACCTTGAGTTTTCTCAAATTTTAGGGGAAAGAATTTGTCTCGTATTTTGTTCTTGTTTTCCATGGAACGGGGATTTTATTCTTTATCCTTATTTTTCCATTATTCCCCAGAGTGTATTCCATCTTTAATTCAAATATTCTGGACAATCTTGAGTGCAACTTGGGAGGCGGCAAGAGGTACCTCTTTTCTTCGTTTTGTTTTAATCCTCAAGTTCTCGAGTCTTGGTGTTCCTTTTTCCATCTAGGTTACTGCCCCACTTAAGGAGACTTCAACTTGGGATTTTCTTAAATTCTTTTATCTAAGGTTTCCTCAGATTACTTCTTGTACCATTACTGGGATTTTGTATTTTTTTTGCATAATTTTTTTTGACTCATCCGAGATCTTTGTACCTGTATAATTTCCATTTTCCTTAGGTACGTACGGGTAATATTCCCATTCTTTGGGATGGTACCAACCCTGTGTTGCTATTTCTACTTTTGTGGCATCCTAGGGGTGGGTGTCGTAGCTTTGGGTTACCATACTTTTAATAAACTTTGTGTGGCGGTTCTTCTATTGGGTTTCTAGTGCCTAACATCTTTTCTTTGGTTGCTAGTTAAGTTAGGGTTGAGCTATCTTATGTGGCCACCTGGTTCTTGTGAGCATCTATATAACTAGTGCTCCTTCCATGGGTTTTTGGTGGTCATGATCCATTTCAGGCTTTTATTTTCCTTGCTCATTCCATTTGCCCGGGGGTTCACATGGTATTTCTCACTATTTCATGTGAACTAGAGTTGCCCATTCTGATAGTTGGGGAGGAGATTGGGTGAATACTTCATGTCGAGAATACTTTCGGGTCTCGACATTTGATTTGACAATCTTCGTGGTGGTCACAATTCCTTGTTCATTGTGTCTCCTAATATTTAGGATGAGTTTGGGCAAGTCTATCCTTAAGGGTTGAAGCTGAATGGTTCCTTTTCATCGAGGAGGTTGTATGTGTTGATGATTTAGCTCTAGAGTGATTACTCCTTATCTAGAGTTGAGCATGGGAACCTATTGAGCTTCTTCTTTTTGTAATAGGTTTTAAGATTTTCTTTATCCTAGTGTCTTTTTTATGGCTTATTTACTATTAGAGTGGTTATTATTTAATTTTTCCCTATTTAATTTTTTTTTATTATTTTCCTATGTGGGTTTTCTGGTATATGTGTATTTACCTAATGATTTTATATGCCTAATGTATATGTATCTATTTAATATTCTTATCTGCTTACTCATGATTTTACCTGAAGTTTCTTACACCTAGGCATTTCTATGTTTCTTGTAGGGCATCCTTAGGTTATATCACTCCTGATTGATGCCTATAGTTTATCTACCATGGTGTCTTAAAAGATTTCCTCTTGCTTGCCCAGGTTGATCATGTTAATCCTAGTTTGACTTCCCCCTCTTTATTCTTTCCTATTTTAGCCTTTCAGGGGTTGCATTTATTTGAGGTGTGTGGTTTCTCTTTTGTTTTTATCCTTAAGTTCTCTAGGTTTTTCTTCATTTACTTTTTAACTATTATTAGCCATAGTTTTGTTGGTCACTTTTAATCTTTCCCTTCTTAATTTTGAAAGGCTATATATATGTGTTGGCGCTAGAAATCGGTCAACCGAATCCCCAGCGTCTGACACACGACCCGGGAGAATCTGCTTAACTCCTGTTCGGGTGATTGCCCTGGTGCGGTTCGCGCGGCGTGCCAGCCAATCTGACCTGTTGATTGGCAAGGAAGAATACGTGTCAGGTCTGGAAGTCGCGATCGGCTAAATTTCCGATCTCGAGAGAGCTTATCAGCGAATCGGCCGATTTGCCGTAATAAAGAAATCGGCTATAAAGCAACCGATCATTGTAGCCGTGTAGACAAAAAACTACTGGAGTAATCGACACAATGCTATAATAAAAACACTAGGAATAGATCTAATCGGCTATATGTGAAATAAGTGAATTTAATAGCAGAATATAAAGAAAGCCGAAACCGCCGATTCCTAGCTGGATAACTGGTGATAAAACTAGAAAAACAGGTAAAACCTATGATTCTAGTAAATATCGATAACTAGTGAATAAATCTAAACGAAACGACAGCGATGCGCCCGAAGTTAAAGCTTAGAATTTACTCGGTGAACGGAACTTACAAGATCGGCCGGAGGTAAGGTTGATGCAGCCCCGCCAACCCATACGAACTCGTGAAAAAGGAGAAAGTATTTGGCGAAGTCGCCTGCTTGAAAGTAAGTACGAGGAAATAGTAGTTTGTTGTATTGATTTGTTGATGATTACAGATTTACAAAGGTAGCTATTTATAGCCCTGTACAGATGACTCCTTTACTGACTAGAACTCTATCCCTAATTCAAATAGAAAACGAATATTTACAAGTACGATTCGTACTAGGTTGGTTATTATACGCTTCACGAGCTGATCTCCCCTTCATCCTCCTATTCCTTTCCAAGCCCATATCGGCCCAATTACTTCAACCTCCTAATCGGCCGATTCCTCATCGGCAAAGGGTAACCGATCGGGAACCTGGTGTGTCCGATCCGAACCCCAAGGGTTAAGCGAGGCAGAAATCATCGGCCGATCCCGTACTGTAGCATTTGGCCGATCCTGAACTGTAGCGCCAACCAACCGATCTCCAACTATATTTTCCCATTTCCTCTTTTCCTGGCGCCGATTTCACTGGTGACGAAATCTGGCGTCAACACATGCCCCCCAGTTTCGGAGTAAAACATAATCTTTTACTTCGAAATTCTTTTCAACCTCCCCTCCGAAACAGCCGTAATGAAAATATCCTTCCGTTTCGCGGTCTTCTAGCTGATGATTGCAATCTTTTCGAAATGGGCGCCCACGACAACCACTACTCCCGAAAAACTCAAAACGCCAGCGCGGTAAAAATTACATTTTTACCCCTCCTTAGGCGCCCTTTAAATAGCAGTTCAACCCGCACTTCACTTTCGAACTCACGTCCTTCTTCCTCAGCGCGCGCGCCTTCTTCTTCCCTCAATACTTTTTCCTTAGCTCCGAAGCTTCCCAGCGCCATCTTCCTGTTGCTTCTTCTCCTCCCCTCCAATGGCGGCACCTTCAGGCAACTCGCCCGCGCGCAATGCTCCGGAAATGGCGCCTCCGGTGGAAGTGGTGACAGCGGTTGCTCCGTCGTCAGAAGAAGGAGCTTCATCGGAGATCCCAATGGCGATCCCCATAGCGGCCTCATCCTCTGCAGCTGCACCGGCGGTCACGCTGACTACTAGGAACTTCATCCAAGAGGTTATTACCGAATCCTTCCTCTATCGGCAATGCATTTACTTTAGATCTATTTCTTACTTTTGCACCCCCCCTTTCCTTTTTAGGCGGTTAGACATCGCATCACCATCCATCTTACGGGAAATCCTTGCCTTATCTGTCTCGGACCCATGGGGAACCCAGATCCAATAGAGCTCATCAATTTAGAAACCCACAGAATCCCCTTCAAACAATCCACCATGGACCTGGATCACTGGTTGGGCACCTTTAGGTCCTGGCCGAATGAAACCCCAGGTTGGAGGGAGTGGTACCAACGGATAGCCGAACCGAAGAGGGTCCAATGGGACAAGCTCAAAATCGGCCAATGCATCAACCTGTCTTTGTCCCAGATGGAGCGAAATGAACCATTGGTGATAGCAGCCTCTTACTTTTGGTCTGATGCCCTTAATGCTTTCTTATTTGGACATGGACCTATGACCCCCACACTGGCCGATGTGGTTCTACTGACCGGCCTAGACATCTCCTCCCCAGACACACCATTCCGCCTTTTAGCCGCAACATCACATCGACTGGACACAAAGGGAATCGGCGGGTGGAAAGGATTCATCAGATGCAACAATAGGGCCGGGCCGGTTGAGAACAGGGAGCACACGGCCTTTTTAATGATGTGGTTGGAAAAACACTTCTTTTGTGGGAGAGCGGCCGGCCCATCAACCAACACCTAGGATTTAGCCGAAGCGCTATTGGCAGGAACCCCTGTTCCCCTTGGAAAACACTTGCTAGGGGCGGCCTACCACATGCTCCACCAAATCGGCACCAAAATTTCCAAAGGGGAGCCGATTGGAAATCCAGGCAGACCCTGGTGGTTCATCAATTTGTGGCTGAACCTTTATATCAGCAAGATCTCTCAGCAGAGGGTGGAACACATGATGTTCCCCAACATTGAATCGGCAGAAGATCCTACCGCTCGTCGCCGATGCACATCTTATGGCGAAGCGGCGTCGGCCTTTCCAGGTTGCTCGTATTCTGCTACAAAGGTGGCCGAGTACTTCCGATGCTTTTACAACGGCTTTAATGAAGATGCAACCGTTTGGTTCCCTTATCAGCGGGATGACCCAATCTTCGAACTCCCAACTTGCTTCGACTCAACCACTGGCCGATTCGACGAAGAACTCATCGATGAGCTAATCAAGCCAGGAATCCTGCCAGCCAACTTCTTTTCGGGGAAAGATGCCCCTGCATATGAGTTCTACAATCCTTCTGGTGCAGCACGCCAACTCGGCATGGGTCAGCTGCCGATTCAAGCATATTTTGCTGGCCGAGTCAAGTTCAGAGATGGGCTCACAACAGGTATGGACTACAGTTGGGTGCGAGATCGGATCCCAGATTCCACCACTATTGACCTGAACAACTGGATAGTAGCCCCCTTCGCTGTCCAGCCATTCAAACTCTGGTGGGCCGAATGGAAACAATTCCTCTTCTCCAACTCCGCATCGGCGTACTGCAATCTCCTGGACCCAATCAACATGGACCCAAACGCCGAGGTATTTTCTCTAAGCTGATTTTTTATTCTTTTTTCAACGCGATTGAACACTAATGTTTTACTATTTCTTCAGGCCGAGAATCGTGTCCCTCCTACACACAGCCGGAGTGGTCGGCTAATAGAAGATCATCATCCATACACCGCCTACCCTCTCATCGGCTATGATGCTCCGTCTGTGGACGTGATTGCTGGCCGATCGAAGCAAACACAGAAGAAAGTTACCAAGAAGACCAGCCGCCGAGTCCAGGCCCGTATAGAATCGGCGGATCCTCCCATGCTCGTATCGGTAGAGACTTCGGCCACACCACCCCCTCAAGCTACCAGAGATATCGACACTCAAGTCGTCGCACAAGCTGGGGCAGTCGCCGCGTCACTGCTGTTAGAGGCCGTACAGGTAAACTTATGTTTAATCCTTCCGATTGTCGTTTCGATATTAATCCTTCTTATCTTAGACTGTACAGAGTACCCCCATGGACACACAACAATCGGCAGCAACCCAATCGGCCATCGACGCGCCCCTGCTTCCATCTGTTGAGGTACAACACAATTTCACCGATTCCCTTAGTATTTGAATAATATGCTTACTCAACCTTCTGACATAGGTCATCGGCACGCCAAGCGCTCCTCAACCATTGGCTCCCTCTTGGGAAGCTGGTCCAAGCACAGCGTCGATCATCGTGGAGTCTTCCTCTTCTGATGAACCCATGGTACCAGCCCCTGAGCCGAGGACGACGGCTTCCCGAATGCAACTTGAAGAGATTCGATTCAAAGAGGTAAGACATCTTTCAACTTCATTTAGCCGATATGCTTTCACCATCAGCCAATTTATTTTTCTTCTTTACTATTTCCAGGAACAGGACACCCCTGACAACAGCCTCTTCTCTTTTGCGGTCGCCCTCTCTGACGATGAAGAAGTCGCCTCCCGCCAGATCGCCTTGAGCTCCATCCCTGATGACGTCCGAGCCAAGCTTACCAACATCCGATCCCTTCTTCAAGGAGACATCGGCCGATTGGTAGAAGATGCCTCGCCGATTCGGCAGCTCTTTGGCGACGTCAGCGGACGAGTGCCGGAAGAAGCGGAGGAAGCCTTGGCGCCGGCTGCATACATCGAGTCGATGAGAATCCCGGTTTTCAGAGCTCTTCGTCATATGGCCGATCGCGCCAAGCTGGCCAAGACTCGCGAAGAAGAGGATGCGTATAAACGTCAGGCCCAAGAGGTACACCAACGCATTCACTTTTTGGAGGACTCCCACCCAGGGATCATCGGCGAGATAGATCGCCTCAAATGCCGAAGGGCAGAGCTCGCCAAGGAGATGGAGCAGGTGACCAAGGCAATAAGTGCTGAAGAGAAAAGACTCCAAGAGCTCCCCTCTGTCATCGCCGATCTGAAACAGGAGAGGCAGCATTTGGCCCATGAAGCCCTAAAACTTCATCGTAGTGCATCAGAAGTCCCCGGATCGGCGGACGACGACCAACGGGTCTTGGACTCTGCCGATCAAATCCGGCGTCGAGCGATTGCGGCCATCGATGCCCTTCTGGGTAATCTGTAAAGGCACTGACTATTTTGTACGAACCTTTAATGACTTCTTTGACCGTCCTTCGTGACGCCTCTTTTATTTATTGCCTTTCTCACTTACGACAGGATGCACCTTTACGCCTCTTTTCTTATAAATACCGGCCTAACCCTTCTTCCGAGAGCACCAGTTTGGCTCGGCTTTATTTCCCCAATCTGCTCTCGTCAGCGCAACCTTCTGTCATGTCTTCATCGTCTTCCTCCTCCTCTGTTAACCAAACATTTGAGTAGGATGCCGTCAATCGTTCGGTAGAACAGGTCGTCTTCAAGCAGTACGTATTTAGTAGCATGGAAACGCACTCGTCGATCCACTTTCTTAGACGGATCTTTCAAGTAATCGGCAATTTCTTTTCGCCAGTCATCGGCCGCAAGTTCCAGAGCCATAGCGCCTAGAATTGGCCGATATCCAGACGCGTGCTGGGCGAGTTTGTTGGCATCTTCGTTGTGATCTCTTGGGATGTGCTCGATTACTGCCGATTTGAACTCTTTTAAAAGCTGCAGGCAATCTTCATAATAAATTCTTAATACATCGTCCTTGCATTCAGACCTCCCGGTTAATTGATCCACAATAAGCATGGAATTTCCGAAGACTTCAACAGAATCGGCCTTGACCTCTCTTAGTAGTTGTAAGCCCTTCAATACAGCCCGGTACTCCGCTTGATTATTGGTGGCGGTGGCTTCTATCGGCAGAGAAAAATCATAGCTTGCCCCCCGAGGCGATATGAGGACGATGCCGATTCCTGATCCGACCCCACATGACGATCCATCAAAGTATAAAGTCCAAGGCACCGGTTCTACGAAGGTAGTCTCTGGTCCGCAATGTTGGGCGACGAAATCGGCCATGACCTGACCCTTAACGGCTTTTGCCGATTCATACCGCAGGTCAAACTCTGACAAAGCTAAGATCCATTTGCCGATTCGTCCTTTCAAGATCGGCAGTGATAGCATGTATTTTACTACGTCATCTTTGCATACGACCACGCATTCTGCCGACAGTAAATAGTGCCTGAGTTTGGTGCATGAGAAGTAAAGACATAGGCACAACCGCTCCACCGGAGGATAACTTGTTTCAGCGTCCAGAAGTCTTCTACTGACATAATAAATCACTCGTTCCTTTCCTTCGAATTCCTGGACTAGAGCCGACCCAATAGCCTTTTCATCGGCTGATAAGTATAATTTAAACGGCTTACCAGTTTGAGGAGGAACCAATACCGGTGGTGAGACCAAGTACTGCTTGATATCTTCCGATGCTTTGTGTTGCTCCTCCCCCCATATGAACTCCTGGTCAGGCTTCAACTTCAACAGTGGTGTGAACGCCGGAATCCGCCCAGATAGATTAGATATGAATCTTCTGATGAAATTCACCTTGCCGATTAAAGACTGTAATTCAGTTTTATTCTGCGGGGCCACGACTTTGTTGATAGCCGCTATGGTCTTCCGATTGATTTCTATTCTCCGCTCATGCACCATGAATCCTAAGAACTGTCTGGCGGACACGCCAAAGGCACATTTATTGGGGTTCATCTTCAGCCCATGTTTCTTGGTGCACTCTAGCACTCTTCGCAAATCGGCCAGATGCTCTTCGTGTCCTTTGGACTTGACCACGACGTCGTCGATGTAGATTTCTACCAGAATGCCGATGAGTTTGTGAAATATGTAATTCATTGCTCTCTGATACGTGGCGCCGGCGTTCTTCAAGCCAAAAGTCATCACTACCCACTCGAATAAACCAAGGTGGCCCGGGCACCTGAAGGCTGTTTTGGGTATGTCTTCTTTGGCCATAAGTATTTGATTGTATCCAACGTTTCCGTCCATGAAGCTAATAATCTTGTGTCCCGCGGCAGCGTCTATCAGCACATCGGCCGTCGGCATGGGGTACCCGTCCATCGGTGTGGCCTGATTAAGATTCCTAAAATCCACGCATACGCGTAACTTTCCGTTCTTTTTGTACACTGGTACAATGTTGGAGATCCATTCGGCATAACGGCATTGCCGAATAAATTTCGCTTCGATTAGCCGAGTTATTTTGGCTTTTATGTCTGGTAGAATTTTAGGATTGCAGCGCCGTGCAGGCTGTTGGTACGGCCGATACCCTGGTTTTATGGGTAGCCGATGTTCAACAATAGATCGATCTAAACCAGGCATCTCATGATACTCCCAAGCAAAACAATCCTTAAATTCTCTTAACAAGTTTGTCAATTTACATTTGTATTCTGGATCTAAATTTGCACTAATATAAGTCGGCCTTGGTTTGGTACCATCGCCTAAGTCTATCATCTCTAATGAATCGGCCGACATGAACCCGTGCCCTAGCTTCCCATCTTCTCGGGCAAACTGATCCATTTATTCTGAGTCTTCGGAGCCGACTGCTCGGATCGGCTGTAGGCCAAAATCGGACACCTTCAGGAAGTTGGTATCCCATACTCTGCCGGATATGCACTTGACGGTTTCGCAGCTCCACTGCTGCGTGTCGGCTGCCGCGATGCTGTATGCGGAATAGGCGTTGACTACCTCGATGTTGTCGCTGACCCATTGTACAAGACATTGATGCATTGTTGATGGGATGTAGCAATTTGCGTGTATCCAGTCCCGGCCGAGTAGCATGTTGTAGGATCCATTGCCATTAATAATAACGAAGGTAGTGGGAAGGGTCTTACTACCGATGGTGAGGTCGACGCAGAGGGCGCCGTGAGCGGGAGACACGTTGCCTTCGAAGTCTTTGAGCATCATGTCTGTCTTGGTCAAGTCATCATCGCTCTTCCCAAGCTTCCAGAGCACGACATATGGCATGATATTGACTGCAGCTCCTCCATCTACCATTAATCTGGTGAGGGGGTGGCCGTTGACATGCCCTTTGAGGAACAATGCTTTCAGGTGTTGTCGTTTGTCGTCTTCGGGCTTCTCGAACGTGGCTATCATTGGCTCCAAAGCCAACTGTGCCATCTGTTCTTCTATCGCCGACATATCCTGTCGATCGGCAGGAGTCATAAATTCCATCGGCAGTATGAAAACCATGCTGATATCGGCTGCCAATTCATCACCCGCCGATTCGTCGCCCCCTCTATCGTTTCTTTTGGGGCGCCATACCCCAGGCCTGCCTTCCTTCTTGTCCGTCGTGCTCTGTTGTTCCTCTTCCTGCTGTTCCCACTGGCGGAGACGTTGGATCCTTCGTTTTTGAGATTTGGTCAATCCGTCAGGACACCACCTAGGGTTTATTGGTTTGGTTCCTGACTTGGCGCGTTCCCACTCTGGCTCATGTCCTAAAGGGTTTTCGTCTGTCACCCGAGCGTCGGCCATCTCTTCAAGCCGACTATGAACGTTGGCCCTATTTTCTGGCCGATCGTGTCGACCAAACCTGCCCGCCGGTCTGTCACAGCGTCTGTCTTCTGACCGGTCATATCGGTCACTTCTGCCCCCCAGCCGATCACGCACGGGAGGGCGCTGGTCGTCTTGGTCGCGCCAGTTCCTGCTGATCGGTTCTGGTCTTCCATCTCTGGAGGGAGACCTGTTGAACGGCCGATTGCCACGATACGGGCCGTTGCATTCTGGGCAATTATCGGCCGAAGGTAGCCTGAGGTTGCTTTCCCAACAGTGGATGAAGAACGGGCACCTCCAGTGATCTTCGTGCCGCCGCATCGATTCTTCCCGGGATCTTGAGCGTTCATGTTGATGCTGATATTTCTGGAGCAGGAACTGGGAAGTAATGCGTGGCTCTTCTGATTCGCCATCGTCGTCCTCCATCCGCCGCTTCCCCTTGACGTCCTCAGGTGTTGCTTGATTTCTGGGGTCTACGGCACCACTCTTTTTAGCCGATTCGGACGTCAGCACCTTTGTTTGGAGTGAGTTCTTCCCCGTATCAACCATGTTGGTGGGGAAGGGGTGCTGGTCGATCTTCATCGGCTTGGCTGATTTTGTTGGCACTTCAAATTTAAGCCTGCCCTGCTCAATGGCCGACTGTATCTGCTGCCTGAAGATTTTGCACTCATTAGTATCATGGGACGTAGCGTTGTGCCACTTGCAATATTTCATCTTTTTTAGTTGTTCAGCAGAAGGTATTGTATGATATGGCGAGAGCTTGATCTGTCCTTCCTGGAGGAGAAGGTCGAAGATTTTATCGGCCTTCGTCGTGTCAAAACCGAACGCTTCTGGCTCCTTTTTGCCGAACGGGTATGATATTGGCTTCTTTCCCTTGACCCACTCCGCAAGACCGACCTCAACGTCTTCTTCGGCCTCCACCTCTTCCAGGAACGCCACCTTCTTCTGGAAGTTCCTCCGTGAATCGAAAGAACGTACCTCCTGTCCAGACAATCGGTGGACGATTTGGCTTAAACTCTCAAACTCCTGTGAGGCGTATTTTTTTTTGATGTGGGGTAGGAGACCTTGAAAGGCTATATCGGCCAGCTATGCGTCGTTTAGAGCCAAAGAGTAACATTTGTTCCTGATTTCCCAAAACCTCTGTACATATGAGGATATCGGCTCGTCGCTTCTCTGCTTGAGGCTGGTCAAATCGGACAGCTTCATCTCATGTACCCCGGCGTAGAAGTATTTATGAAACTGTCTTTCCAAATCGGCCCATGTAATAATCGAGTTCAGCGGTAATGTCGTGAACCACTGGAAGGCCGACCCGGACAAGGATGATGAGAATAGCCGCAGCCGTAGAGCATCTTGTGCAGCCGCTTCTCCGCATTGGATGATAAATCTATTCACGTGCTCCACGGTTGAAGTGTCATCCATCCCCGAGAACTTGGTGAAGTCAGGAACTTTATACCGATGGGGAAACGGTAGTAGATCGTATGTAGACGGGTATGGTGTCTTATAGGTGTAAGTTTGTACCTTCGGCTTCAAGCCGAATTGTTCCTGAATCACTTCTGCAATACGTGCCGACCAATCCGACTGTTGCTGGTGAACCATCGGCTGAGGTATTGGCACGTGCTGGTATACCGGAGGTGGAATAGCCTGATCCTGAGTGAAAGCAGGTGGCATCTGAGTGAAAGCCGGCTGTGTATTCAGGGTCGGCTGTTTGAATGAGCCACTCGTTTCATCATATAATACGAGCTCTGCTGTTTTGCTCATCTCTGGTGCAACAGGCTGGTACGGCGGCATGGTTGGTCGAGTGGCCGCTTGGAAAGATGCCTGGAATTGGGGACTTCCCTGACCGGCCGATTGATCCTGAACGGCCGTAGCTGATGGTGCCCCCCAAGGTGATGGGCTAACTGGAGGGAACGGCGCAGAGGACAGCTGGACGGGGTGTGGCTGAAAGTGTTGTGTGCCACCATACCCCATAGGAACCGATGATGATGAAGCGCCTGAACCCCCAACAGGAAATTTGATCGGCTGAGAAACCGAATTCAAATAAACCTTGTTCGGTGGAATCGGCTGGGTATAAGCCGGTCCCTTGTATCCTTGAGGTACCCCGTTAGCGAAGGAGCTGACGACGGCATTGTACACCGTATTTGCGAGCACCGGGGATTGATCAATGAAGGCGTGATAAACGGACTGTTGGACCATCTCGGCCATCTTGTCCGAGTCCTCAGAGATCGTGATCTGGCGGGGAGTTGGAAACGGAGATTTTTTGATGGTTTCCCCGCTTCTGGAGCGACTGAAGGACTGTAGGCATGCCTTCCAGTAGAGTGCTTTCTGCTTCTCTAGCTCTTCCTTCTGGTCGTCCTTGAGATCTGCTTCTGTCACTTTGATGACGTTATCTTCGGAGATTTCAACAGCTTTCGACATGGCGGCAGTTGTATTGGTCCCACCGGGCGTGCCAAAAGTGTGTTGGCGCTAGAAATCGATCAACCGAATCCCCAGCGTCTGACACACGACCCGGGAGAATCTGCTTAACTCCTGTTCGGGTGATTGCCCTAGTGCAGTTCGCGCGGCGTGCCAGCCAATCTGACCTGTTGATTGGCAAGGAAGAATACGTGTCAGGTCTGGAAGTCGCGATCGGCTAAATTTCCGATCTCGAGAGAGCTTATCAGCGAATCGGCCGATTTGCCATAATAAAGAAATCGGCTATAAAGCAACCGATCATTGTAGCCGTGTAGACAAAAAACTACTGGAGTAATCGACACAATGCTATAATAACAACACTAGGAATAGATCTAATCGGCTATATGTGAAATAAGTGAATTTAATAGCAGAATATAAAGAAAGCCGAAACCGCCGATTCCTAGCTGGATAACTGGTGATAAAACTAGAAAAACAGGTAAAACCTATGATTCTAGTAAATATCGATAACTAGTGAATAAATCTAAACGAAACGACAGCGATGCGCCCGAAGTTAAAGCTTAGAATTTACTCGGTGAACGGAACTTACAAGATCGGCCGGAGGTCAAGTTGATGCAGCCCCGCCAACCTGTACGAACTCGTGAAAAAGGAGAAAGTATTTGGCGAAGTCGCATGCTTGAAAGTAAGTACGAGGAAATAGTAGTTTGTTGTATTGATTTGTTGATGATTACAGATTTACAAAGGTAGCTATTTATAGCCCCGTACAGATGACTCCTTAACTGACTAGAACTCTATCCCTAATTCAAATAGAAAACGAATATTTACAAGTACGATTCATACTAGGTTGGTTATTATACGCTTCACGGGCTGATCTCCCCTTCATCCTCCTATTCCTTTCCAAGCCCATATCGGCCCAATTACTTCAACCTCCTAATCGGCCGATTCCTCATCGGCAAAGGGTAACCGATCGGGAACCTGGTGTGTCCGATCCAAACCCCAAGGGTTAAGCGAGGCAGAAATCATCGGCCAATCCCGTACTGTAGCATTTGGCCGATCCTGAACTGTAGCGCCAACCAACCGATCTCCAACTGTATTTTCCCATTTCCTCTTTTCCTGGCGCCGATTTCACTGGTGACAAAATCTGGCGTCAACAATATGAAGGTGGTTTATTTTTAACTACCCATATATTTTTATTGTTTTCCCTCATTTTACCACCTTATGGTTATTCCTTAGGTCTATTCTCCCCTTTGTCTTAAGGATTTGTATGTTCTTCTTATGCATTATATTAGCATCAATCATACGTATGATCCATTCTCGGAAAATTAAATAGGTCAGGCTAACATTTGCGATTCTTTATTGAGAAAAAGATGCTTGGTCTGAATTTTGGCAAGGTGAGCAAAGATTTCCTTGCTTTTGACAATAATCGTCCCGTATTGATTTTCATTCTCTCAAAAAATAGATGCACTATTCCAACTACATTCTCATTAAATGAAACATAAAATTCGATCCATCTTGGTTTCTAGGGGCATTAGAACGATCCATTGGGAATTAAAAGAGGGAATAGCATAAATTGGTTTCAAGTAACCATGCCTACATGAGAACCAAGGAAGACCGGCCGCGTGGACGTGGAGGATGTGACATTACACGGTGCTGGAACGTGGACAGTTGCCACGTTAATCCTTGGGTACAAATTAGAATTCGTTAAAATTTTTGGGAAAAATATATATAGACGTCTGATCCGTTAGAGGAAAGGTGAATAGGACGGACCAAAATGTTCAATCCTTTATTGGCAAAATGGTTTGAATTTTGGCAAGGTGAGCAAGGGTTTCCTTGGTTTTGAGAGAGATTCAAATAGGATTACATTATTTGTTAATATTCGTCTCATATTGATTTTCAACCTTAAAAAAACCGATGCACTATTCCAACTGCAATCGTATTAAATGAAACATAAAATTTGATCCATCTTGGCCTCTTGAGCTATGTGTGTAGGAGAACAACATAGCAAAGATAAAAAATCCAATTAATCTCTCAAGGAAAAGCTTGGAACTCTTGGAAATAGTAGAATGAAATCATGCAATTCGATTGGCAAAATTACAATACATCATCGGCACAATGATCAGAAATAGCGATTCTTGGTGAGGTACAGATGCATGATCCGTTGTCTGAAAAGTAAATTGGATGGACTAAACTTTTCATCACATATTGATTTTCAACCACTCAAAAAACCGATGAGGGAAGATAGTCATTTGTTTCTAAATAGACAAGACAAGATAGCCGTTGTTGCAAGTACACAGTACAAGAGAGTCCGTTTATGAACATTCAACGGGAAACATTGACCTTTTTGCCGCAATGCGGTGCGATGGGATAAGAATAAAAAAATCACATGAAAAGACATGGCATGGCAGGCTATGACACAACATCAATGCATCAGGACCATGGAAAACCAAAGCACCAAGGAAGATAAACAGATTCTTGCCAATGTCCCATCATAGAGCAAACAGAGTAGGAAAATACGGGATTGAACTTTGGACTAGAAAACAAGGGATTTCCTTACTACATTCATAGAGCCGGAAAATAGGGGATCGATCATTCCATCCAAAAGGAAATAGTACATTGATGTTTCCATCCAAAAGAACACCTATGTACATGCAAAATAAAACTACCATTGATCTTTCCATTGATCTACGACGACCCCTTCGAGGAGTTCCTCAATGAGTCTGGTGCGGGACCCACAATGGCAGGAGCCATGGAACTGGCATTGGCGGGACCAGCGTCGACATCGAAGTCCACCTGCCTCCTCTTCTTCGCCATCTCCGAGTCCACCTCCTCTCCCCCTTCTCTTCTTGGCAGCCCGCTTCTTGGCCCTCTCCTTCGCCAACGCCGCTTTCGCCACCCGCGCTTCAGCCGCCTCCACCCGCTTCCTCTTCTTGGCCTCCCATTCCACTTGGAAGGCCGCTGCCATCACTTCCTCCTCCATCGCCTCCGCCGCTGCTTCCTTGTCCTCCTTGTCTTGCTCGTCTGAGTTCTCCTCGATGTAGGTCTCGTCATTGTCATCCTCCTCCTCCTCGTACTCGTTCTCCTCGTCGTAGGAGTACCTGGGAGACTCAGGTACAATGGAGGGCTCGAATGAGGGGTCAGATTCATCATACAGTAGCCCACCATCCTCGATAGGGCCACCATCCTCATCGGAGGAGTAGTTGGAAGGAAGAGAAGAGGTAATCGAAGAATAAGCCATGGTAGTTTTCTAGAGGAAGAGAGCGTGGAGGCAAGGCAATGTTGGGGTTGGTTAGCATAAGAGGAGGGTGCCGGTATATTAATGGCTCTAATTTGCCAAGGGAAAGCTGAAGGGTCGCATCGGGAGTTGGGGGACGGAAAATGGCAAGAGGCGCGTCGATCTTTAATAATGTAACAGTCTATTGCAAGTGAATAACATTGAAATCTCAGTGAATTTCAGTAGAGAAATAAAGAACTAAACTTAATTTGCAAGTACTAGAACATGGAAAGATAAACGATCGATAGCACTGCAAAGATAAGTGATCTACATAATCTTCCTAGGGTTACCCAGGGACTCCCAGTCGCCCTCGAAGATGTTGAAACGACTAACGTGGCGAAGACAATGATCTCTTTCCACCAGTGCCAGGTGTAACCGTGAAGGCAGTCAACATCCTGGAGGATGGAAGCACAACGAAGAAAAGCTTGGAGGAAGTGTTGTGCGCCATCCTGAAGTTGTGATGGCCCAGCGAAGCGCTGATGTAGACTAACGCGGTTAAGAAAGGAGCCTAGTGGTGTTGCTTGGTGGCATAAGCCACTACCACCTGGTCGGCAACACCGTTCCAGACACCAAAGTGGAGCAGCACAGCCTTGGTGACGATGAGTTCCAGCGGCGGAGTTGGAGCATCCATGTCGACAATCCTGAAATGCACATAGAAATTAGATTAATCTAAGTGGAGGCAAGGTCGAATGCAAATACAAATCAATATAGAGACTAGGGAGAGAGCAGTACTTGCGCCGAGAGAAGGAGATGCAGAAGGGTTTTCTTGCGCTAAGAGGAGGAGATGTAGAAAGGTTTTCCTATGCTTGAGGCCGGCTGAAGAAGAAGAAGTGGAAGGTAGTCACATTTATAGCAAGACCACCACTGCTTCACCTGGCAAGTCTCCTAAAACAACCGTCGCTGGAACAACTTTTGGATGCCTCGTTGATTTTAGGGTAAAAATAAGATTTTGTTAAGAAACCTTATTTTCTGCTAATATAATTTGTATGAGACCGGATATTTTTAGTCACGTCTTACCAGAGTAATAGAGACACTTGTGTTTCTTGGCGAGGTGAGGACATAATTTACGGTTTAGGAACAGTGAATAGGCCGGACTAACATTTTTGATCCTTTGTTGGCAAAAACATGCTTGGTTTGAATTTGGGAAAGATGAGCAAGGATTTCATATCTTTTGAGAGAGAGCCAAATAGGATCACATTATTTGTTAATAATCATCCCGTATTGATTTTCAACCTCGCCAAATACGGTTTTCTTGTACCGAGAGGAGATGCCCAAGGGTTTTGTTGCGCTTGAGGCTGGCTGAAGAAGAACAAGTGGAAGTGTGTCACATTTATAACAAAACCACTGCTCCTTCGCCGACAAGCCTCCCAAAATAACCGGCTGCATGGATGTGGAACATGGACGATGTGAAAATACATGTCGTTGGAACGTGGACGGTTGCCACGTTAATAATCGGGTACAAGAAAGAATTCAATACTTGGCGATGTGCACATGTATGATTCGTTATCTGGAAATTGAATAGGTCGGACTAACATTTGCAATCCTTTATTGGAAAAAAGATGCTTGGTCTGAATTTTGATAAGGTGAGCAAGGATTTCCTTGCTTTTGAAAGAAAGCCAAATAGGATCACATTATTATTTGTTAATAATCATCCCATATTGATTTTCAAACTCTTTAAAATCTGGTGCACTATTCCAACTACAATCAGTGGCAAATTGCACCATCTATAGGTTGCAGCCGTTGTGGTACATGCTTTGCTAACAAAACATCCGATTCATATTTCAAAATACAATGTTACAAACATCAAAGGTGCACGGCAGTTTTGTTTAGGACACAGGATGAAAACATAAGTTATTACTCAGAAATCATAAGCGATTATAGAGGCAAAGATACTGCAGGAGGAATGTTGCTGCTGGCCATCCAGTATGGATCGTGGACGATCATGGGCGGTGCTAGCCCATCCAGCAGGAAAGGGTCCAGTGCCTCTTTCACTAGGTGAGAAAGTGCGCTTGGCCCACTTTGCATTGCTGGCCGAGTGGCTGTGGTCTGCAGCGATGTGCAGCCAGCCGTGCTTCGCTCGCACTCCACCCACTAGACGCCACCTTCCAGTGTCGACAGCAGCTGATTGGAGACGTTGGTCGCGGTCTTCTGCCGACAGCATCGAGGCTTTCCCAACCACTCCCGGCGGCCTTGCGACGACCCCCACAGGTGCTGCAGAGCAATCGGGGCCCCATCGGGCTCGTCCTCCACTACGATGCCTTGGTAGCGCCGTAGTCACCGCACCTCGGTGCCGTCGCAATGCCCGGAGGTAGCGGTGTGATGCAGAGCATCAAGGACCTCCCTTGCGACCCCTCAGCTCGAACGTGAGGGATGCGAGGAACGATGGCATCCATTGGAGGAGATGGTGGTGGAGAGAACGAACAGGCAAGGTGAGCAAGGGTTTCCTTACTTTTGAGAGAGAGCCAAATAGGATTGCATTAGCATTTGTTAATAGTCTCTCAAAAAATGGATGCACTATTCCATCTACGTTCTCATTAAATGAAACATAAAATTCGATCGATCTTGGTTTCTCGGGGCATGCGAGTAGGAGAATGACCCATTGGGAAATAAATGAGGGAAGACCATAAATTGGTTTCAACTAACCATGCCTACACAAGAACCAAGAACGACCGGCTGCGTGGACGTGGACAGCTGCCACGTTAATCCTCGGGTACAAATTAGAATCCGTTACAATTTTTGGGAAAAATTTGTACATACGTATGATCCGTTATAGGAAAAGTGAATAGGATGGACCAAAATGTTTGATCCTTTGTTGGAAAAAATGGTTTCAATTTTGGCAAGGTGAGCAAGGATTTTCTTGGTTTTGAGAGAGAGCCAAATATGATTACATTATTTGTTAATGTTCATCTCATATTGATTTTCAACCTCTAAAAAAACCGGTGCACTATTCCAACTACAATTATATTAAATGAAACATGAAATAGAGCAGGAAAATAGGGGATTGATCTTCCATCCAAAGGGAATAGTCCATTGATCTTACAAACAAAAGATAACAGCATAGCAAAGATGGCTAGGGTTCAAACGAAATGTAAAGTTACAAATTAACAGCATAGCAAAGATAAACGATCTAATTAATCTCCTTAGGGTCGCCAAGGCCCTCCCAGAAGCGGGTCCTGAAGAGGTAGAAGCGGCTCACATGGCGGAAGATGATGACATCATTCCACCACTGTCAGGTGTGACTGTGAAGGAGATCAACATCATGGGAGGATGGAAGCACGACAAAGACTTGGGGGAAGGTGTCGTGGTTCGCCATCCTAAAGTTGTGGTGGCCAAGTGCAGCGCCAATGCAGACCGACACGGTGTACCAAGGATGGTACTGGTGCTGCTCTCTGACACAAGCCGCCACCACCCAGTTGACCTCACCCTCCCGGAGACCAAGATGTTGCAGCATGGGCAATGAGACATTGGTGACCAGCGGAGGAGGTGCAGCAGCCATGTCCATGATCCTAAAATGCACTTAGAAATTATTTTGATCAAAGAGGGGGCAAGGTTGAATGCACATAGAAATCGATATAGAGACTAGGGAGAGAGCACTGTACCTGAACAGAGAGGAGATACGACAGGGTTTTCTTGCACCGAGAGGAGATGAACAAGGGTTTTCTTGCACTTGAGGCCAGCTGAAGAAGAAGTGGAGGCGTGTCGCATTTATAACAAAACCACTGCTCCTTCACCGGCAAGCCTCCCAAAATAACTGGCTGCGTGGACGATATGACATTACACGTCGCTAGAACATGGATGGTTGCCACGTCAATAATCAGGTAAAAGAAAGAATTCTATTCTTGGTGATGTGTAGATGAATGATCCATTCTCGGAAAATTGAATAGGCTGGACTAACATTTGTGATCCTTTGTTGCGAAAAGGATGCTTGGTCTGAATTTTGGCAAGGTGAGCAAGGATTTTGTTGGTTTTGAGGGAGAGCCAAATAGGATCACATAATTTGTTACTAATCATCCCATATTAATTTTCAACCTCTCAAACAATGGATGCACTATTCCAACTACATTCTCATTAAATGAAACAAGAAATTCGATCCATCTTAGTTTCTAGGGGCATGCGAGTAGGAGAATGACCCATTTGGAATTAAATGAGGGAATAGCATAAATTAGCTTCTAGGGGCATGCTAGTAGGAGAACAAAATCTAAAGTTGCTAATTAACAGCATAGCAAAGATAAATGATCTAATTAATCTCCCTATGAAAAGCTTGGAACTCTTATAAATAGCAAAATGAAATCATGCAATTCAATTAGTGACAATACATAATCGAGACTATGATCAGAAATAGCGATTCTTGGCAAGGTACAGACATATGATCTGTTGTCAGTAAAGTAAATAGGATGGACTAAAATTTTCATCACATATTGATTTTCAAACTCTCAAAAAACTGATGAGGAAAGATAGTCATTTATTTCTAAACACACAGTACAAGATAGCCATTGTTTCTAGTCTGTTGTGGTGCGGTGGGATAATACTAAATAATCACATGACAAGACATGGCATAGCAGGCTATGACACAGCATCATGATTAGGGAAAACCAAAGCACCAAGAAAGATGAACAGATTCTTACCGATGTCCCATCACAAAGCAAACAGAGTAGGAAAAAAGGGGATTGATCTTCGAACTAGAAAACAGGGGATCGATCTTTCCATTGATCTTACAAACAAAATATAACAGCATAGCAAAGATGGCTAGGGTTCCAATGAAATCTAAAGTTACTATTTAACAATATAGCAAAGATAACAGCATTGATGTTCCAACAACGTGGCTTGCTCACTCCATCCACCCCTCATTCCAGGCCACGACGTGGTGGTAGCTCCACTTCTTCTTGTTCTCGCCCCTCAGGGACGCGAACTTTTCCATCCCCAGGATGTGGTCCTTGATCTCATTCAGGATCCTCCACCGATGCCTCGTGCCGGGGTAGATGGTGTACGCGAAGGTGTTGTCAGCGCAGCACAAGACGCGCAGAGTGTCACCCCGGGGGAAGAGCGTGCGGTAGCTGCGGCGACGGTCGTCAGATGAGTCCATCTTAATCTAGGAGTCAGAGTCGGAGTCAAACGCATCAGCTAGAAGGGTCACCATCAAGGTCAACTTTCGAGGCGGCGACAAGGGCGCGGGGGTGGAGGAAGCTGCTCCCACCACCAGAGGAGGCTGGGAACGCACCGGGGAACCCCCAGTGGTTCCGGGGCGACCATCCGTGAGCGACAGCGGGTTGAGGTCGACGGCGTCGGAGTGCGATCCCAACAACGAGCGCAATGGCCACCCGATGTTGCCAGCGTTAGAGTGGGATCCCGACACGGAAGCGCGGCCATAGCAGGACGACCCCACCACGTGGATGTAGCACCATAGCACTGCCGTGAAGTTTTAGGTGGCAGCGTGGTGGTAGCGCGGTGAAAACCCGCCGCGGGAGTGCGATGATGAGGAGGAGGCACTGGAGGATCGATCGATGCGCAAGGAGGAGCAGGTGGGGGAGAGGTGGCGCAACTGGGAGCTAGAAGATGTGGGGACCGGGAGGGAGATGGATTGCTTCATGGCGTCGATCGGGCTGCTGGGGTGAGGCACGCGCATTGGGGATGAGATGGTAGTGGAACTGGCGACGATGCCGATGGTGGGGGAAATGGTGATTAAATAATGAGTTCCTCACCTTCCATGGGAAGTTGCGCCAACTTCCCTGGGAAGCTAGGCAACTAGCGCCTCTCTAGGATGGCAACCGACTCCTCGAAGAATGTGTAGGAATAGGAACCGGTACAGCAACCATCGGAGGCTGTGGCATCGAATAGTCTATATGAATCATCGATGTGCAAATGAACGGCTACGAGGAGTAGGCAACGCCCACCTCGGTGGCACGTTTTCATTTCCATAAAGAACCATAAAATCTAGTTGGTCTGGTGGTATGGATTGCCCACCACAAACATGTGGTCTCGTTTTTGAATCCTAAGGAGTCACTTCTTTCTTGCCATATTTTTATAAAATTCACAAACAACTTTTTTTTGCAAGTGCCTCGGGACCATCACAAATTGAAAAATTCAGACAAAATCCAGATGGTTGACCATAGATAGGAACATCACAAATACAGACAAAGAAAACTACATTTAGATTGTTCACCATAGCTAAGATTTTCACCATCTACTTAATTAGCCTTGCCACTAAGCATCAATCCTGCGACAACAACAAATAAAGTAAGTAGCACGTGCACGAGTTTGACATTGTACCTATAATTTCCAATTGACTTCAGCTTAGCACTAGCCTTCTAAAGTTGTTGCCGCACCATCTTGTGCTCATTCTTAATCTCTCTAAGCTCACAGTTAGCTTTTCCAATTCTTCCTCCCACTTCTTTGCATCCTCTTCAGCTTGCACCTTTTTCTTTATGAGCTTCACCAGAACACCAAAGGCCCTATCATCCCATTCTGGATCAACCCAGATCATGTAATCGCATTGTTTTTTTCTTCCTACAAATTAAACGCCCCTTTACAAATCATCGTTGACAACGGTAATAGGAAACCATACAACCAAAATCTTTGTGAAGCAGGTAGCCATTACCTTTGGGCAGCAAGCAAACCGGCGGCCAGGGTTGAGAAAGGTCCAAGAATACTTCACCACAGCTCTCAACCCATGATCACACTTGTTTTCAGGATGCCAATGGGTAGTGTTGCAGGAAGATGTCTCTGAGAAGTAGCTACCAACAGAAGAAGATGATGGAATACTCATATGCTTCATAAAAGTCATTGTAACTTGAAATTAATGTTTAGTTTTATACTTTATAAACTATAGCCTATCAACTTCTAACACCAATTGGAATGCAATCCTAAGGGTAGGACAAAATTGAAATCTCCAATTCCAAAAATCCCCTTCCCTCTAACGAAAGGGAAAAGTAGCGATACAAAATAGAGGACTAATCTGATCGTAGCTCCTACTCCTCCCTTCGCTGCTAGGATGTGCCATTCCTACCACCCATTGCAGATCTGCGCACTGACACCTCTAGGCTCAAGTCTTTGCCACAACCAATAGGAGCGAGCCAGCGAGACCCTTGCAGTGTACGCTGTTGCAGATATACCTGTTGCTCTGGCCTGCAACTGGGAAGTGTACCACACTTATTAGAGCTGTAATATAAAATAGCTACCTTGTTCAAAAATCATAAACTGCATTATGTCTCAGTGGTAGTGCTGACTCATCAGAATCAAGAGGTCACAGGTTTGACCCCTGCTCGGAACACTTTATTTCTCAACTCATGCTTGCATGGGGGATCCTCCTCGGTATATGACTTTTTGCACACCTTATTTTTCAACAAATGCTTACATGTGGGACCCTGGTTGGTTTATGACATTTTCGCGGACCTTATATTGTCACAAAACCACCATGTAACAATGACTGATGATTTCTTTTTGGCTGCAGTGGCAACTTTTATGACATTCCGTAACTTTGTCACTAAATTTTCTCGGATGTGAAACTTTATGATGTTTCAGATAGAAATGTCATAGAGATATGACGAGAACAAATGTGTCATAAAATTTTCATCATAGATCAACACAATTTTACAATCAACTATCAAGCAATGCTATTATTATTACATGGGAGGGACATATTAGCTAGGTATAATTGATCATTATTTAAACAAAAATATGTCACTAGAAAGTCTTAGCCTTATATTTTACAAAACATCTAATATTGTTATGATTTTATTCTAATTACTCTGGTAATTTCAGCTTTTCAGCCGAACTTTCTCTTCAAAGTTAGCCATATTGCGGATCATTCTTCAAACTTCATTCTCTTAATCGATACCTACTACACTAATGTTGTAGGAGTTAAGCATGAGATACGGGGAATATGAGGGGACGATAGGGGTATTTTTTGAAATTTTTTGAAAAATATGAGAAGAATAGAGAATTTCAGGTTTCCAAGGGTTTAGTGGGTAACTTATATGGTCCCCTAAATTTATTTATTGCTCCGATACTATCCCTATGAGGACCTTACTATAAAGGTCTCGCTGATCGCCTATATTAGTTCCTGGATCAGTAGGCTAATACAGTTATCACCACAGTACAGTATTTAAGAAATAAAAGACGTATAAATTGATAAGAAATCAAATTCACCTTAATGCAACGATGGGTGCCCATGCACTAACAAGATGGTTAAAACACCTGGAGACCTATACTTGCACAATGAAAGTAAGGTTTTGTACACTTATGAATGGTACTCAGCAAAACCTAGCATTGAAATTATATTAAATGTCAGGAAGATCAAGGGAAGGGTGTGATGTTTGATAATAAACCTATTCAATGCAAGGTGAGGTGGAATTTTGGAAAGAGAAGAGGTAGAAGACATTTTTATTATGTTGTTGGCCCTGGAGGGGGAATCTTATCTCCCCTATCAGTTCCCAAGTTTTAAAGAGCACTAGAGGCCATCAAGGTCCTTCTAGGCGGGCTTATACCTTTTTCCAGCATTGCTCTCATAGGGCCTCGGCCCTTTCTCACCATCCCTATGTTATGATTTCCAATCGACTGGAGCTTTGACTATGTGGGCTTGTAACCGTGAGCCACGGCTATCCATGATGAGGATACCACCATGCTGGACACACACGAGTCATGGTCTTCCCCAAGTTACAAGTTGTCACCAACTCGGTCATCCCGTTTAGTTCAGATTCAGCCGAAACCCTGCACGGTTTCGGCCATATCTCCCTCATACGGCATAGAAACGAGGCGTTCTTTGATGCGTTGGAATGGAGACGACGATGCCATTCTTTTGGTTTAGTCCTAGCTCCAGAAGGTTCGTGGATCATTCTGTGTGACCAAGACAAGGTGCTGCATCACCAGTTTTTGGCCAACTTGGCCTTGTATAGTGTCGGGCCTTAAGCCCAAGTTGTGGGCACCCCCTCCCTAGTTGCCCCCAGCCCTAGTTCACCCTTTTTTGATATAAAATTAGTAGCCGCCACCTTAGAAACTTGGGTTTTGTTTAGTTCTAGTTTTCCTTCAAGAAACTGAGATTGATTCGTTGTAACTGTGGTGACAAGTCCTTTTACAGTGATCCAGAGCCCCTATTCTTGTTCTCCTCAATTGGGTTGATTAGTCCTTTCAAATTAAGATCTTGAACCCATCTTACTTCATTCATATTTGCAATATCAGGTTGCGTGTTTATACTTTCTTGCTTGTGTCCTTCGATTCGCTTGCAGGGAAAGCCTTCTAGGCGAGGTCAATCAAGTTGTGCTTGGTTGATAACCAACGGAGCAGCGGTGTAGCGGTTGTAGGGATTCGAATCATGTCTGATTAGAAGCCCTGATTGTCAACGTCGAGTCTCCACCAATTCAATTTATCACTACCTTTCGGAAGATTGGGCCAGTGCTACATCAATCCAGATAGATTTATGACTCTGTGCAGAGGTGTACACTTTACCCATACATTTGGTCAGCCCATAGCTTCGCGAAAGGCGGTACTAACCTACGAGATCCATACCCACCCGTGCCTATCTCTAGGCAGCATTTCCTACGTCCATCCACAAATATGCTAGGGTCTAAATAGGGGCGACTATCATCCGCTACACGGATATCAACCTGGGAAAATGTGCACAAAGTAAGCAGGGCCTCTACCCTCAGGATCTCCGACCCTCTCAGTCAACCTATGCCGACCAAACCTGGGACTATGTGAAGGTCCTGCTCCAGCATCTTCGTTGCCCACTGTGGCCCCTTGGGATGGGTTGGAACCAAGGCCTCACATAAACAGGGTCATATGCTAGGCGCATTAGATGTGCAAAAGTAGATGGGATCTACTACCGGGGTCGGGATTTTTGCCGTATGCGTATGCTTCGGTAAATCAGCCGTAACTTTTCAGTACGATCTCGGATCGTGCGAATTTTATATGAAAATTGATCTACAGAAAAAGTTACACATGAAATTCAATGGCTTTGCCGTTTTCGGCGAAATTAGATTTCCCAAATTCGGCTTGGAAGATGGAGTTTCGGACATCCGAAGTTTGGAACGTTAGAACGTCTAACTCTATTTTGCAGGATGTATGTATATATCTTGTGATCAGTATGGCCCCTTTGTGTATGTGATGCATGTGTGTAACTCATTCGTGACCTGCGTGTCACGCGTACGGTAACACGGCAGGAGCCATATGTGTTGTCACCTTAATGTATTTAATGGTCTGCGTACCAATCTGTGATGATCCAAGCAACTATGTAATCTTCATTACTAGCTTCTTTACTAGCTATTAGGCGTAATAGCATGTTCTAGTTCTTGGAGGACTCATCACCAGGAGGATGGCACACATGGAACATGGAGATGGAGATCACCATGGTGAACATATCCTATGGAGATGGAGATCACCATAAGAAAAAATGGGCCATACTGTGTCACAACTGTGTGAATGCTATTCTGTTTATGTTTTACTTTCTGCATGTTGTGATGTTAGAAGTAGAACGATCCCTCACAAAGTTTTAAGTTAGTATGCCCTCCCAACTAAAACTTGCACCGTCCCATGTCTTGTACAATTAGTGGTGGGTCTATGCAATTAGGGTACCACTAGTTTTCCTTGACTAGACGGGTTTGTGTCGGACACTTACGCGCATAAGGGTTGGTTTGCTTAACAAGGTTATCTTAACGGTTAAGGACCTTGGGGCATAAAGGTTGGGCGCCGAGACATAGAGATGTCACCCAACAACAGGAGTCATATGTGATATGATTAGCAAAAGTTGCTTACCGATCTACCTTGTTTGCTAGCGGTGATGCTAAAGCTCAGTAGTAGATTTGTTAGTTGTGGATCCTGAATCACTAAGTTTCAATAGAGGAATATTGATTTTAGTGGGAGTAGATTCTGTTAAAATAGCTTAATGTGATTTGCTCTATCATGGATACGTTTGTCTTAGTGTATTTTGCATTACTTTTGTTGTAGATTAAATGGCACCTAGCAACACCATCACATCGTTTGCTTTGCGTTCGGTCCTTGAGAAGGACAAGGTGAATGGAACAAACTACTCAGATTGGATCCGTAACCTGAGAATTGTTCTCAGGGCCGATAAAAAGGAAGATGTTCTAGACACCCCACTACTACCAGTACCTGCTGATGATGCATCAGCTGCCGTTAAGGCTGCTTATAAGAAGGCATTTGATGCTAGTCTTGAGGTAAGATGCCTTATGCTTGCTTGCATGGAACCCGAGCTGCAGATGCAGTTCGAAACAAATCATGAGGCACACGATATGATCGTGGCTCTCAAAGACATGTTCCAGACACAGGCTAGGACTGAAAGGTTCAATGTGTCCAAAGCCTTTCTGGAGTGCAAGCTAGCAGAAGGCGTAGCAGTAGGACCACATGTAATCAAGATGGTTGGTTACACTCAGCGATTGGAGAAGCTGGGCTTCCCAATGGGCAAAGAGTTGGCCACTGACTTCATTCTTTCATCTCTTCCGCCTAGCTATGGGAACTTCATCTCGAACTACCATATGCATGGGATGGAGAAGGGTCTGAATGAACTGTGTGGTATACTCAAGACAGCAGAGGTAGACATTAAGAAAAGTGCTAGGACCAGCCATGTGATGGCTATACAGAACAAGCCTAGCTTTAAAAAGAAGGGCAATTCTTGGAAGAAGAAGGGCAAGGCTGGAACGTCCAAGCCAAACCCAACGCCCAAGGTTAAAGCTGGACCTGGACCTGCTCCAGACAAAGAGTGCTTTTACTGTCATGAACTTGGTCACTGGAAGAGAAACTGCAAGCAGTACCTAGCTTCGTTGAAGAATGGCAGAAGTAAGAGTACTTCTACCTCAGGTACGCTCGTTGTTAATGTTATAGACAACATTTTTCTTGCTGATACAATTATTAATTCTTGGGTATTTGATACCGGATCGGTTGCTCATATTTGCAATTCGATGCAGGGAATGATAAGAAGTAGAAGCATGGAAAGAGGAGAAGTTGATTTCCGCGTGGGCAATAATGCAAGAGTTGTTGCGTTGACCGTCGGGACGATGCAACTCCACCTCCCGTCAGGATTTATTATGGAGTTGAATAATTCTTATTTCGTTCCTAGTTTAAGTCGAAACATTTTGTCTCCTTCATGCTTGATGAAGGATGGTTATTCATTTGCGAGTGAAAACAATGGTTGTGTGATCTCTAAGAATGATATGTTTATGGCTTTTGCACCCATTGTGAATGGATTATTTGTTTTAAATCTTGATGGTTCACCTGTCTGTAACGTAACTGCTAAAAGGCCTCGGCCTAATGATTTGAGTCCTACCTACTTGTGGCATTGTCGTTTGGGTCATATAAGTGAAAAACGCATGAAGAAGCTCCATTCTGATGGACTTCTAACTTCGTTTGATTTTGAATCATACGAGACATGTGAGGCTTGCTTGCTAGGCAAGATGACCAAGACCCCTTTCGCAGGATTTCCTAAGAGAGCAGTAGACTTGTTGGAACTCATACATAGTGATGTATGTGTTGGGATACGAGGTAGGCTACACTAGCGCAAATCAAAATTTCTACCGCGTAAAACCAGGAAGAACTGCCGTATAAGGATCACGGGATTACCACTCGACGCACTACTAGTGCGAAAGATGTAGATATGCATCGATGCAGTGAAGACGATCACGTAGTCGTACGTAGTCGATCAACGTAGTCGTACGTAGTCGATCACGTCAACGTCCAGCAGCTCCTCAGCAGCTCGTCCACGTGCAGCAAGATCGCCTCCCGTGCCGCGGCTCGTCGTCGGCTCGTTGTGGCTCGTCGGCGGCTCGTCCAAGTGCTGCAGACGCAACACCTCCAAGGTATCCACACGTGCAGGGAGGAAGCGTCGCAAGCCGGACTGCTAGATCCGTGAGTTGCAACAGGCGAGGGCGTGGGAGGCGCGGCAGGTGTGTTTCGCCAAAAAGTGTGTCAACCCTAGGGCGCCCCCACCCCTCTATTTATAGAGGTTCCTGACGGGCCTCTGGGTCCGAGACCCATTAGTACTTCTAAACCTAATCCAACTCGGATCAGATCCGAATTGGGCTTCCAGCCCCTTAAGTGTGTGACCCTATGGGTTCGGATACGTATAGACATGGCCCGAGTACTCCTACTCGGCCCAATAGTCGGTAGCGGCCTCTAGCAAGACGTGCCAACTCCTATACGCACACGAAGATCATATCAGACGAACCATCACAACATAATATACATGTTATTCACTTTGCCTCACGATATTTGGTCTAGCTTCAAGCCGACCGCTCTTTCTCGATCCTGTGATTTGGAATCCCTTTGTAGGTTAACTCTTAACCGTACGTAGCATGGCCATGCATTTTCGGATCCGATCACTCGAGGGGCCCAGAGATATCACTCTCAATCAGAGAGGGGCAAATCCCATCTTGATTGACCATGTCTCATAGCATACTTCTTGACAAACCCGAAAGCTACCTTTATAACTACCCTGTTACGGCGTAGCGTTTGATAGCCCCTAAGTAGGTCGATCCACATCTAGAATACATGCGACAATCTCAGGTCTAAGGACAAAGCGTATATGTTGTTTAAAGAGAGAACTACTTCTCGTGTTGGGTCAGTCCTAGCACATGTGTCCACATTATTAGTTCAACATCTCCATGTCCATGACTTGTGAAACATAGTCATCAACTAATACATGTGCTAGTCTAATATTCATGTGTGTCCTCACATGAACTCCGACTAGGGACAACTTTAGAATAACCATACAAGTAAAGAGTTTCACATACAATTCACATAATTGCAAATCAATTCAAGTAGCCTTTAATGGACATTCAATGAACACAATATACAAATCATGGATACAAATGGAATATCATCATCTCTATGATTGCCTCTAGGGCATACCTCCAACAGTATGCGGACCAATGAGCACGACGGCTAGAGGAGGATTCCAATACTTCATAACTTTCACTGATGATTTTAGTAGATATGGCCATGTCTACTTGATGAGGCACAAGTCTGAAACCTTTGAAAAGTTCAAGGAATTTCAGAATGAAATTGAAAATCAGCGTGGCAAGAAAATTAAGGCCTTACGATCTGATCGTGGAGGCGAGTATTTGAGCCACGAGTTTAGCAATCATCTAAAGAGTTGCGGAATTGTTCCACAACTTACACCGCCTGGAACACCTCAGAGAAACGGTGTATCCGAGCGAAGTAATCGAACTTTGTTAGACATGGTTCGATCAATGATGAGCCAGTCGGACCTACCGTTGTTATTTTGGGGATACGCTCTAGAAACAGCAGCTTTCACACTTAATAGGGTACCATCTAAGTTCGTAGTTAAGACACCATATGAGATATGGACTGGAAAGGTTCCTAGTTTGTCTTTTCTAAAGATTTGGGGATGTGAAGTGTTTGTCAAGCGACTTCAGTCGGACAAGATCACACCCAAGTCGGATAAGTGCATTTTCGTGGGATATCCAAAGGAAACTTTGGGATATTATTTCTACAACCAATCAGAAGGCAAAGTGTTTGTCGCTCGGAACGGGGTTTTCCTAGAGAAAGAGTTTCTCAAAGGAGAAAAGAGTGGAAAGACAGTGCATCTTGAAGAAGTTCAAGATGAGCCGATCGGGCAAGAATCAATGAGTGATGCTAACGTAGCAGAACAAGTTGAGATACCCATGGCAAGAGAAGCACCGCCACAACCACGAAGGTCAGCAAGGCTCCGCGAAATGCGGGAAATATTATTGTTGGACAATGATGAACCTGCGACATATGCAGAAGCAATGATGGACCCAGACTCCGAAAAATGGCAGAGTGCCATGCAATCCAAAATAGAGTCCATGGGAGACAATCAAGTTTGGAACTTGGTTGACCCGCCTGATGGTGTTAAAGCCATAGAGTGCAAGTGGATCTATAAGAAGAAAAAGGACATGGACAGAAATGTTCACATCTATAAAGCACGACTTGTCGCAAAAGGTTTTCGACAAGTTCAAGGAGTTGACTACGATGAGACCTTCTCGCCCGTAGTGATGCTTAAGTCCATTCGGATTATTCTAGCTATAGCTGCATATTTCGATTATGAGATATGGCAGATGGATGTCAAGACAGCTTTCCTGAATGGAAACCTAGCTGAGGATGTGTATATGATACAGCCCGAGGGTTTTGTCGATCCGAAAAATGCTGGAAAGGTATGCAAGCTTTAGAGATCCATTTATGGATTGAAGCAAGCATCTAGGAGTTGGAACATTCGTTTTGATGAAGTGGTCAAAGGGTTTGACTTCACCAAGAACGAAGAAGAGTCTTGTGTTTACAAGAAGGTTAGTGGGAGCTCTGTAGTATTTCTAATCTTATATGTGGATGACATATTACTGATTGGAAATAACATTCCTATGCTTGAGTCTGTAAAGACTTCACTGAAAAATAGTTTTTCGATGAAGGACTTAGGGGAAGCGGCATATATTCTGGGCATTAAGATCTATAGAGATAGATCAAGAAGGCTTATACGTTTAAGCCAAGATACTTACATTGACAAAGTGTTGAAGCAGTTCAGCATGGAAGAGGCAAAGAAAGGGTTCTTGCCTATGTCACATGGCATACATCTCAGCAAGACTCAGTGTCCTTCGACTGCTGATGAGCGGGATCGCATGAGTAGAGTGCCATATGCCTCGGCTATTGGATCTATCATGTATGCAATGATAAGTACTCGCCCAGATGTTTCATATGCGCTAAGTATGACAAGCACACACCAATCTGATCCAGGTGAGAGTCACTGGACAGTGGTGAAAAATATTCTTAAGTACTTGAGAAGGACTAAAGATATGTTCCTCGTCTATGGAGGTGAGGAGGAGCTCGTTGTAACAGGTTACACCGATGCTAGTTTCCAAACCGACAGAGATGATTCAAAGTCACAATCAAGATTTGTGTTCACGCTAAATGGTGGTGCTGTTAGTTGGAAGAGTTCCAAGCAGGAGACGGTGGCCGATTCTACGACAGAAGCCGAGTACATCGCGGCTTCGGAAGCCGCGAAGGAAGGTGTTTGGATAAGGAATTTCCTCATTGAGCTTGGTGTGTTCCCGAATGCGTCCAGCCCATTGAATCTCTACTGTGATAATAATGGGACAATTGCGCAAGCAAAGGAGCCAAGGAACCACCAGAAGAACAAACACGTAATGCGGCGATTTCATCTCATTCAAGACTTTGTTAACCGGGGTGAGATCAAGATATGCAAAATACACACGGATCTGAACATTTCTGATCCGTTGACAAAACCACTCCCGCAGGCTAAGCATGATGCGCATGTAAGAGCTATGGGTATTAGGTACCTTCTAGATTGACTCTAGTGCAAGTGGGAGACTGTTGGAGGTATGCCCTAGAGGCAATCATAGAGATGATGATATTCCATTTGTATCCATGATTTGTATATTGTGTTTATTGAATATCCATTAAAGGCTACTTGAATTGATTTGCAACTATGTGAATTGTATGTGAAACTCTTTACTTGTATGGTTATTCTAAAGTTGTCCCTAGTCGGAGTTCATGTGAGGACACACATGAATATTAGACTAGCACATGTATTAGTTGATGACTATGTTTCACAAGTCATGGACATGGAGATGTTGAACTAATAATGTGGACACATGTGGAGACATGTGCTAGGACTGACCCAACACGAGAAGTAGTTCTCTCTTTAAACAACATATACGCTTTGTCCTTAGACCTGAGATTGTCGCATGTATTCTAGATGTGGATCGACCTACTTAGGGGCTATCAAACGCTACGCCGTAACAGGGTAGTTATAAAGGTAGCTTTCGGGTTTGTCAAGAAGTATGCTATGAGACATGGTCAATCAAGATGGGATTTGCCCCTCTCTAATTCAGAGTGATATCTCTAGGCCCCTCGAGTGATCGGATCCGAAAATGCATGGCCATGCTACGTACGGTTAAGATTTAACCTACAAAGGGATTCCGAATCACAGGATCGAGAAAGAGCGGTCGGCTTGAAGCTAGACCAAATATCGTGAGGCAAAGGGAATAGCATGTATATTATGTTGTGATGATTCGTCTGATATGATCTTCGTGTGCGTATAGGAGTTGGCACGTCTTGCTAGAGGCCGTTACCGACTATTGGGCCGAGTAGGAGTACTCGGGCCATGTCTATACGTATCCGAACCCATAGGGTCACACACTTAAGGGGCTGGAAGCCCAATTCGGATCTGATCCGAGTTGGATTAGGTTTAGAAGTACTAATGGGCCTCAAACCCAGAGGCCCGTTAGGAACCTCTATAAATAGAGGGGTGGGGCGCCCTAGGGTTTACACCTTTTTGGCGAAACACATCTGCCGCGCCTCCCACGCCCTTGCCTGTTGCAACTCGCGGATCTAGCAGTCCGGCTTGCGACGCTTCCTCCCTGCACATGTGGATACCTTGGAGGTGTTGCGCCTGCAGCACTTGGACGAGCCGCCGACGAGCCACGACGAGCTGCCGACGAGCCACGACGAGCCGACGATGAGCCGCGGCACGAGGGCGATCTTGCTGCACGTGGACGAGCTGCTGAAGAGCTGCTGGACATTGACGTGATCGACTACGTACGACTACGTTGATTGACTACGTACGACTACGTTGGTTGTCTTCACTACATCGACACAAATCTACATCTTCTGCACCAGTAGTGCGTCGAGTGGTAATCCCGTGATCCTTATACGGCAGTTCTTCCTAGTTTTACGCGGTAGAAATTTTGATTTGCGCTAGTGTAGCCTACCTTGTATCCCAACAAGAGGGACTGGTACAATATCAGGTAGATGCTCGGCAGCGATAGGGGTTAGTGATGACGATAGGGTAGCAAGGAACAACTGGCTTGGTGCTCTTAACAATGCAGATAAGGTGGCTAGAGGCCGCACGACGCACTCGGCTTCGACCCGTCCCAGCACCTAGGGGTTAGGGCATGGCGGCAGGTGGAGGCGGTGCGACATCTTTCCTAATAAGGTTGAGCTCTAGGATCACAGTAAAGGGATATGTATGGTGTGTAATTGTGGAAGCAAGGCTTGGAATAGGTTTAGATGGCTCTAAGATATTTTTAGAAATTTTCCTAGGATTTTTG
Source organism: Setaria viridis (assembly GCF_005286985.2). Lineage (NCBI taxonomy): Eukaryota > Viridiplantae > Streptophyta > Magnoliopsida > Poales > Poaceae > Setaria > Setaria viridis. Next base: position 11,118,682 of record NC_048266.2, read on the forward strand.
GAATTGAGATGGGCAAGACTTGGATTTCTAGCTGCATTTATAAAGGGTTTTTCTATTAGATGAGAGGAGAGTATTTTGGAAAAGGGCTCTAACGACATGAACAATGGAAAAGAAAGGCATGGATACGTTTGGAATGGTACTTAGTATTTTTGGAAATTTTTGGGAAGGTGGAAGGGCTTAAAGTAGAAGTTTGTGTGCACTCACTGGGTGTACCTAGCAATTTCAGATAGACGACGCAAGGGATGGGGTTCCCTGGTTATTGTGGCATGGACCCATGGTCCATGGGCTGTGGACCAAGGCACGATTGAGAGGGTGGTTTAAGTGCACCATGTGCACAGAGGGAGGAGGGGAGTAGGGTGGACGGAGTTGGGCCCATCCATCAGGCTGAGTGAGAGAGGGAGATGACGGCGGCAGGGATGGAGGGGAGATGGTGTGTGCCGGTTTGGCCGGCGGGGCCGGGCGGCACCGCCGAGTGCCATTAGCACCACTGGGCAGGGCGCCGAAATTACGCTGGATCGGCGATTCCGGTAGTCGCCTGCCCTTTGCTTGGCACCGGGAGGTAGAGAAGGGCGAGGCGAGTCGGGTGGGAAGGTTGTGGAGTGGAAGAGGGGAGAGAAAGGGTGTGGCCGCATGGAGAGTTGGAGCTTAAGCTCCTTGGCTCGATGTGCCTGGGAAAGGGTGGGGCAGGCCACCTTTTATAGGCCGAAGTAACACGCGGGGAGCGGCCACGTCGCTGGGAGGAATGTGGCACTAGCGTGGCAAATGGATGAGGCCAGCCGGGGGAAAGTCTCGGCGGTCGGCATTGATGGCAGGCGGTGGGTGTCAGGCGGTGGCATAGGGTGGATGGGGTAGCAAGTGGGGGACGGGATAAGGGAGAGGAGGAGGAGGAGCCTCCTTGGTGGTGAAAGAAGGGAAGACGGATGCACAGACGGCCAGTGGAGTGGGTGAGGATCGAGTGGTAATGTGGCAGGGTGTTAGGGGGGATGAGGAGATAAGGGAGAGGGGAGTGAGTACATGGGCACCCGTGAAGTGAAGGGAAGGCGCACCTACTGTGTCGGCCGGCGTGGCGACACAGTAAAAAAAGGGTAGCTACAAAGTGAAGACGGCACGGCGGCGGACGGGTTGCTGGTAGTGGCGCTAGCGTTAGTGGGAGGAAAGGGAAGGAGGGAGCGGCGCCGGGTTGGGCCAACTGGGCTGTAGTGCTGGGCCGAGGCAGGGATGGTGAAGTTGGGCCGAAGGGGTAACTGGGCTGACTCGGCGTGGGAAGGAGGTAGAGGTGGGCCAGGCGGAATGGAAGGATGGGCCGAATTGAAGGTTGTTGGCCCATTTAGCATTTGAAGGGTTTTTCATTTGATGGGCCGAATTGGATGGAGTTTTGATTTCAAATTTGAGGGAGATTTGGGGTGTGAGCTTGAGGGGGACATGAAAATGGAACCTTTCAAAAGGTTTTGGGGTTCATGAGTGTTTGAATATTTCTAGGTTTCAGATGGCAGTGTTATGGAGGTCAGAATGGAATTAATATTCAAATTCATAGGTATTTAAGAGAAAGAATTTAGGGAAATATTTTCCTAATGTTTTAGAGATTTCAAGGATTTCATGATAGAGGGTTTGGTATAGATTGAGTCAAGGATTTGAATAGCATTCGGAAGTAATTTGGAATAGGGTTCGGACGGGTTTAATATTTGAATAAAATTCAAATATTAATCTTGGAAGAGTTTTATCAGGAGAAATATTTCTAGACCAATCAAATGCAACACATATGCTCCAATTTATGCAAGGTTTATTTGTAAAAAGAGTTTTGAATATTTGGGAGAAAGGAAGTATATTATATTTAAAGAAAAAATTTGAAAAGCCCGTATTTTTGAATGCTCTAAAAGCGGGATGTTACAACTAAGTACTCCCTCCGTTTCAAATTGTAGGTCATTTTGACTTTTCTAGGTACATAGTTTTTGTTATGCACTTAGATATAGTATATATCTAGATGCATAATAATATCTATGAATCTAGAAAAGTCAAAACGACATACAATTTGGAATGGAGGGAGTAGCATATATAGTCGATTATGTACATGGAAACTTGTTTAGATGGCTGGGTCAAACTAAATGTTGACGGGGCTTTCAAGATTCAAACGGGCAAGGCAAGCATTGGTGGTATTGTCAGGGATCATAGAGGACAGGTAATCCTATCTTTCTGGCAAGTCCTTTCAGATTGCTCTTCGGCAGAACAGGTGGAAGCGATTGCTTTCCTTGAGGGTTTGAAACTTACTGCAGAATGGGTTAGAAACCCTGTTATTCTTGAATCAGATTGTGCATCAGTTATAGCTTCCCTTACATCTGAACAAGAGGGAAGATCACACATAATGCACATAATAAAAGAGATAAAAACTTGTGTTCCTTTGATCACGGAGGTGAAGTTTAAAAAGATTGAAAAGAGAGTGCTATGTCTCATGAGTTAGCTCAGTTGGCAAAAAGAACATTTCATAGTGCCGTTTGGAGAGGTAATGCTCCAGCATGTGTAAGCGAGCTACTCGCATCTGATTGTAGTCCCATGATTGATTAATATAAGCACTCTTTTTTGCAAAAAAAAAGTAATACTACTTTTGGTCAAATAAGCTTCGTTTTGGACAGAAGTAGGACTAAGCGAAAACAAGCTAGGTTGTCTTAACGACAAGTAAAGATGACTGGGGGAGTAATTTAACATTCGTTCAAACATTAATTCGCCAGTAAAAGCTATTACATTTGTTCAAACATCTGTTTATCTGTTTAGGTACTCATGCTATGCCAGCTGATCATGGACGTTCCCATGTTTAATGGCGCTTCCTAATCACTAATCAGTTGCGGCGATTTCGTTAAAAATAATAATCGCGGGATCCATCTATATGACTATATCTATCATGCATGCATCTCCATCACAGTTTTTGTTTGGAGTTGATGCATATCACCATCACATGAGGTACGGTGGCCGGATGGAATACGCTGGATTGGTCTCGAGTGTCGGCTGAGCTAGACTACACGCCCACAAATACGAGTATGGGCTGGATCATCCAGTCGAGCAGACGTACGAATGGGCCAATACATAACGTACGTCGAAACCGACAGTACGTACGGTACGCAATAAACTGATAACTGCCTTGCAAGGCATGGCGAGCAATTGAAGGTAATGCCACATTGATGCGATTGCCGGACGGGAATTACGTACTATACTAGCAGTGCTAATTACTGTTTCTCTAACACACACAAGAGATTGAAGACTCGCTGAATGCGATTCTACAATCGAATGAGAGCCAGGGAGATTGGATGGACCACCACATGTCCACACTCCACGAGTACACGAGACCACAACAACCTTCGGCCACATCCCCAACCTCTGGATTACGCGGAGTAGATAACACCTCAGTTCCCCCACAGAAACCACGAGTACTGTTGAGACTTGAGAGTCGATCGTACGTTGATCGACTCTCAAGTCTGAATAGTTGGAGACGACGACATATGCACGATTTATTAGCAACCATCATGTTCCAAACCAAAACGATTTGCCATCCCGGCTAAGAGTGCACAGGGTTTTTGTTGCGGAGTGGTCGGGCGGGACAGCAGACGGTGGGCGTTGGGACGTTGGTACTTGCAGGCTTGCAGCAAAGTTGACTTGCACCGTTGCACCGGCAGCATGGTGGCGCGGCGCTCCGCATCTGACATCACCATTCTCAGGTGAGGCGGCCGCGCGAGCGAGTGGGAGGACGCCGCGCGGAGCCAGCGGTCCATACTGGCCCATAGGCCATACCTCGTCAGCAGCGTAAAGCTCGCAGGAAACGGGCTCTCAACTCATGATTCTTAGGCCTATTTCGTCGTAACAGTCACGACGGGCCTTTTATGCCAACTTCACTCGTGCCAACGGCCCACCGCCCACCGGCCGTCGTCGTTCCAGACACCCAATATATAAATATATACTCCCACCTACTGTCTGGAACGACGGCCGTCGTTATAAATTTATATATAAATATATATAATTGAATATACTCTAAATTTAGAGTATGTTCAATGATATATCAGACGGCCAAATAAATTTAGAACGTTGCACACTCCCACCTACTGTCTGAAAGTGCAACTCTTTTGTTGCTTTGTGATTATTGGTGAAAGCACCCCTTACATTGTAAGGAACATCATGTATCGCAGACAAATCCTAAAGTCGTAGTATCTTCCTTTGTGTTATTAAATCTTAGATATATTTATTCTTGTGTGTCCTCCCTCTATGTCTAAAAAAATGTTCAGTCTTATGCCACTGTTGTGTATGGAATAATTTTGTTTGATAATTTCCAAGTAGAATCTTCCATTGTATTTCACTTTACCTTAAATTTGTGAGGAAGAAGCAACACCAAGTATGTGCTATCATACCTTAAATATATAAAAGAACAATCATAAGAACACATTATTCCTTTTTTATATGGTCCAATGAATTTGAAATGGGTATAACTGAGAGCATATTTGGTTAGAATCCTTCTGGTGAAAATCTACCCATTCAGATCACATCACAAAGTGGCTTCAATCGTCAAAGCACATTTGATGATTATTATACATGGTATCTGTAAGCAAAACGAGCGAAGTTTGTTAGGTTCTTTGAAGACTACTCCCAACATGTTTAGATACATAGTAAAAGTTACATCTCCGGTGTTTAACCCTTGTAATTAAGCTTAATCACTCGCATAAGATGAGCATAAGCATTCGACATGTGCATTTTAACTTTTAATGATTGTTGTTAGCAAATGATCACTTATGATACGCCTTTGCCTTTTAAATGCATTTATATGGAGGGTTAATGCTTTTCTTGCTTTTAAATAATATTAAAATGCATAGATAAGAAAAAAAAATGAAACTTTTGCTCAATTATAGTTCGGAATGTTAAAAGATTCAATTTCAGGCCTCTTTGGTTGAATTTCACTTTCAGGCCTCTTTGGTTGAATTTTGAAGTGTTGGTAATTGCTGTTTTAGCCATGTTTGACTGACTTTTAAAATTTAATTCCACTAAACACTTGACCTTTGACCAACATGGAAGTTGTACTACAATGTCCAAAGTTTCATCTGGGAATGATGTGGTTGAGAGAAAACAAACTTTAGTTGTTCAAAAGCCCAGTCCAAATCTGGTCAAACTGCTGTTTCAGCCTCCTTTCAATTTTGCTTAAGTCTGGGAAACAGCCCACTGTTGACGTCAAACACCAAGATTTCTCCAAGTTTCATATCCAAAGCTTTCAAAAGTTTTTTAGAACTTGTATCCCTCTGTTCAAAAGTAACGTGTACATAGAGTTTGAACTTTGCAATCAACTTTTACAGTTTGAAAATCCATAATTCAAACCTCTGAAAAATCAGTTAAGAACAGGTTTGTCGCCAACTTCGAGCCTGTTTATCTTCCAGATCTTAGAGCTTTGGACCAAGCGCCTTTACTGAATTTTGTAGATGGTCGAGGGATCTACAGCTTTTATATAGGTAGAAGGGTTGGGTTATGTACCGGAATTTGGAGTTTGCGTTGCTCAAAGTTGGATAGTTGAAGCTGAGTCGCGGGCTTAACTGAATCGCTCAGCTCACTTGGTCATGGTCGATCGTCGCCAGGCGGCCGTCGACACGCGGCGCCGTCCGTCTGCGTCGTCGCCACGCCGTGCAAGCCGAGCGCCCGCGCGCTCCACTACACCTCCTTTCCTTCTACCCGAAGCTATCTCCTAGCTCTCTTCCTCTCCCAATCTCCTTTCTCTTCCTAAGAGCAAACCGAGCCAAGCAGCCCCCTCGTTCACCGACCGATTTCTCTCAACCCCCTCCACCATTCTTCAATCACCGTAGCACGGAGCTTCTATGCTAGATATGTTATTTGGCCACCATACTTCTATTATGAAAATGTGACACTTCTCCAAAAGGTGTTTGGACAACTATTTCAAAATTCCTTTACGATATTCAGCCAGAATTTGTGGACTCGAAGTTCTTCTGTCCTACCGTTATTTTAGGATTCCTCACTCTGTGAAGTCCACTATGGAGCGTATATAGTCTTAGTGTATCTTTGTTGTCTTGTTCCAGAATTCTAGTATTTTTCTTTTTGTTGAACTAGTGAATGATATGAAAGTTGTATGCTGTAATTTTCTTGTCACTCTAATTTAACATGCAAAGTATCAAAAAAATTGTAGAAAGGACCAAATTCTATTTCTTTGACCTACAATTTATTTACCTCATGTTTATTGCAAGGACTAAATATTATAAACACATTTACTCTATTTTTTTCCATACTGATCAAGTTCTTTATCTAATAGGAAGTATATATAACAAGCAAGCTATCCATGAAATTGTAGCTCAAAAGCATGTATAAATAAAAAATCTCTTCATTCTCCCTCATTCTAAAAGCTCCATTTTCTCTATCTCTAAAGCATAAAACAAAGCATAATAACAATAAATGAAGAGAGGTTGAAGTAGCTAACTTTTACAACACTTAGGATGAGTGAAATCTCCACGAAATTTAGAAAAAAAATCGGCTAGGACCTCCCTAAGCTTGCTTTGTCATCATGGAGAGGGAGCCCAGGCTCTCGGTCTGAGTGGCTCAAACTCAGGGAGGAAGAAGCTGCTTTTTATAGGGCGGGCGTAAAGAGCACCATTTAGACCCAGTTAGAACCACCAATCGGAGCTAAATGGGTGATTTTTAGTCTCGGTTAGTGTTACTGTTGGGGTAGGAAACCGTCCTTGAAATTGAGGACCGAACAATTAGAAATGAAAGGAACCAAAATGACAATAATAGAAAAATGACTTCGGGCGAGCTTGAAGTACTCGCCATCCGTCCAGAACGTGTCCGTTTGCATTCACAGCAGCCCTATTTCATAGGGCTATAATTTTTACACTTACAAAAAAAGCCCTCCTTTTCACTTTATGCGAAGCATATTCGAGGACTTTTGGCACACTCTTTACTGTTCATTGCTTTAAAGCTAAGCCTGAGCAGGCCCCATGGCACTAAAGTTGTCCCAGCACTTCGCTTGCTCTCTGGCCGCGACGGTTCTCCCAGTTGCTGGCATCACTAGTTATTGACTTGGGTCCTCGTGCTCCATACTCACATAGGCCAGTCTCCTTATGCACGAAGTCGTCGCTTCGCGCCTGCTGATCATCGACTTCGATCTATGTGATTCGACTTCACGGCGCCCAGCCTTCTCACGCGCGCATTGCTACTCCGCTCCGGCTATTCCTTCCTGCAGAGAGAAAGTAAACCACTTCGCGTTCTGCTCAGAAATCTAGTTAATTGTAAGATCTCGAAATAGGGGATGCCATGCGGAGTCCTTTTCCCCAACAGTATCCCCTCGCTAGAGAGGGTCATCTCCGATGAGCTGAACTAGCGACTTAGCTCCTGTCAAGCTAGGACGAGCCGAAGTAGCGACTTAGCTCCTGTCCAGATTGGAGCCCAGGACTCCCCGTAGCGCCTCCCCATTTTAGCTCGTAAATATTTTTTTTACGTCCCATCCGATAGACGCCTCCTTGTTGCATGCTAACTGTATTGGCACCTTTTCAAATTTCGCGCCCCTTCGAAAGCCTATATAAAGGTGGGCACCCCTTAGGGTTTTCATATCTCACCCGAACACCCCGATGCCTGTTGACCTGAGCAGTTAGCTCTTTGGCGTGAGTTTTTCTTCGTTTTTTCATTCTTTTCTTTATTCTCTTCGCTTGTTCATTATGTTAGTTGCTCTTAGATTTACTTTAGTTTGTTTGCTTCTTGTTTAGATTCGTCTTCGGGTTCCTTGTGCACTTCGCCTGTCCATAGATTTTATTTCTTCGCGACGAATCAATGGCTCCCCCAAAGCTCCTCCTAAGTTTCCTTCGACCACTATCTTTGGGTGAAGCCGCGTTACTGCTAAGATCATCCGCAAGTTTGTCGCGTCTGGGCTGATAGAGGACGGCTGCGGCCAAGCCCCCGACTCTGAAACTACACCTACTCCTAAGGATAATGAAGTTGTGGTTTTCCAGGATCTTTTTACTGCTGGACTTCGATTTCCCCTTAACCCTGTTGTTATCAAGATTCTACTCAAGTACGGAATGTACTTGCACCAGCTGACCCGTAATGGTGTACTTCGCCTGAGGCTTTTTATGTGGGTATGCAAGAGCATGGGCGTTGCTCCCACCGTCAAGAACTTCGTTCGAGCTCATGTTATTCACCATCAACCGAAGCATGTAGAGAGGATTGGGGAAAATGGCGCTTTGATTAAGGAAGAGGTCCAATTTGGTTGTCTCAACTTTCGATACAAGACCGAAGGTGTCACTTCTGTGGCTTCGAATAAAACCAGGTGGGAAGATGACTGGAACTGTTTCTGGTTTTACCGCACCATCAAAGTGGATCCTGCGACTAGCATACATCCGCTTGTTTGCAAGAAATTCAAGGACAAACCCAAGGCCATGTCCTGCGAGACCGAAGACAAGGATACGTCACGATTGTTCATGGTCTCTTTTCGCGAATAGGCCAAGTCTTATGGCACCCGCAACTTGGTCGAAGAATACTGCACCGTCAAGGTGTATCCAGTGAAAGTCGGTTGGAGCATTGCTGCCTGGAAAGATTTCTCTAGCTCCATCAAAATTCCTGACTTTGCTCGGAGCTTTAACATATCTAAATCAGGTACATCTCTTGTTATAGTACTGTGGACACCAAAATGGATGTTGACGTAAAAATCGGGCGGTGACCTTCACGTGATAAACACACGAAAGGCCTAGGAGATTTGCTTCACTCCGGTGCAGGTCCTGTAGATTGGCGCGCGTGGTGTGCGCGGGCGTGCCAGTCAGTTTGACCATTCAACTGACAAGAGGAAGATGATCCTCTCAAAGTTCGAGGCAACCGGCCGATCAGGCTGATATGATCCTAGCACCAATATTAATAATGATGCAGCAAAATAAACCATGATGAATAAATATATTGGCTATGAAGCCGATTCTAGTATCTTAATGAGCGTGAGTAGTTCACTGGCTATCCAGCCGATTCAACATAATTTAGCAATAACCATCGGCTAGAAAGCCGATAGGAAACGGAGCGATGTCGAACTCTTGCTCCACCATAGCCAGAGCCACAAGCCAATGAGATTCAAACTAATGTCACTACCAATATTTCTAGGTGAAATCACAGCGATGCGCCCAGTAGTTGCAGCCTAGAAACACTCAGTAGGACGTCAATGTAAACCCCGCCAGCCGATGAATCCAATCATAATGGAACTCAATTCCAACAGCACTCAAGGGATAGCCAAGATTAAGATGCAATAGGCTATTAAGTGATCTATCGTCTATGATGATACAATCTAGAGCTAATAAAGCAAACCAAACGGCAAGACGATAAATTAAATAGATATCAACCAATGCAAGCTTAATCAAGGCAGGATAACTGGTGAATATCGTAGATCGAGACAGAAGCAATGCACCGTAAGTCAAAGATCCAAGATACTCGATAAATGGTAGATGAAACTAGACGAAACCCAGCGATGCGCTCGGTAGTTAAAGTCTAGAACACCTGGTAATGGAACTTGCAGCTTGCCGGAGATCGAAATCGATGTAGCCCAGCTTGCTAGAAGGAACTCGTCGAGAAGCTACATTACTCCTACTCCTAGAGTAATGGCATGAAGCCGAAAGTTAGATGCATAAAGATAAATATGTTTGTTGATTGATCGTCGGATGATTTACAATGGGCCACGCCCTTTATAGGGTGAAGTGGACTTTTCATACAAGGTAAGACTCTAGGCTTAAACCGAATATGACTAACTTAATTCGGTTACCATAATATAATTAACATCCCATATCCTGCCTCCTAGCCATTCGTATAATAACAAATTATCACGTACAAGATTCAAAGGAAATAATACAATATTCTGGCTACTTTGCTAATCACTCTAGAAAATGGGAATCTTACGTGATTTGCTCTATATACCATTGCTTCCTTCGTGTAGACGTCACGGACTACTCCTAGCCGGAACACGTTGGACTTCCTTGTACACACCCCTCACATCAGAACCAGACATGTTCATGCTGTACTCCTTTGCCATGTAGTGTGAATCCATTATTTTCCTTATTCTGAAATTTATTGGAAAATCATCCAAAATCCGGTGTCAACGAGTACAGATTTATGTTTATGTCTTCGCAAACTCTACCTATTATGTTGGCTTTTCTAATCGCGTTCTTGCTTCACAGATGTCGATGTTAAAGAAGTTGAGGAGAGAGCCAACGTCATATTGGGCCCGGAAAGCTCCAAGGAGTATACCGAATTGGAGAAGAGACTTGACGGTGCCCGAAGCAACCGAGTCTTTGAGTTCTTCGAGATCGAGAGCGGCACTAGGGAGGCTACCCTGATCCGCAAACAAAATGCTCTCAAGCATGTCCTCAAGAAAGGCAGCGCCACCGCCGCTGACGCTTCTGCGCTTCCAACTACTTGACGCAAGAGGCAAAGCAAATGCCAAAGTTGTCCAGCACCCCGCGCCAAGAAATGTCCCCGCGCTGAGCCTCACCCAACCAAGGAAGTTGTTGAATCCATCCCGGATGAGAGCGAAGATCAAGCCATTGGCTCTAGCTCTGGGAAGACCAAAGGAATTTTTTGGATGACGCGCTGAATGCGAGTCCCAGTCGTGAAGAGGTTATTGACATCACTTCGTCCCTAGCTCAACAAGCTCCTCCAGACCGTATCTCTCTTCAAACTGCTGCTGCTCAACCTGCTGTTGGTACTGCAGAAAAACCTTTTGAGATTCAGTATAGTGATGACGAGCCTGAAAGTGATGACGAGCCCCTAGTCCATCATCCTCGGAATCGCAATCCTCTACCTACACCAAGCGTTACTGCACCCGAAGTGCCTGTTGGTCAAATGGTGGCTATGTCTCACGAAGAAGAAGCTGCCGACGAACAAGCCGCTGCTGCTGGAATTTGAACCTTGGCTCAGCATGCTGCTCAGGATGCTTCGGATCAGGGTCAAAGTTCTGACTCCGAAACAGAAAGTGATAATCCTAGTTGCGCTCTCTTCGTGAGCGCCGAATTTTCCAACGTTGCTGCAGGCTGCCTAGACTTAGCCGAAGGCTCCCTTCTTGTAACATTATTTTTTTTGAAAAAAAAAAGATTCCAGAGGTTCTAATCCAATTTGAGCTAAGACCTAGCAGACCTAGCAAATCAGCTCACTCCCTTGGAATCCTTTCCCTCAAAACCTAGGGGAACCGAGCCCCTTCCCCCACCGCCGCCCCTCTCCCTCCTGTTCGAGCTCCTCGCCAAGAACGTCTCTCTCCCTCTCCACAGCACCCTCCCCCTCTCTAGAACTTCCTCCATAGCAGCAATAACCAAGGGAAAAGGATAAAAATGGATTGAGGAAGAGGAGAGGACCAAGATGTGGTGCATCTTCGGAGTAGATTTGCTTTTCCCCATCTCAATCTTGCTGCCCTAGGTTTAGGGGACGATCAAGGTGAGGTGAATCCACTTTAACTCTGCTAATTGATGTTTTTAGATGGTTCTTGGTCACGGGGATTAGCGGATTTCTTGGGGAAAACACGGTTTGAAGGTCGATCTCAGGTGTGCTGTCCTGTAGCTCGGGCAATGCTGCTGTCCTTGTAGTTTTGATAACCTAAACGATTGTTCCTCCGAAAGTGGATCATACAAAAGTTGTAGAGGTTTGTGAGATCTAACTGCTGTCAAAGTTTCACATTTTTTGGTGGAGTATACCTTCAGTTATTGAATATGCTTTGGACGCTATTTCTGAATGTCCAGATTTTTGATAGCAGATGTTCAGACATGTATTAGATGATCTTAAGGATGGAATTCGTGGAAACCCACAATAACAAAGTTGTAGGTTGCTCAGAGATGTATGTCCTGACAAAATTTTAGAATTTTTGGACAAGGGATGTGGGAGATATGGATTTTTGTATGCTGCTGCCTGAAATTTCAGACAGATTCTGTGCTTCACATTCCCCCTCTTTGGATTATGTTAAAAATAGAGGATCTGAACAAGGTTGTAAGTTTTTTCCCTTAGCTTTCTAAGGTGTATTTGCTTTCTGTCATATCTTTTGTAATTTTAAAGATAAAAAAATGAAGCAGCACTGCTGCGGTTAGCCTAGGTGATGTTCATCGTTGTCGCTTGTTTGACGGGTTGGGCTGTACGAGTGCTTTTCTTGCTACATGCACATGGTTGTTTGAGGATATACTTTGATCTTATTGTGTCAAAACAGGTGGTAACGCTCCGGATCACGCTTAGAGCGGTTGTCTCCTTCATTGGGAGGCAAGTAACGTAGCGGTGGTTACTACAAGCTTTAATTTGCTATTTTTTCTACCTCTACCTTAAATTTCGGATGATAACTTATCCAATATGATCCATTCAATTACAGGTTTATGCACATCTTACTGTTGTTATTACATATGCCTTATTCTTTACTTTATAACTTGGTAATGGATCTTGTTGGCATAACTAGGATGAGATTGTCAAATGAGGAGAGACTTATATGGTACATGCAATGCATACCCGCTCTCTGCAATATGTCTTGGCATTGCATTTCATTGCATCACAATGCATGGCATATGGAGTTATGTCGCCACTTGATAGTCACGATCGTGGCATATGGAGTTATGTCGCCTCTTGATAGCCGCGACCGTACCGGTACAACATCGTTTATTGGGCATAACGATGCAGCTTCATACTTTGTTGAGTATGAAGGCAGGAGACATGGCATTTGCATTGCATTTGCATTTAGGGTGCTATTGGTTTTCTATGGTATTTATTTGACAATGGTGGTGAGAAGTGAATCTTCTCCAAGGTTTGGCGATGAATTGGTTTTATTTATGTATGAGGGTGTTGGAGTTGATATTATTATTATTTTTCATTGAGGAGCTATGCTTGCTGATAATAGTTAAACCATTGTCTAATGAACTTGTAGTTTAAATAGCTTGTTAAAGCCGGTTACTTGCTGAGATTTTATATCTCACCCCTGTTTTATCATCTCAGATACTTGATGGAAGGATGCTTTACTTGGGGGTTAGGAAGTAGCAGCACGTCACACACTTCTCTTTAATCAAAATTCTCTAGTGTGATGTTGTAATATTTAAGTCCTTCTCTATGAGAGTTTGTTTGTTGCGTAATGATGGCTAAGATTTGTTGAACCTTGCCTTTAATCATTGGATATGATGTTAGGACCTTTCATTTATGCTAGTGTACTTTATCTGTTTACATATCTTATTATTTGTTGCTTCCGCGATGTTCCTGTTTTACGGAAGATGCTGTCAAAATCTTTCCCTTTTGTTCGGTATGGCTTAGTAGCATCCTAAGGTGGTGTTTGTTTTTCCTAGGGTGTTACACTTGTTTTTGGTGGCACTAAGCGGAAGTTGCTTAAATTCTCCAGCAGACGTCGAGAGCGCAACGTGCTGCAAAGGGCTCAACACAGCTTCAGCTTTCCAATTATGGAGGAAGACGTTGACAAGGAAAGCGCCGAAGAGATTTTAATTCACGCTCAGAACTTATCAATGAAGGCTTTTGTTGCCTGCCGCGTTGCTCAATGACATGTCTGCCAAAGACTTACGCAAAAGTGAACTGTTGCAGAAATCTTCTGAGAACACCCTTCGAAGGAAATTGGACTTGTTAAAAAGCTTCAGCTTGAGAAAGAGAGTTTCACTGCAGCTCGAGATACTGAGAAAAACAAGTTGTCTTCGCTTGTAGCTGACAAGGTCTCAATTTCCAAGAAAAATGAGGAACTCGAGGCCGAAGTCTAGTGACTCCGCGTCCTTGCACAAACTGCTAAGGGGTGTTTGGTTCGCTTTGCTTATTTTTAACACGTGTCACATCGAATGTTTAGGTACTAATTAGGAGTATTAAACGTAGACTATTTACAAAACTCATTACATAAGTGGAGGCTAAACAGCGAGACGAACCTATTAAGCCTAATTAATTCATCATTAGCAAATATTTACTGTAGCAACACATTGTCAAATCATGGACTAATTAGGTTTAATAGATTCGTCTCGCCGTTTAGCCTCCACTTATGTAATGGGTTTTGTAAATAGTCTACGTTTAATACTCCTAATTAGTATCTAAATATTTGATGTGACGGGTGCTTAAAAATAAGCAACTGAACCAAACCAGGCCTAAATCTGAGAAATTCGGAGCTGACCAGCTTCAACTTTCCTTCAATGCAAAGTGCAAAGACGTTGAGGAATTGACTGCGGTGCAAAAAGGATGAGCGGGAATATGCCGATGCTGGAGGAAAGCATCTGCTACATTCATGCTGAACTTGAGAAGCTGCTTACTGACTTCGGTTCACCTCCTCCTCCACTCAACCTCGGGGACTATGTTATTGGTGATGTCTTGAAGTGGGTTGTTGATGACATCAAATCTCTTGGAGTTAACGGGTGCGCTTTTGGCGAATTAGGCGCTGCTGTTTCTGCACGGACACTTGCCCATGCTATCTGCTCACTCATGATTACCCCTCAAGATTGTAGTGAAACAGTTATCACGAAGTCAGACTTGCATCGTCTTCATGACCGTGATTATGCATAGCCCGAAGACGTCTCCGCTGAGAAGATTCTTGCCTTTCCCAAAAATATTGCAAAGAACTTCATGAGGGGTTTCTTCCAGCGAGCTGGCTATGCTCTCACTGTCGAAGAGGGTCGCCGTCAGTTCCATCAGGTTTTGGTTTTCTTCCTTTGTTTTCGTTTGTGACTTTTTGTCGCCCTTTGCTTAACTATAAACCCTTTCTTTTTCTGTAGCAACGAAGTCAAAGTGCAGGAGCTGGTCCATCCGGTACAACACCTGTAGATCCTGCTGCTACTACTTCGCAAGCAACCCCTGGCGCCACCTCCGCTGCTGCTCCTATGGAGACTGCTACCGACTTAGGCACTAGAGGAAAGGTGTGAGGAATTGTTAGGTCTTTTGTGTTAGCGAACATTTTAAATGGATGTAAACTCTTTTGTACTAAAACTATGATGGTTCCTGTGCAGGTACTGGAGATGGTCCCTGCGCAGGTTACCGAAGGTGTGTTGCCTGTAACTATGAATCACGATGACTACTTTATGTCTGGTTCCCTATGGTGTAGATTCCACTCTAAATTTCCAACTGCGTCCTTTGATGCGTTTTGGTCTTACAAAACCCGAAAGTATGATGAACACAATGCCTCTGCAAAGTCCTTCTTTCAAGAATTTACTCGCAACCAGCATGAGCATGATTATGTTTTACATCACCGTTATGTTGAGCGTGAGCTTTGCCATCTTGACAGAATAAGTCATGGACTTCCTTCCGTTGGACATTTCAACTTGCTTGAGCTGAAGACGGAACCCCTTGACTACGTTGAAGACACGTCTTTTGAGTTCATTCACAAACGTTCCCGCGAGTAGATGTATCTAGTTGTAACCTTTCTTTTTGTTGATTTTTTGTTGCTTATTGTTTCAGGTGTTGTAATTGATGAGAATTTTCTTCGCTCGACCGCCAATGAGATTGTTGATGTCGTTGTAAAACATTTAATTGAAGAGTGTTCTAATATCGTTTGTAACAAAGAATAATTTTTTGCATATTTTGGTTATGAAATCTTGTGTTGTGAATTGAAGAGAAAATTGTTTTCCACGAAGCGCCTCCTCCTAGTTTTCTGTTTGATTTCTCAACAAAAGATTATTGGGTTATGCAGTACCTGTGTGAGAATAGACGAAGTGCCTCGTCAGCCTAACTTCGATTTTCTACGCAACTTCACGTTTCACAAGTTGACTTTTGTTTTCCTACACGTTTCATGAGGGGCTTTTGCTTTTCTGCGAAAGACTTTCCTCTTAGCTCTTTCTAGCAAGGTCAGCATCACATTTCCGTGTGCTCCTGCAGCACATTTCCATGCTCCTAAGTGAGTTTTGTGGACTTCGAGGCTATCTACCTCGCTGTTCACTAATTCACTTATGATGAGTCTTTGACTCTGCTGTGCTGAAAGTGACTTCTCTTTGAAACATGGAGGTTTGTCACTTTGGTGTTTTCTTTTTCTTTTTACTCTTTTTTCCTTCAATTTCTGGGGGGATCTTGTTTATATTTTACAAGGAGATATTATACCAGAACTCCGCCTTATTAAAAACCTCACATCTCTGCTAAGATGTTGCGTCCCAACAAAGACTCTCCCCATGAGGAAAAGAGTATGACTTCGCTTAATGTTTTGTTACATAAATTGCAGAATGTAAATTACGAAAACTGAAAAGAAGAAAGAAACTAGAAATAACTCTAACTCATCTCTTCGGCTCTTTCAAACCCAATACTAATATAACATATCTTTGTTCCAAGAATACGACACCTCTTCTCCTTCCAATGTTTGAAGCCTGTAAGCCCTGGCGTCTCCACAACCAGGAATGGTCCATCCCACTTCGATTGTAACTTTCCCACTGCTTTAGCTTTCCTTAGCAGCACCATGTCCCCTGTAGTGATTTCTCTTGGATGTACTTTTTCATTCCTCCACCTTCTCGTCTCATCTTAGTAGACGGACTGGTTATGCAGTGCTTGCACTCTTTCCCCTTCTCTTGGGTCTACTGCAACATCCATCTCTTCGCCAACCGGCGGCTGCTCTGTGCGAAGTGAACCCAGCTTTATCACCTCTGGTACCATTGCGTCTTCTCCATAGAGCATCCTGAAAGGAGAGAACTTCGTTGCTCTTGACTCTATTGTATTATGTGACCAAATTACTCTTGGTAGCTCTTCGGCCCACTTTCCCCTGGCATGTCAGTTATGCTCTTCTTGATTATGGTGAAGATTACGCCATTGGCTCTTTCTACTGCACCATTGGACTAGGATGATAAACAGAAGTGAAACACAACTTTGTTCCCACTTGGAAAAAAATTTGCCTAAACTCTATGCTATCAAACTTTTTCCCATTGTCCATAGTAACTTCGTACAGCACACCGAATCTGCATATCACATTCTACCAGAAGAATTTTTTTATTATACATGATGTTATCAGCTGTAATTGTTTAGCTTCGATCCACTTCAAGAAGTATTCTACCGGGACGATCGCATACTTGTAATTTCCTAGTGCAATTAGCAATGGACCCACAATGTCAATGCCCCATCTTGCAAATGGCCAAACTGGCGGAAGCACGCAGCTGGATTTCATATGGCGAAGTCTTGTTGTAATTGGTGTGTCTTTGGCAATTGTCACACTTTCTGACTATTTCTTCAGCATCAAGAATTGCGGTAGGCCAATGGAACCTTTGACGAAAGGCTTTGCTCACCAATTTTCTAGTTCCGATGTGCGAAGAGCACATCCCTGCATGGATTTCTTGTAACAGATTCTTCCCCTCTTTTGTGGACACGCATTTTTGTAGTGGCACGCACACTCCACCCTTGTACAATTGTTCCCCTCTCATTGTATAACTTGTCATTGTATAACTTCTTGCCCTCATGACCATTCTTTTGTTGTATTCTTCACTTTCAGGCTCATAGTACCCCTACGAAAATGCGATTATGGAAGGCCTCCAGTCTTCGCTTTTGATAGCATTCATGAACTTCACCGAGTCTTCATCATAGTTTATTGATTTGTGCTTTAGGACTTCGTAGAAAACATCTAGTGGCAATGATTCTTTTGTTGCCGCTTTCTTTGTGAGTTCATCTATCTCACCATTCATTTCTCTCGGTATTCTTTTGATTGTGAAGCCAAAGAAGTATTTTTCCATTGACCTCACTGTTTTCATGTACTTTGCCATCTCGGGATTTCTTGCCTTGTATGATTTGCCGATGTGCTTCGCGATGAGCTCGGAATCTGTTATGATGATCATCCTTCTAGCCGACACAGCTCTTGCTGTGCAAAGACCTAATAATAAGCCCTCGTACTCCGCAATATTTGTGTGTCCTGTGAAGCTCAAGCGCACTGCATACCTTAGCTTGATTTCCAAAGGTGATAACAACACCGCTGAGGCTGCAGCCTCATTGTTACAATACGCTCCATCACAATACATTTCCTCATGATTTTTCTTGCGGCTTATCATCATCTTTGTTCATATCTGACGGAGTCCAGTTTGCCATGAAGTCAGCTAGGACTTGTGATTTGATCGCTAACCGCGAAGTGAAATTTACTAGATACTGCAACGACTCCGTTGCCCCTTGGCAAATTCTGCCCGAAGACTCTTTGTTTTCGAAGATGTCTCTCAAAGGGAATAGTGATTGTGTAGTTCTGGAAGTAGTGCTTTAGCTTTCTGGATGCCATTTCAACTGCATACACCACCTTTTCCATCTTGGAGTCAATTTTTTTCGAGCCGTCCAGGGCTTCAGACTGCTTCTTATGGCCATCCACTTCTCTTTCCTCCACAAGAACTGCACTCAACGCCAAGTTGGATGCTGCAATGTACAAAAGCAACTTGGCCTTTTCTCCCAGGCTTGTCAAGACTACCATGTTTTCTAAATGTATTTTCAACTCTTCGAACACATTCTGCTCTTCTAGACCGCAAACAAACATGTTCTTCACTGTTAACAGTCTGAAGAACGATAAACTTATTTCTGCTGACTTTTAGATGAACCGACCCAATGCTACTATTATGCCGGTCACTAATAACTCTTTTTGTTCTTGGTTGTTTCAATTTCCTTATCGCTTCGATTTTCTCGGGATTCGCATGTATGCTAGAATTTGATACCATGCAGCCCAACAACTTCCCTTTTTTTACACCGAAGACACATTTCTCCTAGTTGAGTTTGAGACCATACTTTCTCATGTTTGCAAACATTCCACACAAATACGCTATGTGGTCTTCTTGCTTTGCACAACCACATCATCAACATACGCGGAGACGTTTCACCTTAACTGAGGGCCCAACACTATTTTAATCATTCTGTTAAACATTAGCCCAGTGTTGCGAAGGCATTCTAACATTCTCACGAAATAGAAGACTCTGAATGGAGTGATAAAGCTTGTTTTTTCTTCGTCAATTTTCCTCATCCAAATTTGGTGATACCCAGAGAAACAGTCCAGCAAAGATATAACTTCATAGCCTGTTGTGGCGTCAACTAGTATATGTATCCTTGGTAGGGGGTAATCATCCTTGCGACATGCTTTTCAGGAAAGTGAAATCTATGCACATTCTCCAATCTCCGTTCTTCTTCGGGACCATCACAATGTTGGACAGCTAGGTGTTGTACAATACTTCGCGTATCACACCGGTGTCCAGTAGCTTTTGAACTTCGCACTGTGTTGCCAAAGTCTTTTTCAGGGAACAATACCCTCAATGTCTATCTTCATGGAGGCATTTTTGGGTTTGTCTGCAACTTATGCTTGATAACACTTCGCGGAATGCTCCAAGCAAACACATCTTGATTGTTTCTGAGACAAGTTATTAATCGTTGCTCTTCTTCTTCTGACAAGTCTCTTGCTATAATCAGCGTCTTGTCCAATACTGTTGACGCTAGATTTTGACACGTGTGGGATCGGCGTCAAGAGAAGAGAAGATTGGCTGATATTGGGGATTAAAAGGTCACGATTGGGAATCGGCCGATTGGTGCTACAGTTGGGGATTGGCCGATTGGCGCTACAGTGTTTTAGCGGACGGAGTTGGTGGAGATCGGCCGATTGGAAGGCTGGAGTGATTGGGCCAATATGGGCTTAAGGAGGATCAGAGAAAGAAGATAGAGAAAGATTGGCCCGTGGGAGTATGATAACCAACTCCGATACAAGTTGTGTTTGTAAATATTTATTTTCGTTTAAAATTAGAGATAGATCCTAGTCAGTTAGGAAATTGGTTGTAACAGGCTAAAAATAGCCATCTTTAGAGATTTATAAAAAAACACATCAATCAATACAACAATCTACTATTTCCTCGTACTTTACTTTCAAGTCGGTGACTTCGCCAATACTTTTCTTCTTTCACGAGTTCGTACGGGTTGGCAGGACTGCATCGACATGATCTCCGGCCGATTCTGTAAGTTTCATTTATCGAGTAACATCTAAGCTTTAACTTTGGGCGCATCGCTGCCGTTTCGTTTAGATTTATTCACAAGTTATCGATATTTACTAGAATTATAGGTTTTATCTATTGTTCTAGTTTTATCATTGGTTATCCATCTTGAGATTTGAACTATCGGCTCTATTTTTGTTACTTTTCATTCATCATTATCGCATAGCCGATTAGATCTATTTCAAGTGTTGCTTTCGTAGCTTTGTCTAGTTTACTCTAGTAGTTTTTCCTTCGCAATCGCTACGTGATTATCGGCTGTATCATAGCCGATTATCTTTATATAGCAAATCGGCCGATTTGCTGATACGCTTTTCGAGATCGGAACCTTAGCCTATCGGAACCCCTGGAATTTGACACGTTTTCTTCCTTGCCAATCAATAGGTCAGATTGGCTAGCACGCCGCACGAACCGCACCAGGGCGATCACCCGAACAGGAGCTAAGCAGATTATCCCGGGTCGTGTGTCCGACGCTGAGGGTCAATCGTCTGACTTTTAGCGCCAACACACGTTTGGCACGCCTGGTGGGACCACCTCAACATCCACCATGTCAAAAGCTGCCGAGATCTCTGAAGACAACATCATCGAGGTGACGGAAGCAGATCTCAAGGACGACCAGAAAGAAGAGTTGGCAAAGCAAATGGAACAATACCGGAAACATGCCTGCAATCTTTCAGTTATACCAGAAGCGGGGAGACCGTCAAGAAACCTCCTTTTCCAACTCCCCGCTAGATCATAATCGCTGAGGATTCGGCCAAGATGTCCGACATGATCCAATAGTCTGTCTACCAGGCCTTCATCGATCAATCCCCGGTGATGGCCAACACGGTGTACAATGCCGTCATCAGCTCCCTGGCCAACGGTGTATCTCAAGGATATCAGGGGCCGGCGTACGCCCCACCCATCGCAGCCCCAGTCAGAAGCTTACCGGGCACATCTCAATCAGCTCCTCAGCCGATGCCGACACAGCATGGAGGACACAACACTTCACTACCTTCAATGCATCCAGGATACAACGGTGTGCCATGCTTTCAATCACAAGCACTGCCGCAGCCTGCTCAAGTTTCCTCTGTGCAATCATTGCCATCAAACTCAGTGCCTTGGGGGGCACCGTCAACAAAGGCCGTTTTGGATCAATCGGCCGGCTATGGAGGCTCTCCGATCCAGGCACCATTCTAGTCAGCCACCCGGCCGACGATTCCACAGTATCAACCGGCCACGTCAGAAATCGGTAGGGGGGCAAACGCTGCTGAGGCACTCCAAGGTGCGGCGCCGATGATACTATACGATGAGACGGCCGGTTCGCTGCGCCATCAAATATCAACCGCTGAGCCAGCCACACTGCCGCAGAATTCGCCGCACGCTTTGATTCATCACCCGGTCATCCCACCGCCGATCTACCAACATGTGTCGATTCCCCAGACAGTAATTCATCAGCAGCAAGTAGACTGGACGGCAAGGATAGCGGAGGTGATTCAAGATCAATTCGGGTTGAAGCCAAAGGTACAAACTTACACGTACAAAACACCATACCCGCCTGCCTACGATCTACTGTCGTTTCCCCATCGGTACAAAGTTCCCCACTTTACTAAGTTTTTGGGGCTGCATGACACCTCAACTGTGGAACACGTAAACAGATTCATCATCCAATGCGGGGAGGTAGCTACACAGGACGCTCTGTGGGTGCGTCTGTTCTCATCGTCCTTGTCCGGGTCGGCTTTCCAGTGGTTCACTACGCTACCACCCAATTCCATCATCACCTGGGCCGACCTGGAAAAACAGTTCCACAAATACTTCTATGCAGGAGTCCATGAGATGAAGCTCTCGGATTTGACCAGCCTCAGGCAGAGGAGCGACGAGCCCGTGCCCAATTATGTGCAAAGGTTCAGGGAAGTTAGAAACAAATGCTACACCCTGGTCCTGACCGATGCGCAGCTGGCCGACATCGCCTTCCAAGGCCTCCTGCCACATATCAAAGAAAAATACACTTCCTAGGAGTTCGAGAGTCTGAGTCAGATCGTCCACCAATTGTCCGGTCAAGAAGTACACCCCTTTGATCAGCGAAGAAATTTTCAGAAGAAGGTGGCATACTTAGAGGGATCTGAATCTGAGGAGGAAGTGGAAATCGGCCTAGCAGAGTGGGTTAAAGGAAAGAAGCCAATATTGTGTCCTTTCGGGAAAAAGGAACTGGAGGCGTTCGGTTTTGACACGTCAAAGGCCAACAAAATTTTTGACCTACTTCTCCAAGAGGGGCAGATCAAACTCTCACCTTATCATACGATCCCATCGGCTGAGCAGCTAAAAAAGATGAAGTATTGCAAATGGCACAATGCCACGTCCCACGACACAAACAAGTGCAAAATCTTCCACCAGTAGATACAATCGGCCATCGAGCAAGGCAGTCTCAAATTCGAGGTCCCGACAAAGCCAGCAAAGCCAATGAAGATTGATCAGCATCCTTTCCACACTAACATGGTTGATATGGGAAGAAACGCACTTCAAACCAAGGTGCTGATGTCGGAATTGGCTAAAAGGAGCGGTGCTGTGGACCCCAGGAATCAAGCTACGGTCGAAGACGTCAAGGGGAAGAGATGGGTTGACGATGAGGGTGAAGGATCAAAAAGACCGCGCAGACCTATTACATCCCAATTCTTGCTCAACAAATATCAGAGTTCGAGATATCACGAAGAAATAATGCGGCGACATGAAGATCATTGGCGATGCCCGTTCTTCATCCATTGTTGGGAAAATAACCTCAGGTTGCCATCGGTCGATAATTGCCTGGAGTGTAGCAGTCCATATCGTGGTAATCACCCATTCAAGAGGTCCCGCTCCAGGGACAGAGGATCAGAGCCAATCAGCAGAAACTGGCACGAGCAAGAGGATTGGCGCCTTTCAGTGCGTGATCGGCTGGGGGGCAGAGTTGACCGGTATGATCGGCCAAGGAGCAGATGTGAACAGTATGATCGACCGGGGAGCAGATCTGACCAGCACGACCGACCAGGGGGCAGAGTCAACGCACATGATCGGCTAGAGGAGATGGCTGACACCAGGGTGTCAGATGAAAACCCCCTAGGACGGGAACCGGACTAGGAGCGCGCAAGGCCGCCGGCCAAACCGGTGAACCCTAGGTGGTGCCTTGATGGATTGACCAAATCCCAAAAATGAAGGATCCAATGCCTGCGCCAATGGGAACAACAGGAAGAAGAGCAGAGGCAGATGGTAGATAAGAAAGATGACAGGTCTCGAGTCTGCCGCCCCAAAAGAAACAATAATGAGGAAGATGGCAACCAGGAATCGGAAGCTGACGTCAGCATGGTGTTCATCTTGCCGATGGAGTTCATGGCTCCCGCCGATCGGTACGACACGATGAAGATGGAGGAACAGATGGCACAATTGGCTTTGGAGCCAATGACAACCACTTTTGAGAAACCCGAAGATGAAAAATGGCAACACCTCAAGGCAGTGTTCCTCAAAGAACACGTCAACGGTCGACCTGTCACTAGGCTACTAGTAGATGGAGGCGCTGCAGTCAACATCATGCCGTACTCCATGTTCCGGAAGCTGGGTAAAAGCGATGAAGATCTAACCAAGATGGACATGATGCTCAAGGACTTCGAGGGCAACGTGTCTCCCGCGTGCGGGGCACTCTGCGTCGACCTCACCATCGGCAGTAAGACCCTTCCCACTACATTCTTTATTATTAATGGCAAAGGGTCCTACAATATGTTGCTCGGTTGCGATTGGATACACGTGAATTGCTGCGTCCCGTCTACAATGCACCAATGCCTCGTACAATGGGTCGACGACAACATTGAGATAGTCACTGCTGATTTCGCCTACAGTGTTGCTGCGGCCGATACGCAGCAGTGGAGCTGCGAAAACGTCAAGTGCATATCCGGAAGAACTTGGGACACTGATTTCCTGAAGGTGTCCGATTTTGGCCTACAGCCGATACGAGCAGTCGGCTCTGAAGATTCAGATTAGATGGATCAGTTCGCCCGAGAGGATGGGAAGCTAGGGTACGGGTTTACGTCGGCCGATTCATTAGAGATGATAGATTTAGGTGATGGCACCAAACCAAGACCGATGTACATTAGTGCTAACCTGGTCCCGAATATAAGTGTAAATTGACCAATTTATTAAAAGAATTCAAAGATTGTTTTGCTTGGGAATACCATGAGATGCCTGGTCTAGACCGGTCCATTGTTGAACACCGGTTGCCTATAAAGCCAGGATATCGGCCATATCACCAGCCCGCACGATGATGCAATCCTAAAATTCTACCTGATATAAAGGCTGAGATTACAAGACTGATTGAAGCAAAATTTATTCGGCAGTGCCGTTACGCCGAGTGGATCTCTAATATTGTACCCGTATACAAGAAAAATGGAAAGCTGCGCGTATGCATTGACTTCAGGAACCTTAATCAGTCTACGCCGATGGATGGGTATCCAATGTGTTGATAGATGCTGCCGCAGGACATAAAGTCATCAGTTTTATGGACGGTAATGTTGGGTACAATCAGATATTAATGGCCGAGGAAGACAGTTCGAAAACGGCTTTCAGGTGTCCGGGCCACCTCGGTTTATTCGAGTGGGTAGTAATGACCTTTGGATTAAAGAACGCCGGCGCTACATATCAACGGGCTATGGCCCTGTTTGTATACGCTTTTCCTAGCCACGCTTAGATTATAATCTAAGCGAAGATTTTCTCGCTTCTCGCTTTTCGCTTCTCGTAGTTCAAATCATTGAAGCGGCTTACCACATAAGCGAGAATCGGTGGAAATAAGCAAAGCGTTTGGCGGGATTCTTGCTTATTTCCACCGATAAGCCGCTTATAAGCGGATACAAACGGGGCCTATGAATTACATCTTCCACAAGCTCATTGGCATCCTGGTGGAGATCTACATTGACGATGTCGTAGTCAAATCAAAGGGCATCAAGAGCATCTAGCCAATCTGCGTGAAGTATTGGAGTGCACAAGGAAGCATGGTTTGAAAATGAACCCGAACAAGTGTGCATTCGGTGTATCGGCTGGGCAATTTCTAGGATTCATGGTTCAAGAGCGCGGGATAGAAGTCAACCGAAAAATCATAGCGGCCATCAATAAGGTTGTGGCCCCATAGAACAAAACTGAGTTGCAATCCCTAATCGGCAAAGTTAACTTTATCAGAAGATTCATATCCAACTTGTCCGGGCCTATTCAAGCCTTCACGCCGTTATTGAAGTTAAAGCCCGACCAGGAATTTGTGTGGGGAGAGGAACAACGGAAAGCACTGGAAGACATCAAGCAATATCTGATCTCGCCACCTGTATTGGTCCCACCACAAGCTGACAAGCCGTTCAGACTATACTTATCGGCCGATGAACGGGCTATCGAATCGGCGCTGGTACAGGAGTTCAAAGGAAAGGAACGGGTAATATATTATGTTAGCAGAAGACTTCTAGACGCCGAGACAAGATATTCCCCGGTAGAACGGCTATGCCTATGTCTTTATTTCTCATGCACCAAGCTCAGGCACTACCTGTTGTCGGCAGAGTGCATAGTCGTATGCAAGGATGATGTGGTAAAGTACATGCTATCATTGCCGATTTTGAAAGGACGAATCGGAAAATGGATCCTGGCTCTGTCAGAGTTTGACCTAAGGTACAAATTGGTCAAAGCTGTCAAGGGTCAAGTCATGGCCGATTTCATGGCCCAGCACTACGAACCGGAAATAGCTGTCGTTGAGCCGGTTCCATGGACTCTATACGTTGATGGTTCATCATGTGGGGCCAGATCAGGAATCAGCATCGTTCTCATATCGCCTCAGGGGGCAAGTTATGATTTCTCTCTGCCGATAGAAGCATCCGCGACCAATAATCAGGCGGAATACCGAGCTGTCCTAAAAGGCATTCAATTATTGAGAGAGATCAAAGCCGACGCTGTGAACATTTTTGGGGATTCCATGCTCATCGTAGACCAGTTAACGGGAAGATCTGAATTTAAAGACAATGTCCTGAGGATCTACTATGAAGATTGCCTCCAACTCTTAAAGGAATCCAAGTCCGCGGTTATTGAGCATATTCCCAGAAGTTATGATGAAGAGGCTAATAGGCTTGCCCAACATGCATCTGGGTATCGGCCGATTCAAGGCACCATGACTCTAGAACTCACGACCGACATTGGCAAAAGGAGATCACCGACTACCTAAAAGATCCGTCCAAAAAAGTGGATCGGCGAGTGCGTTTTCAAGCGACAAAATATGTATTACTCGAAGATGACTTGTTTTACCGAACGATTGATGGGGTTCTGCTCAAATACCTGGGGACGGAAGAGGCAAAGATCCTGATGTGAGAAATCCATGAAGGCGTGTGCGGGGCTCACCAATCGGCTCATAAAATGAAGAGGATGATTAGGAATAACAGATATTATTGGCCAACGATACTCGAAGACTGCTTCAAATATTATAAAGGGTGTCAGGATTGTCAGAAGTTTGGCAACGTACAACGTGCGCCAACGTCGGCTATGAATCCGATAATCAAGCCATGGCCATTCAGGGGTTGGGGAATAGACCTCATCGGACAGATTTATCCTCCATCAAGCAAGGGACACAAGTTCATATTAGTAGCCACTGACTACTTTACCAAATGGGTGGAGGAGATCCCGTTAAAGGCCGTGACATCGGCCGCTATGGTCGATTTCGTAAGAGACCACATTATTTATCATTTCGGTATCCCGCAAACCATCACAACTGACCAAGGAACGATGTTCACTTCAGGAGAGTTCGAGGAGTTCACTGCCGATATGGGAATCAAGTTGCTGAATTCTTCTCCATATTATGCTCAAGCTAACGGCCAGGCTGAATCATCCAATAAGGGGATAATTAAGTTGATCAAAAGGAAGATTGAGGAACAACCTAAAAAGTGGCACTTGTGTTTGACCGAGGCTTTATGGGCTTACAGGATGGCCTACCACGGGGCCATTAGAATATCTCCTTATCAATTGGTATATGGTCACGAGGCAGTGTTACCTTGGGAATTAAGGATGGGGTCAAGACGCACATTGCTTCAAGATCAGTTGACGGCCGATGACTATTCCTTACTCATGAAAGGAGAACTCAACGATTTGGCAGGTCAACGATTGAGGGCCCTGATCAGCATTGAGGAGAATAAAAAGAGAGTGGCCAGGTGGTACTACAAGAAGGTCAAAGTTAAGCAATTCTCCCAAGGAGATTTGGTATGGAAGTTGGTGCTGCTGATAGGGTCTAAAGATCCCAAGTTCGGTAAATGGTCGCCCACCTAGGAAGGGCCGTACAAAATCGGCCGATGCGCCCCGGGAAACACATATATACTGGAAACAATCGAAGGAGAGGAGTTCACAAGGGCCTTGAATGGAAGATATCTGAAGAGGTACTACCCTAGTATATGGGTCGATTCATAACTAATGGTGGAATGTATCGAGATGGCGCGGCCAACTCCTATTAGATCTGATAGCCGATGCAAAGTAACATCACCTCAAGAACAGAACATTCGCTTGATCTGGCCGATTTATTATTCGGTACAAACAACGGGGTACATGGCCGACACGGTACAAGTCACCCTTAGAACGAAAAGTACCAACACATCTATTAACCATGCTTTTTCTTAAGCTCCCTCCCTACCCGACCTAACTCTATCAAGAGGCGGATGCTCCTTTCCTCCAGATCCTTCATCGCGGCTTCAGCCTCAACTTGGCGAGGAAGAGGGTGGCTCCGATCAAGTGGGGGTTGAGACGTTCCCGCTGCGGCGTCTTCAAGGGTGACTGGGCGAGGGAGTGGATGACTCCTTTCGATTGGCGGCCGCCTGGAGCAGTTGGCGTCGATGTGATCCCAAATCCTCTGGACTTCAGCAGGGACGTGATCCCTGAGTTCTTTGCGATGGGCTCTAATCAAATCTTTGTCCACCTGCGACAACGGTTCATCGGAGTGCATGATCTCGATTGTCCGTTCCAGTTCGGGACGAAGGCGTCTCGGCTAAAAAAATTGATAGATAACCGCTCGACGTCAGACTGGTCAAAATGTCAGACCGGGAATGGAGGGCGTAAGAAGATCTCGTACCTAGTTCACGGATAAGGAGGAAAAGGAGGAAGACAAAGAAGACATCTTGGTGAATAGTTTGATGGTATGAACTACTAGAGGAGAAGAGGACGAGCGAGGCGAATGTCCTTGGAAACAATACGGGGTCTCGTACTTATAGAAACAAAAGGGGCGAGAGTTTGGTAAGATGCGTCCCATCAGAGTAAAAGGGGTAATAAATGAAAGGCTGCCATGAAGGACGGGTCGGGATTGGATCCGCATGTCAACGATTAAAAGACATTAATGTTTTTACAGAGCGGCCAATACTTTTACAGTTCATCCAAGGAGGGCATTAATAGCCGCAATCGCTCGCTGCCTAACCTGATCGGCCAAGTCTAAAGTTCGCTGGTCGTCGTTAACCGATCTAGGGACTTCTGGCATATGTTTTTGGCGATGGAGTTTGATTGCTTTGTGGGCTAGGCTCTACCTCTCTTGCTTTAGCTCGGCGATAACAGAAGGGAGGTCTTTGAGTTTTTTCTCTTCGATGGCTATGTCCTTGGTTACCTACTCCATCTCCTTGGCGAGCTCTGCCCTTTGGCTCTTGAGGCAGTCTATAGCACCAACAATACCTGGGCGGAAGCTTTCAAGGAAGTTGATTCAATGATGTACCTCTTGGGCTCGATGCTTGTAGGAATTTTCCTCCTCGCGAGCTTTAGCCAGCTTAGCATGGTCGGCCATATGGTGCAAAGCCCTGAACACCAGAATCTGCATTAACTCGATGTATGCGGCGGGTGCCAGAGCTTCTTCTGCCTCTTCCAGGACTCGGCCTCTGATATCGCTGAAGAGCTGTCAAATCGGCGAGGCATCCTCCACCAATCGGCCAATGTCATCTTGGAGGAGGGTCCGTATGCTCTCGAGCTTGGCGCGGACGTCATCAGGAATTGAGCTCAGGGTAACTTGACGTGAAGCAACCTCCTCGTCATCACAAAGCGCGACCGCGAAAGAGAAAAGGCTATTATTGGGAGTATCTTGTTCCTGTGAAAGAGTAAAAAATAATAAGCATCGATTAGCCGACGGTAATAGGGAAATCGGCCGATTCGGGTGACAAGTCTCTTACCTCTTTGAAGAGAATTTCTTCTGCTTGCGTCGGCGGAAGTGCTACCCTTGGTTCGGGAACTGGTGCGACCAGCTCATCAGAGGAGGAGGATTCGACGATTATTGGTGCCCTGCTCGGATCGGCCTCCTGGAAAGGTACGAGGAGCAAATTCTTATGAGTATAATACAAATGGTTAGATCTGATGACACGTGGTGATTGCTGTACCTCCGTGGGTTCCCTGGCCGATGGCTGTTGAAAAGGTACAATTGACGTACCAAGGGTAGCCTGCATCAGAATCGGTCAAGCTTTTGATTAAGTATCAAAAAATTGAGTTAAGGGATTCTTTACCTCGGTGGGAGGAATTATTGGCACTCCGATCTCTGCTTGGGGTGTGGCCGATTGCTGCGGAGGCACCAGGGCGACTTGTGCAGCCTAATATAAAGAAGAAGTATCAAGAGAATACTCGGGAGGATGTGAACACAAGGTTACCTAAAAGGCTTCAGCTAGCAATGATGCAGCGACCGCTCCAGCTTCTGTAGCAGCTTGAGGGTCAACTTCCTCGATGACCGGGAGAATCGGCGCAGCCAAAGATTCCACCGATGCCGCCGCCGACTGATTGGCCAATTCCGTGCGGACGTGCACTCGGCGGCTTGTCTTCTTAAAGGTTTTCTTCGGCATCTGTTTCAATCGGCCGGTGGTGATGTCATCAATCGATGGGGCATGATGGCTGATGAGTGGGAATTCCGTATATGGGTAGCGGTTCTCTATTGGCCTGCCACTCCGGCTGCGTGTTGGAGGAAGTCAACGCTCGGACTATAAAAGAAAGTAAGAGTTAGCGACAAAATTTGTAGCATAAGAAGGAAAATGACATCGAAATCGGCTAAGGGAAAAGCAGTACCGCTGCATTCAGGTCGATGTTCTCAGGATCCAGATCGTTGCAATATGTCGCACGCACAAAATAGGTGCTACTTCTATTCTGCCCACCATAATTTGAATGGTTGGACAGCAAAAGGAGCTACTATCCAGTTGGTCAAATCGATGGTGCTGGAATCGGGCACTCGGTCGCACAGCCGACTGTAGTCAAGACCCTTGGTGAGCTCATCTCGGAATTTCACGCGCCCGGCGAAGTAGACTCGAATCGGCAGCTGACCTAGGCCGAACTACTGTGCCGCAACTGATGTGTTGTAAAACTCGTAAGTAGGGGCATCCTTCCCCGAGAAAAAGTTCGCCGGTAAGATCCCTAGCTTGATCAAGACGTCCGTGAGATCATTGTCAAAGGTGTTGGACGTTGAATCATAACAGAAGGGGAGCTCGAAAAGCGGCTCTATCCTCTGATACAGGTACCAGCTGGTGGTTTCTTCATTGAAGCCATTGTAAAAACATCTGAAGTACTCGGCTACTTTGGTGGCGGTGAGCTGGCAACCAGGGAAGACTGATGCTGCTTCGCCGAAAGAGGTGCATCGGTGTCGTACGGTGGGGTTTTCTTCTGACTCAATATTGGGGAATGTCATGTGTTCCACCCAATGCTGTGAGATCTTGCTCATATACAAATTGAGCCAGAGATTGACAAACCACTAGGGGCCACCTGGGTTTCCAATCGGCTCTCCCTTTGATAGTTTGATGCCGATTTGGTGCAGCATGTGATAGGTCGATCCTAGTAGATGCTTCCCGAGGGGGACGGAGGCTCCTCTTGATAGTGCTTCGGCCAGAGCTTGGGTATTGGAAGACGGACCGACCGCCCAGTCGCAGAAAAGATGTTTCTCCAGCCACATCATCAAGAAGGCTGCATATTCTCTCTCTGAAACGGTCCCGGTCTTCATGTTGTTTTTGATGTACCCCTTCCACCCGCCGATTCCTTTTGTCTCCAGTTGATGGGTCGTCTTGACTAGATAATGGAAGGGGGTATCGGGGGAAGAAATGTCAACGCCGGTCAACATCACAACATCGGCTAGAGTGGGGGTCATAGGCCCATGGCCAAAAAGGAACGCATTGAGGGCGTCGGACCAGAAGTAGGAGGTTGCCATCACCAAGGGCTCATTTCTCTCCATCTGAGACAGAGAAAGATTGATGCACTGGCCGATTTTTTGCGCATCCCATTGAACTCTCTTAGAGTTGGTTATCCTTTGGTACCATTCTTTCCAACAGGGGGTTTCATTCGGCCAAGATCTAAAGGTGCCCGACCACTGGTCCGAGTTCATTGGTGATTGTTTAAATGGGATTCTGTGAGTCTCTGAATTTATCAGATCAGTTGGGTCTGGATTGCCCATAGGACCTAGACAGATAAGGCCAGGGGCTTCGGAAAGGTGAATCGTGATTTGGTGTCTGACCGCCTAAAAAGGTAAAAAGGGAAGAACTAAGAATGGATCTAAAACAAATGCGTGGATGGTAAAAGTAAAAAGAGAAAGTTCCGGATGAGTACCTCCGGGATGAAAGTCATCGTCGCTGATGGGGCTGCTGGTGGAGCTGCCGCCACTGATGAAGCCGCCAGTGGAGCCTCCGTCGCCGATGGAGCTGCTGTCGCTACCGTTGGAGCTGCCGGCGGAGTCCCTATTGCTGGTGGAGTTGCTGATGGTGCTGCCATTGGGAAGATGAGGCAGAATGTGAATGAAAAGGGGGTCGCCGGAAGATGTGGTTGGAAGCCAAAAGGGCGCTGGAAGAAGATGGAAACTAGTGCGCCAAGAAAGGAAGTTACTGGCTTGTGAAGAAGAAGTGCGGGGCGTGCCAGTATAGGCGGTCCGAGAGAAAAGGTAAAGGCAGGATTTTTACCGCACCGTCTACGTGAATTTCGGGGGAGTGGTTGTCTCAGGCACCCGTTTCGAAAAGATTGCAATCATCAGGTAGGAGACCGCGAAGCGGAAGGAGATTTTTGCTGCGCTTGTTTCAGATAGGAAGTTAAAAAAGAATTTCAAAGTAAAAGTCATGTTTTACTCCGAAACTGGGGGGCATGTGTTGATGTCAGATTTTGACACGTATGGGATCGACGTCAAGAGAAGAGAAGATTGACTGATATTGGGGATTAAAAGGTCACGATTGGGAATCAGCCGATTGGTACTACAGTTGGGGATCGGCCGATTGGCACTACAGTGTTTTGGCGGACGGAGTTGGTGGAGATCGGCTGATTGGAAGGCTGGAGCGATTGGGCCAATATGGGCTTAAGGAGGATCAGAGAAAGAAGATAGAGAAAGATTGGCCCGTGGGAGTATGATAACCAACTCCGATACGAGTTGTGTTTGTAAATATTCGTTTTCATTTAAGATTAGAGATAGATCCTAGTCGGTTAGGAAATTGGTTGTAACAGGCTAAAAATAGTCATCTTTAGAGATTTGTAAAAAAACACATCAATCAATACAACAATCTACTATTTCCTCGTACTTTACTTTCAAGTCGGTGACTTCGCCAATACTTTTCTTCTTTCACGAGTTCGTACGGGTTGGCAGGGCTGCATCGACACGATCTCCGGCCGATTCTGTAAGTTTCATTTATCGAGTAACATCTAAGCTTTAACTTCGGGCGCATCGCTGTCGTTTTGTTTAGATTTATTCACAAGTTATCGATATTTACTAGAATTATAGGTTTTATCTATTGTTCTAGTTTTATCATTGGTTATCCATCTTGAGATTTGAACTATCGGCTCTATTTTTGTTACTTTTCATTCATCATTATCGCATAGCCGATTAGATCTATTTCAAGTGTTGCTTTCATAGCTTTGTCTAGTTTACTCTAGTAGTTTTTCCTTCGCAATCGCTACGTGATTGTCGGCTGTATCATAGCCGATTATCTTTATATAGCAAATCGGCCGATTCGCTGATACGCTTTTTGAGATCGGAACCTTAGCTGATCGGGACCCCTGGAATTTGACACGTTTTCTTCATTGGCAATCAACAGGTCAGATTGGCTGGCATGCCGCACGAACCACACCAGGGCGATCGCCCGAATAGGAGCTAAGCAGATTCTCCCGGGTCGTGTGTCCGACGCTGAGGGTCAATCAGCTAACTTTTAGCGCCAACAAATACATCTTCACACAAGTGCAATCTCTTAGTGCACTCAAGAGGGCGAACCCTTTCATCATCCTTTGACTTCTAATCTGGCTCTTTGAAGTGAACTTCGTCTCCTTCTTCCTCTATCATGTGTACTGGTTTTTGGTCTGGCCCAGTTTTTTTTCATCTTTCCCTGGCATCCTCTTGAGTTCCACACACAGAGAGTACTGAATTGTGTGTGGGAATTTTCATACACAAATATGGCATGTGAATTGCAGCAGCAAACTTGTTGATAACCCCTCTACCGAAGATGGTGAGGTACAAATATGGGATGTTGATTACATCAAAGTTAACCATTTCATTGCGCATTAAGGCACCTTCACCTAAGCTTACATTCATCTCAATTGTGCCACGGGCCTCTACTCTTTTGTTGCCAAAACCTACAACGGCTTCGTTGTTGTTTTCAATTGGGTGTCTTCAAATCCCATCCTCTTGAACAAGTCGTAAGTTATGATATCAGCTGAACTTCCATTATCTACCAAGAGTCCACCCACATCGTTGCAGAGCAGGTGCTTAGTGTTTTTTCCCCATGATGGCTCTAATTACTAATGGATCTTTGTGAGGGAACTTGTTCAGTCTCATGTCTGCTTCTGTGAAAGTTATCGGGATGTAAGACCACTTCAATCTGAAAGCTTGACCGGAGGAGACATGACTGACTTCGCGTATATGATCTTTTTTCTACCTCTTGCTTTCAAACACTGGGGCATCACAACCCCCTCCCCCCCCACCCTTATTGCATTAATCACATTGACTCTGTGGCCCCCGTTGTCTTGTTCTTTGATGGGATGTTGTTGTGAAGGTACTTGTTGAGGTGGGTCTATCTTGGGCGGCTGCAGCATGTTATAATTTGATTGCTGATATGGCATGGGTGGTCTCATTTGACTGTACGGTGGCGGTGGTGGTGGATGTGAGTAATAGCTTTGCGGGAAGTAATTTGATGGTTTATAGGGATGACAAGCTGCCGCTGAGCTATATGCTACTAACTGAAAGGTGGACGAAGTGCGATTCACTATTTTCGGCTGCTCGTCTATTTCCTTTTACTTCACAGCTTCTTTTTCTCTCACATCGAGCACTGCTCTACACTCATTTGTCTAATGACCTTTGTTTTTCCCGTGCAACTAGCAGTACGGTATTTTTTTATCTTCGAGTCCTTTACCAGATCGGCCTCCTCTCAAGTTTCTACAGCCCGCCGGCCCCCTTTTCTTCCATAAAATTGATATGAAGAGGCTTGCATGTTGGATTGATCAGAAACATTGTTGACAACATTCTGTTTTTGTTAAAAATTTGACTTCGCTACTGGGACATGAGACCTTTGCTCATTCCACTGTTGTGGTTGCCAATTTTGCTTCGGCTTATCTACCTTTTTTCTTGCATTGTATTCATCTATTCTCCTCTTTCTTCCGCTATCAAACTTGCAATACTCTTGCATTATGTTAAAAAGTTGCTTTTTTGACTTCGGCCTTCGCCTGTCCAGGTATTCACCACATGGACCCAACTTTAACCCATCGATAACTGCATCCATGATTGTGCTCTCAGCCACATGAGCACCTTCGCCCTTGCTTTTATGAACCTTCACATGTACTGCTGCATCGACTCTTCATCTCCTTGTTTGATGTTATGGAGATCCCCTGAAGTGAATTCTTGAGGCTGAAAGCCTTGGAAATTTTAAAACAATTTGTCCCGAAGTTTGTCCCACGAAGATATACCACCCCTCGGCAAAGATGCATACCATTGCTGAGCCGAGCCCTTGAGTGCCATCAGTAACGCCTTGGCTTTTACGGAGTCATTGCCCCCACCCGAAGATATTGCAACATTGTACCTTACATGAAGTGCCTTGGATCCGACTCTCCATCAAATTCCGGTATTGAAGCTGGCATCTTAAATCTTGGAGGCCACTCCGCAAACACCAAATCAACTATCAATGGTGATATTGGCTTTGGTTTATAATGAGCTCTGTGAATGTTTTCATTCCCGCTATAGTCTACGTTCTGCAAACGCCTCGAAGCTAGATGCGCATGACACGTAATTTTCATTGACATCCTGACCCTCTTCATTTTGGGCTTCATGGTCATTGTTCTATTCTTGTAGAGAACTAATCTATGCTTGCAGCAAACTCATCTGTTCCTGCAACCGTGCTATTTTCTACCTCACAGTATCACGCATTTTCTCATACTACAATTGTTCCAGCACTCTCCTCTTCCTTGTGACTTCTTTCAATGTAGTCTGATATTTTAAGAGTTCTTCCTCTAGGTTATCTTGCTGTGACGCTTTTGCCTTTGCCATCGCCGCTTCGGCCTGAGCTCTTGTCTTCGCATTGGAGGTAGATTCAGCCTCCCTGAACTTGTTCCACAACCTCTCTTCGATTCTTCTAAAAGTTGCCAGCTCTTCGTCTTCTGCTCCAGCATCCGCCACGTCAACCTCTAGCTGGCCATCAGTGAGGTTCTCAGCTTCGACTTCATCTTCATTTTGTCTTCACTCACTTGGAATGATGCCCAATGGTGGTCCTGCTGCTACTAACAGGTCATCAACAACATTCTGTAGTTTGGTAGGTTTCATTTTCTTACTTGGTGCCATTACGGTTCTAGGGACGATACACGGTGGACACCAAAACTGTTGGAGTAGGAAACCGTCCCCAAAGTTAAGGGCCCAATAGTTAGAAATGAAAGGAACCAAAATGACAATAATAGAAAAATGACATCGGGCAAGCTTGAAGTACTCCCCATCCGTCCAGAACGTGTCCGTTTGCATTCACAACGACACCATTTTATAGGGTCGTAATTTTTACACTTTACAACATAACACCCTCCTTTTCTCACTTTATGCAAAGCATATTCGAAGGCATTATAGTAATGTTACACTACTTTTGACAAACTTTTGAAAACACATTACTTTTCAACTAAGCCTGAGCGGGCCCCTTAGTACTGAAGTCGTCCTAGAACTTCGCTTCCAATCTGGCCCCCACGGTTCTCCCAGTTGCCGGCCACTAGTTATTAACTTGGGTCCTCACGCTCCATCCTCATGCAGGACAGTCTCCTTATGCGTGAAGTCGTCGCTCCGCAACTACTGATCATCGACTTCGGTCTACGTGATCCGACTTCGCAGTGCCCAGCCTCCTCCCATGCGAAGTCGCCACTCTGCTCCAGCTATTCGTTCCTGCAAAGACAAAGTAAACCACTTTGCATCCTGCTCCAAAAGCTAGTTAATTGTAAATCTCGAAATGGGGGGTCGTAAGGAATCAGGGCTCATAGTCTGAGAGGGGGAGGGGGTGAATTAGGCAACTTAATGCTGCCTTCACTATAGAGTTTCTCCACCAAGGAAGGGGTCTCCTCATCCCCCGCGCACAGTCGTCCATGCCACTCCACACTAAGTCAGAGGGTCGAAGACTTGACAGTGAGCCACCAAGGCTCCAAGGCGCTGGCACACGTTGTATAGCTGTGGTTCACTCCTTGAACCGATCACAAGGCAGGCACACCTTGCACTATACCTTCTCTAGACCTATCCCAGCACTAATCACTCTCCTAAGCTTGTGCTAAGCCTTTGATTAATCACTTATGCACTTGTGGTGGCTTGGATGTGTTCTTAATCAGTCTTGATCTCCAATGGACTTCTCCGCACTCCAGCTACTCCAAATGCGCGAGTGAAGGGGGGTATAAGAGCCCAAGGCATCAAAGAGTAGTTGCTCCAATGGCTAGCTAAGTAGACCATCGGATGTTCCGATGGTACGCTTTTGGATAGCATCAGAACATCCGGTGCTACTAGCCATTGTCTTCCCGTGCCCAGATTCCTCACCGACGCAATCACTGATGCATTCCAGCGAATCATCTGATGCCCACTAATTCATCTTGTGCTTGCTTCGACGTCCCATCGGTTCATCCAGTGCTACTGTGTCTTGACTCAAAACCTCTCTGGAACTTTCAAAAGAAAATATGCTTCGTCCGATGCCCCACCGACACAACCCATCGGAACATCTGATGCCCTTCTTTTTCTCGTCTTCTTCAGCACCAATTCATCCAATGCTCAGTTGAAGATACCATCGGATCAATGGGTGGTTTGCTTTGTCTTGGGAATTGTCCAGAAATTGCTCCAATGCTCTCAGAAAAATGGCCATCGGAACATTCGATGGTCTCAGTTGATTTTCCTGTGGACTGTAGGCACCGACTGATTCGACGATAGCCATTTGTTCCACACCGAATGAGTCGATGCTACTTTTCTCTTGTTTTCTTTGTTCCTTTTCTTGTCTTTGATTGTCGTTGCTTCATTAGGACCTAAAATACCTTCAATACATATTCTAAACACTTTGTTAGTCATAATGATCGTGTTGTCACATAATCACTAAAATCACAAACTAATGGCCTAATGGGGTAATGTTCACTACAATCTACCCCTTTTTGGTGATTCATGATAACCCAATCAAAACAAGTATAATTTTGCAAAAATGTACCAATTAAAGCACTTACACTTTGCTTGGATGCTTACCATGATCCAACTTGCTCTTGATCTCCACTTTGTTCATTCTCATTTCTTTCCCTTGACATGCTTTTCCCTTTTTCTTGAACTTCTCCCCCCTATGCATGTTTACTTCTAGGCCTATCTTGCTTTTATTCCACACACCTCCCCCTTTGGAATCAAATCACCTTAAAGATAGCTCCATGTACTTGCAAACAAACATAGCTCAAAGGGAACCATTAGTAGCCTAGGGAGGTAACTCCATGAACCATGATCCATATGAGATGATACCAATGAAGATACCACATGAAAGACTATTAGGATGGATCAACAATTCATGAAACTCGCATGATACAAGCTAAGCTCCCCCTATGTGTGTGCACAACATGATTGAGTGAAAATCAAGTGCACAACTAGATATGAGAACCAAGGAAGCTTAGAAAATATCTTGTTTAGAGGTAGCTTATAAGATCAAAGGATTGATATTGATACCAATTAAGGAACCTGAGCATGGCACACCTCTGGGGGCTCGTTTCCTTGATGGCACCACTTGAGATGTACATCTTTGTATGAGGGACTTAGGCAACAATTGTCCATGAGCTTGGCTTCTTATCTTTAGCCTTCTTCTTCTTGTGAGCCAAGCCTCCAAATCCCCTAGCCGATCATGGGCCTTCAACTACCCTTTGGAGCCCAAACCATTTGAGGCCCTTTCATATTAGTGATGACTTCCTTGAGCACCCAAATGGGTCAGTTCCAACCCTATTCCTTCCTCCCAACCTTGTAGGCAAGCACCTTGCCATTTGTCTTCTTCTTGATGACATAGGTGTTGCTCTTGTTCTTGTTCTTGCGGTTGGGCTTGGTGTAGATAAGGGAGCTCTTGATGGTTGCTCATCTTCTTGACTTGAGGGCATAGGACTTGTAACCTTGTTGATGACACTTGAAGCAAGTCATGGTTGCTCCCTTCTCAAGCTTTTTCACCATGTGATCATGGCTATCTTGAGAAGGTTGGACATTGCTCTTCTTATCTTGTGGAGTTTCAACATTGGCCGCCTTGTCCTTGCTCTTCAACCTTGTCAATTTCTCCTTGAGCCATTGCACTTCTTACTTGAGCTCATCATTTTGCTTGGCAATGAGATCATCACATGTTTCTACAACAACATCCTCAAATCATTTCTCATTGCAAGGGGGTGAGCTAGATTCATCAATTAAATCATTGCAAGAAGTTGAAGCATCTAGCTTAGATATAGGAATTACACAAAGGATAAATGATTCATTTTGCTCCAAGCAATCCTTAGTTTCATTATCAATGCTCTCAATTTTACACTTGAGCTCTTCATGATCCTTGTTAAGCAAGTTGAATTTGCACAACAAATTTTTATAATTTGTAACAAGGGTATCATTAAGATCATTGAGAGCATTGAGTTGTTTTATTTTCTTAGATTGTTTCTTAAGGGTTCCTTTTTCCTCATGGATCAACTCAAGAAGATCATCAATGGAAGTAGAGTCGGATTCATCATCACTTACATCACTTTCCATACCTCGGGCCATAAGGCAAAAGTGTACTGATGATGATGAGGGACCTTCTATATTGAAGCGAGTGATGAAGTTCTTGCTTGATTTATCACTTGAGCTACAAGAACTTGATTCTCCACCGCTTATCCATTCATGGACGGCGATGAATGCTTCATGCTTGGGCTTCCTCTCCTTATTCTTCTTCTTGATTCTCTCGCACTTGATCTTCGTGATGTTCATTTGTTGATGGTGACGGCCATCTCTCAATTGTACCATGTACCCAAACATGTTGATCTTCTTCACATATTTGAACACCTTCTTGGTATAAAGATCAACCTTGGAATTGGTTTCTTCATCACTTGAGGAGTTTTCATCATCATCATCTTCCTCTTCTTCTTCACTTGAGCTTCCATGAATCACCAACTTTCTCAATTTCATCTCTTGATTGCTTGCAAGGGCAAGGCGTTGGGTTGGAGAAGATGGCTCTTTTTATTGCTCTTTGGGCTTGGCCAATATTCGCATCTCAAATGCCATGATCTTGTTGAGGATTTGATTTGGAGTGAAGTTGGTGAGCTTCTTCTCATAGATGATAGCTTTCACCAA
This sequence comes from Setaria viridis, assembly GCF_005286985.2. Taxonomy (NCBI): domain Eukaryota; kingdom Viridiplantae; phylum Streptophyta; class Magnoliopsida; order Poales; family Poaceae; genus Setaria; species Setaria viridis. The sequence goes on from NC_048266.2 coordinate 11,158,303, forward strand.
ATTGTAATCCGGTCTTCGAAGACTATGAAGGATCTAGCGATTGAGTTCCGCATCCCCAATTTTCTTCACACCTAGGGAATTAATCTCATCCACAAGAACATTTAAACATGAGTACATTGCATTGGCATTTTCATTCTCAAGTTGCTTAAAACTATTAAGCTTATCAATGAGGACATCGTATCTTTCATTTGACGCATCCTCCATGCCCTCATGGTTGTCTTTGATAGTCTTCCATAACTTTTGAGCATTTTCACAAGTGAACACATGATTGAAAACATTTCCACTAAATGAGGATAAAATAATGCTCTTGGCAATAACATTGTGTTGTTTTTATTGTTGCCCATTATTTTTCAGGCCCTCACTAGTGACTCTCCAAACATTTAGGCCCTTATCTTGGAGAAATGCTTCCACGAGAACTTTCCAACATTGGCAGCTCATGCCATCGAAACATGGAGCCAAAACTATTGAATCCATCCTTTCCCCTTATCGAGCTACCTCACTAGGCGGTGAAGCCTAACCGTTTCCAATGAGCCGGTTTCACAATTTGCCAATGGAATTGGCAATTCTTTGTGAAAGGTGTGAGCCCCTGCTCTCTCGTAACCTAAGAGAAAGGGGGTGAATTAGGTAACTTAAAACCTTAACCTGTGGCTTCCACTACTTTTGCATCAAATTTAAACTAGATCATGCTATCAAGATGAGCAACTATGGTTGATCTAGTGTGAAACCCTCATTCCAAAATAAGTTTTGCAACCTAGAGCACATCCTAGCAAGATACTACACTAAGAAAATAAAGGCACATAAGTTGCAAGTATGAAATGCAGAAACGTAAGAGGTGAGGATCAGGGGAAGCAAACTCTTGACATGATGATTTATCCCGTGGTATCGATAGGCACTAAGCCACCACTAGTCCACGTTGTTAAAGCACTCACACAAGAGTATTGCTTTCCAGTCACCAACTCTCTTCCGTGACACCCCTTGACTTGCCATAAAGGCTCGGCCACTAAGGCTCACACAAAGTTCCCCAGTCACTTTGATGCCACCTTCACTACAAAGTTTCTCCACCAAGGAAGGGGTCTCCTTGTCCCCCACACATGGTCGTCGATGCTGCCACACCAAGCCGGAGGGTCAAAGACGTGCCGGCGAGCCACCAAGGCTCCAAGGCGGCGGCACACCTTGTACAGGTGTGGTTCACTCCTTGAACCGATCAGAAGGCAGGCACACCTTGCACTCTCTTCTCTAGGCCTATCCTAGCACTGATCACTCTCCTAAGCTTGTGCTAAGCCTTTGATTAATTACTTATGCACTTTTGGTGGCTTGGATGTGTTCTTAATCAATCTTGATATCCAATGGACTTCTGCACACTCCAGCTACTCCAAATGGGCGAGTGGAGGGGGTATAAGTAGCACAAGGCATCAAAGAGTCGTTGCTCCAATAGCTAGTTAAAGTAGACCATCGGATGTTCCAATGGTATGCTTTTGGGTACCATCGAAACATCCAGTGCTACTAGCTGTTGCCTCCCCCTGCCCAAATTCCTCACTGAAGCAATCACCGACGTATTCCAGCGAATCATCCGATGCCCACTGATTCATCCGGTGCTTGCTCTGATGCCCTATCGGTTCATCCAGTGCTACTGTGTCTTGAATCAAAACCTCTCTGAAACTTTCAAAAGAAAATATGTTTCGTTCGATGCCTTACCGGCACAATCCATTGGAACATCCGATGCCCTTCCTTTTCTCGTCTTCTTCAGCACCAATTAATCTGATATGTAGAAGATAACATCAGATCAATCGATGGTTTGCTTTGTCTTGGGCACTGTCCAGATATTGCTTTGACGCTCTCACAAAAATGACCATCGGAACATCCGATGATCTCAGTTGATTTTCAAGTGGACTGTAGGCACTGACTAATTCGATGGCCATTTGTTCCACACGAATGAGTCGGTGCAAAGGGTCGGCGCTGCTTCTCTTCGGTTTTCTTCGTTCCTTTTCTTGTCTTTGATTGTGGTTGCTTCCTTAGAAACTAAAATACCTTCAATGCATATTCTAAACACTTTGTTAGTTCTAATGATCATGGTGTCACATAATCAGCAAAATCACAAACTAATGGCCTAATGGAGCCATGTTCGCTAGAGGGGTGCCATGCGGAGTCCTTTTCCCCCAACAGTTACCAACCGGGACTAAACGCCCCACCAGATTCCCTCGTGGGATCGCTACAATCAGGACTGAAGGGGGCTCTTTAGTCCTGGTTGATATTACCAACTGGGATTAAAGAGCCCCGTCGGAGGTGACCGTTTGACCCGGGACTAAAGCTCCTTTAATCCCATGTCAAAAATGACTGAGAATTTTGTAGCTGGATGGAAGACCATTTCTCTATTAGTGGACTAATTTTGGTGTTCCACGTGGTGCAGGCTTGCAGGCCTCTTTTGCGCCGTTTAGGTCTAGCCCGTGACTCCTTCCAAGCTACCGAACAAGCTGTCTTGCACCAGCTTAGCCTGGTCCAACCCTCCTGAGGCTACTAAATGCCCCCTATAACAATGCATTGGACTATGCGCTCTACGTACTAGCAGTGTGTTGCTGCGGTACTCGTCCACTCGTAAGTCGTAATAACACGCGAGAGGTGAGCGAGTCAAATGATTCAAGGATCGGCGCCGCTCCCCCTGTCGGGCTGAATGTCTCAACCATGTCCGAGACAACACCTGCAGCCGTGTGCCAGCCGCGCGTGCGTGCATGTGGGAGCTTGGGAGGTTATTCGCGGCGTGGCCAATCAGCCGGTCGGCAGGCTAGCCGACGTGACGGCGCAGGGAAACGCCGAGGCGTACGCGGTGTGCCTCTTTGAAGACGTACGGCGGCATGGACGTGGGCGGCGGCGCTAAGGTTGGCGGCAGCGCTCCTACTTGTTGAGGATTTCAGTTGAGCGCTTGGTGTGTGTGGGTGTTTTGGGCGGGGGGGGGGGGGGGGGGGGGGGGGGGGGGCGGGGGGTTTGATGATTGAAGAAGGAACACAGGAGACGATACACGTGGGCTTGACCGTGGATGATGATGGACAGCGAGAGGTTCGGTTGGCCTGTCGCCGCGCCGTTGCCGGAGACGACCGACGTCTCCAGTGCCAATCATCGCCTGGATTACTGATTGGAGTGGCACAAACAACTTCTTTCATCGATGAAGTTGGTTATTAGGCGCGCGCGCGCGGCAGAGATGAGATCCAAAGATCGAGTTCTCCGCGAGACGCTTCTTTGTTCCTTTCCACGTCCTAGTGTCAGTCGTCAGATCCTACTTGCGTGGCGTCCAGCGAACTAGGATGGGCACATTACATTGACAGTTCGGTTGGGGGACCCAGGAACACCCGAACGTCGTTGACGTGGATGAACTGAGACGGCAGCAGATATTACTATATTAGCACGTTCGAGTCCTCCATCGATCAGTGCGTTTCACGGCACAGTAGTGCACCGACGGCCCATCCCGTTCGCTTCAGTGCACGCACCACGTCAACGGCGTGCTAACTGCAAGCTACTGTAGCTGCCAACCTCTACTTGCTATTTCGGCACTAATTACAATCAAAGCTGTAGAGCTTATTTGTACACGAGCTATAGTGATCTCTTTCAGGGCCTCACCCGTCAACCAGCAGCTTAAATTCGGCTGGCGTGCACGGTGTCAGCTGTTAATCTGGCAACATCCCTTCGACGTACGCGGAGAAGACATGTCCCCTGATTAGTTATTGTTGCGTCTGACCGCGTCCTGTCTGGAATTTATCGCTGCGAAAGCTAGTGGCGCGTCTTGACGTCTCGTCTCCGATCCTCTCCCCCGAATTTATCGCTGTGAACGAAAGTGGCCTGACGACTTGGCTTTGATGATGCAATGCAATGATTCGCGCGGCAACGACAGACGAGCCACGAATTAAGTCAGACGACGACCGCCGTGAGATCGCCGCTGGCCGCTGCAGCCCGGCCGGCCGGCCGCCGTCGCTGCCCATACCGGTCCACGTATGGAGACACGTCGTCACCGGAGCGAAAACGACGACGGTAGTTTCTTACGCGCAGAAGGCTACATGTGTAAAGTAAAGCCGTGAGACGTACGCACGCCATCACGATAGTGTCATGGGCTAATGAAGCCTGTTCTAAAAAGAAATTAAGCTAATTAAGCCGAGACAAAAGATTCGAGCAAATCACGCAAAGTCCAAGAAAGTTGTTAACGTCGAGTAAACCAATGACTTGGATTTTCCACTAGTGGGATTGAAGGATTTGAACAACCATACAGATCGAGTTTGTACATGCCAGATCATCTCAGTTGGTGGAAAGAACGAGACTACAATGTGTGTGGCTGATCATAAGCTGTCGTCGGTGATTGGGGGGGGGGGGGGGGGGGGGGGGGGGGGCGTCGGCCAGCATACACGACTTGTCCGGACGCATGGGGTGGAGCATTCCCGTTATAAGATTGGATATGGTTCAATCTTGGTGTAATGTTCCAATCTGCAGGATTTTGAGAAAGATCTAGATCAACATCAGACTGATACTATGTTTTTTCTCTTTAAAACAGTAATGAAAACAAGCGCGACCCGTGTATAAGTTAATTTATATGTTTTTGTGAAGGATCTGGATCAACATCAAGTATACGTTGATCAATATCATGTACATACAATTTATTAGTTTTTAAAGAGGGAATTAGTTCTAGGATCATCACCCCATAACTACATATTTTGAGTATCAAAATGGTACTAAAGCTTGTTAGCCTGGGTTGCAGGAATTGAAACTTACCTCTAAGGTTAGTATTTTTCACTAAGTGTAGTTCTAATGCATAAGTTCATACTGTTGTCAGTTCAACTAATAAAATTTGCGAATTTAGTGGCTAAGAGTCTAAATTTGCAAGAACAGTCAGACTAGAATATGTTTTAGACCATCATCACATAATGCTATCTTAGATCGTACAGTTGCTGTCTCCGGAGAGACATGCCTCGAGTTTGAACCCCAGGTTTGCCAAATATGCAATATTTTCCGAGATTTAGGTAACAGAGTGTACTTCTCTATGTAGTGGGACGTGCAAGTAGTGGTGGCTAATTGAGGCCGAGCCGGTGTTAGTGGCTTACTGGCAGTCCATAGGATCTTGAAATTATTATTTTTCCTTTTTTTTGTTGATTTACCTAATTCATGAGAGATTTCACAAACTCAGTCACGGGGTATCTATCACGGGTCTATGAATTTTTCTATGATGAATCATGTTAAGAACCGTGGAATTTTTTTTTTCTTGTGGCATTATTTCTACTACCATGGTTCCAAACTATGGCAGATATGACTTACCATCCGTGGGAGAAGAGACTTTGTGTATATATAGTGTTGAGTCACAAATACTTTAAGTTTTTTCCAAAGGTCTTGGTTAAACTTTTTAAGCTTTCTTGTCTATCAACAATTTTTTTAAATATTTTTTATTGAAAACATAAAAAACATATGAGGTTTTTTATTAAAATATGTATACATAATGCCATACCTTTTGGAGTTTATTTAAATATATTCACTTGTTTCCCTGTAGTTCATCTTGAACTGCCTTCCTGTAGATGGACTCGGATAGGTTTACACATCTCTCCATCAAGCTTATCCCAATGGATATGTTAGGCAAGTTGACTAGTTTATCGTATATTTTTTATTCAGTAGTCCATTAAGTGTACTCGTGCCATAAAAGAACAAGGGCTTTTTGATTTTTATATTCAAAAATAAATTCATAATCATTTTATTTGGGCTGAAAATGTCCTGCTAGTTGGTCGATGAGTATGAGACCATGTGCTAAAGTTGATGTCCTCGTTTCCTTTTCATAGAGGCATTCTTGTAATTTTATTTTCCTTTAAGCTGGGGTTAGCAGCCGGTCAATGTCAAATTTTAATTAAGTGCGAATGAATGCAAGGATAATGGTGAAAGCGTCAACGATTGGAGCAGTTGGAGAAGTTTTCTTCAACATAGTTAATGTGAATTGCAGAACCTTCTCTAGAATTGTGATTGTATTGTAGAATTGAGTTGAAATTTGTAAGTTCTAAGTTAAAGTTTGAGATTCCTGAAAATTGAAATCTTCACATGTGAAATAAATATTGATTCATGTTGGAAGCTCAGAGCTAAGTCAAAAAGTTAGAAGTTCAACAAAACGAAAGGCTACCTGAACGTCCCCCCCCCCTCCCCACCCACCACCAAAAAACAAAAGAAAAGAAATTTAGGGTCTTATTTTTTCTATAAGTTTCTATAAGATCATATATACATACACTACGGAAATCTAAAATTTGCCGAGTGTTTTTTGTTTGCCGAGTATTTTTTTCGGACACTCGGCAAATAAGATCTTTGCCGAGTGCCGGGCTAAAAATACTTGGCAAAGAAAAAATACTCGGCAAATAAGAGGTTTGCCGAGTGTCGAAAAAAACACTCGACAAACAAGGGGGTTTCCGAGTGTAAAAAAAACACTCGGCTTTTTGACACTCGGTAAAAAATAAGTTTTTTTCCTCCTTTCACCTTGAAATTTTTTCTACTCCCCACAAACAACATGTGGTACTCCGTGTTAAAATTTGATATATTTTTGGATTTGTTTGCTATATTTATTTAATTAATTGCATTTCAAGAAATTTTTTGGTATAAGTCGAATTTGAACTGCAAGTGATTTAAATTATAGAATAAAATGAGTAGAAAAATGAGATTCATGTTATTTGGCCCAATTTGAGACCTGACCCATGAAATGAAAAGAAATTTCGAACATCTTGTTCAGGAAACACGACCATGAACGTGTGGCAGTAGTATTTTTAAATTGTAAAAAAACAAGCAAAGTTTGAAAATCATAAGATTTGTCATGATGTGATAAAGTTTGAAAATCATAAGATACGTGGAGGCTGTGAAAACAAATTGATAAGGTTTTGCACATTTCGTCACGTACGATGTTTACAAACCGAAGCATCACAGAAGAAGAATAACAACTTTGAGAAGGATTCGATAAGATTTGGAGTCAAAGTGACGGTTGAGTTTTGGTTTGACTACAAAATATTTTGTATTGTCAATAGAGAACCTATATTGTTTCATGTGAAATTTTAATATTTTTTTTGGAACTGTTGGATATTTTTTAAATTTTTTTAAAAAAATATTTGCCGAGTGTCCTCCATTAGACACTCGGCAAAGAAACCCTTTACCGAGTGTCACACCTAGGACACTCGGTGAATCTTTTTTTCCCGCACCGGGCCCACCTCCCCTCACGCCCAGGACACAAGTCCCGCAAACCACCCACACCGCACGCCACACCAACCACCCGCCCCTCCCCTCCCGCCGAACAGCACCTCCCTTCTCCCCTTCTCCCCAGCGGACGGGCCAGATCCGGGCGCTGGGGGCTAGATCTTGGCGCCTCTCCCCTCCAAGGCGGATGCGGCGGCAGCATCTCCCCTCCAGGCCAGATCCGGCGGCGGCTCCTCCCCTCTCGGCCGGATCCCCTCCCCTCGTGGCCGGATGCGGCGGCGGCTGGTCGCCCCCTCCCCTTCTCCTCGGCGACTGGTGGCATGGTGGCGGGTGGCGGTGGGTGGTCCCCTCCCCTTCTCGGTGGGTGGCCGGGCGCCCCTCCCCTTCTCCTCGGCGACAGCGCGGCCCTCCCCTTCTCCCTGGCGGATGTGGCGGCGTGGTGGGCGGTGGCCGTGGCGAGGCAGCGTGGTGGCGGGTGGCAGTGGTGGCGGTGGTGGTGGCTGGCAGTGGTGACAGTGGTGGAGGCTGGTGGTGGTGGCGGCCGGCGTTTTTGTTTTCTTTATTTTTTTCGAAAAATATGTTTGCCGAGTGTTTTTTGGAACTCGGCAAAGCTTTACCGAGTGCCCGACAAAAAACACTCGGCAAAGTTAAGGTTGCCGATTGTATTTTTGCCGTGTGCCGTTTGCCGAGTGTAATACTCGGCAAACGGCTCGCCGAGTGTTTTTTGCCCTTTGCCGAGTGCTCCCGGCACTCAGCAATTTTCCTGTGTCCCGTAGTGATACTTCCCTATTGTCTCTTATTTGATACTCTTTTTTTAGTGTTACGCATCCATTTCTTCCCAAATCTACCTGACAGGTATATATATAATTAATAGAGAAAGGTCAATTTTTGACCATCCAACTATCACCTAAGTTTGGTTTTGGTCATTCAACTCCAAAACCAGGAATACTTGACCATCCAACTGTTAAAATCAAACTCAGGCGATAGTTCGATGGTCAAAACCAAAAATCTTTGACCAGTCAAATGTGAACGGTTGATGGTTGAAAATTTCTGATTTTAGAGGTGGATGACAAAAGTTCGATGGTTCTAATTGATAAGTACTCGTTCAAAGGTTGCCCGTCCCATTAATAGCTTGGACTGATGAGTTCCACGATAGCATTTCTCCTTATTTGCAGAGCGAACTGATGAGGTAGCCTCTAGAAATGTTACTCCTAAAGTAACATTGCAGGAACAACATATCTTTTTTTATATGACGTTTAGAATAAATTAATTATACCAAAATATAGTACCAGTATTGACCACTATGTTTATTAAATAAAATAAATTATTATACTCTTAAACTACATCGAAGAAAAAGCGTCACGCACTATATATGTGACTGAATGAATGGTGTATTAATGTAATTCAGTACAACAGGTAATTAACAAGTGAAACACAACAAAGCGTGTCAAATACTCCCTCTGTTTAAAAAAAGCAATTCATTTTAGATTTGTCTTAAATCAAACTTTCTTAACTTTGACCAAATTTATAAGAAAATTATCAATATTTATGATATCAATAAGTATATTATGAAAATATATCTCATGATGAATCTAATAGTACTTATTTCCTACTATAAACATTTGTAGTTGTTTTTATAAAATTGATCGAACTTAAAAATTTGACTTAAAACAAATCTGGAATGACTTGTATTTTGGGCCGGAAGGAGTGAGTGCTCCACTAGGAAGAGGCTACTTAAGAGCACAGCAATCAATTGACATCATTCCTTACCTCCACTGCAGACACACAGCTAAAACATCACATGAATTAAACTTAGGCCCTGTTTGGAAAGGGGGTGTTAAAGTTTAACAGGGTGTTAAACTTTAACACCCTCAAATGAGGTGTTAAACTTTAACACAAGGTGGGTGTTTGGATGGGTTGTTAAAGTTTAACACTTTAGCTGGAAAATGATTGCATTACCCCTCAATAAATGAGGTCCCATACCCCTGTGCTGCTGTTGGCGCCAAGTGCTGGTGCCCTGTTTTGGCGCTAGGAAGTGCTGGCGCTAGGAGGTGCTTGTGCTGCTGTTTTTTGGCGCCAGTGCTGGTGTGTTCATTTTGGCGCTAGGAGGTGCTTGGCGCCAGTGCTTGTGCTCATTTTGGTGCTTGTGCTGCTCGGTCTTTGGCGCCAGGTGAAGTGGGCTTCGTTTTTTTTTCATTCGGCCAAATGAAAGAACGTTGAAATGAAATAAAAAATATTCAAATTATTTAGAATGTCCTGTACACACGATAGAACGCAGAGACTACAAAAATGTTGTCAACATCATTACAATACAATCATACAAATAATCTATGATTTGTTGTACAAAGCATTAGCTAATTCATCTCGAAATGCATTCATATTACAATCTTCATCCCCTGCTTGTGTATTTGTCCCATCTCCTTCGTCGTTTGGCACTTGAGGCATAGGAATAAAATTTTCATCCCGATCGCACATATCAAAGGCCCTATCGGCCATATCATTCTCTCGTATGAAATTATGAATTGCCATACATGCTACTATGATTTTACTTTGTTTGTGCATCGGAAAACTTGGTATACCCAACAAAATCCTCCGCTTCATCTTTAACACTCCAAATGACCTTTTGATAACATTTCTAAGGGACGAATGGGCGTAATTAAAAGTCTCTTTCATACCTTTTGGCATTGGGCCACTCCTAAACTCTGGTAGATGATATTTTGTACCCTTGTAGGGTGCAAGGTAACCCGGACGATTTGCATAACCCGAGTCAACTAGGTAAAATTTGCCTACATATACGACAATTTTCATGAGGTTAATAAAGGTGCCACCATCTTACATACAAATGAAAACAAATCAAGTTTACCTGCAGGAGGATGCGGAAACTTGTCACCATATTTGTTTAAGGCATCACTGAAGACTCTCATGTCATGAACCGATCCAGGCCATCCAGTCACAGCAAATGTGAACCTCATGTCGAAATCACATATAGCCAGCACATTCTGTGAAGTATATCCATGTCTCCCGGTGTGCTGAACCACCTTATCATTTGGCACCACGACCGGTATATGCATCCCATCTATAGCTCCTATACAATTGTTGAAGTATGGTGCAAAGCGAGGGTTTCTCAACCTTGGGTGCACGGTCTTAAATTCTGGGTCCTTGGGCTTAATAATATCCACTGCTAGCTTAAGAACACTTGACAAAACATTATCGAATGTACGGCTTATTGTTTCTAAGGACCTTACAAACCGGTCCTCAACCTGTCTAAGGGATTGTGGTGCACCAATTACCCAAAGGAACATTCCTAAAGCCTCCATCGTGGTCATTCCTCTAGTTGCCCTCAACCCATAGGTGTCGACCAACAAGTCATGCAGCTGGTAAAACAAAATACTTGACATCCTAAACATGTTGTAGCAAGCGGTTCTGCTAGACAATGTTTCATGCACCCATTCTATACCCGACACAGTAGGAACCCTCTATGGAGCCTTGTCCATGTAAGTGTCACAATACGTACCGATCATTACTGCGGCCGTTGCTATGTCCCGGGTCCTTTTACGATGATACTGTTGCATCCACATGAAACCCATAATCTCTGTTGATAAGTCATCATCAGAAGAACTTGTCTCATCAATATCAAAGGAATACTCCTAAGGCACCAAAGAAAACCATATAAGTCAGTACTAAACATCCACATTTTCTGCAAAACAGCAACATATTCTACCAAATCCATAAAACAGCCACAAAACAGCAACAATTTCTGCAAATTCAAACCTTAGAAAATGAAAACAGCCACATTCCAAAGCACATTCAATCCTTAAATAGAACAAACAGTCACATATTGTTCTAACAACCATACTTAGTACATAAAGGAAATCTTATTCCATAAAACAGCCACATTCACTCCTAAGGACAACTAGTTACTTCTACCAAACATTCACTCCTAAAACAGCCACATTCACTCAACAAGATTGTTTTCTTTGCAAAATCTCTTCAAATAACGCAGCCTTCCTTCAGGAGTTGGTATGTTGCAAAAAAATTCCCTCTCATATGGATCTTTGAATAAGTGCCTGCATGCATAGAACTCTACACTTTCAGGGGTTGCTCCAGATTCCAAAGCCAGCTGTTGACACTTCTTAACAGACTGACCCATCTCTTGTATAGGGTTGAGCCTCTGTCTTTTCTCATTGAGGCTGGTTGCAATATTCTCCCCCACAGTCCTTAAGAGGTTATCATCTTTGTCAGAGGTAGTCAATTTCTCAACTAGGCTGCTCACCATCTTCATCAAAGGGCTTTTACTTTTCTTTCCAGGACTAGTGGCAGTGGACTTGGTGATGGTGCTACTTCCTCTCTTCTTGTTGGTATCGCTCACTGGGCTGTCTTCATATGCATTGACAAACCCATCTGTACCATATTGATCATCTTCCCCTACATCATCAACATCTTGGTCCTCCTCCTCTTCACAACCAGCCACAAAAGATGTAGAGCCATCCACCACAACATCACAAAACATCTCCTCTAGGTGATCTATGTAATGTGGAACACCATACCGAAATTTCTTACACTCACTAAATTTGCCCTGCAAATGGATTATGATGTTATACACCATTGCACATAAAAGTTACTGCAAACATATTTCCAGAAAACATATTTGCCCTCATCTTGGTGTTAGTTTTCCACCACCCATCTGAGGCAATTATAGTACCATCCGCATGCCTTCCAAGACCAGTATCCTTATTGCATGCTTTCCAGAAAGTATGCAATGTTTTCAATTGATTAATCCTGTTCCTGATCTGGGAATGTTGATGTCTCAGCCCAGTGGCCATATGGTACTTATCAACTACTGTCCTCAAACCCTTTGAAGTAATTGATCCTTTTGGACAGTTGCCTGATCTAATCTGCTCAACCCACAAGTCACACAACACACCAGTATTGTGTTCTGTCCACTGTGCCTTGTCGAATCTATTTATCTAGACAATTTAACAGAGACATAGAAACCCATCACACACAGAATAGGTAACAACATCACAAAAAAAACAGTCCTACTTCCTGTTTATTGAACTATAGCAAGTAACCATCACAAGAAAAAAACAGTCCTAATTCCTGTTTCTGAACTAGAGCTTTAACACACAAGAACAGAGGCTTAACCGTCACAAGAACAGGGTGTTAAGGTTCACAAGAACAGGGTGTTAAACATCACAAGAACAGGATGTTAAACATCACAAGAACAGCCACTAATCCACTCCTAAACTCCCACTAACCATCACAACAACATTCAGTACCACAGATGATCACAAAAACATCCAATAGCACAGATGAAGTGTTCAATTGGATGGATATCAGAACTAACCTTGGAGGTGGGGAAAATAGTCTCCACATTCTGTGGACCACCATCTTCGTCGTCAAGATCAACCCAATCCTCTCCCTCATAGGGTTCGATGTAGTCAGCTGTGGATCGACCTCCACGACCGTGAGACCGCCTTGCGCGGCCGCAGAAACGGCCTCCGCCACGGCCGCCGCTGCTACCAGCACCGTCGGCCAACGATCCAACGAAGAGAGGCCTTGTCACAGGTGCACCGCCGCCGCCTGCTCTGCTGCCGCCGCCCCCTCCTCTGCTGCCACCGGCCCCTGCTCTGCTGCCGCCGCCGCCTCCTCTACCTCCACTGCGAACCGCGCGTAAGCCGAGCGTACGGTTGCCGCGGCCCCGGGGTGCTCCTTCTCCTCGAAGGAGGTCGGAGTACGAGCTGTAGTCGCCCCAATCTTCAGCCTGGGAGTTGAGATCCAGGGCTTGCAAGCCCTCGCGAGGAACTCCAGAGGATTCGGCCTGGGAGAGGAGGTCGAAGGCGGCGGCAGGGAAAGCTGGATCCGCGTGGGGGAATAGATCTTGCAATCCATCGTCGCCGTGCCCGTCCATGAGCCCGTGTATGCGGTGGATCTGGGACGCGGGGTTGGGATGGAGAAGGGGGGAAGAAAAGGATTGGAAGGGGAAGGTCACGGGAGGGAGATAACAGGGACAGGAGACGGTGGAAGGCGATGAACCTCGAGCGGGAGGAGATGGCCGGCGGGAGGAGTTGGCGGCGGGCGCGAAGGAAGCGATGCGGGAGGAGATGGCGGCGGGCGCGCAAGCAGCGATGCGGGAGGGGAACGAGCGGGTGTAGATGCGACAGGACGGCGCGCTGGCGGCGGCCGGGATGGATGGCCGGCGGGAGGAGATGGCTGGCAGGAGGAGACGGCGGCACGCGAGGAGGAAGCGATGCGGGAGTAGATGGCGGTGGCCGTGGAGGATGCGATGCGGGAAGGGTCGGAGGGGAATGCGGGAGGAGGACGCGCTGGCGGTCGGGAGAGAGAAGAGGAGAGAGAGGGGGGGGCAACCAGGGAAAAGAGGGAGAGGGGGACCACTTTTAACACCTTTGCCACATTTTAACACCCCCTCCATGTGTTTATGAAAAGGGAGGTGTTAAATTTTAACACTTCATCTTTAACACTTGTGTTTGGCAGCCAAAAGTGTTAAAATCTGTTAAAAAGGGGGTGTTAAAGTTTAACACCCCACTTTTAACACTTTTCTATCCAAACACTTCTGTTAAAAGTGAGGTGTTAAAGTTTAAGGGGTGTTAAAGTTTAACACCCCACTTTTAACACTTTTCTATCCAAACACTTGTGTTAAAAGTGAGGTGTTAAAGTTTAACACCCCATTTTTCATAAACATATGAAGGGGGTGTTAAAACTTGCTAAAGTTGTTAAAAGTGGTCCCCCTCTTCACTTTTTCCCAGGTTACCCCTTCTCTCTCCTCACTCTCTCTCCGCCGGCCATAAATGAGGGGGCAATGGAGTCATTTCCCACTAAAGGTGTTAAAGTTCAAGGGGGTGTTTGGATACGAGGTGCTAAACTTTAACAGTGTCACATCGGATGTTCGGATGCTAATTAAATGGTCTAAACATGAGCTAATTATAAAACTAATTGCAGAACCCTGTGCTAATTGGTGAGATGAATCTATTAAGCCTAATTAATCCATCATTAGCAAATGGTTACTGTAGCACCACATTGTCAAATCATGGACAAATTAGACTTAATAGATTCATCTCGCAAATTATACTCCATCTGTGCAATTAGTTTTATAATTAGCCTATGTTTAATACTCCTAAGTAGCATCCAAACATCCGATGTGACAGGTGTTAAACTTTAACATGGTGTTCCCAAACACCCCCTAACACATCATACAAACATCCCAATGTGTTAAACTTTAGCACTCTATTTGAGAGTGTTAAAACTTTAACACTTGTTAAATTTTAACACAGGGTATCCAAACAGGCTCTTAGAGTACCCTCACGATTTGGGACACTCCACTACAGTACCATCACATTACACTGGGGATTTACCATCTGGTGTCACTCACGTGCTGGCGACTAATAAGTCATTTAGTCAGACACTCTAAATCAACAGGTAAGCTACTTAAACATCATTAGAGCAGTCAATTTACACAATTCCATATAATTCCTGTTCTAACGATGCAAGTAAGGAGAGAGGGTACTAGCGCTGGTTCCCTCTCCCCTTACTTGTATCGCTGGAGAACAAATGATGAATTTAGTACATAGTTCCAAGGTGAATTAGAATTTGCAAAACCCTACGTCACATATCCTAATATTTCTGTTGGCTAGCTAAACCCTAGCTAAATCACCTATCTGAAACATTCTATTGAGCAAAAAAAATATTCAACAGTGTGGATCAACCCCGACTTGCTCGTCTCTCTAAGCCTAGCAATTTCCTAGATTTTACAGAAGTTATGTTAATTATCTAGCAAAAGTTAATTTGTGAATCTTAGCAATTTGACGTAGACTCCTTATTTTCATCCTAGCAAAGAGAGCAAACCACCACCTCTCACACAAACGAAAATGACAGCAGTTAATATTGCCGGCAACGGCGGTCGATCACAAAGACTGCACAAAAAGACACCTGAGAGCTACCTACCGTGTACAACATATTGTGAGTACATTCCTGTTTCATGGCCCTGCCACGCACACACGCATGATATTATACACTACTGTGATATAAAGGGATCATATCGGATTAATAATAAACAGATGGAACAGACATGTTGTTTAACAGATCTCAATTATTCGCACGCGATTTAATTTCAGCGAAAGAACATGTCGATGCCCAAGCCGCAGCCAGTTAGTGCTTGAGCACGTCCGGGATGTCCACCGGGTACCTGTGAATCGACGTCGCCCAGGGCCCCTCCGCGTTCGCCGCGGGCTCGATGCACTCCCACGCCGCGCTGTTGCACTTGAACCCGGACCCAAACCCAATCATCCACACCCGGTCACCTTTCCGCATCCGTCCCTTGGCCTCGATGTAGGCCAGCTCGTACCAGAGCGAGCTGCTTGACGTGTTCCCGAACCGGTGCAGCGCCATCCGCGATGCCTCCACCTGCTGGTCCGACAGGTTGAGGCTGCGCTGCAGCTCGTCGATGACGGCGCGGCCGCCGGCGTGGATGCAGAAGTGGTCGAAGGCCGTGCGGAAGTCGGGGATGTACGGCTTGAACTTCCCGCTGAGCACCTTGCGCACGATGAAGGAGAGCGCGAACAGGAGCTGCTCAGAGGCCGGGAGCACGAGGGGCCCGATGGCGGTGATGTTGGCCTTGAGCGCGTTCCCGGCGATGGTCATCAGGTCCTTGTTCAGGTTGATCCCGACGTTTCCCCTGTCGTCCTCCTCCTGGAACACGCACGTGTACGCGCTGTCCTGCGCGCCGGTGAGCGTGCGCACGACGTGCCTGAGCCGGAACCGGGCCTTCGCGGGGGAGTTGGACAGCAGCGCCGCCGCGCCGCCGATCCGGAAGAGGCAGTTGGGCAGGAGCATGGCGCGCTCGCTGCCCACGTAGTAGTTGGGCGTGATGGTCTCCGTCGACACCACCAGCGCGTGCGCGCCTCTGGGAGCCACCTGGAGGAGGTTCCGGGCGAGCCCCACGGAGACGAGCCCCGCGCTGCACCCCATCCCGGAGAGGTGCGTGCTCCGGATGTCGCTGCGCAGCTTGTACCTGTTGATGATCATGTCGACGAAGGACGGGGTCGGGCAGAAGAGGCTGCAGTTCACGACGAGGATGTCGATGTCGCCGGGGCTGACCCCCGTCTTGGCGAACAGGTCGTCGAGCGCCCCGAACACGACGAGGTCCACCTCGCCGCGCGCCGCGTCGAGGGTGCAGTACTTGTAGGGCGGGATGTAGTGGTGCGCCGGCGGCAGGCACGTCTCCTCCCCGAGCCCCGACCGCTCCAGCAGCTTGGTCATGAACCGGATGCTGCGCTCGTTGAGCACCGGCACCTGCTTGGCGTGCTCCAGGAAGGTGGAGAAGGGCACGCGGCAGTTGGACGCCGTCCGGAAGCAGGCGTAGTCGACCAGGTACACCGCGCGCGGGCGGAGCATCAGGTACACGGTCGCCGCCGCGGCCGGGAGGAACGCTGCCAGGAAGAGGTGCACCGGCCGCGCGTCCCGGACCCGGCCGGCGAGCTCCTCGGGCCCGAGCCGCGCCACGGCGACGAGGGCGGCTGCGGCGAGCGGCACCGTCACGACGACGCGGCAGTACGCGGCCTTGAGGCCCTCCTTGGCGAGCAGAGGTGGCGAGCTCATGCTGGCCTTTGGCTTGGGGTCGTGGTCGTCGTCCTTGTGCCCGGTGCGCTGCAGCTGCACGCTAGCTAGCGACTAGCGAGTGATGTGTGGGTTCCGGCAGGCATGGAGCTGAGGGTGAGGCGGTTTTAAAGCCACCGCGGCGCGGGCACTGTGCAGTGCAGGGGGGTGTCTCTTTACTTCAGTCACGCAGGTAGGGCTGGCTCACAGTACACACAGTGCCCAGTTTGCCGCGTTAGAGCACTCCAAAGAGTTTCCCAAAAAGTTCTTCCCCAAAACGATATAACTGGGGTTCTTCCAAAAAGTTTTTCCCCAAAAAAATATATCAACCCACAGCAGATCGCTAATAACTAGCCTCCAATATTTCAAAATAGGCAACATCATCGTAATTGGGCCCAGCCCGACGCCTCCCTGCTCTCTCCTCGACGATAGCACCCTCCAGCCATCTCGCACCAATCACCTGCGCATACGCCTTCCCCACCTCTTCAGCTTCCTCCTTAGCCATCTCTTGGCCGCGCACCATGTTGTCGAAGTAGGCGAGGTCGCTGTTGTCGTACTTGCCGTAGCAAGGCGCTGACAGCCGCGCCTCCAGCAGGCCGCTGGACTCGTCCAGAGTGTACGACTTGATGCCCCGCTGGGGAGCAGGTTGCGTCGCTCTAGGCCAAGAAGCTGTGCTGGTGTGACCGAGACGCCCGGAGGGTCGCGCGCGCGGATGTGCAGCCATGGTGAAGCTCCTGGTCGTGCTGGCGCTCGTTGCCGCCGCCACGCCGTGCCTCCGCGCCACCGGCTAGGTACGTGGGGCAGTTTAGGGTTGGCATACGAAGGCCTGGGATACATTGCGCTTCGTCTCTAATGGCGCCATTGTGGTGGGTGTGGGGGGCGGCGACAAGACCGGGCCGCTACCGTTTGCGGTGGGCGCGGCGTCGGCGAGGTGCAACATCGGGCGGTGGGAGTGCGTGCTTCGATGGTGTTCGGGGGCGATTGAGGAAGGATCGGACCCCCGCATATATGCGGGGCGACGGAGGTGTTTTTAGTGTCCGCGCATTTTTACGGGGCGACGGAGGTATTTTTAGCTGCATTTTTACGGGAAGGATTGGGGAGCTGTTGGAGGTAAGTTTTGTTTGTTTTTCCCCTAAAGAAGGTTTTGGGACAATTTCTTAGACAGTGACAGAAAAGGCTTGTGGTAGGCTCGTAGCAGCCTATTATTGAAAAAGCTTCTCAATTAACTGATTCTGGTTAGGCCGCCAAGTT
Source organism: Setaria viridis (assembly GCF_005286985.2). Classification (NCBI taxonomy): domain Eukaryota; kingdom Viridiplantae; phylum Streptophyta; class Magnoliopsida; order Poales; family Poaceae; genus Setaria; species Setaria viridis. Next base: position 11,176,351 of record NC_048266.2, read on the forward strand.
CGCCGAGTATTTTTTTTTTGTTTTTTGTAGCATTTATTTTTGCGATCGAAAAGTTTGCCGAGTGGTTGTCACTTTTGTCACTATTCACTACCGGCCGGCGGTTCAGGAAAGCATGGGGAACATACCAACCGTTGTGGGAGCCTGCAGTCCTGCACGTACGGCACCTCTAGCCACAGTGACTACTCACATTCAGTCCCGGATCACGGCATTTCAGTGTGTCACTACAAAACAGCGCGCGGCTTTTGCCGCGCGTTTAGGAGATTTTGGCTTAGGGAACCAGTCCGTCACGTTTAGGAGCGCTTGTTGCTGTCGACACGACGACGGAGATCAAGGAGAGGGAGAGCAAGGCATAATTCCAGATGTCGGTGAGCCAAAATGTGATTGATCAAGCTGGATAAGAAGGCATCAGGAAAGATGTCTCTCACAATAAACTGTTGTTTGTTTTGTTTGGCCTGTTGACTGTGTCTCAATATGGACTCAAAACTAGTTGAGGCATGGCTGCTTTATCAAAAAAAAAATGTTGCAACAAGTAATCTAACAATATAACAGGAATTAATGAGATCTGAGAATTAACACAAACATAGATACTTGAGGCAAGTATAGACTGCAGATTGAAATTCCAGTAATGGTCAAGTGTTGATGTGGTACACGACCAAACTGATTTGGTGACTATTTCTAACTACTAAGTGAACAGATAGCATGCAGATGCTAAGGAGAAGCAACAACGGGGTAGGCTAGGCTAATGACTTTGTAGGGTGAGAGCTCCATCCATAATTCATCACCCCGCAAGACCAAGTACAGAGATGATTGTCAATTCAGATACAAATGAGTATTTGTAAGTCCTACCGTATTCAATTTCATGTAAGGAGCTTAGTGGACTGGACCTGGTTATGTAAGCTGCCAGTGTTTCTTCCTGCTGTTACTTCCTTCCAACCTAGTGAGCAAATCAATGGTCTCCTCATTGTGTCTGGAGAAGCTTATGTTTTTCCAAAATCAGGTAACAGCATGACCTGCATTATTATTTATATGAAGTTGTCGCAGATGTTTGAATGTAATTGCATATAACTGAAGGGATTAACTGATGTTGTTTACATCTTTGCAGAGATGCTTAGTAATTATTATCCAACCATGAAAAATTAGCAAAATGAGCATAAGTTTAATAGATTAGATGTTTATACTGACCTTGTAGTCAATACAAAAGCTGAGAGTTGTGCAGGATATGCACATGACAAAAGATGAGTCCTTTCCAAAAGCTTTTATCTAAGCAATCTGCTGTATATGAAACCATACCATGATTTAATGATAAGAAAGCATGAGTAACATCAATATTTATGCATTGTTGTTTTGTTTTATTTTCTTTGTGTACCTCAATATTTAGCCTCTTCCTTTTATTGCTGTTTGAGATTTTTTGCATTCTATTCATCCTCCCTTTTTTTAGGGCTTATCTGGATATTATCATCAGGTATAGAAGGAGCTTTTCTTTTTCTATATACCACATGGTTATATTTCTAAAGTAAAACGTAGTCAGCAATATAAGTAAAAGGAACATAATAAAGTTAGATGGTTACATATAACTTGATTATGTATGTAAATCATTACAAAACTACAAGGTTACAAATCTACAAATAATTTACAAAAGAATAATGCAAAGGGGAAAGGAAAATAAAAAAATTAGGAGCTAATGCAGAAAGTATATTACAAAGAGATATTTAAGTGAATTTAATAGCACACCAATAGTACAAAAGTATCTTATACATTGAGAAACTTAGGCATATTCAGCTTCAAATAGTTTTTAGTGTGTATTGTAGTAGGACAATAATATTGATTTGAAGTCTTGAGGTCCTAGGGTTACATAACAGACACCTAAAATATTTTGAAGACACATAGAACTTATTCAAAATAATATTGCAAATACTGATGGTAAATTAATAATAATTAAACTTTTAATGAATAAGAAGAATATGTTACAAGTCCATTGTGGGAATGACGTTTACCTTTACTCAGCCGTTTGATCTCTTATATTATATTTGTCCAGAAATTGTTTCCTGTACCATGTGTGACATTATTATTAGAAAACGATGAACATAACAATTGAGTTAAGATTTTAATAGTTTGATCATTAGATTACAGCAAACTACTATATTGAGGCATCTGACTTTATTATGACTCAAGCATGCCTTAATACAAAAGTAGTTACTGAATTAGCAAGTACTTCGATTCATTTTAACTAATTAAAATAACCCTCTGATCCCTTTTTCATATCTAGGATTAGCAACAAGTTTCATGTATTTAATTTAAAGTTTCGTATTAACTTGGATGTGTATCTGTATGAAGCATGCTATATAAATGCATTGTTTTTTACATGAAAGATAAATGAAGATGGTGTTGCTAGAAAGGAAGTGTTAATGACATTAACTATTCAGCATGGTAGGTAGGCACTTTGGGGTGCTTTGGAGGAGGGGGCTAACTTTTAGCCCCCATCACATCGAATGTTTGGACACTAATTAGGAGTATTAAACCTAGACTAATTACAAAACTAATTACACAACCTCTAGGCTAAATCGCGAGACGAATCTATTAAGCCTAATTAGTCCATGATTTGACAATGTGGTGCTACCATAACAATTCGCTAATGATGGATTAATTAGGCTTAATAGATTTGTCTCGCGATTTAGCCTAGGGGTTCTGCAATTAGTTTTGTAATTAGCTTATGTTTAGTCTTCCTAATTAGTATCCGAACTTCCGATGTAACAGGACTAAAGTTTAGCCCCTGGTATCCAAACGCCCCCTGAGTCTTGATATCAAATTCAATTTTTGATTCAAGGCCCTGATTCGTAATAATGAAATTTCATATTTACTGTTTTAACATAGTTAGATGTTGAATTTTTTTTTACATGGTACGAAGCATGGCTAAAGAAAGGCGTTGATTATATACGGTGCAAATATTGAGGAAGCCTGATAAAGAACTTCTTATCGAATAGAAACGTTATGTGTGCAATGTGCAGCAGTAAACTAATTCCTTTTGTTACCCATGGAGTCATGGTTTTGAATATTTCTAGAGTTCAAAAGAGTTGGAGAAATAAGCAGACACAAATACACAACAGATTCAGAAAAGAAAGGAACAGAGAGATGAGATAGAAGGGGATGTTTACCAGTCTGACAGGATCTCGAGTTTTTTTTCAATCCAGAGCGTGAGTTCTTCGTTCCGTTCCGGATTGGTACTCTTCTTTGTGACTCGCGTTTTCAACTTCTGTGAAACGTTGAAAAAGAAATACTAACCAGGATTAGCACGCGCACGTATCCGTGGAAAAAGATAACAACTGAATAATAGTCGAACTCTAAACAGGTGAAATCAAGAAATTGACTGCAGGAATTGAACATATTATATATCAATCCTTTTTGATGGAAGAAGAAAATAATACATGGTTCTTGCGCCAGTATGAGAAACAAATATAGGATATTCTTTTCGTAGTACTGCTTGTGGCTTTTAGTTTCAGGCCGTAAAACCAAAAATATCCTTGAATTGCTTTTTTTTTTATAAATCTACTAAATATCCTTGAGTTGTAGATTTGACAGACCAGATGGCAAGGACTTAAATGATGGCTGCTATTTCTGTTTTATGGTCATTTGCTTTGAAACATAAAAGAGACTAAAAAAAGAGATTATCATCATCGAAATGTAAAAATAGCTACACAGATCGATCTCATGGTTCATAGGTTCAGATGGACTACAGCTAGCAAAGAAACATCAAAAGGCTGAATGCTACTGTTATTATGCTATTCAGCAGCACTGAAGCCTAAACGATCAAATGCTCTCAACGCAATGGAGCTCCGAGCTAAAACTCAACTAAGATAATACTGCTTGCAGCACACATTTGAGTTTTGTAACCTAAAAAAATACTGCTTGCAGCACCCATTTGAAAAGCTGGGATGCAAAAGAATGGTATGGATGCACTATATTACTTTATGTCAAAGTTTAAATATGTAGAGCAACTAAATATCTTTAGAATTGGCAATCGTATGTGCAAATTGAATGGTAAGTGCATATGCATTTTTAATTGGATGCAGGCTGCCTTACTTGTTATAAATCTCAATGGCGATCTAAATCTAAGAGCTTGTACACTCAAAAAGAATAAGAATTTAGAGTTTGTACAGAGTGTGACAGAGAACTAAACATATGTAAGCTTAAAATATGATTTCAAAGCCTAACTGAAAACATGATCCAATCAGAGCTGAGTCTCGACAATGACGCCATGCACATGGATGGCCTGCTATATCAGATATCATGGATATCTGGGAGCAGGTGAGCTGTGAGCTGTATGCTCGTAGCCATGTACGGAGTACTTGTTAATTGGCATGCTACTCCACGCCATTTCCCTGAACGGCAGCATATGGTATTTGCTGGCTCTAGCGCTATATTTATACAAGGAGAGAAAATCAACAGGTCGGCACAAAAAAGAAGTCCACCTTGACTCTCACGCTATCCATGGAGCACAGGCCAGCATAGGAAAATTGTCGCAGAGGCAACACTAAAACAGTGTTATGTTCAGTCCATATATCATCAAAGACATGAAGACTATGGTTTCAGTTTCCAAAATAAACTAACAAGATATGCTTTACAGTGGACAGCTTGTGACCATATGATCCAGATCAGACCCAAAAGATTCCTTAAATATTAACAGCTTGTTCCTCATCCTTTATTACGCACAGAAGCTAGCCAAATTAGACAATGATTTCTACTAGCAAGAGGAATGACAAACGTTATACTTAGCTGCGCCTCAGATACCCGCATCCCATACTCAGCATCTACGAGCGTCGTGTTGTTCGGAGCTCGTGACAGGGCCTGGGATTTCATCGATTTATATTGGAGCTGACTAATCCGCGGCCTAGGACTTGCTGCCTGGCTCAGATGCATCACATGCTTACCGCTACACCTGGCACTGTCCTATGTCCTTGTGGGTGCACTATTTCTTTCACGAGAGAATAGTACGCATTGCGGCAATGGAACGTACGACAGCATCATCATCTATGTTGCCCCGGATCGAAGAAGGGTGGGGGAAGCTAGCTGAACCTCACATGCATCCATGGCTGCCGCTTTTACGGACGAAGCACGGGAGGAGGGCACCGTACCGGCGGTAACCGCGACATCGGGTCAATCGGCCTGTAATGGCAAGGCAGTACTGGAGCGGCCACCGTTTTTCATTGCGACCATAAATTTCCGCTGCGGTTCGAGGAAAGCGCGAAAGAAGGTTGCTGGTGTCTCAGAAATGGGTGGCGAGATTTGAATCATTTTGCTCATTAATGGAATGACCCTTTTGGAAGATAACTAGGGGTCCCTCTTAAACCTTTGGCTTTACACAAGCCAGTCAAGGGCATTGATAAAAGAAAGAGAACGACAGCTACAAACCAGCTTATACAACCATCTTCAACGTGGCAACATCTGAACGAAATCTACGCTACTATAAAAGGGTTTCCTCGGGTTGTTTTTGAACAATAATATATAACCTATGACGGGTTGACAGATGTGGCCCAATCACCCACCACGGATAAATAGTTTTGAAAAATAGTCAATAGTATCGTTCCTTTCACGAACCATTTGGGAGACTATTGTTTGAGAATTGTGACTTGTACTTTGTTGTATAGCGTGGTAAAAGCTTAAAAGACTACAAAATGGGCACATAAAAATATTAAAAGCTTAGACCCAGCATATTACAGTAGCCAATCGCTATCATGCTCACAAGTGACAAGTCGGCGTAACCCATGAAACTTTAGGATTCTTAACGTTAGCCGCAACTGAGTCTGAGACTTGTGCGCTTGAACCCACGAACCTCTCATTGGAGGAAGGGAATACATAATCTCAGTTTGTGCTTATTGTATGATGAAGTCAGATTAAAAATATTTTCTGTTTGTTCTTAAACATATGGATTAGGCAGAGACTAATGTTAAATTTATCAATATACATTTAAATAAGTAAATAACGAAACATAAATGTTTTTGTTAGCGAATAGAACCTAATCTCAGCAAAACTGGAATCACAATGACCAACCGATATCTGACCATCTCATCATTATATGTCCATTGGCCATTGAATTCCTACTTCGAATTTACCATTTTCTTTGGGCGTGAGAATCATACTCTAAATTTGTTTGGATGAAGGAAATGTATCATTTCAACTAGTGCATGTTGTGCATTGTGTCTGTTGAAAAAATAAAGACGAATTATGAATTTAAAATATATGGATCAACCATATTTATGATATTATTTGAGAGATTTTGGTCCGAGCTTTTCTCGAGTGACTTTCTTCTGTGACAGCACAAGTGCCAACCATCAGTGTAGCCAAAAACTTAGTTCTCCACTCCAAAAATAAACACACTGATGTGCGCTACCACTTCCTGAGAGATCATTTGCCATGTTGTTACCTAGAACCAGCTTGCAGATATCTTTACCAAGCCATTAGATCAAGCAACGTTTGCTCGTTAGCGGAGGGAGCTTGGTGTGTGTTTTCCCTTCTGAGTTGGTTTCTGCAGGCTTTTTCTTGTATCATATTGTATCATACATGTTAAGCATTTGTATTATATTGCACTTTGTACAAATTGCAATATAGGATCTTCTCCTATATATCCTAAGCATTTATGAAATAGTGCATCAGTTGGTGATCTTGTGGCAATGTGCAACATATGCTCCTAATGATATTGTCGTATAACTATGTTGAGCTAAATGCTTTTTGAATCTAATGCTAATCGTGAACTATAAATCTTGAAATGCTTATCACCCATGAGTAGCTCTTGGTTATGCATTGCTCTTGTTTGAATGCTAACTCCATGTTTAGTTTTTGCTTGGAATTCATGTTTTTTTCAATTGGATCCATGATCTAGGTATCATTATAAATGTTTAGCCCATGATGCACCCTTGAGGGAGCATGGCTTCTCTGTGCCGCAAAGGCACTTCATATAACTTGGTTCATGTGAATGAAAGATAAATGATAGAAATATATAGTAATTCAGTAACTCAATAATTTAGTAATTCACCAAGTTTTTTTCTTAATGTCAAGATTCTTGCTTGATTAGTTGTTATATGATGTCTACCAAAAGAAGTAGGCACTTAGTTTCAACAAGGTTAAACATGACTTGTGATGCATATGTGGGTGTTTGCAATCATCTCTTGTTGAGAATGTAACTTCCTTGTATGAGCTCTCATGGCCTAGTTTACTTCTTGCTCGAGTAATTACTAACTATGTGCTTGCTCATGTTGTGATACTTTTATAAACTACTAAAACTTGACCAATCGCTTCATCTTTTGGTTATATCATAATATCCTCTTGATAGCGAATACGCTTGTTCTTTATGATCTATCTGCTTGTGCATTATCTTATTGTACCTTTTGTAAGTGCTTTGTGATACATTTGAGAAGCTTGGTAGATTTTACACCCCATGGCATGCATTTTGTGCTCTCATGCGAATATTGATGTTTGCATTGTCAACAAGGGGGAGAAGATCATACAAATTCTTGCATTTGATTTTGGGGAGAAGATTACACAGATTGTTTCCTATCAAGAAGGGGAATTGCAACAAATTCTAGCATTGCATTTTGGAAAGAAGTTCTTAAATTGGTTCATGTCAATAGGGTGAGTTGCATTTCATTGTGGCATCTCTTCAAAGGGATCTTGCGATATTTGTGCTCTCTTTTGCTCTTTTGCAAGTCATGTTGAGCTTTTTACCTCTTCTTGAGGAGCTGGCATTTGGTTTGAGCTTTAGATCTTCACATGATTGGTGCTGAGCCCTTTATGCCTCTTCTTGAGGTATCATCTGTTCTTGTCTCAATTGTGTCAAGTTGTTTCCCTTGTCTTAGGGGACTGAGACTTCTCATTTCAAGTGATCTTGTGTTCGCCTTTTCTCTTGGCATTTGGATCACTTAAATGAGTTTCTTTTTTCCTTTTGTTGTCTTTTTATTATTTTAATATTATAAATTTGTGTTGGGTTTTGTCAATGCAATCATCAAGGAGGATATAGAGGACCAATGGTGGTCACCCTTGGATGATGAGTGATTGATAATGTTGTGTGGATTGATGTATCTCTTGGCTCATGATGTGAAGGTGTTGGATGCAACATGGCAGCTGACATCATGCTGTGAAGCTCAAGTGAAAGGTTCATGCCGATGGACCAAGGGTGGTGAAGGTTGGATGCGAGTAGGATTGGACCGAGAGACCTGAGGAGTCCGGGTGGAGTCATAGGGGATCCACATAGTGCACTAAAGAGCAAGAGTACATGGCGTGATGGAGACAACATCGTTTGAGTCAAGCGGGAAGGAGTCAAAGGCTTGGCGGTGGCCGGGCACACATCGACATCAAGGAGGTCGCGTGGTGTCTAAGTGGAGATGAACGGTTTGGAAGGTTTGGGCCTCAAAACCACCATGCAGGTAGGTTTCTCGGTGTAAGCCTCAAAATCGGGAAAGGGTAGGCGTCCATTGGTGTAAAAGGATTTATTGGATACATATCCAGGATCATAGCTTAAGTAATAGACCAAAGTTCATACAGGGCTAAGCCACGAAAAATATATGAGGGTAATGTGACACACACACACACAAGCCAATCTCAAGAATAAAGAATAAAAGAATACTGACAAGTTGAATACAAAGCCATACCGAGAGCCGGAGTTTACGTTCCCAACCGACCCGAAGTCTAGCTTAGCACTACAAGAATTCAGCTCTAGCCTAGCTTCAGATTACAAGAGGGGAGAGAGGCTTCAAGTGTGGTGTGTGTGAGAGGGGGAGGTTCTCCTTCTCCTTTTAGAGGTGCTTGAGGGCGGTTCCCGGGAGGCATCCACGAGGAATCTTCTCCCACCGCTATCCTTGGTCAACTAGGCACCGCCACATGGAGGTTGAGGGTGGGAACCGCCTGTCCAGGTTCGGCCAATTCTGGGCTGAGCTGGTTCCCCACCGCCTTTGCGTGGTAGGCTGCCTGGTGGGCCTTAGTCCTTTTCCTCGTGGACCCACGTTGGATTGGGATGATTTGCTCTGGCATGTGGCCCTCTTAACCGTTGTGTACGCGTCAAGTGTTCTTCTATGTGTTTCGTCCACATTTGTGCATGTTTCCTCTCTTGTATAGACTTGTATCCATGAAATTAGTTATTTGCCAATACATGTGGAACTAGGTTATTGATAACAAATATGCGTGTAAGGAATGTTAGTTTTTCTTTATTCTTTGAGTAGTGTGACGGTCAGATTTCTTTCATAAGGACCGTCAACAAACTCCCCCAAACTTGCCCTTTGCTTGTCTCGAACAAAACCTAAGACTTAGGTTGTTGATCACGGGTTGCTACAATACCTTCTTTCTTTCATGTACCACGTGTACAACAGAGGACTCTACCTTGAATTGAATAAGTTGGCATTGTCCACCCTTTTTACCTTAGTCCCATGGGACTTTTGGCTTTTTCCTTGTCTTGGGCGGTTGCATGATAGAACGGTTATATAAAGTCACCATTTTCTTACTCCTTGTTCAACTTTCTTTCTGGAGGTTTTTTATAAGTTTTTGAAAAGAAAACAAGTTCCTCATATGATGCTCTTTTTGCATAACCATATCTTTTGCATGATGAATAGGGGGGAGTCATGTCATAGGGATGAAGTATATTTATTTGGGTAGAAGGCATGTTTTTGCGTAACTTTCGGTGTAGAAATCAGCATGAATATATGTGGAGTGTACATGATCTTGATCATGAAAGCATGATGAGAACCTCTCAAGGGTCACAACAATTTGACCATGCTCAATGTGATAGCAAGCGGCATATGTGTACGAGTTGTACAAAGTAACATCATATGGCTTTAGTAGGACATATCATCATCATTGAGGAACTTTATTATTTTTATGATTTTGAAAATAAAACTCCGGATGTCATGTTTCATTTAGAACAAGATCATAGCAAACTCTATTGTACCAGATCATATCAAGCAACAACTTAGACTTAGATCATGCGCTCGCAACCCAAAAGATTCAAGCTTCTAGGATGAACGACAGCCAACAAACTCAAAACATGGGAGAATACTAAGTTGTAAACTAGGCACATGAAGGAAATAGGGCAGAGCTACTATTCATCATCTCAACAAGGAAGAAGTAAAGCATTTCTTACTACACATATGAAACCAAGTAAATATTTTTGTTCATTTTGTCATATGCAGAAATAGGAAATGAAAAGATACAAGATACAAGTTACCTCTCTTGGGGGTGTCCTCCCCCAAGCTTGTTCTTTGCTCACTGGCCTGGATGGGGGTTGTCGGTGTTTTAGATCGGCAACCCGCCTAGGGAGTACCCAAGGTGGTCTTTTGTGTGGTGGGTGTCGTCGAGAATCAAGGAGTCGATGGTGATGCAAGGAACACGATTCAGATAGGTTTGGGCCGCTAGATCGCGTAATACCCTACATCCTGTGTGTTGGTTGTATTGAACTTGTGTCGAGTTGCACTTGTTAGCTTAGGTGAGCTGCCGATCTAGGTACCCTTGCCCTCCTTTATATACTCCAGGGGGTAGGAGAACTAGTCGGATTACAAGGTGGAGTCCTAGTAGGAGTACTCGGTATGAGTTCCATTCAGATTATAGGGGAAATCCTAGTAGGAGTCCGACTTCTTCCTTCCTTGCGGGTACTGGGATCTATCCCCGTCAAGCCCCTGAGTGCTTCATAGTCGAATGTAGCATTCTTCGAGTAGTCTTAAGATATTCGGCGAGTAGTCTTGGTGCTCTTCGAGTACTTCGTCTAAATCTTCAAAGTTTCTCAAAGCTGCCATGAGGCTGTGGTGTGCTCAAAGCCTTTGATCATCTTGATATCGTAGACTTCATATATGGAGGGCGGCGAAAGTCGCACTCCATATGGAGTAGCCCCCGAGCCTTAGGTTGAATCGAAAAATCAAGCTAAGGGTCAAAATCTTTAATCTTCTTCTTTCATCTTCAAAGAAATCTTGGTGTAGCTTATCAGCCCCCGAGCCTTGAATTGATTGAGTAATCAACTCAAGGATCTTGAATTTTCACTCAAGTCATCATCTTAGTAGCCTTTGGAGGTACGCTGAGCGTACTGGAGTGTCGTCGCCGAAGTTTGATCTAAAAGAAAGGATGCATACATTATGTAGCATACTTGTAGAGTATTGAAGCTACTGAAATTTATTCAGTGATCAATATGAAAGTTGCGAGTCAAGCTCTTGTTTCGGTCATACCCTTCCCAAGTAGTTAGCCTGTTACACTTAGGCTCTCAGTCTCTGGGTAGCCGTTGCCACTGCATGTGTGAGACCTTTGTCTCGTATATGCGTATGGGCTTAGGTGTAACAGATGTGCCTGAGGCTTTCACGAGTTAAGGCGTGTTCTACTCGAGAAGAGTAGTGACCTTAAGAGAAGACAAAAGTGAGTAGTCGTTGTTGCGACAAAAAGAGCGCGATTGCATGCAAGAGTTTGCTGCCCTTCGGCGAGTAGAGCGCGTGTTGCGCGCAAGAGCTTCCGGCGAGTAGAGCGCGTGTTGCGCGCATATGGAAAATAAGCTAGAAAATAATTAGAAAAGTGACTTAGCTTGATTCGTGGACGATTGTCAATGAAGCCGTGTCGATTGCCAATCAAGCCAACTAGCCAGAGTTGATTCCGACTAGTTGTTGAGGGTGCGAGACTCGTCCTCGACTAGAAAGTTTTCTAGTCGAGATGGGGAGTTGAAGTTGTCATTGACAAAGCCGCGACAGTTGCTGGTGAAGCCGGCTAGTTGGAGTCAATTCCGACTAGTTGTCGACGGTGCGAAGTCTGCCCCGACTAGTTTTGTAGTTGAGACGAGTAGTTGAAGTAGTCGCCGGCGAGTCGCCTGTCGAAGTAGTCGTCGGCGAGCGTCGTGACATAGTCAGAGTAGTCGTCGGCGAGTGTCGCAACGTAGTCGGAGTAGTCGTCTTCGACTAGTAACTAGTCGAGACGATTAGTCAAAGTTGTCGCTAGATAGTTGTATCCGAGTTGTCAACTGACTCTAGTTCGGGTTGGACTCGAGTAAGGATTGCTTGATGCACTGCGGTTGCATTGCAGAGTCCAAACAGAACATGACTTGGAGTTGTAGTTGGTTTGCGTGGTGACTTGATTGCTAGCTCATGTAGACTAGTCCGAGCTATGGTCTAGTCCGAGTTGTAGTCGAACTCAGTGTTTGAACAAATCGAAATTGTTGATTTTCTAGACGAGATCTCCTGCTTCTTGTCGAAGAGAGTTTTCATCGAGATGCTTCTTCTCCTAGTTGTTGATGATGCAGCATTGGAAGGATCCGCACCGTCAGCAATGCAAAACTAGGAGCCGAAGGCGAAGGTTGCGCCCGCTTCGAAAAGCGAACACCGGCTTGATGATGACTGGTGCCATCAATCTCGCGCGGAGAAACTCGGTGACTTCCCCTACCTAGTGCGCCAGCTGTCAGTGTTTTAGACCGGCAACCCACCTAGGGAGTACCCAAGGTGGTCTTTTGTGTGGTGGGTGTCGTCGAGAATCAAGGAGTCGATGGTGACGCAAGGAACATGATTTAGACAGGTTTGGGCCGCTAGATCGCGTAATACCCTACGTCCTGTGTGTTGGTTGTATTGAACATGTGTCTAGTTGCACTTGTTAGCTTAGGTGAGCTGCTAATCTAGGTACCCCTACCCTCCTTTATATACTTCAGGGGATAGGAGAACTAGTCGGATTACAAGGAGGTGTCCTAGTAGGAGTACTTTGTATGAGTCCTAGTTGGATTATAGGGGAATCCTAGTAGGAGTCCGACTTCTTCCTTCCTTGCGAGTACTGGGCATCTATCCCCGTCAGGGGTTGTACCCTGGGAGCAGAAGTAGGCCTATAGGTCATTGTGGCTTTGTTTCAGCGAGGTATTGATGGCGTTGAACTATGTGTCGACCTGCTGCTATCACAAGGCGAAACCCTGGACATGTGTGTTAAGAGTGTTTTTTATTTCATCTGTCTAGACGTCGAGATTGATCAACTAATGGCTAAGGTATGTGATGTCATGGTGTCTTCTTGCTGAGAAGGATCGACGTGCGCCAAACAGTGGGGGCGGACCACTGGAGCTGGAAGAGGTGTGGTGTCCACGTGGTCCTTATTCTCACTCTGCGCTGCTTGCTCTTTGCCAGCTAGAGCCTTCAGCTTCATTTGGATGTGGCGGTTGGTCTCAACTTGGTTGATACCGCGGTGCAAACCCTGGCATCTGCCCGCCTGGAACCCACCCTACCTAGTACATCTGCTACATGATGTGTTGGGACCGCGGGGGCTAGTACTATGAGGTAGTGGCTTCGTTCCTGGACCTGCTACGAGTTACCCTGCCAGAAACACTACTCATGCAAGCTTCCTCTTGTGGCATAAGAGGAAACGTTAGCTCCCGACACGTATGCAAATAAAACCCCGGGTGAGGTAATGGGATTTCATTTGTATAGCCGGGGAAGAAAAATACAAGTGACTAGTTTTCATCATGCTTAAGAATGTGACCTTGAATAAGATATGCTTCATCAATGATAGTGCGGGGCATTTGAATGTAAAGAACTACAATTCCATCTAATGCCCTAACTTTGGAATGTTCTAACCACTGAGGAATCATAGGCTTAACAAGAGAAACTCTAATTTTCTTAACCATGGCAAAGAGAATTTTAAGCTCATCATTACAAATAGGTCGAACATCTTCCCTAGGGAAGAGCGATAAAGCAAGCCACTTATGCATCAACCTCAAAGTAGAATTATGAATCTCATTGCAGTGAGGAGAAAACTTGCCAACAACTATTTGACCGAAAATGCTTGTCCAAAAGGAATGGCGATTAAAATCACGGACAACTTTATCAAAGTGGACTATGCACTTCTTATGAAAACCAAGCAATAGACTTAGGTTTTTGCAAGAGAGCTCATACTCCATTACAAAGAGACGAAAGGAAATACCATCATCGTCTTTTTGCAAGGTGCATAAGAATTGGATGGTGAGGAGGCAGGAACCTTCCTCAGAAATGAGTATGAAATCATCCCATCCAACTGCATGCCAAATGCTAGCAAAGTCGACGTCCATACCTATGTTCTCAAGAAGCTCAGAGTTGAATGCTCGAGTATGGATGAAGACTCGGTCCTTGATGAGGGCATAGACTTGTGCTTCTCTATCTCCATGTTGGTCGGGTTGAAGTTCTTCAATCTCCATGGCTTGTGGCCCAGATTGCTCTTCTTGCAGCACATCCTCCTCCCGTATTGGGCTTGGCGTGAAATCGTCAGAGTGGTGCATGCTTTCGCTTCCACAGGAGCTCACACATTTAGCAAACTAACACAAATATCGTATGCTCATTCGTATCATCCTGTGGTAGTAGGACAATCACCATCACGAATGAGAGTTTCATGCTGGCATGTATGGTGTTGCTACAGTAGTGAATAGTTCAACACTAAAATTCAATATTGGAGACAGTGCCCAAACACTGAATCCTTATAGTATAATTCGACATGGATCCTAAAACTATCTATTGCTTGTTTGCTTTATCCAACACACTTTAACTTGTTGGGTGACACTTGGCTCAGATGTCCTTATGTTATACTTGCCATTAGCATCGTCCACTGATCAAATCTGTATCGATGCGCTGATGCGGGTTGCAAAAGTTGCTCCTGCACAACATCGAGTGGCACGTTGCCACTGCAGGCTGTAATAGCCTGATCCATTAGTATTTTAGTTTTGACCGCTATGGCCCAAGTGTTCTCTTCCTGTGAAATTAGTCCCACCTTGGTACTATAAGTAGGTTCGGGACAACTTATAAGCTTTCCTATTCTAAATATTAATGTAGCACCTATGGGTTCACCCTTACACGAAGCGAGGACAAAAGTATATGCGGGCTCATTCCACATGGGAGCTGGGCTGTAAGCAGGTATGGGTTGTGGAGGGGAGATCTTGGATATTTTTCTACCACGAAAGTAGTAAGCTGCTGAGGACATCAGCCTTGAAGGAGGGGAGTATGTAATACCCAGCCCAATAGTATTCCAGTATTCCGGTTTCAGCCTGTTGTGGCCCAAGTGTCCTGTTCTGGTGCAATTAGTTTCACCTTTGTAGTCTAAGTAGGTTTAGGCCAGCTTATAAGCCTTCGTGTTACAAACATAGATCCTCTATATTATCTCTTTTACACGAAGCGAGGACTGTTTGCCCTGGAGGAGGGGAGAATGTAATACACCAGCCCATTAGTGTTCCGGTTTCAGCCCATTGTGGCCCAAGTATCTCCTGTTCTGTTAGAATTAGTCTCACCTTGGTAGTCTAATTAGGTTCAAGCCAGCTTATAAGCCGTCGTGTTCAAACCTAACACATGTTAACCCTTTTTCACAAAGCAAGAGGGTAAAAGTGTAACAGAGGTGCTATAGATATGCTGGCTCGTTCCACGTGGGAGTTGGGCCGTAAGTAGACTTTGGATGCAAGGTGTTACACACGCGACATGGGTGCACCCAAAAAATATGGGCAAATGGAGAAACACCAAACTATTGTCACCTAGGTACGGGGCTTGCCTTCGGCGAATACTATTCTTGCTATAAAGTTATATAGATTATAACATTGATGCTTAAGTTTTGATCCATGCTTAAATAGTGATGGATTAATAATATTCATGATTACATCATGATAGAATTGTAATATTCATTCTTAAGTTATGATGGATTAATGTTGATCGTATAAACTAGTGTTTGAATTTTCAAGTTATGCCTGATGGTGACAAACTTGATATGTCGATGATGAAGTTGGTGTGGTCCTATGAATTGCTGATTAGTATAGAGTATGACTTTGTTAAGTACATTATGTGTTTTATTATTCATCAATCACTGGCAGAGAACTTACCTTCCATCCAACATTTTTTTTGTTCGGGTTGACTTTGGACTCAGTCCCGGGTTAAAACTGAACCACCGACGGGGGGAGCTTTACTCCCAGTTGTAACAGCTAAAAATCTAGCCACTGACGGTGGGAGCTTTTGTCCCGGTACGATCCCATAGAACAGAGAGTTCGTTGGGGCAAGCATATCAGTGACGTCAAGGCCCGTCTTCTTTAGTGTCTTGGCGAATAGGACATTGAGACCGCTACCGCTGTCGATGAGTACTTTGGTAAGTATGCAGCAAGCAACAACCGGGTCCCGGATGAGGGGATATTGTCCTGGGTCTGAGAAACTAGTCCATTGGTCATTCCTGGAGAAGGTAATTGGCATCTTGGACCATTTGAGGAACGTTGACGTCACAGGTTCAATGGACATTATCTCTCAAAGAGTGAGCTTCTGGGACCACTTAGTAGCAGTACCCGGGATTCCGCCGAAGATGATGTTGATGGTGTTGGACGCGTTCTGGAACTTGCCATTGTCACCATTGTCTTCGTCTTCCTTGGCCTTGCCATTGTATTTAGTGCCAGATGGCTCTGGCAGGTCCTTCATGACTCTGCGTAGATTGAAACAATCTATCGCAGAGTGCATGTGGTATGGATGCTATGGGCACTATTTTCTCAGGAGCTCGTTGAACAAGAGCCTGTCTTGATTTCTGCTGCCACCTTTCTTGGACGACTGCAAAATTTCCACGACAGTGTTGTCTGTCTTGCGTTTGCAGTTGTGACCTCCCGAGTAGTTATTTTGGTTGTCATTGTTAGGGCGATCATTGCGGTTCTTGTCATTGCATTGGCCATTGTTATGATTGTTGTTGTGCTTGCCCTTGTTGTGATTAGCCTCGAACCTTTTGATCTCCCTATCTTCTTCATCTGCCCACGTCTATACCATGATCTTGAGGGATTTGATGTAACGCCCTTGGTTAACTAGTCGAGTTAATCTCAAGACTAATCCCAATCTGCAGTTTCCAACGATCCGACCCGTAAAAAGCCAGCAAAATCGCACCAACCCAGCAAGCAGCACCTCTTCTCTAAGTCCCAAAACAGTGTTCCTCCAAAATCTTAGAGCTGTGGGAGAGCTAGAGACTGGATGGTGGACCCAAAACCAGATCCCACGGATCTCTCGACTCAAACGCGACAGAGCAGCATGCGCCCTACTTCAGAGCTTCCTCGCCGCGTGGCTAAACCTCTCTGACAAGCGTCGCCTCGCCCAGTCGCCGGTCGCGACAAGATAGATTAGCACGCCTCCCTCCCAATCATGCGCGGAAACCCTTGCAGCCCTTTCTGCCTCGCCTCGTCTTGCTTGCACCCTCACCGGCCACACTAAGGCGCCCTGTCGCCGCCATGGCAGAGGTTTTGCTGCTGCCGCGCCAGACCGTCTCGCATCCCGCACCCCTCACCTCGCCCGGATCCCCAGCCGCGTGCCCCGATGCCTTCCGGCTTTTCTGTCTCCTCCATAGTCGCGTCGCCCACACGCGCGCTCCTCGACGATACTGCCCTCGCCAACCACAGCTCCGGCAGAGACAACTCCTTTTTCCGCCTTGCCAGTAACACGCCCCGGCAAGCCGCTGTTCTGCGCTTGCTCGTGCCGCTGCTCGCCCTGTCACCTCACCTGCTGCGACCTCGCTTGCAGTGCCTCCCTTCCTGTCACACGCCAGTCTAGTCGCCGCCCACAATCCACCGCTTGTTGTGACCAGACCCTGCTCGCCCTCGCCAACTCTTAATCCCGGCAAAACCGCGCCTGTGCCGGCTTTGTCTCCAGTGCCCAATGACCAGAGACCCTGTCTCTGTAGCTCCGCTTCGACCGCTCCATCGCCGCCCAATCGTCGCTAAGGCAGAGCACTCCATCCTTTTCAACCCGATCTTCACACGGCTAAAACTCTCTCTCTCTCTCTCTCTCTCTCTCTCTCTCTTTCTCTTCCGCGCAGCTATAAGAAGGAGTACCAGAGCCCCTACCGGAGTCTCCTTCGCCATCGCTGCTTCACCGCACCATACTCTGCTCGCACTTGAGCACCGCCGCTTAAGCTCTTGAGGAAGTTTCCCTCTCCGCTCAAGCCGCTTCTCCCAATCCACCAGCCGCCTGTTTCCTCCGCACGGTGCTAGAGCTTGCTTGTTCTCCACAAGAAGCCCCGCCGCCGCTGGAGCACCGCCGAACCTCGCTGCCGCCCAAGCCTTAGCGCCTTAGTCCTTCCGTCTAAGTCTGTTCCTTCCCGACCCCAAGACTTCACCAGTAGACCTAAAGGTAAGCTGCTGACCCCCTTCCCGGTTCGCCAAACCCCTTTTTTCGTCTCGCCCGACCCTGTCTGTTTCGCTGACCGTTATCCGCCTTGCCCGAGGGCTCGGCTGTATCTTTTTCTTTGACCCGAGGGTATCTGTGTAAGGTTTCGGGGACTTCTCTGTGTTAAGTCTGAGGACCCCGGTACGGTTATTCCTTAAGTCTAAGGGTTAGATCATAAGTTTCTCCCAATCCGACCCTTTTATCCTGTTCTTCACCAACTGAAGTTGGACTCCTCCACCTTTCTTGTAGCTTTGCTACAAGTGTCCGAGCTAAAACGTGCACGTGTTGTTGAAATAACCATCTAAATGTTTAACCCCTACATTTGCACTTCCGTGTAGAGCTAAATCTCGCCGACGGCACATACGAACTGCATCCGGCGCCAGAAGACGGAGTAGTAGCTGAGCCGCCGACCGTAGGAGCTGAAGCCGAACCCGCCGAGGACCAGTTTGCCTCCACCCCGCTCGAAGGCAAGCCCCGGAGCATGAACCCAACCTTCTAAACTTGCACATGCCTTCCTTCATATGTATGTGCATTAACATTACAGGAGTTGTGTGAAACCATAGATGCATGACTTAGTTTCCTTGATCTGAACACTAGTCTGTTGAGTCCGAGTAGTTGCAATGCTTAATAGGGCTCGGCAGAAGTCGAGTGATTTCCTATCACTCGCGAGTTATAGGAGTTGGTTTTTCTCCTTCTGGTTACAACTATAAGGACGATGGACGGGGCAGGGCTTGGTGAACTCTTTTGGTGGTCGGCTGATCGCTCCGTCTGTTTAGTTGAATCTGTTTAAGGTTCGACAGTGGTGGTGTTCGTGATCAAGTGTTTGAAAGTACTAATCTCATACCCATTATGGGATGGGGAAGCCTAGTACCTGATTGAACCTAGACGTGAGCGGTTCGATCCACTATCTCTGGAACAGAGTTCCCCTGCGGTCGCATGTGGTGGCAAGTGTGGTCACGGAACGGCAGAGGCCGGGTCTGTGGAACCTTGCACCAAGAGAGGTGGGCCCGACACGGGTCAGGGAATTGATGGGGATGGCCGACACAGGAAGCAACCCTTGGTGGTGCGCGGATGTCGTGAGTTAGGTTCGCCATGCATGGTTAAGGAACTCGAATCGATTCGTCTGCCTCTCACAGTTTGAGACTGCTTGATCGCTATGCTACACTGAGTAAAGATGGAACATGATGATGAGATGAACCTGATCCTTGTTCTACACTTTGTTGTTGGAAACTGTGCTTGTTTAGCATAAGTTGTCAATGTAGACTGGTTAATGAACTTAGAATTTGAGCTAAAATATTGAAAGTAAGGACCTACTGTAGTTGCTTTTGGGCAAAATAAAACCCTCAGCCAAAGAGCTTTGCATGTCTAGATGTTGGTGGAGTAGTTCCCCACCAGTCGGTTAAGTCTTGTTGAGCTTAGCAGCTCAGCCTTGCTTGTGGCATCTCTTTCCAGGTGAAGTCGAAGGTTCTGAGTTTGTTGCTGTTGGCACTTGGCTACCCCAGCTTCCTCCTGGGTGGACGGTCGAGTGGGATCCCTGCTCGGACGGCGAGGAGCGGGATCCCTGATGTCCCGTTTGGCCTCACCAGGGACGTCCGACCCCGGCGCTAGCTTCCGCTATATTTACCTTTTTCTGCTGCTTTTGAACCTTGTAAAAGTCTCATTTCGAACCAGTGTATAATGAATCGTTGGACTAATTATTTAATCTGTTGTATTCTCTAGAACCACTCACCTTCTTGTAAGCTATGCAAACTCGGTCCTGTTTAAGTGGTGATATCGGATGAAATCCGATGGATCGTCGAGTTAACTTGATAAAAGCATGAGATTCACGTGTTAGGCGACTTAACCGTGCTTTAGCGAAGTTAATCCGAGGTGTTCCGCCACAGCTAGTATCAGAGCTGGTTTAGCAGGACAGAGAAAACAACGAATCTTAAAATACTTCCTTTTTAAATAAAATTTGCAAGAAATATGTTGAAAAATCTCGTACGATCGTTAAGGATGACCTTAGTACGAGAGGTCCTAGGGGATTTTGGGGTTATTTGAGGTGGCTACTACTTATTGGTTATTTTGCTAACCTCCAGCACTTCACCACGTGTATCATACATGTGCCAAGTTTCGCATCATGAGTGTGCGAGGGTTGATAAGGAGTTCTATTCAAAGGACCCTATCATCGCGGTTGTTTCGCCCACGTTTATCATACGTGCGTAGGTAATGTATGTTAATTTATGCGATGGGTGGTATGGTTCGATTCCATTGAGCTTATCATCACGGTTGTTCGCCCACGTCTATTATATGTGCGCAGATTCCGCATCTCGAGTATGCGAAGGGTTATATGGTTCTATTCAAAGGGGACCTATTTCCACGGTTGTTGTGCTGTCCATGTAGCGTTAAACGCATGGGTACCATTTCTATAGTGAACGGTAATGCTTGGGGACGCTTTCATGAGTGATGACACGAAAGGTTCATGTGGTTGTGTTTTCTGCAGGTACACTAACCGCATTCGCTTAGGGAAACGCTGCCAAAAAACCGACTAGCTACTATAGGGAACGATGTACTGGTTGCCTTGCCACCGGCACTGACCGCGTAAGACCAAAGCTTTTGGTAGTTGTTTTGGTTGAGAGGACGAGGTAGGTAGTGCATGCGTCATGAACTAAAATCTGTGAAACCACCTCCCTAAAACAACCTTGCCATGGTAAAGCTCTTCTTCACTTTAAGGATTTATAGTTACCTTCTCAGTTGCAATATAGTTAAAAATCGGAGTGCTTTTCTCTGCCCGATCTGTTCTCTTGGGGGAGTTTCTGTCTCATGCTTGTTTTGGTTCTTGGTTCCAGATGGCTGCTCCTGGGCATGTGTTTCGCGGCGCTGATGGCACTTCCCACTCCACGTGCCTACACTTCGAGGGATTTCCTGCTATTTTGTGGGATACCTTGAGGTGGTTTGGGTACCAGTCACCGCCTCTTTACGCGGGATGGGAGTACCAGGAGCACGGAGTGCAGCGGTGCAATGTGCAAGTGGTTGTACCTCCACCCCCTGTACAGCTCGAGTGGCCCCAGCTCGAGGTCTCGACCTATGGTCACACCCTTGAGGACACCTGGGAGTCAGCTAC
This sequence comes from Setaria viridis, assembly GCF_005286985.2. Lineage (NCBI taxonomy): Eukaryota > Viridiplantae > Streptophyta > Magnoliopsida > Poales > Poaceae > Setaria > Setaria viridis. Next base: position 11,197,564 of record NC_048266.2, read on the forward strand.
CCTGCAGGCTCTCACTCAGTTTTGTCGGCTACACCCGCTTGAGGTCCTTTTGGACCCAATCGGTTTGTTTCCCGCCAGGGATCGACTGGGCCCGGCTTGGCTTGACCGCGTCAACAACATGGAGGTGTTGGCAGCCTCACACTCGTTGGTCACCCTCTCTACCACCACAAGGTGCATGTCAGCTTTGTACTGGCTGATTGAGCTTCAAGGCTGGGCTATGGCTGTCTTGGCTCGGATAGCCATAGACACCCAGGAGCATTTCAACACCGCCAAGAGAGACTTGGTGGAACGGTCGTATCAGCTTATCTAGAGGAGCATACAGGTCTCTGACATGCAGGCCAAGATTTCCGAGCTTGAAGAAGAAGTGACGGACATGGAGCATGACATGATTCAGCTTGCCGAAGAAAAGATGGAGGTTGAGATGGAGCTCACGGTTGCTAATGCACACTTGGACGAGCACCACACCGAGCTCGATGCCATCCATGCCTTGGAAATGCAGCTGGACGAGCAAGTGGCCCCGGAGGAGAAGGAAGACCCCGAGGAGGTAGTGGGAGTCTCTAGTATGGACATTGAAGATGGCGACGCCCCTTCTCCGACGCTTAGTGTTCCCTCAGTAGGCAACCTAGATAACTTTTAGGTTGGAGGCTGTAGGAAGCTAATGTTTTGTTGTACTCCTCGGCAACCTAAATTTTGGATAGCAATGTAATAGGTTAGCCTTGAGTTGAGTGCTCCTCCTGTGTTAAAGGACCAGCAATATAATGATCTTGGTAAAATCAGTTCCTTTTGGGACCCACCTTGGATACCAAAGTTGTGTGAGTTTTTGTGCTGTGACCGCACGTAGGTTTCCGTTCCTTTGGGTCTGTCCAAAGTGTGGCCGACCCAGGGTCGCAAGGTTGGATGCGCCCGACCCCTCGGGGCAGGTCTTTGCCTTGCTTGACCCCTTGTTGCATGGCTCCGCTTCGCCCGACCCGAGCACTTAAGGTCGGACATAGTGGAACCCATGGGATGAGGTTTTGACTCACCTAAGGTTGTCGGCAGACCAGCTGATGAGAACACGGATCTTGTGGACCCTACTGAGTGTGGATCAAAACACCTTTTCGATCGGTTAGCAATGTAAAATGACCATGCAGAACCGAACTAGTTGCTAACTAGGATGGCAAGGAGAGGTGTACGCCGCTTTCATAAAGATATGTTGTTGTGTTGCACTATCAGCAAGAGTCGCATTTAAGGATTCAACACATACGTTCCCGCATGATTGGAATACTACACTGATTATGGAACTAATGGAACGTTGACTCTTGCAGATGGCGCACGGCACCCGATCCGGCTCTGTGCCCAGTGGCAGTGAGCAGAGGCAGGACCTTCCCCCGCCTCCGCCCCTACCTTCACTGGAAGCCATCTTGGCAGCTCAAACTGAGCTGCTCAGGCACATTGCCCAAGGGCAACAGCAACAGCCCCATGGAAGGAGGGCTCATCAGCAACCTCAGGCTGCTTGCTATGAAGACTTTTTGGGCATGCATCCCCCGACCTTCCACAAGACAGAGGACCCTCTCGACGCCGACGCATGGGTTCGCACGATCGAATCCAAATTCGAACTCCTCACCGCCCTGTGCCGCGACTAGAACAAGGCTCGGTTCGCAGCTCAACAACTGCGTGGTTCCGCTCGGCTTTGGTGGGACCAATACCACGCCATGTTGCCGGCCGACCATGTCGTCAGCTGGAATGAGTTCTAGACCGCTTTTAGAGGGCACCACATTCCAGAAGGTCTCCTAGAGCGTAAACTCAACGAGTTCCTAGCTCTTACACAGGGAAGCCACGACGTTCTGCACTACGCGCAAGCTTTCAACGACCTATGCCGCTACGCAGGCTATCACGCGGATACCGACGAAAAGAAGAGGGATAGGTTCCACACAGGTTTAAGCCTAGAGCTCAAGGAGAGGTTGAACCCTATCAAGGTGGAAACCTATAATGAGCTGGTGAATCTGGCCATCTCCCAAGAAGACTGTATGCAGGCCCTCAAGGCCGACCAGAAGCGGAAGGCCTCAATAGCATTGCCGAGCCCGCCCGCTCAAAGATTCAGAATGGTTCCCCCTCAGGCGCCCCACAGGCCACTGCAGCTGGGACGATGGGTTGCTCACCCTCCACCACCAGCGGTACCTCATTTCCCCGGTTTCCACCCACAGGCGCCTCGGCCGACCTTATCGCCACCGCCGCGCCATGTGAATGGTAACCGCTGCTTCACCTGCGGTAATGAAGGGCACTTTGCCAAGGACTGCCCCAGAAACAAGAATCAGTAGCCCGGCCAAAACCCCACAGCCAACAGGGGAAGGAAGCCCAAGGTGCAGGTTCGCCAGGGTCGGCTCAACTACACCAGCCTAACCGAGCTCCCCGAAGGTGCGTCAATAATGACGGGTACCTTCCTTGTCTATAGCCAAACTGTTGTTGTTTTGTTTGATTCGGGAGCATCCCATAGCTTCATCGGGAATAAGATTGGTGAGAGACGTAAGCTGAGCGTTGGTCACACAAAAGGGTCATATATGATCTCCACCCCGAGAGGGAAAATAGCTTCAGACAAGATAGTTAACCTTGTGCCTATCCAGTTAGGCCAGATTCTTTTTAGGGAGAATCTCATCATCCTTGACCTAGAAGGGATAGATATCATCTTGGGGATGGATTGGATGACCCAACACTAGGTGGTTCTGGATGTATCTGCCCGAGCTCTCCACATCAACTCACCTTTGCATGGCAACTCTGCCCTACACTTGACCCACCCTGAGTGCGCAAATCCTTGTGCGTACCGTATAACAGAAGCCCAGATAGAAGACCTTCCTGTTGTCCGTGAGTACCCTGATGTGTTTCCAGATGACTTGCCCGGCATGCCACCAGATAGAGATATCGAGTTCGCCATTGAACTGCAGCCAGGCACCGCCCCGATATCAAAAAGACCATATCGGATGCCACCCGCCGAGCTGGCCAAGTTGAAAACCCAATTGCATGATTTGTTGGAGAAAGGCTTTATCCAACCCAGCACTTCACCCTGGGGTTGCCCAGCCCTGTTTGTGAAGAAGAAGGATGAAAGTCTACGCATGTGTGTGGACTACCGACCCCTCAAGAACAAGTATCCACTTCCCCGTATTGATGTTTTGTTTGACCAATTAGCTGGAGCTAGAGTGTTCTCCAAGATTGATCTTCGTTCCGGTTATCACCAAATCAAGATCCGACCCTGTGACATTCCCAAAACTGCTTTCTCCACAAGATATGGACTCTACGAGTACCTGGTTATGTCCTTTGGACTCACCAATGCACCCGCTTATTTCATGCCCGAGCTGGACAAGTTCGTGGTGGTGTTCATTGATGATATTCTGCTATACTCGAAGAACGAAGAAGAACATGCTGAGCATCTTCATGTGGTTCTTCAGCGGTTGAGGGATCATCAGCTTTTTGCCAAGTTCTCCAAGTGTGAATTCTGGTTGGAGAGTGTCAAGTTCTTGGGACACACAATCTCTCGAAATGGTATAGCAGTGGACCCCAGCAAGGTACAGGAGGTCATGGACTAGAAGTCACCCACTTCGATTTAGCAAATCCGCAGTTTTCATGGACTAGCAGGCTACTATCAGTGTTTCTTTCCAGATTTCTCAAAGATTGCTAAGCCGATGACTGAGCTACTGAAAAAAGGAAGTCAAGTTTGTGTGGAGCCACAAGTGCGAAGAAGCTTTCCACACCTTGAAACACCTGCTGACTTCTGTCCCAATTTTAGCTCAACCCGACCCTTCCAGGCCGTTTGACGTGTGCTGTGACACCTCTGGCACTGGACTTGGGTGTGTTCTTATGCAAGACAACCGAGTCATTACCTATGCCTCGGGGACATTGCGACCGCATGAGCTGAACTATTCGACCCACGATCTTCAGTTGGCAGCAGTGATTCATGCCTTAAAGATATGGAGACACTATCTGATGGGCACCCACTACAACATCTACACCGATCACAAGAGCCTCAAGTACATCTTCACTCAAGCCGACCTCAACATGCGCCAAAGAAGATGGTTGGAGTTGATTAAGGATTATGATTTGGAAGTACATTATCACCCCAGCAAAGCCAACGTAGTAGCAGACGCTCTCAGTCGCAAGAACCATTGCAATTGCTTGTCGGTAATCAACTTCACAGAAACTCTGTGTCATGAGATGGCAAAACTTAGTTTGGAAGTTATTTCCCATGGAACCCTCGGTCATATTTACCTTGAGTCTACCTTGGAGGACCAAATTGGGTCAGCGCAGTTAGAGGATGAGGAAATAAGGTGAATCAAAAGGAAGATTTCATGGAAGGATGAAGGGTACAAGCAATTCTGACAGGATGAGAATGGGAGAGTGTACTATGGGAACCGACTTGTTGTCCCATCCGACCCCACTCTTAAGAAGCAACTCCTAGATGAAGCCCATCTTTCCAAGTTTTCAATCCATCCTGGCAGCAATAAGATGTATCATGATTTTTGTCAAACTTTCTGGTGGAGTGGAATGAAGCCAGAAATTGCATGCTACGTCTTGGAATGTGACACCTGCCAACGTGTCAAGGCTAGCCATACGAAGGTAGCAGGTACCCTGCAACCGCTACCTATCCCATCCTGGAAATGGGAAGATATCAGTATGGACTTCATTGTTGGACTGCCCCCTACATCGCAGTGACATGACTCCATTTGGGTTATCGTGGACCACCTCACCAAGTCTGCCCACTTTCTTCCTGTTCACACCACCTACCCGGCCAAGAAATATGCAGAGCTGTATCTTGACCGCATTGTTTCTCTGCACGGTGTGCCTAGGACGATCATATCTGATCGAGGAGTTCAGTTTGTAGCGCGTTTCTAGGAACAGCTACAAGCATCACTGGGCACCAAGCTCATTCATAGCTCGACCTATCACCCGCAAACCGATGGTCAGACCGAGAGAGTAAATCAGATCCTTGAAGATATGCTACGAGCTTGTGTCATCCATTATGACAAGAATTGGGATAAGTGCTTACCGTTGGCAGAATTCTCCTACAACAACAGCTACCAGAGTAGCTTGAAGATGGCACCGTTTGAAGCCTTATATGGTTGGAGATGTCGGACACCATTGAATTCGTCACAGGTTGGAAAAAGACAAACCTATGGTCCTGATCTAGTGGTAGAAGCAGAAGAGCAAGTTAAGATAATTCAAGCAAATCTCAAGGCCGCCCAATCTCGACAGAAGAGTTACTCCGACAAGAGGAGGAGACCCCTGCAGTTTGACGTTGGTGATCACGTATATCTTCGAGTCTCCCCAACCAAAGGAGTGCAACGGTTTGGAGTAAAAGGAAAATTGGCTCCCCGTTACATTGGTCCTTATGAGATTGTGGAAATTTGTGGACCCGTTGCTTACCGGATCCAACTACCAGAACAACTTTTGGCCATTCATGATGTTTTCCATGTATCCCAACTGAAGAAATGTGTCCATGTCCCAACTGAGGTCTTGGAACAGGAGCAACTTCAAATCGAGCCCGACCTGACTTACGCCGAGTACCCGGCCAAAGTCCTCGACCGTAAAGAAAGACACCCGACGGCAAGTTGTGAAAATGTACAAGATACTATGGAGCAACCACATGGAGGAGGAGGCAACCTGGGAAATAGAGGAGTATCTGAACAAGCACTTCAAAGGTTTTCTTTTCAACCAAGAAGGTAAGGACCGCACACCCCCACTGGTTGCCCTTACACCCGAATCTTGGGACGAGATTCTTTTTAAGGGGGGTAGGCTGTAACGACCTTGGTTAACCAGCTGAGTTAATCCCAAGACTAATCCCAATCTGCAGTTTCCATCAGTCCGACCCCTAAAAACCCAGCAAAATCGCACCAACCCAGCAAGCAGCAGCTCTTCCCTAAGTCCGAAAACAGTGTTCCTCCAAAATCTTAGAGTTGTGGGAGAGCCAGAGACTAGATGGTGGAACCAAAACCAGATCCCATGGATCTCTCGAGTCAAACGCGCCAGAGCAGCATGCGCCCCGCTTCAGAGCTTCCCCGCCGCGTGGCTCAACCTCTCCGACGCACGCCGCCTCGCCCAGTCGCCAGCCGTGACAAGATAGATTAACGCCCCTCCCTTCCAATCGCGCGTGGAAGCCCCTACAACCCTTTCTACCCTACCTCGTCTCGCTTGCACCCTCGCCGGCCGCGCCAAGGTGCCCTATCGCTGCCGTGGCACAGGTTTTGCCGCTACCGCGCCAGACCGCCTCGCATCCCGCACCCCTCACCTCGCCCGGATCCCCGGCCGCGCGCCCCGATGCCTTCCGGCTTTTCCGTCTCCACCACAGTCGCGCCGCCCATGCGCGCGCTGCACGACGATACCGCCCTCGCCAACCATGGCTCCGGCAGAGACAGCTCCTTTTTCCGCCTTGCCAGTAACGCGCCCCGGCAAGCCGCTGTTCAGCGCTCGCTCGTGCCGCCGCTCGCCCTGTCACCTCGCCTGCTGCGACCTCGCTTGCAGTGCCTCCCTTCCTGTCACACGCCAGTCTAGTCACCGGCCACAATCCGCCACTTGACGCGACCAGACCCTGCTCGCCCTCACCAACTCTTAATCCTGGCAAAACCGCGCCTGCGCCGGCTTTGTCTCCAGTGCCCAATGACCAAAGACCCTATCTCCGAAGCTCCGCTTTGACCGCCCCATCACCGCCCAATCGCCGCCAAGGCAGAGCACTCCATCCTTTTCAACCTGATCTTCACGTGGCTCAAACTCTCTCTCTCTCTCTCTCTCTCTCTCTCTCTTCCGCGCAGCTATAAAAAGGAGTACCAGAGCCCCTACTGGAGTTTCCTTCGCCATCGCTGCTTCGCCGCACCATACTCTATTCGCACTTGAGCACTGCCGCTTAAACTCTTGAGGAAGTTTCCCTCTTCCCTCAAGCCGCTTCTCTCAATCCACCAGCTGCCTATTTCCTCCGCACGATGCTAGAGCTTGCTTGTTGTCCACAAGAAGCCCCGCCATCGCTGGAGCACCGCTGAACCTCGCCGCCGCCCAAGCCTTAGCGCCTTAGTCCTTCTGTCTAAGTTTGTTCCTTCCCAACCCCAAGACTTCACCAGTAGACCTAAAGGTAAGCTGTTGACCCCCTTCCCGGTTCGCCCAACCCCTTTTTTCGTCTCGCCCGACCCTGGCTGTTTCGCCGACCCTTATCCGCCTTGCCTGAGGGCTCGGCTGTATCTTTTTCTTTGACCCGAGGGTATCTGTGTAAGGTTTTGGGGACTTCTCTGTGTTAAGTCTGAGGACCCCGGTACGGTTATTCCTTAAGTCTAAGGGTCAGATCATAAGTTTCTCCCAATCCGACCCTTTTATCCTGTTCTCCACCAACTGAAGTTGGACTCCTCCACCTTTCCTGTAGCTTTGCTACAAGTGTCCGAGCTAAAACGTTCAAGTGTTGTTGAAATAACCATCTAAATGTTTAACCCCTGCATTTGCACTTCCGTGTAGAGCTAAATCTCGCCGACGGCACATACAAACTGCATCCGGCGTCAGAAGACGGAGTAGTAGCTGAGCCGCCGACCGCAGGAGCTGAAGCCAAACCCGCCGAGGACCAGTTTGCCTCCACCCCGCTTGAAGGCAAGCCCCGGAGCATGAACCCAACCTTCTAAACTTGCACATGCCTTCCTTCATATGTATGTGCATTTACGTTATAGGAGTTGTATGAAACCATAGATGCATGACTTAGTTCCCTTGATCTGAACACTAGTCTATTGAGTCCGAGTAGTTGCAATGCTTAATAGGGCTCGGCAGAAGTCGAGTGATTTCCTATCACTCGCGAGTTATAGGAGTTGGTTGTTCTCCTTCTAGTTACAACTATAAGGACGATGGATGGGGCAGGGCTTGGTGAACTCTTTTGGTGGTCGGCTGATCGCCCCGTTTGTTTACTTGAATCTGTTTAAGGTCCAACAGTGGTGGTGTTCGTGATCAAGTGTTTGAAAGTACTAATCTCGTACCCATTATGGGATGGGAAAGCCTAGTACCTGATTGAACCTGGACGTGAGCGGTTCGATCAACTATCTCTGGAACAGAGTTCCCCTGCGGCCGCATGTGGTGGCAAGTGTGGTCACGGAACGGCAGAGGCCGGGTCTGTGGAACCTTGCACCAAGAGAGGTGGGCCCAACACGGGTCAGGGAATTGATGGGGACGGTCGACACAAGAAGCGATCCTCAGTGGTGTGCGGATGTCGTGAGGTTAGGTTTGCCATGTATGGTTAAGGAACTTGAGTCGATTCGTCTGCCTCTCACAGTTTGAGACTGCTTGATCGCTATGCTACACTGAGTAAAGATGGAACATGATGATGAGATGAACCAGATACTTGTTCTACACTTTGTTGTTGGAAACTATGCTTGTTTAGCATAAGTTGCCAATTAGACTGGTTAATGAACTTAGAATTTGAGCTAAAATATTGAAAGTAAGGACCTACTGTAGTTGCTTTTGGGCAAAACAAAACCCTCAGCCAAAGAGCTTTGCATGTCTAGATGTTGGTGGAGTAGTTCCCCACCAGTCGGTTAAGTCTTGTTGAGCTTAGCAGCTCAGCCTTGCTTGTGGCATCTCTTTTCAGGTGAAGTTGAAGCTTCTGAGTTTGTTGCTGTTGGCACTTGGCCGCCCCAGCTTCCTCCTGGGTGGATGGTTGAGTGGGATCCCTCCTCGGATGGCAAGGAGCGGGATCACTGATGTCCCGTTTGGCCTCACCAGGGACGTCCAACCCCGGGGCTAGCTTCCGCTATATTTACCTTTTTCCGCTGCTTTTGAACCTTGTAAAACTCTGATTTCGAACTAGTGTGTAATGAATCGTTGGACTAATTATTTGATCTATTGTATTCTCTAGAACTACTCACCTTCGTGTGAGCTATGCTAACTCGATCCTGTTTAAGTGGTTAAATTGGATGAAATCCGACAGATCATTGAGTTAACTTGATTAAAGCATGAGATTCACGTGTTAGGCAACTTAACTGTGCTTTAGCTAAGTTAATCCGAGGTGTTCCGCCACATTTGACATCAGTGAGGCATGATCTGCCGAAGTCCTGGAACATCCAGCGGTTGTGGAGGCCATTCTTGAAGCAGCCAATGACGTCATGCTCCGTGATATCCATGATTCTAGCCTTCTTGCTGAAAAAGCGACATAAGTAGCTCCGCAGGGTCTCGCCTTCTTGTTGCTTGACCTAGGAAAAATCAATTCTATTGCTAGGATGCTGCATTGCCCCTGCATAGTTGTTGGTGAATGCGACCTTGAGGTCTTTCCATGAGTCGATGGAGTTTTTATCCAATGATTCGAGCCACGTGAGTGGCGCTGCCTCCATGTAGATGGGAAAGTAGATGACTTTGGTGTCATCATTTCCCCCTGCTGCTTGTACTGACAGCAAGTAGCATCGGAGCCATTGGACTAGGTCATGCTTGCCATCGTACTTGGTGATACCCGGAGGTTTGAACTTTTCGGGTACAGTTGTCCTCTTCACACGTCTTGAGAAGACGGGAAACCCATCAGTATCATCTTCTGGGTGTTCGACTTCTTGCTCGCGCTTGCGGCACCGTCCGTCGATGATGGTACAGGCGTCGCAGCTGGCATTGATCTTGTTGCGGAGGTCTTGTGCTAGGCGTTCGGGTTCTGGGTTAGCCCCACGGTGGCCATGGCCTCCCGAGGGTCCTGCCCAACTACCTTCAACTCCAGCTTGGCTTGGTTTGGCACCTCCGAGTTGGCTTGATCTGGACGCAGAGCCTCTATGGCTGCTGCCATGTTGACTACACTGGGATGGGTACTTGTCGTGAGACATCACGTGGGTGATGAGATCAATAGACGCGATGGTAGCCAGGGGAATATGATGATGACGCATTTGAATTGCTTCAAAGGTGTTATCCAGGTTCTGGATTGGTAGTTCTGTTGCAAGGCGGCGATGGCGCTCTACTCTTGCGGCGTTTCTTGCTTGTCGTTGAGTTCTTTGAGTTTTGGTCTCTTCTCCAACAACATTGGTGAAAGGATCTTGTGATGCCGGGGGGGGGGGTTGAATAGGCTCACTTCAAATTTTTTCTGAAAAAAACTTCGCAGCGGTATTAGATATGTTGGAACTTCTGATACTGTGCCGGAACTTCCGATGGATCAAAACTTCCGGTACAGGATCGGAACTTCCGACAATATAGAGTGAGCTGAACGAAATTCAAAATGCAACCTGAATCTTCCAATTTTATTCGAAACAAAAGATTGTAAATGAAGTGTAGGGACTACTGCCGGTGATAGATAAGCAAGGAACAACACAAATTTATAGATTGGCCCAAACAAGCTTCTAGGTCAAAAAGAAATCAAAGAACACAACAAGCACAAGAGACAAGGATTTATTTACTGAAGTTCACTTCCACAAAGAGAGCTACGTCTCCATTGAGGAGCTCACAAAGAGTCGGGTCCTCACTTTCAGTTGGCATTGAGTTTGTCCTGCGAGACGTCATCCGAGTGACACTCATGTCGCAGGTTTTTGTCCCGTTGCTCTTCTTCTTTGTCCTCTTGTCCAGTAATGAGAGCAAAGAGTTCTCGTTCTGGGGAATAGCTTCCCAAACTTAAAGTGATGACCTATGTGGTGTCGCCTGATGGGTGACAGAGGAGCTCCCTCCTGGTACGGAAGAGTGTCGAGGTAGGCGATGAGGCATGAATCGTCGTTTTTAGCAAGAGCGGGTGGCTTCATGTTGGGCTAGTAGACGAATCTGCCTTGGGGAGTTGATGTGATTACTTGGCCAGTATACGAATCTCCTCATTTAGGTCCGAGTAGTAGTCAAGGTCCTTGATCATATCCGTATCGGACTGTGATCTGGACAGTGCAACCTGATAAGGTTGTGTTGCGGAGTCCGAACGGGAATCAAGTCTAGCGGTAATCCGACTTGCACGATGGCTTAAGCACCGACTCATGGAGGTCAATCCGACCGGCGAAAGAAGTTGAGTTGTACTCGGAGTCGTCCCCCCAGCCTCTGACTAGGTTAGAAATTGAAAATTTGCCGAAATTCTCGATGTGATCCTCTAGAGCTTGGCATTGGAGCTTCATGGTTTGCTGCTACTTCTCGGGGGCCAGCATAATGTGGCGGCGGAAATTTCCAGCGCTGTCTGCGTTGCAAACCTAAGAGCCAAAGATGAACGTCACGCCTACTTTAAACGCGATGATTGGCTTGATGATGGCTTGTGCCATCAATTTTGCCAGTGGATTCTCGGCGAGAGCCTCTACCTGGCGCACAAGCTGTCGGTGTTTAAAACCGGCAACCTACCGATGGGGGTGCCCTAGGTAGTGTTTTGGTTAGTGGGGCTCGTCAAGATTAAGAACTTGAAGGTAAACGCAGAGACATGATGTAGGCAGGTTCAGGCCGCTAGATTGCGTAATACCCTACGTCCTGTGTGTTGGTTGGATTGAATTGCTTTGGAGGGGGTCCCTCACTCACTTTATGTTACCAGGGGCAGGGTTACAGGTTGGTTGGTTACAAGAATGCTAGTTGGATATGACGAGAGGAGTTCTACTCTCATTACTACGAGTACTTTTCTAATCCTCGACTAGTTCCTGTCTTTCCACGTAGACTACACCGTCCTACGCCATAGTATCCATGTCAGATACATCTTGGTGTCCAGCTCCATATTTAGGACTGTCCAAACTTTCTGGTGGGCCAATAGAAGTATGTAGGACAAAGCTGGCCCCCAAGAGGGACCGAGTGGTTGGCCGCATGATTGCCAGCAGCGGAGGCAACGTTGTGTCCCCAAAAGGGAATTGTCGCTCCCATGGCGACGAAGATGATGCAAATCTTCGGGATCTTGACCGTCGATCAAGCTCACCAACTGACATGGTGAACCCCTACCTGGCGTGCTAACTGTCGGGGGAATAGTCCAGCAGTCCACCATGGAGTAGACAAAGGTGGTAGATTGTGTGGAGGGGATCACCGTACCTAGAGATAGATGGATGAACACAAGGACACAAAGGACTTTACCAGGTTCGGGCCACCAGATTGGTGTAATACCCTACATCCTGAGCTCAGGGTTTGTATTCTCAGTGTATAGCATATCGAATATGGCTTGGAGGTATGCCCTAGAGGCAATCATAGAGATGATGATATTCCATTATATCCATGATTTAATATTGTGTTCCTTGAATATCCATTAAAGGCTACTTGAATTGATTTTGTAATTATGTGAATTGTATGTGAAACTCTTTACTTGTGTGGTTATTCTAAAATTATCCCTAGTTGGAGTTCACGTGAGGACACACATGAATATTAGACTAGTACATGTATTAGTTGATGACTATGTTTCACAAGTCATGGACATGGAGATGTCAAACTAATAATGTGGGCACATGTAGAGACATGTGCTACGACTGATGCAACACAAGTTATATAGTTCTCTCTTTACACAACGTGTATGCTTTGTCCTTAGACTTGAGATTGTCGCATGTACTCAAGATGTTGATTGACTTACTTAGGGGCTATCAAATGCTACACCGCAACTGGGTAGTTATAAAGGTAGCTTTCGGGTTTGTTCAGAAGCATGCTGTGAGGCATGGTCAGTCAAGATGGAATTTGCCCCTCTCTACTTGAGAGAGATATCTTTGGGCCCCTCGAGTGATCGGATTTGGAAATGCATGGCCATGCTACGTGAGGTTAATAGTTAACCTAGGAAGGGATTTTGAATCACAGGATCGAGAAAGAGAGGTCGGCTTGGAGCTAGACCAAATATCGTGAGGCAAAGGGAATAGCAAGTACATGATGCTGTGATGGTTCGTCTAATATGATATTCGTGTGCGTATAGGAGTTGGCACATCTTGCTAGAGGCCGCTTCCAACTATTGGCCAAGTAGGAGTACTCGTGCCATGTCTATACGTATATGAACCTATAGGGTCACACACTTAAGGGGCCGAAAGCCCAATGAGGATATGATCCGAATTGGACCAGGTTTACGAGTACTAATGGGCCTCGGACCTAGAGGCCCATCAGGAACCCTATATATTGAGGGGTGGGGGTGGCTTAGGGTTTGATCTCTTTTTGCACGAGCAGCAGCCATGCCTCCAACGCCCTCGCCTTGTTGCACTCGCAAACCTAGCAGTCCGGCTTGTGACGCTTCCTCCCCGCACGTGTGGATACCCTTGTGTTGTTGCATCTGCAGCACTTGGATGAGATACCGCACAAGAGCTTGACGAGCCGACGAGGAGCCTGACGAGCCGGTGAGGAGCTTGACGAGCTGCCGCACGAGGAGGACGTCACTGCACATGGACGAGCTGCTGAGGAGCTGTTGGATGTGGAGGTTTTGACCACGCTACCCCGACGCGGTGATTGACTACACTGCCCCGACGTGCTTCATCAACTTCTGCATCTGCACGTCTAGTGGTAATCTCGTGATCTATAACAGCAGTATTCCTCGTTTACGCGGTAGAAATTTTTATTTTGCGCTAGCGTTGTCTACCTCGTATCCCAACACTGTTGCCCTTATATAGTTTGCGGGTAGGGTTACAGATCTGATTCGATCTAATCTTAGTCGGTTACAAGGAAATCTACTACAATTCGATACAAGTTATCGCTTTACATATTTGAATACACCTATCTGTAACTATATCTCTTCATGCCGATCCTTTATCTTGATCCACATGCCTTCCTAAGTGCCTCTTGTACAGGGTGTGGTACCCCCTTTGGGGGGCAATCAGGCCCATCCGAATGGTACCCGAGGGTCATATCCTCCAAAAAATCTCTATCCGCATCACATGTGTGGAGTGGTTGCTCTTCTCTACTATAGAGGAGAGAATTCCTTATTTGCCATCGAAATTTACATCGTCCTTTTATTTGCCGTCGAAAAAATTTGCCTTCCTTATTTGCCGTCGCCTCAAAATTACATTCCCTAGCCATTAATAGAGTTAAGTTGGATATGAAAAGATAGTTTTACCCTAATGACACACGGACACATTGTTGTACAATTTGTATCGCAAATAGTTTTTCTTTCTCCATTGCAGCCAAATGTTTGTTAAAGATGTGTTGATCCTATGTGTCGTGGTCAAGATTAGCGGATCAAGACTACGGCGAGTAAATTTCTTTTATGCGCGTAAGGCTTTGGATGGTGGCGTGGGAAGACACGGGATTAGACTGGTTCGGGTAAGGAAAGCCCTACGTCTAGTATCAGGAGCTGCTCCTGTTGCCAACGCAGGGTCTGTAGTAGGGGCTACAAATAGGCGAGAGAGGGAGCCGGTCCCAAGTCTCTTGGGTGTGCACTGATGCTCTAATGGTGAGTGTGTGTGTGTTCTGTTGGCTTGAGAGTCCTCTGTCTCAGGGCCCCTGGTTCTCCTTTTATAGCTCAAGGAGAGCTCGGGGTTACAGATGAGCCAGGCGTGAGGAGAAGAAAAAGAGATAAGCCGACTAAGTAAAATACAAGGAGAGGGACCAAGTCCCTATGTTGCCGCCTCCTGCTCCGGCCTTCGGTGCTTGTTAGCGCGTCCACCGGAGGAGGGCAGCAACCTTTGGATCCTATCGACGATCCTCCTAGCGACCGCTGCTGCCAAGCATGATGATGGTGTTCGGTTATGGCAATTGTGCGCGTCGAGGAAGACGGCTGACCCCTGTTGTCCTGCTTGCGGCCCATGGAACACAAACGTCGCGTCCTTGTCGCTAGATATGCGGGGCGCGAGAGCGGGCGGTACTGCCTCCTGTGTCAGGCGGCGCAAGCCATGAGTGCCTTTTGACGAAACAGGGGGAGCCACGGCCACTGTAGCCTGTGCGGTCGCAGCTACAGTGTCCCATCCTGGTACTTGTGGCGGTCACGTTGAGGAGCGCGGACACCTTTCTGCGCGCCAAAGCCGCGGCGCATTTATGGCAAGATCGGTGAGGGGGCCATGAGATCCGCGCCCTCATCTGGCGGTCTACGCCCAAGGCGGATACTTATCTTGTGGGTCCGGATGAGTCTGACGCCCTACGCCCGGGGTCGAGCGAGGCGGAGTCCTGCGGCGAGGGGTCGGGTGCTCCCGACCCTAGGACCGAGGGTCGGGCGAGGTGGAGTTTTGTCATCGAGGGGTTGGGAGTGTCCGACCCCGGGGCCCTGGGTCGGGCGAGATGGAGTAGGATGCTCTCTGCATTTGCTGGGTCGGCGGTAATCGTTATTATCGTAGGTGGGCCTAGGCCTTCATGATTGTTGCTTTAAGGGGCATTAGGAGGTCGTTAATATTTCCCCCCAACAGTAGCCCCCGAGCCTGTGGTGGAGCATGGATGCTCCTCCAGAGGCTGCTATCATCGTTCGTCGGGGATCTCTGCTCGGCATGCAAGCTGTAGTTGATCAGGGATATGGAGTGTTTGTTCACTTGGCTTGGCCGGGGAGATCGATCAGGCGAGGTGTCCTGTGGGCGACTTGGCGCGGGAGGATTTCTCGTTGTTCCATAGAGCACCTTCCGCCTGGAAACCTCAAGTCGTGACCATTCGCGTGATCATTGGTTGCGAAGCTAGCCCCCAAGCCCCCACGGGTTGCAGAGGATTGGTCGGGAGGCTAGATTGACTTTTGTACGTTACCCCTCAAGTGTCCGTTCGCTGAGACAGAGGGGGTGAGCCGTGCCATGCTATTCTCGTCGGACGAACCATGGTGCTCGTTGAGCTGCAGATGGGTCGATTCGAGTGGGATCCCAGTCCCCGTTTGGGGGGGTCCAGCTCAGGCCAAGCTGGTGGCGTACCCTAGATTCTGGCCGACCAGTTCATATAGTTCCCGAGTTCGTTCGACCAGATCTGGGGGCTCGTTGCCTTTCTTCGGGGAAAAACCATGATCTTTGGTGCCGGCCCGAACTGGAATGTGAGGTTGGGACGCCCTAGGCTGTTGTGCGCCCAGGTGATGGCCGCTAGTGGACCCGTCCCTTCTCACCCCTCGCTCGGGGGTGTCCTGGGGTAGCTGTCGAACCCGTAGTGGGCCAGCCTTTGAACCCCTGGACCGTAATGGGCCGTAGGGGCATTTTCAGCCCCGTATCCCTTTTTTACCTTTTGGTGGGCCTTGGGCCGGACGTGGAGGAGGTTGTGCACGTGTGTTCTCTGGGAGGCGAAGTGGTGGAAGATGTCGGCCCGCGAAACGATGGAGACGGGGATATTTCCTGCAGCAGATCGTGCGCACGAATTCTGAGAAAAGCGGGCGTGACGGGGCGTACCTGGCGCTGCATTTACTACGATGGGCCGCCTGTTCCGCTTCCCACACACCTCCCTATAAGATGGGGGGCCTGCCTTGCCAGTTCCGCCCGCAACTGCTCCTAAGCCCTCTCGCCTTCCCACGCACCTCTTTGCCTTCTTGCACATCATTCGCCTTCCTCCGCCTAGCGCTGCAGCTTCCCCCGCCCTCCGCCGTCGAGCTTTCCACCCCCTAGCGATGGAGTCCTGGTCACGCTCGAACTTCGGGTCCTCGCACACCGACGTCCTCGTGAGGAAGGGCCTCCTCTACGAGAGGACCGAGAGGGGCAAATGGCTGTTCCCCGGGAATGAAGATGTGCCGAGCCCGGGCGATGGCTATGTTGTCTCCTTTGTGCACTTCCACGAGAGGGGGATCGCATCCCCGCCGAGCCATTTCTTCCGCATGCTGCTGCAGTACTACGGGCTCGAGCTGCAGCACCTTAATCCCAATGGGATCCAACACATCGCGGCGTTCATCGCGCTGTGCAAGGGGTTCTTGGGCATTGAGCCCAACTTCTCGCTCTAGAAGTACTTCTTTGTGTTTAGCCTATACCAGAAGACTGAGAGGAAGGGGAGCCAGCAACGGACAATCCCGGTGCCGATCGGGTGCGCCGCCATCCATCTCCGCCAGAACTGCGCCAAGGAGTATATGGCGATGAAGACCATGGCGTCCCACAAGGGGTGGCATCAGCAGTGGTTCTATATGAAGAACTACCCTAACTCCCCCTTACCGGCGTTCACCGGCCGCATCATCGAAGCGGCGCCGGAGCTGTGGTCGTACGACTCGGTGGAGAAGGAGAAGAAGTGGATCGCTGGTTTGCTTCAGGCCATCCAGTACCTAAAGGGAAAAGGCCTGACCGGGGCTGGAGTTATCAGAGCGTACCACGCTCGGAGGGTGGCGCCGCTGATGCTCCAGGTTCGCTCGCTCGCTGAGATGACTCCTGAAGCGCCAACCAAGGGCACCGTCCTGGCGACGGGTGCGCTTGCCGCCACCGAGATCCGGCAGTGGGTCCAGGAGGCGCTGGATGACAAGGACACCGATTACTCGGTGCCTGGCCACCCTCCAATGCGCCCGCACGAGAATTTCGTCAAGCTGGTGAGGGCTTCGCGCTCTCGTTTCTTTTTGCTGCATTTTTTGGTTCGGCGCTCTGACGCGGAGCTTCCGTGTCTGCAGGGCCACATGACCAATGTCGTCAACTCGCGCCCGTCGGTGCCAGAGGATGCCGAGCGGTGGCACCAGAATCGCCTCCTTGCAGAGAAGCAGAAGAAGCGCAAGGATAAGGAGACGGCGAGGAAGAAAGGAAGGCCGCCAAGGAGTTCCAACGGCGGCGGCAGGGCCAGGTTGTGTCAGACGACGACGATGACGATGATGAGGAGGAAGAGGAGGATGATGAGGAGGAGGAAGAGGAGGAATTCGTTCTGACCCCCCGGTTGGGCGCGCTCATTATCCGGGAGCCGCGCCCCCAACCGGCCGCAGGGGGCACGCCGAGCGGACCGCCTACGCAAGACCCGCCCCCGCGAGGCTGTGGGGCCACGCCCCAGGGGTCGGCGCGGGGCGCGCCTTGGGAGTCGACGGAACCGACCCCCGACCCTCAACCTGCGGCCCAAGAGCAGAGAAGTAGTGGCAAGCGGCCGCTGCCACATGCCCCGGGTCGGTGTCGGGCTCGGAGGCGAAACGCGCCCGCTGTCCTTGCATTGGGGGAGTGTAAATGGAGATTTTCCGCGCATCTCATTCCTTCCCTGGCATCGAGTCATTTTTGCTGATGTTGTTTGTTGTTCCACCACGCGCCCCCCGGGACTTCGTTCCGCCGCTGGCACCGAAGAAGGCGTTGCGAGTGTCGTCCACGTCCGCGGGGCGAACGGCGACCGCCCTGGTAGCGAGCGGCGGTGTCGCCGGGGAGACCGTGGAGCCTACTGCGGAGGCGGCCCTTGCGGCGGCAACCGGAGTAATGGTGCTGCAGCCGAGCACAGGGCAGGGTCTGACCTCTGCTCCACCCTTGGCCTCCACGGCCGACCCTGCGGGGTAGGGCATTGCCCCTGGAGTCCCTCCGGCCGGCGAGGTGATAGACCTTGACGACGAGGCAGAGGAGCCTAAGGCCCCGACGGCGATGGCGGAGACGACGACAGCGGGGATGGGGGCGATTGCCCCAGCGACCACGACGCAGACGGAGCCGAAGGCGGAGGGGGGAAAGTCCACCCCTGCGACCGCGACGGGGATCAGGGCGGTGGTGGAGGTGGGGACATCCACCCCGGTAGACGCGGCGAAGGCGGCGGTGGAGGCAAGGGTGCCTGCCCCGGCGGCCACGACGAAGGCGGGGACGCCTACCTCGGTGGCCGTGATGAAGGCTGCGGCGGCGGCGGGAACAGGAACACCCGCTCCAGCAGCCGCGACAAAGACGGTGGCGTCGGCGGACGGAACAGGATGCGCGTCGGCGTCGACGACAGCCGCGTTGACCTCGACAGGGACGGCGGCGCACGTGTCGGTGCTGTCGACGAGGCCAGCGGCATCTGGGGCGGTGGCGCGTGCCCCGGCGGCGGCGGCGGGGACGGCCGGAGCGGCCTCCACCCTTGTCTCGGTCAACCCCATTCCCAAGGCGTGGAGTGGGACTACTCTGCGCTGGATGTCCCACGATGACACGCAGAGATCCGTCTTCATGCTGAATGACGCCAAGGAGTGGGGCAAGTGGAAGACGGTGCAGGGCGGGCTTGCAAATGTCCGCGCTGCCCTATCTTCGGTGATGGGGGAGCTGGACGGCGTCGTCGTCCCCGGTGGCCAGGTATGGTGTTCTCCCTGTGGTTATTTTCATCCCGTCTCTCCGTTACATAGTATAAATTGTTTTGTAGGCCCTCAAGGAGTGCAGCTGGGGGAAGTCCGATTTCCTCCGGCTTGAGCGGGGGCTCTGGGAACGCTTCTCTGGAGAGAGGCAGCGGACCGGAGAGCTGACCCCGCAGGTTGCCACCGCTCAGCAAGTCATCAACGACCTGCAAAGGCGCGAGCAGGCGACATGGGAGGACGCGTGGCGGGCGGAGGACAAGTTCCAGGCCGTCGTCGAGAAGGCTCGCCTCGACCTCGAGGAGTTCTAAGCTGCTGCTGAGACGGCCCGCCTTGATGCTGAGGAGCTCGCACGGCTGAAGGGGGACTATGAGGCCCTTCAGAAAACCGTCGAGCGAATCCGGCGCGAGCGGCAGATGGCTTGGCAGGATTGGGACTTCGAGGCGACCTGGAAGGTCGAGGCCGAGAAGGTAGTGGCCGGGCTCGGGGCGGAGGTCAGTCAGCTCCACGTGCAAGTGTAGGGCCTTCAGATCGCGGTGGCCCAGGGGCTCAACCGGGAGCGTGAGCTGAAGGCTCAGTCTGAGGGTAAGGCTCTTCTCGTTCCTTTGTTTTTGCGGTTTTTGTGATGGTTTCTGACTTGGACTTCTATGGATGGACCTCACAGATGAACTCGCTCGGCTGAGGGAGGTCCTCGACACGGAGCGTGCCGAGTACGGCAACCTGCAGGACGCGGTCCGCATTGTCTGCGACGGCCTCGGCGTGGTCCAGGGAGAAGGGACAAGTTCGTTGGTGACTCGTGTCCTTGAGACGTACCGACGGGCCCGCGAGATCGCTCTGGAGGCGCTCCGTGTCGGCGTGAGGCAGGCCTTCAGTGTCTTCGGTTCCCACTACTCCGGCATCAACTTCGCCGGGATGAGCGGGGGGTACGCCTCCGGCTACTCCGAGGCCGAGTGGACGAGATCGATGCGTCGGTGCTCAACCCAGCGGAGGCCTTAGCAAAGGTTCTGGAGGATGAAGCTGTCCCTCCCAAAGACCCCAGGATGAGTTAGCTGTATCGGGCTTAAGCGCCCCAGATGTAAATATGTTAGTTTGACTTTGAACTTTTTTTTGTGATGGCCGCATAGGCCATTTCTATGAAATTGTTTTGAAAAAAGTTTTTTGATCCTCTTTCTTGTTTTTGGGTTTGGAAAGTTTAGGGTGCGGGTCGGGCGCGTCAGTAAGTGCTGATGAGCGAAGGCACCATAGCCGCTGGGGCGTAGGTTTTTCGCAGTCCGATCAGCCTTGCCTAGGCGTCGCTTGTGCACTCTCTCCTTTTCACGCCCAAACATTTAGGAAGAGGGTCGGTTCGGAGAAAAGGTGTTTTGAGAATACATCAAGTAACTTGGGCCGGAGCCCCTGATAGCCCCCGAGGGATATGCGACCCAGGGGCAGAGCCAGGGTCGGATATCCCTGAGTTTGGCATGAAAACTCGAACAAAATCGACTCAAAACTGCCTCTTCCCGTGAATTTAACAAGTTACAGGAGTATGTATGTACAAAACTTGGAAAAAGAGACTAAGGGTAGAAGCGTCTTAGCTGCTCTATGTTCCAAGCTGCTGGGGTTGAGGGGGACCTCCTTGACACCTTCGGTGGCTTTGAAGGAGGTGTGCGACTGCTTGGAGACGGGCTGGTCCTCGGTGCTCTCCACGAGCTGGACTGCAGGATCCTTTGTGCAGGTGATGGCTGCGGCATACTCGCAACACTCTACGTCGCACTCGTACGCCTTCTGGAAAGACGTGCCGACGGTGATGACCCCGTTGGGCCCCGGCAGCTTGAGCTTGAGGTAGGTGTAGTTGGGGATGGCCATGAACTTGGCGTAGCACGGCCACCCCAAAATGGTGTGGTAGGTTCCATGGAAACCAACCACCTCGAAGGTGAGAACCTCCTTCGTGTAGTTGGAAGGGTCCCGAAAGTGACGGGCAGGTCGATCTGCCCGAGAGGCATTGCCTGTTTCCCCGGCACGATGCCCTGGAACGGCACCTTGCTGGGGCAGAGGCGGGAGCGGTCGATCCCCATGGCGTCGAGAGTCTCGGTGTAGAGGATGTTGAGGCCGCTACCTCCGTCCATGAGCACCTTGGTGAGGCGTGTTGTACCGACGATGGGGTCGACGACGAGCGGGTAGTCTCTTGGCTGCAGGACGCGCCTCGGGTGGTCGGACCGGTCGAAGGTGATGGCGGATCCCAACTAGTCGAGGAAAGCCGGTGTAGCAGGCTTGGCCGCATAGACCTCGTAGCGCTCCAGCTTTCGGTGGCGCTTGGAGTCGTAAGCCGCCGGCCCGCCAAAGATCATGAAGCAGTCGTCCACCTTGGGAAAGCCATCTTCCTTCTCCGCGCCATCCTTCTTCTCCTTGTCGGGCTTCCATCTCCAGTCGCCCTTCACCGGGTTACCAACAAAATACCGCTTGATGAGATTGCAGTCTTTGTAGGCGTGCTTCACTTGGAACTCGTGGTTCGGGCACGGTTCCTCGAGCAGCTTGTCAAAAAAACCGGGGGTGCCCTCTGGGGGCGTCTATCCCCACTTGCGTTCCGCAACAGCCACGAGGGGAGCCTCGCGCCACTGCTTGTTCTTCTTCATCTGTTGACGGTTGGAGGTGCCCTCGTTGGCGTCCTCCTCCCGCTTCGCCTTGCCCTTGGAGCGGTCGAAGATCGCTCCGATGGCTTCTTCGCCTGAGGCGAAGCTGGTGGCGATGTTGAGGAGCTTCTCCGTGGTCCACGGGCCTCGATGTCCCAGCTTGTGGACAAGGGGCCGGCAGGAAGTTCCTGCCAGGAAAGCTCCTATGATGCCGGCGTCCGCGATGTTGGAGAGCTCAGTGCGCTTCCTGGAGAAGCGCCGGATGTAGTCCCGGAGGGACTCGTCTGACCCCTGGCGGCAGCTCTGGAGGTCCCAGGAATTGCCAGGGTGCATGTACATGCCCTGGAAGTTCCCCACGAAGATCTCCTTCAGGTCATTCCAGCTGCGGATCTGACCCGAAGGGATGTGCTCCAGCCAGGCTCACGCCGGGTCGGCCAGAAAGAGCAGGAGATTGCGGATGATGAACAGGTCATCGTCCGCCCCACCGGCCTGACATGCAAGCAGGTAGTCGCTGAGCCATAGCCTGGGGTTCGTCTCCCCGGAGTACTTGGCCACGTTCGTGGGCTGCCTGAAGCGCGCCGGGAATGGCGCGTTCAGGATGCGTGCAGAGAAGGCCCTGGGCTCCGCCAGGTCGGGTCTCGGGCTACGATCTTCTTCGCTGTCGTAGCGGCCACCACGGTGGACATGGTAGCTGCGGTTCACCCCCTCCTCCCTGTCCGTGCGGGAGCGCCTCCGCGCATCTAGGGTGTCGCGGGCATCGCGGACAGCGCTAACACGCTGGTGAAGGGACTGAGCCCCGCCTCCTACGGGTGGCGGTGTCCATCGAGCGGGCGCGGCCTGGTTCGCCCTGGGAGGAGGCTGATGGATAGACTCCCCCCACCTCTCGGGAGGTGCGGTGGGCGCTGCCCTGCTGGCATTTTGCCCACGTCGCCGGGATGCGGAGCTCTCCGCCTGCTGGATGGCGGCGCACTCGAGCAGGTTGCGCACCTCCTGGTGCGCCAGACGCTCGTCGGGTGTCGCCGGCTCGGGGAGTCGTCGGAGTAGAGCCGCCACTGCGGCGATATTCTGGTTGGCGTGGGCGAAGAGCTGAGGGTGATCTTCGTCCGCACAAATGCTTTGCTGGACATCGCGCGCCCATTGTTGGGCCCCGCCTTCGTTGCGGGGACGCTCGACTTCCTAGCGAGGCGCCGCGCGCGCCTCCGGCTGTCGTGGTCGCACCGGGGCCCTGGCGAGGGCCCCAGTCGTAGCAACGGCGCGCGGTGGGGCAGTCCGCTGTCTCCCTTCGGTGTTGTCATCATTGGATCCCTCGGAGTGCGCATCGGCCATGAAGCACTCACACGAGGGGTGGTGGCTTCCGTTGTTGGAGCCGGCATCGGAAGTGGTCCTCGCCACGCCCACGAGCTCGTTGCTCGCGGGTAGGAGATGACCATAGGTCACCATGGCATTGCGCAGCCCAAAGGGCCGCTCCTCCAAAGGAGGCCCCTCGGCGCGCGCCCAGCCGCTCGCCACTATCCCGGCGGCGGAGCTAGAGATGATGGGGCGAGCGGGCAAGACAAGGAGAGGGATCAGCTCGATCCCCTCCCCCGTGGCGAGGAAGTCCAAGCTCCCAAAGTGGATGAGGGAGCCCGGAGCAAAGCTGGCATCATGGCTGGCCATCTGAAGCCGGTGATGTACGTGCAAAGGCCCCCTACCTGGCGCGCCAACTGTTGTGGTCAAGATTAGCGGATCAAGACTACGGTGAGTAAATTTGTTTTATGCACGTAAGGCTTCGGATGGTGGCATGGAAAGACACGGGATTAGACTGGTTCGAGCAAGGAAAGCCCTACGTCCAGTATCAGGAGGTGCTCGTGTTGCCCACGCAGGGTCTGTAGTAGGGGCTACAAACAGGCGAGACAAGGAGCCGGTCCCAAGTCTCTTGGGTGTGCACTGATGCTCTAATGGTGAGTGTGTGTGTGTGTTCTGTTGGCTTGAGAGTCCTCTGTCTCAGGGCCCCCGGTTCTCCTTTTATAGCGCAAGGAGAGCTCGGGGTTACAGATGAGCCAGGCGTGAGGAGAAGTATAAGCTGACTAAGTAAAATACAAGGAGAGGGACCAAGTCCCCGTGTCGCCGCCTCCTGCTCTAGCCTTTGGCGCCTGTCAGCGCGTCCACCGGAGGAGGGCGGCTGCCTTTGGATCCTGTCGACGATCCTCCTAATGACCACTGCCGCCAAGCATGATGATGGTGTTCGGTTATGGCAACTGTGCGTGTCGGGGAAGACGGCTGACCCCTGTTGTCCTGCTTGCGGCCCATGGAACACGGACGTCGCGTCCCTGTTGCCAGATACGCGGGGCGCGAGAGTGGGCGGAACTCCCTCCTTTGTTAGGCGGCGCAGGCCATGAGTGCCTTTTGATGAAACAGGGGGAGCTGCGGCCACTGTAGCCTGTGCGGTCGCGGCTACAGTGTCCTGCCCTGGTACTTGTGGCGGTCACGTCGAGGAGCGCGGGCGCCTTTCTACGCGCCAGAGCCGCGGCGCATTTATGGCAAGATCGGTGAGGGGCCCACGAGATCCGCGCCCTCGTCTGGCTGTCTGCGCCCGAGGCAGATACTTATCTTGTGGGTCCGGATGAGTCTAACTCCCGACGCCCGGGGTCGGGCGAGGCGGAGTCCTACGGCGAGGGGTTGGGCGCTCCCGACCCTAGGACCGCGGGTCGGGCGAGACGGAGTTCTGTCATCGAGGGGTCGGGAGTGTCCGACCCCGAGGCCCTGGGTCGGGCGAGACGGAGTAGGATGCTCTCTGCCTTTGCTGGGTCGGCGGTAATCGTTATTATCGCAGGTGGGCCCGGGTCTTCATGATTGTTGCTTTAAGGGGTATTAGGAGGTTGTTAATATTTCCTCCCAACACTATGCATATGCAGCCGGTCAAACTTTACAACAATGTGTTCCTATGTCCTAAGGGTAAAACCGTATTTTCATATCAATTTAAATTTGTTGATGGCAAATAGGGAATGCAATTTTGAGCCGATCGTAACAAACTTTTTCGATGGCAAATAAGGAAGCGATGTAAATTTTTATGGCAAATAAGGAATTTCTCACTATAGAGGGAATCTGATCATTGGCGTGTGGTCCCAGCTGCGTTCAGGCCCACACGGCAGTGGTCGCGAGTCCTGTGCAAAGGAGGCTTGTTTCAGAGGTGAATCCAACGGTGAGCCATGTGGGTTTCTTGTGCCGGCCTTCCTAGTTTTTTTTAGTTGGCCATCGTTCTCAAAAGTTCATGTAGAATCCTTGTTTATTCTAGGCCTGTAATATAAATTCAGAAGTTCTTGTAGACTTTGAAGACTGAAGTAGTATTGGATAGAATCATGCACCACATGGAATCGTGTCCATTCTCACAATAAAATGAAATTGGTAACTAATTTGTAGGACATATTATGAGCGAAATTCAATTATTCCATAGATAAACATACAATGTTTAAGGAAGACTTGGATTGAAAATAGACGCCTTATTACGTGTTGTCGGCAAGTACAGCTCACGGATCACACCACATATACCTAACACTATACTATCACAAGACCTTTACAAACGTGCATGGGTGTCTTAATCCTCGACCAAAGCATTTTACCTGCTGGCCACTTTGGTTATGCCTACAGTTACAGGGTACCCATGAATGCAATCAGCCCAAGGTCCATCTAGGGTGCTAGCAGGCTGGATGCACTGCCACACGACACTATTGCACTTGAATCCTGATCCAAACCCAATCATCCATACTCGATCACCCTTCCTCATCTGACTCTTAGCATCAATGTATCCAAGCTCATACCACACAGAGCTGCTCGACGTGTTCCCAAAACGGTGTAGCGTCATCCGTGAAGGCTCAACGTCCTCATCTGATAGACAAAGGCTACGCTGGACAGCATCAATTACCGCTCGCCCACCGGCATGGATGCAAAAGTGCTCGAAGGCCATCCGGAAATCAGGAACATAGGGCTTTGTCTTCCTGTTCAACAACTTGCGAGCAATTAGAGAGAGAACGAATAGCAGTTGCTCCGAGAATGGGAGAACAAAGGACCCTATTGCCGTGATGTTGGCCTGTAGCGTCTCGCCAGCAATAGCTACAAGGTCTTTAGACAGGTTGACTCCTATTTCACCCGTGTCATCCTCCTGTAGGAATGCACACTGATAAGACTTATCTCGGGCGGCAGTGATTGTGCGTACAGTGTGCATGAGCTTGAAACGGGATTTAGACCTTGTTGTTGACAATAGCACTGCAGCCCCACCCATGCGAAATAGGACATTTGGTAGCAACATTGCACGGTTCCTCCCTGTGTAGAACTGGTATGAGACCATCTCCGTAGACACCACTAGTGCATGTGCACCCTGGGGAGCAACCTGCAAGAGGTTTTTGGCAACTTCCACTGAAATCAATCCTGCACTGCACCCCATCCCAGAGATGTGGATGTTATGGATGTCACCTCTTAGCTTGTATTTGTTTACAATGATGTCAACTAAAGATGGCACTGGATTGAAAACGGTACAGTTTGTGACGAGTATGTCAATTGCCATGGGGCTGATGCCTGTCTTAGCAAATAAGTCATCAATGGATGAAAAAATAACCTGCTCAGCCTCGTCACGGGCATCACTCAACGTGTAAGTTGGTGGAATGTAGTGGGTATTAGGTGGTAGGTAGGTCTGATCACCAAGACCAGAGTTCTCAAGCATGCGCTTCATGAAATGGATGCTTTTATCATCGAAGGATGCCATTTGGTGAGCATGTTCGACAAAAGTGGCCATGGGGGTACGACAATCAAATGTATGACGGAAGCAAGCATAGTCCAGAAGGTATACACTGCGAGGACGGTGCATGAGGTAAAGGGTACCTAAGCCAATTGGAAGGAAGGTGACTAAAAACAGGTGGGCATGCCGAACTGACAGTAGCCATGCGAGAATCTGGGCAGGGCCAAGTTGTGCGGCTTTCAGCAAGAGGATGGTTCCAAGTACCACAACAACGGTGACAACAAAATTGTTCGTGACAAGCTGGAAGAAGTATTTGTAGTGCTTGATAGTGGATGGTGAGTTCATGTTGTTGAAGCTCCTTATGAAATGTCTTGGCTCATCTGAAGAAAGACTGGAGGGTGTGCAAGATTTTAAAGGGGTATATGTCTTTTATAGCGTCTATTCATTGCCATTAAAACAACATGGAGAACATTTGAGGCAAATAAAAATCGTGCCTTCCTACACCAAAGGCTTGAAAGATATGAATGACATGCCATGAATTGGGTCGAATCAATTCTTGATGTGGTCGTGACTTCAATGTTTTCTAGATGCAAACTTCATCAGCATCACCTTCTTTATAATTAGTTTAATTTGGATATATATATAGCATGGTTGCAATATATATTACAATATTTTCATCACAAAATTACACGATATTTTTCTGCGTAACTGATCCAGAGACTTGACTCTCTCTAGAACAAAAGGCAATGGCTATTTTCAAGAACGAGGAAAAAAACAGTCGATGAGACAATGAATTTCTATGTTATTATTGATTGGATTGGCGCCGATCGTGACCCGGCATGTGCAAGGACGAGATAATATAAAGTGTCAATAGTATGTAGTGCCAGATCGTATTATCAAAATTGTTGGCTGTTGGCAAGGTGGTATCTTAAAAAAAATTGTTGGCAAGCAGTGGCTTAATAAAACAAGATTTTCTAAAGGTGCTTACAAATGACGTTGGCAGCTGGAAATAAAATGTCGATAAATTTAGTGGAATTTTTTTTACTCCGTAAAGTCTGGGTCACAGGTTATTCCACTGCTTGAATTTTGGTGTTGCTGCTTGAAGTTTGCATGTTGTTGATTTGACCATTCCAAAGGGCTCTTGATTTTAGCTTAGCGTGAGAGCCTGATTCGTAACATACGGAAGAAAAGAAAAAAAAATGAGAAGTAACAAATCAAGAAACCGCTAACTCCAGTTACCACTTCTTCTCCAACAAGCACTTCATCTACTCCGATGATGAATCCAACTCCGGCAAGCTCTGGTTTGGGTTTAGATTTGGGATTCGGATAAGGGTTTTGTGATTTCTAGTTGGAAGGTAGTGGACGCTAAGAACACGAGCGGGGAAGGAGGTGGATGGCTCCCATTCCCCCCGACCCACCGCCTGCTCCCTCCCAGCTTGCCGGCCATGCCACTACGGTCCAGCAACCACCATCCCCTCACTTGGCCAGCCTGCCGGACCTGCCCCTCCAGCACCGGCAGCCACCTCACGGCCCCGCTCCTCACGCCACCGACACTCGCGTTTCCTGTGCCTGCCCCTCAGGGAAGTCGTCTCCCCATGTATCCTTCCCTCCCCTGCGGCGGCATCGCTAGGTGTCCGAGCATCACCCACACTGTCCC
Source organism: Setaria viridis (assembly GCF_005286985.2). Lineage (NCBI taxonomy): Eukaryota > Viridiplantae > Streptophyta > Magnoliopsida > Poales > Poaceae > Setaria > Setaria viridis. The sequence goes on from NC_048266.2 coordinate 11,225,463, forward strand.
TGCCCCCACCGGCCCACCGGGTGTCCTCTTCCTCGACTCCTGCCTTTGGGACTTCCTCTCGCTGGTGGTGCAACCACTCTCATCGTCATCTCCCCTGGCGCGGCCGGTCACCCTTTGGGTGGTGCACGGCCACTCTTCCGGGGTGGTCTGCCCCGGCAAGGTGGCCGCGGTGCTCACCTTCTGGTTCAGTGATCTAGGGGCTTGCTTCATGGTCAAGCCTTGTGGTCCTGGGGTCTTCTCCACCTCCTTCGCCTGTTCGGCGGTGGCCGCCACCATCCTCTTGGCTGGTGTCATGCTCGATCGCAGCATTGAGTTCTGCATCCTTGCCTTTGAAGCCATTGCCTGGTAGCAGCCTTTTTTCGAAAATGCCCACTGTTGCACTTGACAGGTGGCAACCCCTGGACCCGCCCCATGCGCCGGTCCTCGTCAACACTGCGCAGTCGCCTCAGATGGGTCCTAGGGTTTGGGATGGGGTGGCATACCCTGCATTACTGCTGACACGATCCTTGTCTTTCTCGTGGGTCGGAGTCCCATCACATTGAATGCTTCGGCAGGGGGTGATGCTTGCGCGACGCACTCCGCCCCACTCCTAAGGCTAGACCGATCTGACAAGTCCACGTCTCCGCCCCCAGATGCATCTGGGTCATCCGCCTCCATGCCCTCCCCCGCCGCTTGTCCAAGCAACAAGCCTAAGGAGGACATGCACATCATGCCGCCGACTTTAGGCTCCGCATCACCACTTGTCACCGTCGACGCGACGGTTGCCTGCTCCTCCCCTGTCCGCCTAGCATGCTCCTACTTGCAGATGACCTCCATGCCTTCTATTCCTTTCTCTCCCCCACTCAGTTCGTCCCCCCCAACCAATTTCTCTGTACGCCGCTGCTTCCATTGCCTGTCCAGGGACCATTCTGTGGCTGACTGTCAGGATCCTGTTTGTTGTCGGGGCTGTCGCGGCTCCGATCACCGTCTCACGCTTGTCCCGCGTGCCGACACCGTCACTCCCCCTCGATGCCGAGCCTTCCGCTAGACTGCCCCGCCTCCTCCAGGTCCTTGTCCCATCCTCGCGTGGCCACACCTCATGGTACCCACCGTGGAGGATTCTCCCCCGCCCGGTGCCCACCATGGAGGATTCTCCACTGGCTGGCCTCATGGTGGTCCCGCCGACATCTTCTCTGGCCGGTCTCATCGCCTCTTCTTTCGTCACGCTTGCTGGTGGGAGCGCACCCGTGGCGCCGCCTCTAGAGCCAATGGTGGCACCTGGCCTTGCATTGCCATCCTCGATGTCCTCCCCCCTCCGCTTGCCCCTTCAGCATCCTTGGTGCAGGGTGAGGTGAGGAGAGCATCTGGGGCACACTCGCCACCGCGGGGGCTCCCTAACGCTGATGACCTTGAAGTCTTCCACGACCACTACAAGGAGGTCTTCATGCCGCCTGTCGACTGGCGCCTCTACCATCGCTATGCCTATGCCTTCGTCGACCCTGCCACCCCGAACCCTGGCGTTGTGCTCCGTGCGGCACTCCTCTCGGAGGAGGTCAGCAACGGTGACCTGCTCTACATGCACCACTCCTCGTTGGGTACAGGGGTGGTGGTCTTCGCCTAGTGGCAAGTTCAAGACGACGCCTCCGACGGAGAGCCCATCCCTATCATGGAGTACACGGTGCACTTCGAGCGCCCCCAGGAGCTGGACAACTACTTCTAGTTCGAGCACTCCAGCTATGCCACCCTCACCCTGGAGGACTACCCCATCGAGCAATGGAACCGGCACCACGTCGAGGTGGAAGTGGGGGTCATGGCAAACCCCATCGACATCATGCAAGTGTCCCTATCCAACACAAACTACACGGCGGTCATCCTCTCCACCTGCTATGAGAGCTAACTCGACATCCCCCATACGCTGCACCTCAAGAATGATGATGGCCTCGCTAGCCGCATGCATGCCTACCGCTAGGGGGAAGGCGGCAACACTCTATTCCCCACTTCCTCGTGCGGGCCTCCCTCCCGAGGTGGCTGGACTGATGGGCCGCAAGTGCATGGTGCACCTACCAGCCTATCCGCTGGCGGCCTCCCCCGGCTCCCCCTTCCGGAGGACATCCAGGTCTTCGTCAGCCCTAGGAACACCCACCTCCTTCTCCATGCCGGCGCCGACGTCACCTACTTCCACGTCCCTCACGTTGAGCAGGATGCTCGCGCCCTGGGGCCACATGACATTCCCATGGTGAACCTCATATCTGGTTCCGTGGGGCTCGTGGTGAGCGTGGTAATGCTCTTGGGCTGCCCTAGGGAGATCGCATGCCGTCGCCTCGCGCCAGCTGAGCTCCACTCCCCTGCTAAGGCGCTCCTCCTTGCGCTAGGCACGCTCTCAGTCACATGCGATATGGACATTGCTGGGGGCGTGCACAGCGCACCCATGCGCGACGTCGCGCCCATGCAGGACGAGGGGAATGGTGCGGCTCGCACTAAGCACCCCCGCTTCCCTCCACCCAAGATCGTGTCAAAGATCATGACTACACAGCTCCAACAACACATCACTGACCTTGTCTCTCCCCTTCAAACCGGCTTCATCAAAGGACCATGCATCACTGACAATTTCTTCTTGGCCACGAGCTGGTCCAGTGCTGCCACAAGCGCCGCACCCCTACCATCGTGCACAACAGGACTTCTATAAAGCCTTCAATTCCATCAACTGGAGCGCTCTGGATGACATCCTCGACGCGAGGGGGTTTGGGGCACCATGGTAAGCCATGGTTCGTTCCCTCCTCGCCACGGCTGCACACGTACAAGGTCACTGCTTCACCTCCATGGCGCGCTCGACACCCCCGACTGCCCTTTCTGCCAAGGCATACCGGAGACAGAGGACCACCTCTTTGCGGCTTGCCCCCGGCTGTACCCCCTCTGGGCATGGCTCCTCCCCATGCGCCCCTCACCACAAATGGCTTGGGTCATCATGGAGACCGTTTGTGACCTCCTCGCCGACTTGCCGCCAATCACATCCTACGTCGCTACGCTCGCAGTCGCCTGGGTGGTCTGGAAAGCGAGGAACAAGATGATCTTCAATGCCGTATGCCTGTCGACAGTGGACATTCTCTGCTAGCTGCTCAATCATGTCTCCCTTTGGGTGTGTCATGCCCCCCGATGCATTGTCGTCACTCCCTTGCGTTCTTGGTGCCAATCTCTTTTGGATGTAAATTAGACCGTTTCTTGCTCTCTACCCTCTCCTCCCCCCTTATTCTCCCAACGGGCACCATGCTTGCCCCAAAATGGGACACCGTTTGGAATGAAAAAGTTTCAGGTGGGCTCCTGGCCCCCTTGGTTCCTCAAAAATCATTTCTATTTGGAAAGGGGATATTAGTGGCTGCCGGTATGAAGGGATGGAAGCTACTGATTTGTCGGCACTATCACGGTGCTGGGGGAGACCGTTTGGTAAGGATCGGTGGTGTGGACCTCATGACCTCAATGGTTAGAGCTGTTTTACAGTACACAATACGAGACTATACTAGTATTCGAAAAGGACTAAGTATTAAAACATCCGACAGTCAAGATCAATTGTATACTACTAAAACTTTCTCCTGTGATATGGGTAGTATACATGAGTAGTACAGGTAGTATAAGTGTATCATGGTAAAAGAACACAAATGTCATCACTATAATTATATTTTTGACAATAGCATAAAGTTTAAGAGACGATAAAGTTTAAAAGATCATTCCATTTTAAATATCACTTTTTACAATGTAATAATTACTAAATTATCCACAACAATGAATAGTTAAATCTTACTCCCTCCAGTATTTTTTACATGTCACATTAGGTTTGTCATAAATTAAACATGTCCAACTTTGACTAAGTTTATAAAAAAAAATACAACAACAACTATACTACCAAACATATGCACTATCAAAATATATTCCATTGTAGATTCAATGAAACAATTTTAGTATTGTACATGTTGTTGGATTTTTCTATAAACTTGGTCAAAGTGGCACAAGTTTGACTTAGAACAAATCTAATGTGACATGTAAAAATAACCACAGGGAGTATATATACTATATACTACCAAGAAGTAGTATTGTGTATCGTAAAAGAGCTAGCGGTTAATGGCAGTAGTGATTGCTTGCGTGGAACATCCATTTCAATGGTACGGGACTACTGGAGGCGGGTGGGGCAGTTAGGGAGGCTGGGTGTTTGGATCTAAACATTATGGGGCATGGGTGGAGATGGGATAGGGGGAAGGAGAAGGCTGGTCATCATCTGTATTGGTGGAAACTGGTGGTAGGGTTGGATTCGCTGCTGTGCGGGTGGAGAACATGAGACGAGCAGGTGTCAAGTGGAGGATACAGTGGAGCTTACAGGCGTAGGACGAAGAAAACCAAAGTACTACTAGAAAAATAAAAAAATGTGTTTCGGTCTACTCCCCAAAATCCTAAATATATTTGCCAGATATATAATCGATTCTAGTGCTAGTACTTAGTACCGAGTCTAACGACCGTCCCACATAGAGGACCCTTTAGTACAGATTGGCATATGATCCAATACTAAAGCTCATTTTAGTACTCGTCGAATGACCCCGTACTAAAGATCAAAATATTCAATCTCGTTTTGATTTTGAAACCGGTAGGAAAACGAGATTCTGTAGTAACAAGTGAAGAATTTTGCTCCGTTTTTCTTCTGTTTCGTGTGGCCGCTGTAAAGATAAGGCACGCGAAGCGGCGGCTCTCGACAGATTTTTATCAGGAGAGCACTGGAAAAGGCAGTCGGTTTGGGTCGGCTCGGTCCTGTGTGCACGACGGACGCCGGACATCCGGCCGGGCGGACTACGACCGCCACATGATGCGCCATTGATTACCTTACTATCATGCTTGAAGAATGCTGTCCGTTCATCTCTTGGTTGCCAGGCTCGCGGATCGCATGCTGCAGTTCGTTTCCACGTGGAGAAATTTTAGGAAACAAATTCAGCTCCCAACAAGAGGCCGTGTTTACGCACCAACTGCTAACTGTTCTTCGCGTTAATGCTTCCAGCTGCTTCCATGTAATACAGCGATACAGTGTGTCTGGCTGAATTTCTCGAACGACCTTAGAAATGAAACATTAATAAAAAATTTAATAAGTTCATTCCTTCAAGTCTCATTCTGGAAACCAACAAGCAGGAATCGAACAGGAATCAAGGGGAAGAACTTATTCATCGCCTGATTAGTAATTAATAAATTGTACCATTCTTTAATTTGTCTCTTAGAAACGAATATAAAAAGCGATATCAGAGTGAGCTTTTTGTTTTTCTGAGATGCATCCAGCGAGCTGTAGAGAGCTGCACTCTGAAAATGACCGTTTGCGTTGTGTATAAGCCGGCTCTAACTTGTGGGCTCTAGATGTGGGCTCTAGATGACATTAAAAAATGAGAGAAATTTTAGAGTGCTTGAAAAGTACCAAGTCCCAATTTGATGGGACCAAATACAAAGATAGTGAAAAATTACTATAATACCCTTATAATTATGTATTTCTTTTAAGAAGGATAAGAAAGGAAAGTACTTTCAAGTACCACCAGAACAAAGCTCTTAAAATGAGGACCTTTATTTTGGTTCATTTGGAGATTTGGGCGACACAACAATTGCTATAACACAAGATTTTCATTGATGCTTTTTTTCACAAAGCTATTACTTATAAGACAAACAGAAAAATATAGAACATGGAATAGAAAGTCTGTTTTTTTGGCACATGATTTATTTAAATTTCATGTTTGCTAGTATTACAATAAATTAAACTTATGCCCCTGCTATGCCCTTCTCCTAATGTTCAAGTGTAGTATAACAGTTCCGTAATTTTATTCGCTATAATCATGCTAAGAATAATTCCTTGAGATCATGAGAGGAACAGGCAAAAGAAGTTGTTAAATTGTTTCAAAATACTGTCACATAGTAAGCTTTAATGGTTAGCTTCCACATAGCACAATGATGCACGCAGGCTAACTATAACGATAATATGACTCTCACCAAGTGTATTAGTATTACTACCTACAATGAATGTACAGTTGCCGCACAAGGAGCAGATAAGATAACCATACCGTCAGCTCTGCACTTGATAAGACGGGGATCGGACCTCCCGACCCTAAACTAAACCAGGTTAATTACGATGGAGGACAGAACAGGATCGGAGCGAGAGGAGGTGTCACCGTAATGAGAGCGGTATGTGCTGCGAATCACTACCGTCCAACGTTTTTCCGTCAAGAAAATGCAGCATTTCTGCAGAAAGATAGCCCCGGCCAGCAGTTGTCTTTTGGGCAGCGGAGTTGGCCTGAAATTATAAGCTTCGAGGCTCACCGAATTGGCCTGAATTAACAAAGAAAAAAAACGGGAACACCTCGGTGAGGTTGTTGTAGGCTTGTAGCTGAAGTATCTCAAGTTAGTTGGGCATTGCATGGCAGCTAAGCTGAGTGAGCTGTGTGCCAATGTGGAGAATAGACTGCTGGTCCAAAAGCTGAAGAGCATATGTAAACTACACAAAAAAGAGGAAAACGACACAACGTGATTCCTTTCACGTTTGTCACAACGACACAACGTGATTCCTTTCAATCTGAATCTAGGTATTGTCATGTTTTTCTTTAACATTCGTTCAGCTGCATAGGGGTGGAAAGTGATGCGCGGATATCAGAATTATCCGAATTCTTATTCGCTAAAACATGATATATGGATATTCGTATCCGCATTCATTTCTAATATTTTCTAATATGGTAGCTTAAGTGGATACATTCGAATTTATTTTTCATTATCCGAATTCATATTCGTATTCCAAAATAAATGTGGATCTGAATGGATATCCAACATTATCCGCATTCGTATAGCACTTACTTCTCAACTTTTCCCGATCCACCCCGAAGGTGTTTTTCCCTCTCTCACCCCAAATCACAAATAAATATATTATTGTGATTTATTTTTGAAATTAATATACTTGTTGGTTTAAATTAGTTCCAATAATTTTTTTATTAAATATTTTTATAAGATTTTGTTTAATTATCATTTATTATAATAGTTTTATAAAAATATTTTCAATGAATAATATTTTTCTAAATGTGTTATATTTGATCTATACATATATTAGTATGTTTAATGATTATTTTGTTCTTCCAAGATTATTAATAAAGGGAATGGATACTTGCTAATTGCTGTCACCCAAATTACGTGGATATCCAAATTGAAATCCAAATTTGAGCTATCTGTTTTGCATTCGCATTCAACAACATCTGAATTCGAATTCATATTCGAGTAGAAATATAGTAAAAAGTGCTTTCCGAATTTGATTCCATGCAAACCCGATCTGATTTCCATCCCTACGGCTGGAATGTTTCGATTTCCTTACGTGCTACAGCTACAGCACTCGCTCCACCCTCCCATTCATCTCCCATCATCTTCACCAGCTGTCTCATCATGGATCCAAACATGCCACCACCTTCTACGGCAATGAATTTATATATGGACTCCCCTCCTGCATCCATAATCCTCCAGAGTTTCTTCATCACTATACCAAAAAGAATTCATACCAATAAATTATTCTAAAAATCCGTCTTGAATATACATATTGCATACGGTTTTTAAAGCCAGACATCTGAACTAAAACACTGGTGAAAAATCCATCTGTGCTAATCAAATATTTCAGATGCTGACTAGAAAAAACCGTCTGCTATGCATCACAGTGTTGGGGATCGCCCAAAAAACGGTCATCCTTGAGGTCGGTTCGCTCGGCCTAAGCCTACAAACATCGCAAAAACGTTGACCTTGGGCCAAGGTTATTAACCTCGCAAAACCAATATGACATAACAAATGTGCTAACCTCGCTTCATATCTGCAAATCTAGTCTCAAAGGTGTAACAACCCTAGTTTTAATTAGTTTTATCAAAGCTTAAGTAGGGTGTTTAGAAGTTAATCTAGCACTTAAATGGACCAAAATGCCCCTAAAAAGGCTTAAATTGGGGGTGGATCATAAATTTAATTTTCGTATAACAGCTTCGATTTTTTCCAATATAAGAGTTGTAAAACTTTTCAAAAAAAACAACTTTTCTTATTTTAATTTTTTCTGTTTTGGAGAGGAAGAGGTTCAAAAGTAGGTTTGAAATTCAGTAGCAATTCAAAGCAATATCCTGAATAACATAGCTGTTAGAGAAGTTTGGCTTCTGCTATATCAAATTCTAAACCTGGTTTAAAGTTGAATATTTTATAAAAGTTTTAGAATAATCCTTAAAGAGCAACTTTGTTAATTTGAGCTTGGACCAGTTCAAATTTGAACCTATTCAAATTTGAGACAAAAACAACACCAGCTTAAATTTCAGCACACAGCTCTAAGTCCCAAAACAGTGAATGTCTTCCATTTTGGCGTGTGAATTTCTACAAAATCCAAAACTAACCTGGACCTGATCCTTTTTGTAAGAGTTGTAGTATGAAGTGTATACTACAATATTGTCCTGTTGACCTTGATCCAAATCAGAGCCGAACCTTTTCAAAACTGGAGCCAAAGATCAGCTAAGCTCTCAAAATGCAGCTTCGATTGGAGTCTTTCTAGGGGCCGTAGTGTAAAGTGTAGGGAGCGTTCCATAGAAGTTCAAAATTTCCAAGGGCCCCGCAGAAAAGAGTTTTGACTTTCTGATTTCAATTGGTTTAAATAGCCTGAACTTTGAAAATGCATAAGTAAATGTAGAAAATTGAGAAAAATGCCAAACCAACTTTGTTAGAATCCTTGAGATGATAGTTTGACAGAAAAATGATGCTGATCATGTTACTGTTACAAATAGTTCTCTAGGTTTTATTTATTGTTTAAGCCATTAAATGCATAATAAATCCCCTAAAAATGGTAAAATGACAAGTCCACCTCTGTTAGCCTTGGTACACTGTACTTGGGCTAAGAAAAATAGTTGTGACCCTAGTTTAGATGTTTTACACACTGTTTTGGATTTAACTTTGGAATCTAGGGTGGAATCTTACTTTTTGCTTAGTAAATAGGAGAAGATAGAGAAAAATGTGAAACCACTTTTGTTGGATCACAAATGAAACACAGTCACTAGGAAAAATAAGGGTCACTGTATGAAACTTGATGAAACATGCATAACTTTTTGTATAAGTTTAAATGATGAAAATATATGGAGAATAGATGTCCTTCACCAAAAATCATGGAAAAATTGGAAAAATTTCAGGAACCTCTATTGCACTTGTATAACTTTCTGTTAAATTTTCAATGCCATATCTCACTATTTGCATGCAAAAGCAAATTCTAGAAGTTAAACCAGGAATGAATGAATAAAAGCAAATTAAGTAATAGTAAGGGTAATGTGAGAAACTTTTGGAGGAGGTACAGAAAAATATTCAGAAATAGGATAACTTTCCAAATGAACCTTGAGCAACCCTAGAGTGATCCCACCTTTCTTTGTGAAGTCTAAATTGTAAAACCTTATATGTGTACACAATCGCCATCAAAGTCAACCCCCAGGTTTTATATCACAGCACACCTTACTTCATGAAGATAATGAAAGTTTAGAACCTTGTTTAGGTGAATGTGGTTGAAATGCAAATTTACACTTCAGCAATAATTCATATTTTGCATCCTGCATGTGAAAGCATGGAGTTTTGAAACTTTTGCATATGCATCTCGTGTAGAAGCGAATCTCGTAGATGGAACGTACAAACTGCTCCCGACAACCGAGGAAGTACCTACCGAGCTGCATCACATCAAGGTCGAGCAGGAGATCAGTGAAGTATCCAACGAGCTCCCCACCAACTTAGAACAGGAAGGCAAGCCCCGGAGCATAACCCAGTTTTTCTAAATTTATGCACTACTTCTGTTGCTTATGTTTGTGCATTTAAGTTCATAGGAGTTGCTTGAAACCTTAGTTGCATGATCTCAGGTGCCTATGGTTGAATATTACCATGATAGGCCGAGTAGTTGCTATGCTAAATAGGACTCAGTAAAAGTCGAGTGATTTCTATCACTCGCAAGCTATAGGAGTTACCTGTTTACTTACGCTACAACCATAAGGATGATGGACGAGGCCGGGCTTTTGTTTTGTTTCGATGGAATTTTCCCCCGTCTGTCTAGGAAAAGATGTTAAGGTCGAAATGTGTTTAAAGCTGTGGTCAAGTGTTTGAAAGTACTAATCTCATACCTAGTATGGGATAGGGAAGCCTAGTACCTGATTGAACTAGGATGTGGGCATACTCCCCGCTCTCTCTGGAACGGAATTCCCCTGATGCATCATGTGGGTACAAGTACAGTCATGGTACGGCGACGTTCCAGGACCATGGGGCCTTGTATCCAAGGGAAGTAGGCCCTGGCCATGTGCCTGGGAATTGATGCGAATGGCTAACATGTGTGGACCCGTTGTGGTATGTAATGTCGTGAGATTAGGTTCACCTTGCAAGGTTAAGAAACTCAATTCGAATTGTCTGCCTCTCACAGTTTGAGATTGCTTGACCCACTTATGCACTAAGTAAGAAATGAAACAAAGGATGATGAATAATATTGATGCTTGATTAAATTACTTGATCACATGCTTGCTTAGAATAGGTGCTTACCTAGAATGGTTAATCGATTAGAACCTGATGCTAAAACTTAAAAGTAAGGATATAGTTTAGTTGATTTTGGCAAAATAAACTCCTCAGCTAAAAAGTCTTGCATGTCTAGGAGTCGGTGGAGTAGTTGCCACCCGACGGGTAAGTCTTATTGAGTATTAGTATACTCAGCCATGCTTGTGGCCTTACTTTTAGGTAACTTATGTTAGTGCCTTTGCTGAAAGTGTGACTTGGCCAACCCAGCTCCCTCCGGGTTGGACGGTCGAGTGGGACCCATCCTCGGTCGGTGAGAACCGTGGTAACTGACGTTATGGTTGGCTTCGCCATGATGTTTCTGCTTTGATGTTTAGTTGCCATCCTTTTTCCGCTGCTTAAACTCTGAAACATTTTACCTTATGCACTTTTGAACTACTGTGATGTAATAAATTAAAGAGAGACCTATGTTTAACTCAACTGGAATGTTGTGATCTCTGGACTCACCGTCGAGTGAGTATGCTTTGTGGATTATCGGGTATAACCCGATAGACTACCGGGTTAACTTGATTAAAGTGTTGATTTGCATGTGAAGCGAAGTTAAGAGCACTTTAGCCAGGTTAATTTGGGTGGTTCTACCACAAAAGGCAGGAAGTAATCGTTGATGACTAAGTTGTAGCGAAGCTTACCCTCAGGTGCTCGAAGACAACCATGAGTGCTGAGATGTTTACTATGTTTTACTCAGGTTCGTCGGAGCAAGCAAGCCATGATCCAAGGTGCGAGGCTGGCATCTTTTCAGCATGAGGCTAGGATGACTTCAAGAATGAGGTTGAAGGTGCGAAGGTGTTGGAAACATGAAGGCGTGATTCGCGGGTTGCCTGAGAGCGCGATTCGCGGGATTGACTGAAGGCGTGAGAAGCTGATTTGGGAGAGGAGACCAAGTTGCACAAGTTACCTCCAAAGGACCTTTATGTATAGCATATTCCAGGAATATAGTGGTTGAGTAAGGGTAATCCCGGAATGTAAAGTGTCCTCTGAGACACTATAAAAGGAGACCCTACCCCGATGTAAAGGGATGCTAATTTTTCAGAATTGAACCACGAGTGCTTCTCCAACATTGTGGTGTTCGAGTCTCCTTGAGATTTGTTTCCCAACACGCAGACAATGTTTCTCTATATAAAACCCATTCGAAATGTATCTAGTCATTATATTATATAAAATCCATCAATGCAAACTAAAATATTTAAAGGCGTTTTAGAAAGATGTCTATTTTACAACACAGGCAGACCTTTTTGTAAAAACAGTTTAAATGTTTCAAATCGTTGCATATGGGTATTGAGAAAATCCATTTACAAAATTATGTCGTCACACATGGTATTAAAAAAATTGTTAGAAATTAGTAATATACATTAATTTTTTTAATATTTTTTATTTAATTTGCATTTAGAAATGAGACTTGATGGCATCTACAATAAAAATTTATATAATTTTGGGGACTATTGAAAATGGAATATATACCATTTTCACTAGTGAAGTAGTGAAAATGCCACAATGGTGCAGGTTGAATGATCACTTCACCTAAAAAAATTGCAAATATTATAGTCTTTATTAGGGACAGGGATGGGCATTTGATATCTCTCTATAGAATTCAATATCAAAATTGAGTTAACTAAGAGGGTGTTTGGGAGGCATGTGCTAAATTTTAGCACCTGTCACATCGGATGTTTGGACACTAATTATGAGTATTAAACATAGCCTAATTACAAAACCAATTGCACAACCCCTAGGCTAAATCGCGAGACGAATCTATTAAGCCTAATTATTCCATGATTTGACAATGTGGTGCTACAGTAACCATTCGCTAATGATGGATTAATTAGGCTTAATAGATTCGTCTCGCGATTTAGCCTAGGGGTTGTGCAATTAGTTTTGTAATTAGGCTATGTTTAATACTCCTAATTAGTGTCCAAACATCCGACGTGACAGGTGCTAAAATTTAGCACCTGCTATCCAAACACCCCCTAAGAAAATAGATTTTTGGTAAACATATTACAAGCAGATATTTTTTAAAAAAACTTCTGCTATGACTATATCTATCTTATCGTCAATATGTAAAGACTATGACTTTCTTCCCTTATATTTAAAGAAAAAACAACCTATGCAATGCTTTTTCTATTTTTATTTCTAAAACATTTGTTTTTGAATTCCTAAGTATTGCAAAAGCATGACTCATCCTTTATGTTTTAATTGGTGCAATTCAACCCATTAACTAAATAACCGGTACACAAATTAATAACCCATTAACAATGATTTAGTGCTATCATATCTTATAGCAGTTTAGGCCATATAACTGTCTAACTAATCATTGCTTAGCCATGTCATAACTTGAGTTGAACCAATCAGTTATATGGCATCTTGCCCCTTTTCCCTTTCCCATAATTTTTTCCCTTTTCCCTTTGCTTCCTCTACCCTAACCTTGCCAGCTTGTTGCATTGGCACCCTTTTTCCCTTCCCCAGCTTGTTGGTGGTGGCCATGATAATGTCAAAGGGAGAGGATAGGAGTCACACCCAGTTCATGCTGTGTTTCTGGAATGTGGATTGCCTATCTTGGCACCCCCACAGCTGCTTGTTTATATAGGGCCAAAAGGCAATAGATACAAGAGTTTGTTCAGATTACATCTTGTGTATAATATCTGTTCTATCTCTAACTCATGTCATAAACAACATGGTTTGTAAATAATTGACATACCCGAGTACAAACTCAGGTACATCGTTACATGAAATAACCATCTATTCTAACATCCTCCCTCAATCTAAACTCTTCTTTGTCTTGAGGTTTAGATTGCTCCTAAAGTCTTCTAGCTTGCTGACAGGAAGAGCTTTAGAACCATCAGCTAGCTGGTCTCTAGTTGAAATCAACTGAACCTGCAGCTGCTTCCTTGTCACACATTCACGAACAAAAGGAAAATTGATTTCAATATGCTTTGCTCTAGCATGGAAAACAGGATTTGCTGAAAGATAGGTAGCTCCTAAAATATCACACCACAGACAAGGCAGTTGATCAAGTTTGATTCCAAGCTCTAGTAACAGAGACTCCATCCAGATACCTTCTGCTGTTGCATTTGATATAGATTTATATTCTGCTTTTGTGCTGGACCTTGCAACCGTTGCCTGCTTCCATGCACTCCTAGAAATGAGATTGGGACCGAAATAAACAGCAAATCCTCCTATTGTCCTCCTATCATCAACACTACCTGCCCAAACCCCATCCAAGAATATACTCAACAGAAACGAAATAGATCTTGTAATGCTTAGACCAAGGCTGGCTGTTTGCTTGATATATCTCAGGATCCTTTTAGCTACTGTCCAATGACTAGAAGTTGGTGTATGCAAGAATTGACATACCTTATTTACCGAGAATGCCAAATCAGGTCTTGTGAGAGTGAGATATTGTAAAGCTCCAACTATACTTTGGTATTGAGTACTATCTTCAGGACTAAGTGGCTCACCCTCATGTCTTGACAATTTTTCTGAAGTTGACAGAGGAGTAGACGACGGCTTGCACTTAGTCATGCCTACTCGGCCTAAAATCTCCAAGGCATATTTCTCCTGAGACAAAAGTATACCATCTCTATCCCTCTGAACTTCAATTCCCAAGAAGTAATGTAAATCACCTAAATCCTTTAGAGCAAAGTCTTTCTTCAAAACTTGTAGTAAAGCCGAAATAGTTTCACTAGATGAACTTGTAACAATTATATCATCAACACATATGAGCACATAAATAGTAACTCCTGACTTTTGATAAATAAATAGGGAGGTGTCTGATTCAGATGCATTAAACCCAAGATCAATAAGTTTAGAACTTAGCTTGGCATACCAGGCTCTAGGTGCTTGTTTTAACCCATTGATAGCTTTATCAAGCTTGCATACTAGATGACATCAATCAGCACTTTCAAATCTAGAGGTTGCCTCATGTATACCTCTTCTTCCAGAACACCATGTAAGAATGCGTTCTATCCATCCAATTGTCCAAGGCACCATCCTCTTGAAACTGCAACTGACAAGACAAGTCTAGTAGTAGCAATTTAACAACAGGACTAAAAGTATCCTCATAGTCAATACTATAACGTTGTTTGAAGCCTTTAGCTACGAATCTTGCTTTATACCTATCTATGGAATCATCTGACTTTTTCTTGATTTTATATACCTATTTGCATTTTTCAATCAATTACATTTGTACCTTTGCCTCCTTCGACAAGATGCCAGGTCTCATTTTTGATCAAGGCATTATATTTATCTTCCATTGCTTGTCTCCACTTAGAATCACCAAGAGCTTCTTGCAAAGTTTCTGGTTCACCAGTGGCACAAAACTGTCCGTACCTTTCAATAGCAGGAAACAACTTCTTGGGCTTCACAATACCACTCTGAAGTCTTGTTTGGCACCGTGGTGGAGAAGAAATTTGTTCTGGAGTCTGGCTTGGCGAAGCATCAAGAGCTGGTGAGCGGATGTCCACATCTGATCCAATCGCTGGTGGAGTGGAGGCAGACAGGCAGGCCCGCCGGTGGTGTTGTCGCCTGCGCGGGAGACCTAGGGACACGCGGTGCTGCGGGAGAAGCTGGGATGGCATCCCTCCCATCCCCCACCCCCCCCCCCCCCCCACCCCCGAACGGCGAGGCCCCAGCAGCTCTGGAGACACGGGAAGCGCCCGCCATGCCTGTTGCCAAATCCTCCTGGGATCATGCGCCGGATGCGCGTGACGCCGCCAGCGAATCAGCATCAGATCCGGAGCTAGGATTTTCTGCGCCTGCGCCCGATGGAGAATCTCTGCTTGAAGCCGCCTGGCCACTGTTGTTCTCCAAATTTTCTGCAGAAACATCCTGGACAGCACTGACACTTTCCAATTGATCAGTAGCATCAGTAATAGAGGGATCAACACAAGCAGCATCCCCTAAATTGCAAAGATGAGGAGGTAACAAAATAATTTCATTACGAAGGAGAGCACCGGCATTTGGATGGAGATGGGCAAAGGGAAAATAACTCACATCAAATCCGACCAGAGGATATGTCTAGGCATTTGAAATCTTTATGCATGGAGCTATATCCAAGAAAAGTGCATCTTATAGAGGGGAAGGAAAGCTTGAGATTGTTATATGGATGCAAATTAGGCCAACAAGCTCAGCCAAAGAGCCATAGAGAGTTGTAATCTGGAGTTTCTTTGAGGAGACGCTCAACAGGTGTTGCATAATCTAGCGAGAAGATTAATCAGGTACGTAGCTGTCAAGAAGCCTTGATCCTAGAATATCAGAGGCATAGATGCATTTGCTAACAGGGAAAGTCCTACTTCGACAATGTGGTGGTGTTTCCTCTCGGCTAGACCATTCTGTTGATGGGCATGAGGGTAGGAAACTTGATGAGCAGTGCCAATTTGGCAAATAAAGGAATTTAAGTTTTCATACTCCCTTCTCCAGTCTGTTTGCATAGCAATGATTTTCTTGTTGAATTTTCTCTCAACTAAGTTTTGAAACTCTTTAAAGATTTGAAACACATCGGATTTCATTTTGAGCAAATATATCCATGTGTACCTACTGAAGTCATCGATAAAACTAACATAGTAGGTATGATGTCCAAAAGAGGAAGGCACAGTGTAACAACCCAAGAATTCAAAAAGGGCAAAATAAAAATGCAAAAGTTAAAATAGGAGAAATTGGGAGAAAAGAGTAGAAAAAACCAAAGTTCAAAATGCCAAACTCAAAAGGCCTTTCAATTTCACCAAGTAGTGAAAAACACCCTAAAAAGCAGTTAATGGGAGTAGAACTTGAAAACCAAATTTCATATGGGAACTTAACTTTTGGCCAATATAGTAGTTGTAGAACTTTTGAAAACAAACAACTTTTGTTATTTGAGCTTTATCTGATTTTGAGTGGAAGGCTTTCAAATTTTGAATCAAAGTTCAGCTAATTTTTGGGGAAATTCAAATCCAGTCAAGCCGGCGTTCCACCAAATTTCCGACCGGTTTATCTCAAAATCTGTTGAGAATTTGACCCATAGGCTTTTGTAGAAGTTGAAGTGTATGGTTTGGGCTAGAATTTTATTTGAAATTTTGAAGTTTGATTTTGAAATTTGAAGCAAAATCGCTCCAAACCTGCTGCCCTCGCACGCCACCGCGGCACCCACATGCACCGGGATGCGATGATCACGCACGGCGCGTCACGCCGCGCCACGTCGCGCTGCGCCGATGGCTAGCGCTGCCCGGCCTATCCTCGCCGGTGATGAGACAAGTCCTGATCGGCGCTCGCCCAACCCACGCACGCGTTATCCCAGCTCCTCCGCACCGCATCTTTGCTGGCCAATGCCTAGCTGCTCGCCCACGCGCCCTCTTGCCCAAGCTTGCCATCATGGCTGCCACGACACCACCCGCTACCGGCTGTCGCCGCTCGGCCATCGCCGCCACTGACGCGACCGGACGAGCACGCCGCATCCACCACTCTGCGCGCACAACAAAGGAGATGCTCTACGCCACGATCTTGGCCAGCCAGTAGCCACAGATCGCCTACACGCACACACCGCCGCGGCCAACCGCCGTGCTTGCGCGCCGCTCGGCCAGTGCCTAGCCACGTCCGTGCTCCCCAGTCACCACCCGAGCTTATCCCGGCATCCTTATCCTCTCCTCTCTCTCTGCCGCTATAAAAGGAACCCCTCGCCAACTCACCGATGCCACTCGCCGCCCTCGCTACGTGCCGAAGCTCTGCCACACCCGCCCTTGCCCCTCACTGTCGAGTGCCACCCTCTGAGCCCCGCCAGAGCCCCTGAGTGAGCCAGTGGACCACACGCGCTCAGCCGCAGCTCCCCGAGCCTTTCCCCGGTTCCCTCCGCCACCGCTAGCGCCGCAGCAGAAGCCCCTCCGCCATGCCTGAAGCTCCACCGCAGACAGCCACCACCAGCCACCCTCCGCCCTTGACCTCCACAGCGCGCCGACTCATGGTGAGCTGCTGACCACGCCCATGCCCTTTCCTCACCCCCTCCCCGCCAGACTTCGCCGAAATCGTGCCGGCAAGCCGCCGGTGAAGCCCGAGGCGCACATTGCAAGCCCCCAAATCTTTGTAGGATTTAAATCGTAAAATGCTAGGACTGTTCTGTAAGGCTTTGAAAAGTTGCAAGGGCCCCTCTGTAAAACACGCTTAATCTTTTCTAATTTAAAATGGATTAAATGGTTGAAACCTTGAAAATGTGTAGGAAAATGTAGAAAAAAGCTAAAAATGTAAAATCAATTTTGTTAGACTCCTGATGCACATGTCTGACTAGAAAAATACTTGCTTCTATGAGATATGTGTTTTACCTTGCTTAAATAACTACATGTGGTTTAATGTACTTTTTATGTGATAAATAGTTTTCATGCTAAATAAATACTGGAAATTTTACAGTAGCCTGTTTTAATGTTGCTAACCCTTCTGTAAAATTTGTGGTGCTAGGATAATATTGAAACTCTAGTTAAAAATCTTTCTTTGTGTTTTGCAATTTAATATTGTTTGGTTTTTATTAAATTTTGTAAAAGTCAAATGCATCTCAAATTTTTACAGTAGATCACTTGTGTGACTATGAAGCCTCTGTACAAATTTCAAAACCATATCTTATGAGATGCTCCCTGAAACTTTTCTTCGAGTTTAATACCTAGTTAAATGAATAATAACATTTGTTAATTAAGAAGGGTAGAATGGTAAATGCTAAGTTAAGTATGTTTAAAAATTCAAAAATAGGATAACTTCCCAAATGAATGTTGAGCAACCCTAAACTGATCCCACCTTTCTTTTGTGAAGTCTAAGTTGTTAAAACCTTATATATGTACACAATCACCATCAAAGTCAACCCCGAGTTATAATTCGCAACGCACATTACTTTACGAGAAATTAAAGTTCGAAATCTTGTCTAGGTGAATGTGGTCGAAGTGCAACCTATGCTTCTGCAATAATCCATGAAATGCAACTTGCATGTAAAAGCATGTAATTGAAATCTAGCATATGCATCTCGTGTAGAAGCTAATCTCACCGACAGTACCTATGAGCTACTTCTGGCAGCTGAGGAGGAGCCGTTTGCAGAAGTGAACCGATCAAGGTTTTGCAGGACCCCAGTCAAGCTTCAAACGACCTCCAGACTAACCTAGTATAGGAAGGCAAGCCCCGGAGCATAACCTTGTTTCTAAAGTTGTGTAATACTTCTGCTACTTATGTTTGTGCATTAAGCTTATAGGCGTTGCTTGAAACCTTAGTTGCATGATCCTAAGTACCTATGTTTGAATACTAGTATGATAGGTTGAGTGTAACAACCCTAGCTTATTTAACCTTGTTTAAGCCTAAGTGAAGTATTTAGCAACTAATCAAGCTCATGAAAGGACTAAAATGCCTTTTAGGCTTAATTGGGAGGCAATTCAAAACTTGGAATTTTATATAAGAACTTGAATTTTTGGCAATATAAGAGTTGCAGAACTTTTCTTATTAGCCCTTTGATTGATTTGGAGAGGAAGGAGTTCAAAAACTAGAATTAAAATCAGTAGCAAATCAATTTCCTTTAAAAGAAAAAAACTCTAAGTGCTGAAACAGAGAAATTTCTCAACTTGGCAGCTCGGTTACTCACAAATTTTAATCTAAACTTGAGCTGGACCCTTTATAAAAGTTTGAGTACTATAAGTCTGTTACAATTTCATTTATTTGACCCAGGGACAAATCTCAAAAAAAACCTTTAAAAACTTGAGTCAAATGTAGCCAAAACGGTCAACTCGGCCAAGACTCAGTAAATCAGCTAAGTCTGATTTATCCGTGTTCCACCAAACTTTGAGCCTTTCTAAATCCAAATCCAGCCCCATTTTGAACTCAAACCCTTTGTATATTTTAAACTTTAATTTGAGGACAACACATCTTAGTTGGGGAAATTTTCAAGTTTAGTTGAAAATTTTCGTTTAAATCGCGCCCAAACTACAGCCCGTTGGCCTGCATCGAGCCGCACGCCCAGCACAGCACCCGCGCTGCACGCTCCAGAGCGCCGGCGCCGCGTGGCTCTCCCGCACCGGCGAGCCCACCTCGCCCAACCGCGGCCGCGATAGGACCCGACGACGACCGACAACCACCCAGTCCCGCGCCGAGGCCATCTTGCCCCTCTGCGCTGCATCCGGCTCGCCCAGTCGCGCTCCCTGCCTCGCTGCTCCGTGTGCGCCCCAGCAATGTCGTCCACTGGCCAGCTCCGCCTCGCTAACTAGTGCCCCGACCATGACGATTCGGCGCCCTAGCTGCCTAGTGCAAGCGCGCGGCAAAGATGCCCCTGCGCACTCGCAATCTTGCCGGGCCAATGGCCGGAAGATGCTCCTGCACGCCTACAGCCTCGCTCCGCACGTGCCAATGGCGCCCTTGCCAATGAGCTACGCAGAAGCGGTTCCCCAGTGGCCGCTCAACCTTATCCTCCCACCAGCAGCCCCGCCTCGCATCCCTCTCTTGCCCGCGGCTATAAAAGCCAGCACTTCTTCACCGGCGCGCCCCTCCGCCCTTTTCTCCCTGCCTCGGCTCTGCTCCTCTGTTTCCCCCGGAACTCACCCTCACCGTGGAGCCCCCTGTTCCGTGCAACACCATCCCTTGCCACCGCCCGGTTTAGCCTCGCAGCGCTGCCACGAAGCTCAGCCCGCCGCTCGTTGACCTCCCAGGAGCTCGCCAGCGCCGGAACAACCAAAGCTCTCCGCCGCCACCCATGTTTTCTTCCCCAACCCCGTTCACCCTCACCGAGCCTTCTCCGTCGTGCCACCCTTCACCGGACCTGTCCTAGGTGAGCACCCGCGTGTCCCCACCTGTCGTTCCCTTGGTTTAGCCGCTGAGTCACCGGAATTTCTTCGCCGCCGCCGTGAACGCCATAGGGACCTATTTGAGGACTTCTAGTTTTTGCATGGACTTAGTTGTAGAACCTAAGGGCTTATGTGTGAAGCTTTGAAAACTCTAAGGGCCTGTTTGCGAAACTGTCACGGTTTAATTGATTTAAATTTGCAGATAAATGATGGAACTTTGTAAATCCACAGATAAATGTAAAAAAATTAGAAAAATACCAAATCAACTTTGTTGAACTCAGTGAAGTGTGTAGTTTCATAGAAAAATAAACTTTATACATGTTACTGTTACAAATAATGTTCTATGATTTAATTCTTGTTCAAGCCATTAATTGCATAGTAAATCAAAGAAACCTGCTAAAATAGCAAAAACCACTTCTGTAGTTGTATCAGTGAACTTGATCTTAGAAAAATGGTTGGAACACACCTGTTTAAGTTTTATCTTTGGAATCTAGTGATAAATCTTACTTTTTGCATGGAAAATGATCTAGGACAGAGAAAAATAATAAACCTCATGGAGTAACTCAGTGATGGAATATAGTTCCTAGGAAAAATATGAAACACTACAGAATGAAACTTTATGAAGTGTACTTTTCTTTTTATGAAACTTGATGTTTGTCTCTAATTGCTTGATAACTATGCTTTCTTAGAGTAAGTTGCTTACTTAGAATGGTTAATGAACTTAGAACCTGAGATAAAACATTGAAAGTAAGGATTAACTTTAGTCGCTTTTGGCAAAAATAAACCCACAGCCAAAAAGCCTGCATGTCTAGAAGTTGGTGGAGTAGTTACCACCTATCGGTTAAGTCTTGCTGAGTACTAGTTGCTCAGCCTTGCTTGTGGCTCACTTTTCAGGTTGTGATTTAAATGAGGTGGCTGCTAGCATCACTTGGCCTACCCAGCTCCCTCCAGGTTGGACGGTCGAGTGGAATCCCTCCTCAGATGGCGAGGACAGGGGTTATTGATGTCATGATCGGCTTCGTCATGATATCATGTATCGACGTTTAGCTTCCACATGTTTTACTTCTTTGTTGTTTACAACCTTGCAAACTCTGTTTGAACTTCGACAACTCTGATGTAATAAAGTGTTGAACTATGTTAATGTGATGGGAATGTTGTAATCGCTGTAACCACTCACCTTCATGTAAGCAATGCTTCTCGATCCTGAGTAAGTGGTTTTTATCAGATGAAATCTGACGGATGACTAAGTTGGCTCATTTAAAGTGCATGATCGCGTGTTAGGCGACTTAAGTGCATTTTAGCCAGGTTAATTTGAGCGATTCCACCACATTGAGTAGATGCAATGCTATATAGGGACTCGGTAAAAGTCAAGTGATTTCCTGTCACTCACGAGTTATAGGAGTTGCCTGTTTACTTATGATGAAATCATAAGGGGGACGAGCGGTACCGGGCACTATATTCTGAATTGGCAGATTGCCCTATCTGTCTAGAAGAAAGCTGCTAAGGTCGAAATGTGTTTAGAGATGTGGTCAAGTGTTTGAAAGTAGTAAGCTCGTACCTAATATGGGATTGGGAAGCCTAGTACCTAATAAAAACTGGGGCATGGCTTTATCCCCGCTCTCTCTGGAACTGAGTTCCCTTGATGCATCATGTGGGTACAAGTGCAGTCATGGTACGGCGTCATCCGGGACCGTGGGGCATTATATCCATGGGAAGTTGGCCCTGTCCACGTGCTTGGGGATTTATGGGGAAGGCTGACATATGTCGACCCGGTGTGGTACGCATATACCGTGGGTTTAGATTCACCTTGCAAGGTTAAGAAACTCGATTCAAATCGTCTGTCTCTTACAGTTTGAGACTGCTTGACCCACTTCTGCACTGAGTAAGAAGAGAAACAAGTATGTTGATTAATATTAATGCTTGAATTAATTGCTTGTTCACCATGCTTTCTTAGAATAAGTGCTTACTTAGAATGGATAATCTACTAGAATTTGCTACTAAAACATGAAAGTAAGGACCTACCTTAGAAGCTTTTGGCAAAATAAACCCCTCAGCCAAAAGGCCATGCATGTCTAGAAGTCGGTAGAGTAGATACCACCTGACGGGTAAGCCTTGTTGAGTATTAGTATACTCAGCCTTGCTTGTGGCTATGTTTTCAGGTAATATTGTTGATGTTGATGAAATTGCTGCTAGTTTGATTTGGCCGACCTAGCTCCATCCAGGTTCGACGGTCAAGTGGGACCCATCCTTGGTCGGCGAGGAACGTAGTGACTGATATGTTGGCAGGCTTCACCATGGTATTATTGTATCGACGATTAGACTAACATTTTATTCCGCTGCTTGAACTCTGAAACTCTACTTTTATGCATTTGAACCCTTGAGTTGTAATAACTTAATTTGGGACCTGAAATAATTATCTGGATTGTTATAAACCCTGAACTCGCCTTCGTGCGAGTATGCTTTGTTTCGATCCGAGACAAGTGGTTTATCGGGTGAAACCTGACACACTGCCATTTTAATTCGATTAAAGTGACCATTCGCATTTGAGGCGAGGTTGAGTACACTTTAGCCGGGTTAACTTGGGTGGTTTTGCCACACACAGGTCCCCAAACATCAGATGCAACCAAATCAAGAGGAGAACTATATATATTATGAGATCTTGAATAAGGAAGTTGATGGCTTTTAGCCAACTTACACGAGTCACACACTGACTCTAAATTTTGATTGCTAACAAAAGGAAGCTGATTACTACTAACGACCCATTCAATAATGGGAAGACTGGGGTGACCTAGACGACTATGCCACTTGGACGTAGACAATTTATTGACTCCATAGACTTTCTTTGTTGGAATTTCTTTAGGGGATTGAGCTACTAGAGGATAAAACCCACCATGACATCTACCTCGATGAAGGGTTGCCCTCGTTGCTTGGTCTTTTATTAGAAAAAATTGGGATGAAATTCAAGAAAGGCATTGTTGTCGAGAGCTAGCTTATGAATGGAGATAAGATTTTTATTGGCACTAGGAACATGAAGAATATTTTTCAAACGCAATCTACTATTAGGGGTATGTAAGGTTGTGTGCCCAATATTACTTATGCTCATACATGTGCCATTGGCGGTGTTCACTTGATCACGCCCGGTATACTTGTCATGGACCGTCACCTTGTCTAGCTCAATTGTAATATGATCTGTTGCTCCGCTGTCAGCATACCAATTTGTGTCGTATCCGTATCCATTTGTTGCAGCTCCTGCGGTCTTGATGTTTTGCTCATCATCATCTTTATCATAGCGGTATCAGCACTTGGAGGCTTCATGTCCAACCTTCTTGCAGATTTGGCAGGTGGTTTTGGTGGATCTTTGACCGCCCTGCCTTGGAGCTCCCATCCCAGGTTTATTGCTGCTTCTTCCATAGTCGTTGCCACGACCACCATGACCTTTTCTGCGACTATTGCCGCAACCCCGTGGACCACTGTCCTCGCCTAGAGAAGTTGGCGGATGACTGGAATTGAGCACCCTCCTGGTATGTCTCCAACCAAAGATCATAGTATATCATCTAGGAGTACAGATCATTCAAGGAGATTGGATATGTCCTGCCAAGAATTGCAGATACAAAAGGATTGTAGTCATAATCAAGTCCATTGAGCATGATAGCTACAACCTCTTCATCATGGACGATCTTGCTAGCCGCCATGAGTTCATCCTTGATGGCACGCATCTTGTCGAAGTACGCCGTAGTGGTCATGCCACCATTCTTCAAATTTGCGAGTTGCATTCACAAGTTGGTGTCACATGCACTCGTCTGCATGGAGAACATCACCTCCAGTGCTTTCCATGCTTCGGCTGAGGAGGTCAATGTTGCCACCTGACCCAACAAATCTTTGGTGATGGCATTCATCATGGTAGCTAAGGAGTTGCTGGTCCTTGGCTAGCCACAAGTCGTACTCAGGGTTGTGGACCGACTCCTTCTTGGTGTCCTTCAAGATCTCGATGGTTTGCGGTGGCTTAGGGCAGGTCCCCTTGAGGATCCCCATGATCTGCGCACCACGGACGACCGGCAGAAATTGGGCCTTCCATAGGCAATGATTTTCCCTCGTAAGCTTCTTCGAGACACCCAATCCAAGTTGGACCAGGGAAGGGGAAGATGAGGATGCCATGGAAGGAATGGTAGATGTATCTAGGAAGAAGGAGCTCTGATTACCATGTGAGAATTTGTGGAACGTGGAATGTGTATCTTGGAACACCCACGGCTGCTTGTTTATATAGGGTCAAAAGGCAATAGATACAAGAGTTTGTTCAGATTACATCTTGTGTATCTCTATCTCTAATATCTGTTCTATCTCTAACTCATGTCGTAAACAACGTGGTTTATAAATAAGTGACATACCCGAGTACAAACTCATGTACATTGTTACATGAAATAACCATCTATTCTAACACATGCTACTCATTGTCATCTTGCCGATTCCATCTTTCCTAGCTCATGGTGTTAGAGGGCCTGACATCCTTGGGTCATGTTCTACAATAAACTTTCAATTCTAAAAACTTTTGTGATGATGGTTAAATTTTACAAGAAAGCCAATTAAGATATTTTCTGAAATTTTTTGTGGACTTTATATTTTTTTTACTCTACAAATGACATGGCTACGAAGTGATTGTCATATGACTACATGGCCTAAACCACTGTCAGATGACATTGAACCATTTTTAATTTAAGCTAAGGTGAGATGATGAGTGTACCGGATTGGTTGCTTAAGTGATTGATTTGCACAAACTGAATGTCACACTTCTACAATACTTAAGGGTTGAAAAATACATATTTTCCTTTTATTTTGCAGGCAAAATGTACTGCTCGCACAAACTAAAGTGGATTTGTTAGTTACCAAAGCTTCAACACCGATCGGGGTCGATGATTTCCTACCACTATGTCTATGAAACAAAACCTCCAAGATTCAGTGATGTGCTATATACTCCCTCCGTTCTATATTGTAAGTTGTTTTAATTTTTCTAGATACATATTTTTGTTAGATATAGCATGTATCTAGGCACATAACAAAATCTATGCACTGATAGAAAACTTGCCTTTAGTCCCAGTTGGTAGAGAGAAAATCTCTCGAAAATCCATCCAGGATAAACCAATCGAGACAAAAGGGGGGGTCTTTAGTCCCGGATCTTTCAACCGGGAGTAAAGCCACCCTTTAGTCCCGGTTGGTTTTACCAACCGGGACTAAGAGCAACTCCAAGAGGCTGCTAATCTTACCCTCAATACCTTTTTTAGGAAAAAAGAGAGAAAAAATAAACTCCAACAATCCACCTAAACCTTCCCCAATTTTTTAGCGACGCTAAAAAACAGCCTGCCACCTCGTATATTTTAGCGTTGGCGTTTCTCCCCCAATCCTAATTCCCGCACGCCCGCGCGTCCCTTCTGATGGGCCCAATACGATGATGTGGCCTATGTTTGAAGTATTGGGGGCTATTTATTAGCTATCTGCTGTGGACTCATATGTTTTTGGGGGAAATTTTTTTTGGAAGAACTTCCAATACATAGTTTTGGGGAAGTATTTTTTAGGATACTCTTTAGTCACGCCAGACTAAAGTCCTGCATGAAATTTCATGCGTGCGCCATGCAGGCTAGGATACTCTTTAGTCACATCAAACTAAAGTCCTGCATGAAATTTCAGGCGTGCGCCATGCAGGCGCCTGCATGGTGTCTGTAATTTCATGCATCATGTACGTACCTTGGCCCTTTTGTTAACCTTTAGGAGTTGAGACTTTTTTTATAATAAAAACAAACTAGTATTTAAACGAATGAAACTAGTAATTGTACAATTACTATATATACTATTCTTAGTATATATATACAATTCTTAGCATACTATACAAATCTTAGCGTATTATATATAATAAATCAAACTATATATCTACAATCTTCCCGTCGAGGTGTTGCTCAGAGCGTCTAAATTTCATCCATCATAATAAAATTCTCCTTGTGGATTTACCACCTCATCCATCAGGAATCCAATGAGAACTTCACATATTGCCGCTACTCTTTCCTTCTTCAAGAGTCCATGTTGAATATTTAACATCTATAATTTGGAAGAATGTGAATGTTACACGAACAATTAAATATAAGAAGCTAGAAAATAATTAACTATTAATAGTTTTATTTTACACACTTTAAAGTTATGCGGCGTCATCTTTAGTCCTTTGGGTCCCACAAAACTGTGCATGTGCTCACAGATGCAGTAGACACATAGATTATTCCCGAGTTCCTGTCTTAAGCACTTCAGTGGGGAAAAAAATAAGTTATGAAATATTCGTGTTATAGAATATACAAAATGTGCAGACTTCATATGTACCGGGAAGTCTGCGTTCCATGTATGTTTTTCTTTGAATGGACCTTTGTGTGTCCTGATGAATTGTCTCCATGCGCTGTGGATTAAAATAATGAATGATATAGTGTTAGGTGAAAATTTAGGAAACAAACTTTTGCATAGAGATAAAGGTCCAGAATTATTACAAGCCTAGCATGTCTTGCATGTCTCGGTATTCCACCGGATCTTTCCTCAATGAATCGAAGACAGTGACGTGGCTTCTTTCAGGCTCAATTATAATGAGGATCCATTGGAAGCTGCATACGTAAATGTTCATATATATTAGAGCTAACTAACATTAATCAGGTAAGGAAAAAGAAAATAAAAGTAGACGGTATACACACACTTACTTGAAGTTGTATGGAAGTAGTATGAAATCCTTGAATTTTTGTTTGTCTAGGAAATTGTATACTTCCACCAAGGTTTTGTCCGACGCTACCTGTATCTGTTTTTGGTTAATTGCGGATGGATCCATGAAGACAATATGGAGGTACGCTTCACGTCATCATGTCTGAATTAGCATCCTACATAAAATGGAAGACGAAGTTAGTACGGTGATGCACGCAAAAAAATTATGAGCCAAAATTTACATGTAGATAGACAGACACTTACAAAACCCAGGCGCTGATCAAAGAGACGTTGAGAGCATCATGATGATACACTTCGTATATATCCTTGAATTCTAGCCACAGGACTTTCTCGCCTTCGTTGTAAAAATCTATTGGTTTTACCTAAGGCCGAACATCTCCCTCGAGTCGGCGGACACCTTCATGTACTATTGATGGAATTCGTACATCTTTGTTGATAGCTTCCGTACCAACTCAGGCCTTACCAGAGAGTTGCCTAGCTCAAAGGTCCATCTCGGTTCAACTAGCAGTGCAGTTGACATCTCAACTTGCCTTAGACATTCATCAACTCCCATGCCTGTTTCTTCCATGAATTGCAATACTTGTGCTTGTTGATCCAAGGGCATTGCTGCTATCTTTTCAGCGTCTTTTTCTGGTAGATGCCCGAGGTCGGGGACAGCACCACTGGAAGATGACTTTCCTTTCCTTTTTCCCCTCTCATCAGCCTTGACTAATGCCCATTCGTAGTTTGATAGTAGTGGTATCCTCTTCTTGGCTCCTTCTTCCATCCTGATAAAAAAATTAATTCTCTTCAATTTACTGGCGGTGGCTCCATCTCCCTTGCTTTTTTTTCATCGGCCTATTTCTTGAACCACTCCCTAGCCTCTGCTTGGATTTCGGCCCACTGTTCCGCATGAGTCATTGCCTCCCAGCGTTCCTCATGAGTCACTTCAGGCTCCTTTTCTTTTCTTCTTTCTCTGTCTTGGGCTTGGGAGGTGGTGGTCACGACTTCTTAAGTGGTGCTGCAGGTTCCTTCCTTGGGGCTGCTCTTAGTCCCGGCGACAGTGATCGGCGAGGGGTGTTGTTATTGTCATCATCACTCCCATCATCAGAATGTGGTGGAGATGGAGACCTTGATCGAGCAGGAAGCGACGGTCCTGGAGCAGGTTGTGCTGGAGATGATGGTCTTGAGCTTTGAGGAGATGGTCGCTCCTGGGGATCTACGGGAAGCAGTCTTGAGCTTTGAGGAGGTGCTTCCGTGCCAGGGATGATGATGTAGCATTTGCGCCATAGAATGATCCCGTGAAGTGTTGGAGGTATGCCCTAGAGGCAATCATAGAGATGATGATATTACATTTGTATCCATGATTTATATATTGTGTTCATTGAATATCCATTAAAGGCTACTTGAATTGATTTGCAATTATGTGAATTGTATGTGAAACTCTTTACTTGTATGGTTATTCTAAAGTTGTCCCTAATCGGAGTTCATGTGAGGACACACATGAATATTAGACTAGCACATGTATTAGTTGATGACTATGTTTCACAAGTCATGGACATGGAGATGTTAAACTAATAATGTGGGCACATGTGGAGACATGCGCTAGGACTGACCCAACACGAGAAGTAGTTCTCGCTTTACACAACAAGTACGCTTTATCCTTAGACCTGAGATTGTCGCATGTACTCGAGATGTGAATCGACTCACTTAGGGGCTATCAAACGCTACACCTTAACAGGGTAGTTATAAAGGTAGCTTTCGGGTTTGTCAGGAAGTATGCTGTGAGGCATGGTCAATCAAGATGGGATTTGCCCCTCTCTGATTGAGAGTGATATCTCTGGGCCCCTCGAGTGATCGGATCCGAAAATGCATGGCTATGCTACGTACGGTTAAGAGTTAACCTACAAAGGGATTCCGAATCACAGGATCAAGAAAGAGCGGTAGGCTTGGAGCTAGACCAAATATCATGAGGCAAAGGAAATAGCATGTACATAATGTTGTGACGGTTCGTCTGATATGATCTTCGTGTGCGTATAGGAGTTGGCACGTCCTGCTAGAGGCCGCTACCGACTATTGGGCCGAGTAGGAGTACTCGGGCCATGTCTATACGTATCCGAACCCATAGGGTCACACACTTAAGGGGCTGGAAGCCCAATTCGGATATGATTCGAGTTGGAACAGGTTTAGAAGTACTAATGGGCATTGGACCCAGAGGCCCATCAGGAACCTCTATAAATAGAGGGGTGGGGGCACCCCAGGGTTTACACCTTTTTGGCGAAACACATCTGCCGCGCTTCCCACGCCTTCGCTTGTTGCAACTCACGGATCTAGCAGTCCAGCTTGCGACACTTCCACCCTGCACGTGTGGATACCTTGGAGGTGTTGCGCCTGCAGCACTTGGACAAGCCACCGACGAGCCGCCGACGAGGCACGATGAGCCGACGATGAGCCGCGGCACGAGGGCGATCTTGCTGCACGTGGATGAGCTGCTGAGGAGCTGCTGGACGTCGACATGATCGACTATGTTCGACTACGCTGATCGACTTTGCTGCATCGACGCGAATCTACATCTTCCGCATCAGTGCGTCGAGTGGTAATCCCGTGATCCTTATACGATAATTTTTCTTGTTTACGCGGTAGAAAATTTTGATTTGCGCTAGTGTAGCCTACCTTGTATCCCAACATGAAGCACATCTCCTAGTGTCCTTTCACCGACGCCTCCCGGGAGGTCAAGTTCTAGGTCTTCATATTGGCTATCAGCGTCCCGGGAGGTCAAGTTATAGGTCTTCATATTGGCTATCAGCGATCTGCTCTAGGCTGACACTAGTGTAGCTAGGTGGAATCTCCATGCCATGGCTTGTCTGTCCTGCCAGGATTGGTAAGGCACTCCCGTACACCACCTGTACATATAGCAGAAGTAAACAAATTATTAAACTCCGATCCCGAGGTGTGGATCAATTGAGAAGATTGCATAAATATTATGTATACGTATACCTTAATAGTGAGGTTGCCGACAAGTGTATGCAGTTCACATGAGGTCCGTTGCATGATGGCATCCATAGCGAACCGTTGCTCGTCCACAGGTAATCTTGGTATCTACGCATCGAGGAGCCCTGTAGAAGCACAGCTGCTCAAGAGGCATTGAGAAGGGCTGGCGAAGTTTGGATCCGACAATGCTCCAGATTGGGCCAACTCCGCAACTGTGTGAGCCACTCGACGATTGATTTCCTCCAACATTCTTACTTCTTGTGAATGCACTTTGGATTCTAGCATGTGTCGCCAACTCTCCTCGATCTGTTCCTTTCTTCACTTGCGGCTTCTGTATGATGCGCTGTCACCTCGAAAAGCAAACTTCCATTGAATGACCCCGAACCCTTGGCAACATCCTGGTGCTTAGGATTCCTGAGGGCCAATGTGAGCTTATCATTCTCTCAGTCCACCTTCAACCTCCCAACCTTAGAATCTTCAATGTTCTTGATAAGCCTTTCGGCCTTCTGACGTATTGTCTCATTGAATATCAACATCCCATCCTCTTAGCTCAAGAAGCCTCCATGAGCGTAATACCAATTTTTCAATCGTTCGGGCCATTCAATAGTTGCAGGTACGATACCCAGATCAATTAGGCCTTGTTCCATCTTCTTCCATCTGGGAATTGTTGTGCCATAACCACCTCACCCTAGACGATGATGGTACTCCTTCTGAACAACATTTGTAGTGTTTGTCTGGATCTTTTTCACACCGTCTTCGCTCTTCTTGTATTCGACAAATGCCTTCCAGTGGTCCCTCAACTTTGGCCACACATCGAAATCTGGAGTTCGGCCCTTCTTAAGGTACTTGGCATCTCGCATCTTCTTGAATGTTTGGAATTGTATGGCCATCTTCTTCAGCATCCACGCTTTCACATCCTTTTTAATATATCCTTCGAAAAATGTGAAATGTTTCTTGACATCTTCCCACAGCATATTCTTTTGTGTATCAGGAAGCGTGTATGAATTAGTTCTTTTGCGCTTCCATCCTCTGATGCTGATGGGCACGTTGTCCCTTACGATTGCCCCGATCTGCCTCACGTACTTCTTTGCTACTTTTTTGGGAGCAATCGGCCTGCCCTCTTTTGTGACTTCCGTGATGACAAGCCTCCCATCAATCACCCTTGTACAACCTTGGGGCTTCTTACATTTCGTCGATCCAGAGGGCTAACAGTTCAAGATTCGTTAAATAGTACATAGTAATAACGAATAAGATATTATAGATGGGGTAAAACAATGGAAATTATATATACCTCGCTGGAACCTTCCGCCACGGTAAGGTTTTGCTAGGGTTCGGGCTCTTCATTGCTATCAACAGAACCTTCCGCCACGGCAAGGTTTTGCTGGGGCTCGGGCTCTTCATTGTCACAGCCGGACATGTTGAGGAACATGTCCACCTAGGTACCCTCTTCATCGATGTACGTTATGGGAAGGTTGGAGCCACTAGCATCACCAGTAATAATCCGCTCCATTAGATACCTTGCGGTCTCGTCGTCTATCATCTCAACTACTTTAAAGACACATGAAATCATAGTTACAAGTACGTTAAGGTATATACATGAAATCATAGAAAAACCATGGAAAAAACAAACTGAATGAAACGTACACATGAAACCATACACGAAATGAAACATACATGAAATAGTAGTTACATGTACGTTAAGGTATATACATAAAATCATAGAACAACCATAGAAAAAAACAAACTGATTGAAACATACACATGAGACCATAAACGAAATGCAACTTACATGAAATCATAGTTACATTTACGTTAAGGTATATACATGAAATCATAGAATAACATGAAACCATACATGACTATCTTGAATGAATCCCACCAAATTTGAAGTGCTTATACAAATTTCTACTAATTTCTACCAAATTTGAAGTGTATATACAAATTTCTACTGATTTATTGGAATTTCTAGAAAATTTCTACTAATTCCTACTAATTTTAAGAATTTCTACCAAATTTCTTCTAATTTCTAAGTATTTCTACTAAAATTCTACAAATTTCTAGTAATTTGTAAGAATTTCTACCAAATTTATACAAAATTCTGCTAATTATACTAAATGTATACAAAATTAGACTGAGCATTTATACTAAATAAGTGTTTAGCATTTCTACAAATTTATACAAATTTTCAAATCATTTATAATAAAACCTAGTAATTTCTAAAAGTTACACAAAATGTATACAAAATTATACTAAGCATCTCACTCAATTATACTAATTTCCTACTAATCATAGTAATTTCCTACTGAGTTTCAACTAATAATAGTAACTTTCTATTGATTTTTTACTAATATACTGATTTTCTAGAAATTTCTATTAATTTTCTAACTAAAAAATAAAAAAGGGCCCTTGCGTTAGCAAGCTAGTGGCTTGCGTCAGCAAGGGCCACGCCGTACGTGGGGGAGCCAGGGCAGGCGGGGCTTACGCGGTCGCGACTGGGGCAGGAGGCCGTACGGCGGCCGGGGTGGCGGAATGGCAATGCATAGGATGAGGAGGTTGGGGTAGTGGACGCTAGCGGAGGCGGGGACGGAGCGAGGTGACTGCAATGAGGGCGGAGGTTGGCAGCGACGATGGGGATAGAGGCGGCAATGACGGGGATGGAGGTGGCGACAATGGGGACGGAGGCGGCGACGACGACGGAGGCGGCGACGAGGACAGAGGCGGCGACGAGGCGGCGTGACGGAGGTAGCGGCGACGAGCTCGAGGGGGCGTGACGGAGCAGGCGGCGGGCTGGGGCGACGGAGGAGGCGGCGGGGACGGAGTGAGGTGGCAGCAACGAGGGTAGAGGCCGACAACGATGATGGGGACGGAGGCGGCGATGAGGGTGGAGGCCGACGGCAACGATGGGAACGGAGGTGGCGACGAGGTGGCATGACGGAGGCGGCGGCAACGAGCTCGAGGGGGCGCGACGGAGGAGGAGGCGGGCTGGGATGATGGAGGAGGTGGCGGTCTGGGTGCAGGCGAGGCAGCCGAGGTGGCGGGACGACGGCGGCCGGGACGACAGGCGACGAGGAGAACGACGGCCGATGAGGGAGGTGGATGGGTGGCGACGGAGCAGGAGGACAGGCATGGATCTTGGCGGCGGTGAAAAATTTTCCCAAGTGTTGAAGGGTGGGGGGTAGACGACAACAGTTACTTTTATCCCCCGCACCTTTTATCCTGGCTCGTAATTGAACCCAGGACTAAAGGCTCCTTTCGTCTCGGGTGCCAACAGCAACCGGGACAAAAGGCACCCCCTTTTGTCGCAGTGCCCGTTTGCAATCGAGATAAAAGGGTACGTTCCTGGCGGGAATCGAAAAATACCCTTTTATCCTGGTTATAGTTTGCAACCGGGGTAAAAGAGGGGCTTTTGTCCCGTTACTGTTGGCACCCAGGACAAATGGACCTTTTTCCATTTTTCGTCTCCCGCCTATTTTTTGAAAATGGATTTTATTTATATTTTCACTAGATTTTAGGATGCAAAAACAAAAAACTTTACATATTTCGAACATGCAAAAATATATTAAATTAGCAAGTATATTGACAATAAGTGTGAATGAGTCATTAATTCTATACCAATTCTTCTAGCTTCTAAAATAATTATTTTAGCTGTCATCAAGAAATTATTCAATTAAATAATTTCAACGCGCGAAAAATTCAATTTATGTATGTGGTTAACATTGTTCATGTTTATCTAATAAATCTTCACATCAACTAATTTAAACACAAATGAAATCATACATACGTTAAATTAAAAATGGTATCAAGTAGTACATAAAGGTGAAGCAAATTTAGCGCATTACAATATAACGTTAAAAAAATTTCTTCTTCATGAAAGTTCCTTGATCATGATCGCAGTGTAAGTACGGAGCCTCTTCTTTGGATAGCAAGATGCTTGGGTCAACTTCAACAACGAATGGATGCATGCCATCAAACTGATCATAATCATCTGATTGGTCTATTTTATCCTCGACTCCCATAATTTTTCTTTACCTGGAAGAACTATGTGATGCTTTGGCTCCCATGGCTCTTCTGGATTTCTCTTGGGTTTGCTAGACATGTCCTTCACATAGAAAACCTGATGCACATCATTGGCAAGTACGAATGGTTCATCACTGTATCAAGTCTTGCTCAGGTCCACTATTGTCATTTCGTACTGATCTTTGGTTACGGTAGTTAACTTCACCCATTTGCAACAAAATAGAGGGATGTAGAGCGGTCCGTATTTGAGTTCCCAAATCTCCTGTATGAAACCATAATATGACTCCTTGCTATTGTTTCTGTCTATGGCATCTATGCGGACACTACTATTCTGGTTCGTGTTTTTCTGGTCCTGGGCTCCCATGTAAAATGTATAACTATTTATCTTGTAGCCTTGGAATTTCAGGATTGTGCTAGTAGGTCCCCTGGCTAACCAAGCGAGCTGTGGGTGAATCTCAGAGTTACCCATAAGTTGTTAGCACAACCAGGAGGGAAAAGTTTCCATGTGATGATGTGTAAGCCAAGCATCGGATTTCGTCGGGTCTTTGGAAACTACCATCTGCCTGTGCTGCTCGATATACGGAGCTACAAAGGATGATTGTTGTAGAATAGTGTAGTGTACCTTGTCGAACAAATCAATATCATTGGTCAAATTTGATTTCCTTCTAAGGGTGCCCATTCCCCGCAGCCTCCCCTCGTGGCGTGAAGTTGGAACCCCAATCAAGTCAATTAAGTCAATAAAATCAACACAAAACTCGATCACCTCCTCTGTTCCATATCCCTTGGCGATGCTTCCTTCTGGACGGGCACGATTAAGAATATAGTTTTTTAGGACTAACATGAACCTCTCAAAAGGCCACATATTGTGCAGGTATACAAGTCCGAGAATACCAATCTCTTTTACTAGGTGAACCAGGAGCTACGTCATAATATTGAAGAAGGATGGTGGAAATACCAACTCAAAACTGACAAGACATTGCACCACATTGTTCTATAGCTTTGCTAGCTTGGATGGATCGATTGCCTTCTATGAAATCGCATTGACAAACACGCATAGCTTTACGAGCGACAATCGGACATTCTCTGGTAGAACACCCCTCAGTGCAACCGGAAGCAACTGGGTCATCAACATGTGGCAGTCATGGGCCTTGAGATTTGTGAACCTCTTTTCTTTCATATTTATTATTCCCTTTATATTCGAGGAGTACCCAGATGGGACCTTTGTACTATTCAAGCATTCAAACATGATATCCTTCTCTTCCTTACTGAGAGTGTAACTAGCAGGATATAAGTAGTGATGTCCGTTATCTCTCTTTTCTGGATGTAGGTCATCTTGTTGCCCCATGGCTTTCAGGTCTTGTCGTGCTTCCAATATATCTTTTGAGGTCCCATAAACACCCATGAAGCCTAGCACGTTCACGCAAAGGCTCTTCGTCAGGTGCATCACGTCTATTGTGTTGCGGACCTCTAGGATTTCCCAATAAGGTAGCTCCCAAAATATTGACTTCTTCGTCCACATGGGTGCATGTTCGTTATTGTCATTCGGAATAGGTTGGCTACCAAGACCCTTTCCAAAGACTACCATTAAATCCTTTATCATCTCAAAGACACGCTTTCCATTACGGTGTGCAGGTTTTTCACGATCGTCTGGCACCCCTTTGAAATGCATCCCGCTCTTTCTCAGTTAGTGGTGAGCAGAGAGAAATTGACGATGACCCATATAGATCACCATCTTACAGTGCTTCAAATACATGCTGTCTGTGTCATCAACAGTGGGTGCAGGCCCGATATCCCTTGTTTGTCTGTCCCGGGAGGTTACTCAGTGCAGGCCAATCATTGATGGTTACGAGTAACGATGCTCATAGATTAAAGATCTCTTATTTATCCTCATCCCACACACGTACACCTTCTTCCTTCCAGAGCTGTAAAAGTTCATCAACCAACGGTCTTAGGTACACGTCAATGTCGTTGCCGGGTTGTTTTGGGCCTTGGATAAGCGCCGGCATCATAATGAACTTCTGCTTCATGTACAGCCAAGGAGGAAGGTTGAACATACATAGGGTCACAGGCCAAGTACTATGGCCACTACTCAACTCACCGAATGGATTGAACCCATCAGTACTTAAACCAAACCTTATGTTCCTTGCATCACTTTCAAAGTCTGGGAATGCTCTATTAATTGATCTCCACTGGGCCCCATCTGTGGGGTGTCTCAGTATCTCATCTTCTTTACGTTCTTCTTTGTGCCATCACATCAACTTAGCATTCGCCTTGTTCCTAAACAAGTGCTTCAAGCGTGGTATTATAGGGAAATACCACATCACCTTCGCAGGAACTCTCTTCTTGGGAGGCTGCCCTCAACATCACCAGGATCATCTTGCCTTATCTTATACCATAGCGCTTCGCACATGAGACAAGCATCCATTTTCTCATATTCAACACCTCGATAGAGGATACAGTCATTAGGGCATGCGTGTATCTTCTGAACCTCCAATCCCAGAGGGCAAATAATCTGTTTAGCTTCATATGTTGTGGACGACAATTCATTATTCTCAGGAAGAATCTTCTTGACAATATTCAACATCCCCTGAAATGCCTTATCGGATATACCATTTTTGGCCTTCCATTGCACAAATTCTAGTGTGGTACCCAATTTTTTATGGCCCTGCTGGCAATCTGGGTACAACAATTTTTGGTGATCATCTATCATGCACTGCAACTTTGCTGCTTCCTTCTCAGTTTCGCAATCTCTATGTGCATCTCGTAGCACTTGACCAAGGTTATCAGTAGGGCCATCTTTTGCAAACTCATCTTCATCAGCCTCGTCCATTGTAGTATCTGCAAAAGCTTGGCCTCCAACCCAATCTGGAATGTTGTCATCCTCCTCCTCCTCTTTGCCGTCTTCCATTACAACCCCTCTTTCACCGTGCTTGGTCCAAACCAAATAGTTAGGCATGAGACCGTATCTAAACAAGTGGCTGTGAATAGTCCCCCAGAAATCCTTTGAATAGTCCTTCTTGTTACTGCATTGGAAGGATGGACAACATACGAACCCGTTCTCTGGCTTATTTGCTTTGGCCACTTCGAGAAAATAATGCAAGCCATCAATAAACACCTTTCTCCGTCTGTTCGCATTATACACCCATTGCCGGTCCATCTGCATCGTATTATGCATGAAAATGGATTACACTTGAAAATGGATTACGAATTTTTTTCCTTTTTTATACGCTTTACAACTTATCTACATGCTATTCACGATTGAAAGCATGTCAAACTTTATAGTGCAAATAATGCTGAAAGTTTAGATATAAATAGAAATACACATATTTAAATTTCATATCCAAACAACATGATACACTACGATAAGCCATCCACTGAGTATTATCTAGGAGGACTTTAAGCATCCTTGGGCGGCGAAGATGAAGGTTCCGGTGACCTAGCCTCATCCTGTGGTTTATTTGTGCCTCCTGCAATGGTAGTACTAAGTGGACGTGAAACACCTAGGACTGATGGTGGAGCATAACGACCACCAAAAGGAGGTTCCTAACCCGCCGCAACAGCATTTTCATGATGTCTTTGCACAATATGAAGCATTGCTTTCTCCCACGTGCTCATTTTCTTCGGTTTATCATGAGGGCCAACTATGGTTTTCCCCTTGTCGCGAGAGGAACGACGATCACCCCCACCATCGCCACTACCTACAGCAGCAGAAGCCATCTCTATGTATAAAAATTCATACCTTAGCACTGTAGAACTTGTTGAACTTGAAGACCGTGATCATCTCGGTGAGCATGTTCTCTACTAGGAGACATTGTATTTTGCAATGGAAGAGCTCCGATTCTACGAGAAAGGGGACACGGTCTTTCACAATAACCGTTGTCGCTCTTCCTCGTAGAATCAGAGCTCCTCCTTGACGTTCGTTACTGCTCGGCGGAGAACATGCTTACCGAGATGAACACAGTATGCAAGTTCAACAATTATGGATTTGAAAAATCATATTGAATTTGACAAGATAAATCGTCTAGACAAGGGTAGCATCATTCTTAAACCACTGCAAGGATACATACTATATATGACACAGATGACATACTAATTTTGTCCTCATAATTAATATTGAAATTCTCTCAATTCTACCTCACATTTACACTCCAATCTCCCTCACATTCTAGCTCAAAATCCTCTCCATTTTCTAATTCACATTCTAGCAAATAAACTATCTATCTCCATTGTACACATCAAGTTATTTTAACTAATACGAATCGTATATAACAAGCAAACTATCCATCACATTCTATCTCAAAAACATGTATAAATACAAATCCTCTTCATTCTCCTCTTTCTAACAAACAAACTCATTATTCTCCCTCTCTAAAGCATAAATCAAAGCATGACAAGAGGATAGAGGATGAAGTAGCTAACCTTCACAACACTTTGGATGAGTGAAATTCCACGGAAATGAGGGAAAAAAATTCAGGCAGCACCTCCCCTAGGCTTGCTTTGGCGCCACCGGAGAGTAGGTGAAGCTCTCTGTCTTTGTGGAGTGGACTGGCTCAGGCTGGAGGAGGAAGAAAGGCCTCTGTCTTGGGATTTAATGGGGGATGAGTTTTTATCCCGGTTAAAAACTTCAACCGGGACAAAAAGGAACACCTTTTGTCCTGGTTGAAATTTACTCCCTTTTGTCCCGGTTGGAATTACCAACCGGAACTAAACTTTTTGTTCCAGTTGGAGACTTCAACCGGGATAAAAGGGGCACGCCACCGACACCTGGACTTTAGCCATTACAACCGGGACTAAAGGGGGACCTTTAGTCCCGGTTGCAAATACCAACCGGGAGTAAAGCTCCACTCCATTCCAGCCTACCATGGCGCACCCCCTTTTGTTCCAGGCCAACTTTAAACTGGGACAAAAGGGGGTGCATGGAAGGTCAGTTCTCTACTAGTGATGAATCTAGAAAAACCACACACAACCTACAATTTTGAACGGAAGGAGTATATGATTTGCTTGCTAGCATATGTGCGACGACTCTAGGACTGTAAAGAATTGGAAGCTCAATACAATTACCTAGGAGCATACACTTTCTTTTAATCAGCACTCGGCGACATCAACACTACATTTTCGTAGCCTTTTTTATATCAACACGGTGGATCAGCAATACCAACGAACAAATCTGTTATGGTTAGGATTACTTATCAAAGAAGGAGGCATTAGTAGGCGGCTAGAAGAGTCCTTTTTGCATTGGATAGCTATTAGTTGAGTTTTGGTTGTGCAATTAGTTAAGATATGGGTGTTTAAGTCATTATAGGACTCTATCTCTAATTGTAATCCGGCCTATTTATGAGGCCGCAGAGGAGGAATAGATAAGCTTAAACCAATCTATTATCTCATCTCCTATTCTCTGTCTTCCTCATCCCTGCTGCCATCATCGCTCAGGCGACCTTCCCCCGAGCAACACGGGCAAGAAGCCAGCAACTTAGTGGCCGGCAACCTCCCATAGCTACCCCATACACTCACTACCCCAGGGTCATGACAACTTGGTATCAGGATCTTGGTCTACATCCATGGGCGCTCTGGCTGATCTTGATGAGGTGAAGAAGCTCCTAGCTGCCCAAGGCGATGCCATCAAGCTCCTATGCTAGGACTCCGAAGATCGCAGCTCCAAGCTGGCAACAAGCATCGACAAACTCGCCTCCTCCGTGCAGGTCCTCTTGGACCGCATCGCCCAGTTGGAGACCCAGGCGATTGCGTCCGATTCAGCATCCCTGGAGTTTGGGGCTGCGACGCTCAAGCCTGCTAGCCTGACGGCTCCACCTGAGAGCCCCGCGCTCCCGGCTCTCGCTAGCAAGGGCATCCTGCCACGCGACGGCTCCCTGCAGCATGGCTCCGACCTCCTGCCCAAGCGGCTGATTGATGAGCTCCCTTCTCCTCGATTCTTCGACTCTTCTTCGACCAGTACCAGTGCTCCAACAAATGGCATGGTGCCTCGATACTTCAAGCTCAATTTCCCACACTATGATGGGAAGGATGATCCACTTCCTTGGCTCAATCGCTGCGAGCAGTACTTCCGGGCTCAGCGGACAAAACCTCAGCACAAGATGTGGTTGGCCACCTTCAACCTCGACAATGACATGTACCATTGGTATGCCCATCTGGAGCGCAGTCATGTTGTGCCACCATGGGAGGAGTTCCGGGACCTCTGCAATGTGTGCTTCGAGCCATCAATCCGCAGCAATCCACAGGGGGAACTTCGACACTTGTGCCAGACTGGATCTGTTGCAGACTACTAGAGCAAGTTCCTCGTGCTCCTCAGCCATGCGGATCCGTTGACAGACCGCTAGGAGCAATAGATGTTCACGTCCAGGCTTATCGACGACATTCGCGTGCACGTGGAGCTGCACGGTCCCCGTGATCTGGAGCATGCCTGCAGCCTCGCCCGGGCTTATGAGAAGAAGGTCCGCTTCCACGCCTCCAGCCACTCCGGCTCAGCGTGCTCAACACGGATCCCTCTGTTCCCAGCTGCAAGCTCAAGTCCATCTTTAGCGCCCATGGGTTCTGCACCTTCAGAGTCTCCCACGCCGCGCCCAGTTCATTTCCTGACACCCGGAGAGATGGTGGAGCGCCGTTGGCAAGGCCTCTGCTTCAACTGCGATGAAAAATTCGCCTGCGGCCACAAGTGGGCCCACATGTTCTTCATCGAGTACGATGACTCGGAGATGGACGACTCCGTGGACGGGGGCGGCGAGGTGGCCAACGACAAGCCGCACATCTCGCTCTACGCGGTGGCAGGTGTGACGGCGGCAGACACCGTGCGCCTCTGCATTCGCATCCATGACCAGGAACTCCTGGCTCTCGTGGACTCCGGCTCTTCCCACTACTTCATCCGAGATGATATGGCGCACCGACTGGGCGTTGCATTACAGCCGGTGCAGTCTGGCCTCAACGTGGTTGTCACCAACGGTGACAGGCTGCCTTGCACTGGCGTCTGCACCGCCCTGGACATTCAGGTAGGGGTGAAGCTGTTCCAAGTGGAATGCTTCTCCCTCACTCTCAGCGGCTACGACGTCATCCTTGGGACGCAATGGCTGCATACGTTGGGGCCTACCCTCTGGGACTTTTCGATGCTCTCCCTGACATGCTGCCTCAACAGTCGCCGTGTGACGTGGCTTGGCGAGCCGGGCCGCAAAGCTCCTTCTTGCCACCAGCTCCAGGCGGACTCCCTGCTGCAGCATCTACTGGAGGATTTTGCTGATCTTTTCACCGAGCCCACGGGACTCCCTCCAGCACGCTTCCACAACCATCGCATCCACCTGGAGCTCGCTGCCCGACCCATCGCCTACGGCCATACCGTTACCCCCAACTGCAGAAGGATGAGTTGGAACGGCAGTGTGCAGAGATGCTCCGCCAAGGCATCATCCGCTTGAGCATGTCGGCATTCTCCTCGCTGGTCCTCCTTGTCAAGAAACATGACAGCTCATGGCAGTTCTGCATCGACTACCGCGCCCTCAATGCCATCACCATCAAGGACATGTTCCCCATCCCAGTGGTGGAGGAGCTCCTGGATGAACTCTATGGCACGCGATTATTTACCAAGATGGACCTCCGCTCCAGGTACCACCACGTACGCATGCACGCCGGCGACATTGCAAAGATGGCGTTCCGGACGCATCAAGGCCACTACGAGTTCCTGGTGATGCCGTTTGGCTTGTGCAACACCCCAGCCACTTTCCAAGCCCTCATAAACGACATCCTTGGCAAGTTTCTCCGCCAATTAGTGCTTCTTTTCTTCAATGATATCCTAATCTACAGCAAGACCTGGGCGGACCATCTGCGACATGTTTCTCTCATCCTCGACATGCTTTGCCAGCACGGCCTTCGTCTCAAGCGGTCCAAGTGCGAGTTTGGGGTGCCCAAGGTATCCTACCTTGGCCATGTGGTGTCCGCGGATGGGGTGGCTATGGACAGCTAGAAGATCGAAGCCGTGGCGGACTGGCCGCGTTCAGGCTCGGTGCGGGCACTCCATGGCTTCCTCGGGCTCTCCGGGTACTACTGACACTTCATCCAAGGATACGGCGGCCTGGCTGCACCGCTCACATGGCTACTCACGAAGGATGGATGTGTCTGGTCTGACGTGGCAAACAACTCATTCCAAGCCCTCAAGCACGCCTTGTCCACGGCGCCTGTCCTCCAGCTCCCTGATTTTTCACGGCCGTTTGTGGTGGAGTGCGACGCGTCAGGATCCGGGATGGGTGGCGTCCTGCATCAGGGAGGTGGTCCCGTCGCTTTCTTCAGCTAGACTATGGCCCCTCGGCATGCAGGGCTGGCAGCCTACGAGCGGGAACTCATAGCACTAGCCCAGGCGATCAAGCACTGGAGGCCCTACCTCTGGGGCCGGTCCTTCGTAGTCAAGACAAATCACTACAGCTTGAAGTTCTTGCTTGATCATGCGGTTGTCCACAATTCCC
Organism: Setaria viridis; assembly: GCF_005286985.2. Lineage (NCBI taxonomy): Eukaryota > Viridiplantae > Streptophyta > Magnoliopsida > Poales > Poaceae > Setaria > Setaria viridis. Next base: position 11,267,986 of record NC_048266.2, read on the forward strand.
CAGCACCAGTGGATCAGCAAGCTCATGGGCTTCAACTTCACCGTGGAATACAAGCCGGGCAGCACTAATGTCGTGGTGGATGCGTTGTCGCGGCGCGAGGCTGCCTCTGCCAAGGCCATGGCCCTATCCTCGCCCATGTTCCACCTATGGGAAGAGCTCCGTCGGCAGCTGGACGGCATGCTAGACTACTAGCACCTGCGCCAGGAAGTGGAGGCTGGGCGCAAGGGGCCACAATGGGCAGTAAAGGATGGCCTCATCCTGAAGGTGCGCCACGTGTTCGTGCCGGTAGCAGCGCCGCTCGTTCCTCAGCTCCTGTCTTAGGCCCATGATGTCGCACATGAGGGGACCTAGCGCACCCTCCATCGCCTCCGGGCAGACTTCCACATCCCAGGCGACAAGGTCCTGGCGCAAGGCTTTGTCCGTGACTGCTCCACCTGCCAGTGAAACAAGACCAGTCACCTGCATCCGTCGGGCCTCTTGCAGTCGCTCCTTGTCCCATCGCTAATTTGGAGCGACATCTCCATGGATTTTGTGGAGGGCCTGTCACGCATGAACAACAAGACCGTGATCCTCACCCCTACACGGCCACCTTAGTGGCTCGGGCCTTCTTCGATGAGGTGGTGCAGCTTCACGGTCTACTAACGTGCATCGTCAATGACCGCTTTTCACCCCCAGAGCGACGGACAATCTGAGGCGGCCAACAAGGTAATCGTGATGTATCTCCGGTGTCTCACCGGCGACCGGCCCAAGCAGGGCTTTGTTGGTTACCATGGGCGGAATATTGCTTCAACACGGCCTATCACTCCGCGTTGCACACCACGCCATTCAAGCTGGTGTATGGCCGGGATCCTCCTTCAATGGTTGCTTATGAAAAGAGGGACGCTCGTGCGCCGGCTGTCGATCAGATGCTGCTGGACAGAGATGAGTTCCTTCAGGCAGCTCGGGAACGTCTTCTGCAGGCTCAAGAACATGCCAAGCTCTACTACGACACCAAGCACACTGCCATGGCGTTTGGCGTGGGCGACTGGATTTCGGTAAAACTTCTACACCGGCCAGTAGCATCCCTGCCAGAACACACTAAAGGGAAGTTGGCTCCGCGCTTCTATGGGCCGTATCAAGTGCTGGAACGCATCGGCGATGTCGCGTACAGGCTTCAGCTTCCGGCAGGGGCTCGTATTCACAACATCTTCCATGTTGGTGTGCTCAAGCCATTCCATGGTCAGGCTCCAAGTGCTGCACCGCCGCTGCCTCCAATGCTCAACAGCCGGGTGCTGCCCACGCCGTCTGCTGTCATTCGAAGTCACCTTGCTCATGGCCAGTGGCAAGTCTTGGTGAGTTGGGAAGGCTTGCCTGCCAGCGAGGCCACCTGGGAGGATGTGGAGGCATTCAAGCACACGTATCCCGCCTTCAAGCTCGAGGACGAGCTCTTTCCGAAGGAGGGGAGAGATGTTATGGTCGGGAGTACTTATCAGAGAAGGAGGCGTTAGTAGGCGGCTAGCAGAGTCCTTTTTGCATTGGATAGCTATTAGTTGAGTTTTCGTTGTGCAATTAGTTGAGATATGGGTGTTTAAGTCATTATAGGACTCTATCTCTAATTGTAATCCGGCCTATTTATAGAGACCGCAGAGGAGGAATAGATAAGCTTAGACCAATCTATTATCTCATCTCCTATTCTCTGTCTTCCTCATCTCTACTGCCATCATCACTTAGGCGACCTTCCCCTGAGCAACACGGGCAAGAAGCCAGCAACTCAGCGGCCGGCAACCTCCCATGGCTACCCCGTACCCTCACTACCCCAGGGTCGTGACAAAATCCTGCTCTTGGACAATCCCTACACATCCTGTACCGTACCCTACATATGACTCTGCACATGTTTGGTCACAGACCGTAGTGTCTCACGTCGACACGTGTCCCTTCATGCAATTTAGATCCCCGCGAAATATATATAGTTGCTGGAATTCTCCGTGACGTTTGTATTTTCGCGTTCAGAGTGTGGAATATAGTAGTACATGCGAAGACAAAGACGGTGTCCAAAAGGTATGTTGACAAGGACATATGAATCAAGTGGATAAACACTAGCCCCACCAGCAAACAATGGGAAGTTTGATTTTTGTGCTCCTCCGTTGTCCTTCCATCCAGTTTAATCTTTCTGTAGCGGTTCATTTATTTTTTTTAAAAAATCGTGTGATGGCCTGGGGGGTACTCATACTATAAATGTAAATAAACTAGTTACTACATCTCAAATACTTAGATCCAATACTAGTAGAATTCGAATGACACTCTGGCTATTTGGAGTCTATAGTTCATATTCTAGTTTTCTATCTTCTTATGAACATGTACTGCAGCTGGTAAACCTGGGAAAGAAGCGCGTCCATATCAGCGTGACATGGACATCAGTCACATAGGACCAAGATCTGGACGTGCAATTGGCAATTGACATGCTTTGGATCATGAAGAGTACCCCAGCTTCTCCCATTGGACCGCAGGGATGGGCATGACGTTGATGTCCCGGCTAAGTTCACTCACCTCCAACTCTCACTCTGCTGTCCAATTTTGGAGGAGCACCTGCCTCCATTTCACAAAGAATATACTTTGGTTCTGATAGTGAGACTCCCTTTATATTGACAACTAAAACTCCACAACACAAATTGTAGATCTCCATTAGTGTTAAAAAAAACTCTGCTAGTGAGTGGCCTCTAAACAATCATCACCTAAGAATCTACCACAGAAAAAATAGAGAAAATTCCTGAAAAGATCATCACTAAGTCATTTTTTGTTGATCCCAATAACAATTCAAGTAACATGTGAGAAGATGCTCCTAACACTAAAAAAGATGTGAGGAAGGCATTCTACTTTATTTCAAAATGATTTTCTCATGCACATCACTTGAGAATTTGAAGACCGAGAGAATGATATATTGATATTATAGCTAGCAAAAGTAACATCCTTGACTGTTTCAATCATCTATTTTTTTTATATATATATATATATATATATATATATATATATATATGGATTTTTGCCCACCAGAACTTGGTACGTGCATAGTTATTTTTCATGGAAAAAAACGAAATGTTTGAGTATACGATGTTATATATGTAAGTAATATACCAACTGGATTTATCCTGTCGACAACCGGTATATTGCTGGAGAATGTCGGAACTGATTGCTATAGCTCACTCGAGGACAAAGAGGAAAAGGAAAGGAAGGTAATAAAGACGACTTCAGAGATTGAGCAGAAGCTACCCTTTAGAAGCAAACGATCTGTACCTCAGATGCGACGTATACTAATCCATTCGCCGTGCGGATGAGGATGTGATATGTTTACCCCCCATGTTCAAACCGGAATTGGGATTTTAGAGAACTGCAGAGCAGTCATCACTAGGACTTGGCAGGTTGATCGGCTGCTTGTAAATTGTAACTTCCCGGCGGTTATACTTGTCCAGTGATTGCTAGTGGTCGCTTCAACAGTGTGATAGTCAAAACAAAATTTTCAGTATGAATTGCTTTAACGTTTTTGATACAGTTTTGCAGTGGTATATGTAATTGTTCGTTATCTTATGTTGTATTTTCTTGACCAACAACTAGAGAGAAAAACTTTTTACAATATACTGATATTCTCAAGAAGCCATAACCACCAGTTCATCAAAAATTAAAAGTCATTGGGAAAATGTGATCATATACAACTCATAGTTTCCTGGCCAGCGGCCAGCGAAGGTTATTCCGCCTGTTCTTAAGACAAAGCTACGGCGGTGACCCGTCTTCGTATATGGTGAGTTTCTTTTTTTTTTAACTTATTCCGTTACTTTTAGCTCTTTGATACTAGCTAGCTGAAATGATGAATGATATTTCTGAATCCTAATGCACAAAACAAACCTATATGTACACCTTTGCCAAGTACGCATCTATATTTATTTCCATTGACTAAGGAATTTATATCAAAATATGTACGCAGGGATGGATGCAAAAGGGACCAAAAAGACCAGCAGAATATGAACAACCTTCTGCAAATGAAAGAACTATTCACTTTGACTCACTGTAAATCGAGAGTCTAGATTTAAACCCCTGTTACTCTCGTACCGACTATATTACATTTGCTTTTAAGCACAATTTAGTCTCCCATGACAAGGAGAGCTGGAACGAAGAAAGCTTGCACAAGACTCTATTTTCTTTGCCTGGTAGGCATTTGCAATCCACTGGGCGGCATTATCTTCACTGGATAAGACCTGTATAATTCTTGCATATCAAGTCGGCATCGCCGTGAGCCGAGTGTTTTGTAAGCCCATGCTGACCACGCAACTACTTTCCAAGGTGTCATCAACCACTATGTTCCATAGCATCAACATTTCGAAAACGATTCAAATCTCCAGCTGGGGACCCCCCAGAGGCCAAATATTTTCTTCATGTTTTTTGGGCGTGCGATTTTGTAGGCCTTCCAAATTTCGGGCATGGCAGCTTTGAGCAAATAGGTCTTCCTTGGCCCTTGGGGGACCATACCTAAGGACGCGGCGCACAAGCTATGCTAGTATCTAATTTTACTTCACCTTGACATGGAATGCATAAATGTACAACAATGCAATTGAAGATCTGATCATTATCAGCTGTACTCACTCGAAACTCTATTTTGTATGCCAGCTCTAAATCTTCACAATAAATAGGATTAGGTCGTTTTAGCGCATTTGGAATTGTTTATGTAATAATGAGGACCCGTCTGGGGCAAATATGGTTTTACAAGAAACAGTTAAAATAGTGTAGGAACAAATTAGATTTTTCTTGATTTGAGATGATGCTTCATCTAATTGAAATAGCACATGCATATGCATACGCTTTCAAACTTGACCACCTTTCATTTGGACAATTTTTCCAAGAGCCGAAAGAACTCTTTCCGAGGTTTGTCATGGTAACAAAACATGCAGTGAGGCGTATACGATACTAAGATGCAGTTGTGATCACTGTGCTGGGAAAAAACGATTGAAGAAAGACTTTTCTTACCGGGTCCACGCGGTCCCGCTGCCAGCGGGAACCCACAGTCACCGTGAGAGCGACCGGGAGCTCTGGGAGCTCAACGGGTTGACCCCACCGGAAATCCCGTCGTAGCCAATCACAGGAGCCGTCGCCGGATGCTGCATGCCCTTCAACCAATCACGTCGCAGATAAGACCTGCAGGTGTACCCTACTGTGACACCAAAAGTGCAAAGTACACACCGTGGGTCCCCGAAAAAGTGCACAAGCCGGCCCCACCACCTCCTCCCGTGCTACAAAACCCAAGCCCACGATATTTCCGGCATCAAAAAAAATTGTAATCTGCACAGTACAAAGTTCATTTGTACATTGATACATGTGAATACTTACGTCCCATCCCCTATAGAGCGTACAGGAGACATCACTGGAGAGCTAAGATCGTCTCACACTGCTGCTTTGAAGAGAGATGATTGCCACGGGCAGCTCGGCGAAGGCGGCGGCGGCGGCTGGGGCGGTGGGCGGCAAGGCGGCACGGGCCTGCGACGGGTGCCTGCGCCGGCGGGCGAGGTGGTACTGCGCGGCGGACGACGCGTTCCTGTGCCAGGGGTGCGACACCTCCGTGCACTCCGCGAACCCGCTCGCGCGGCGCCACGAGCGGGTGCGCCTGCAGCCGACGTCGCCGCTGCGCGCGCCACCGCCCGCGTGGGCGGCGCAGTGCGAGCCTCGCGACGACGTGGTGCCCGCGTGGTTCAGGCGCAAGGCGCGCACGCCGCGGGGCGGGCACGCCAAGAGCGTCGCGCAGGTGCTGTCGCGGCGGCTCGTCGTGCCGGAGGCGGCGGGCGGGGACGGGGACTCGCCCGAGGGGCGGAACGGGGAAGGGGAGGTGGAGGAGGAGCAACTGCTCTACCGCGTCCCCATCTTTGACCCCGCCCTCGCCGAGTTCTGCTCGCCGCCGCCTCTCGAGGACGCAGCGGCCGTCGCGTCGTCCTGCAACGAGGATGGCACCGTCGAGGACCCGGCGAATCCGCATCCAGCAGCACCTGCGCCGCCGCCGGTGCAGTTCTTCCCCGACGGCCATGCCAGCTTCGAGCCCACCGACGCCGAGCTGAGGGAGTTCGCCGCTGACATGGAAGCCCTCCTCGGGCGCGGCCTGGACGATGGCAACGAGGACTCGTCGTTCTACATGGAGACGCTGGGCCTCCTCGATCCGGTGGACGACGACGCCGGCGTCGCGCGAGTCAAGTTGGAGATCGACGGCGGCGGCGCCTTCGACGCAAGCGGCACGCCGGCGTGCGGCGTCCAGCTGGAGGCGGAGGCGTCCGACGAGATGCTGGACATCGACTTCGACTACGGCTCGCCTCAGGAGACACCGGACGACAAGGCCGCGAGCAGCGACACGAGCGCCGCAGCCACGGACGCCCAGTTCTCGCAGACGAGCCTATCGCTCACCCTCAACTACGAGGCGATCATCCAGAGCTGGGGTAGCTCGCCGTGGACCGGCAGCGGCGAGCGGCCGCACGTCAAGCTCGACGGCAGCTGGCCCCACGATTACACGGTACGTTCATACCACGTATACGCACTCGTGTCGTGACATCTTTAGTAATTGGAGAAATTAATCATATCGATTGTTAACTTGGAAACTGGTTGTGCACACAGAGCATGTGGGTGGTGGGAGGAATGGTCGGGCACGTCGGGGAGGAGCTCGGCACGCCGAGGCTGGGGATGATGGACGGCGGCCGGGAGGCCCGAGTGTCGCGGTACAGGGAGAAGCGGCGGACGCGGCTCTTCGCCAAGAAGATCCGGTACGAGGTGCGCAAGCTCAACGCCGAGAAGCGGCCGCGGATGAAGGGCCGCTTCGTCAAGCGAGCTACCGCCGGGGGCAGCGTCGCCGTCGCCGGCCTCGCATAAAGCTTAGCCGTGCGCTCCGGAATGCACTGCACGCACGCACGGTGTATGCGCAGCGCTTGTACGGTGTAGCGCGTGCCCGGGCGCGTGGCTGCGCACAGATGGGAGGTGCATGCGCGGCCGCCCGCCGCCGGCCGGCCGGCGCGCCGCTCGTCCGTCGTCATAAATGACGCCAAGAACAAACAACTCGTCGAAGCTGCTTTAGTAATTCATTCAATTTAAATCAAATTTCGTGCCTGTTTTTTCCACAGATCAGTTCGCCACGGTAAGCTGTGCCTTCGAGTGGCACTTGCTTCGTCCTTATGGGCTGTGGCGATGGTCGAATAATATTATTAGTGCATTAGTGCTAGCTAAGTAAATTGTACTGCTTTGTTGGACATGTATCAGAAGTATTTTTGCCCTTGCTTCAGAGGGTTTGAATCAGTTGGTGGTTCACTGGCTCTGTACTTGCACATGATGATCATTGGTTCTTGCTGGGCGGTATCATGATTTTATTCAGAAGAGTATATATTTAAATAATTATAAGGAGTTTTGTTCTTTTAACTTCAAACTATTCAGGCAATGCCCATAAGCCCATGGTGTTGAAGTATAAGTGAATTGACCATCTTCATTCACTTATCGGCTTAAGCTTTTGGTTGAAAACTAATCGGCACATGCAACTCAATACATCGATCTGTTTTGTTTCATTCTTATTTGCTAATTCATTTTGTAAATGAGATGTATATTGGACGATATCCAAGATTACGTTTTTGTTTTAATTTGGTTTATCTGATAAATATGTTATTGAAATGTCGTGTTTCACTATGCTCCTTATTGGATGATTTATATGTCAATAATAAAGGGAGAAACATGAAACTCGATGGTTTTATTGATGGGCACTCGGGGTAAATTTCCATTGGCACCTTGTGCCTTGATTTCATCTTCTGTACTTTGATTCAATCCTGACATGCCAGTATTGAAAAAGACAGTATGGCTCAAACAAAGGAGAAACAGACCCTCAATGGCAACTAGTATGGAAAACGATTTTTTTAAATGAACGGATGAGCCAAACCGTTGCATCGAGTCCTAATACTGACCATGCTTTTTCCCTGATTTGACCAAAGTGTTCCAACTAACAACACTGAACTGCTATCTCGTTCCAGTTAATTCATAGACTATATAGACATATATTAAGCCAAATGCTACTTTGGAATTTGGATGGCACATCGGAAGCTCAGAACGATGCATTTGATGTGCACTTCAAGAAAATGCTGGTCACATGTACGTGCACCCGCGTGGAGAGCTTAAAGTGATCACATGGAGCAGAAAACATCTCATTATTCCATTGCAGGTCAGGCTTTAATTTCTTTCCATGAGAGTACCTAAACATGGAGCAGAAAACATCCACATAGGCCAAAGTCCTTTCAGATATAGAAAAAGGCCTTCAACGTGAGTTTCTATATACCATTATACCGACGGAATTTCAAATTTCAACTCAAAACTTCCATTGCAAATTTAAATGTCAAACTTGAACTCTAACAATTAACATTTCACCCTAGAAAATTCGAACATGGGGAGGATGAGGAAGAAGCTAGCAACAACAGGCGCAAGGTATTTGAGGATTGTTATTGCCAAAGGGCAGCATGTTTTGTAGCATAAAAAAAAAAGAACATTGAGGATTCTTATGGCGGCATGGTGGTTAAAAGAAAACAAGGGCAGCGTGCCTGCAACCTCAAAAATGTAAAATTATATGGCAGAATTACTCTTGGAAAGAAATACTCGTAGGTATCATGGCTGATCATTTCGGCATGGCTCACCACATAATAGAATAGAAGAAAACAAGGGCAGCATGCCTGCAACCTAAAAAATGTAAAATTAGATGGCAAAATTACTCTTGGAAAGAAATACTCGTGGGTATCGTGGCTGATTTCGGCTTGGCTCACCACATAATAGAATAGAAATATACACACTATGACATTTGTTTGAGCTGTTCTAAACGAATGACAGAAACCATATCCATCGTAGACTCGTTGTCCATTAAAATTTACACAATAAAATCTCGATGAGTTTAGCTTTACCAAAAAATCATTCTGTTTATTCCAAAGTTGATCTTTTCCCCTTATGACTTGTAACATCATGCACGGACACACACTCACGGGCACACCCATATCAAATGCCTATACGTATATTTACCATTGAAAGCACATACGTGTGTTTAAAAGATGAACACCGAGAGAGCGGTAACTACACGGCTCAACCACCACACCATCAGATATATGATATTATGGACTTTTCTTTTGATCGGAGCATGTTTTCTGCATTGTAAGAGCATGTAGCAGCTTTAAAAACCCCACCCGTCTTCTTGAACAGTATGCGCTCAAGGTTACATGCCAATAACATCAAATATCTCAACCATCTAGTGAACAATTGCATCATCATCTCTGCTGCCACCATACCAACCGCAACTGCCATGATCCTCAAGGTCACACATATTTTCCAATACGGGCTACTCACCTGGTCCACTACGATCGCCCCACACATCCACCACCTCTGGGCATTCTTACTCCTAATCGTCGTAACTATCAAGTATCTTGTCCAACGTTCACGCACTGTATACCTTGTTGAGTACGCTTGCTTTGGGCCACACTCAAACTACCGCGTCAATCCGACTACCTGGTTTAAGACTCTTCGCTTGTTCCTTGATGATGATACCATTTCCTTCCTAAAAAACATTTTTAGACGATCTGGCCTTGGTAACGAGACTTGCCTCCCCTCCTCACTTCATTATATCCCCCCTATTCATAGTTTAAGCAGAGATGGTCATCTTCACAGTGATTGATGATCTATTAGCCAAGACGTCAGTCAAGCCTAACGAAATTGACATACTGATTGTCAATTGCAGCTGCACCACAATGATACCATCCATGACTGACATGATCATAATAAATAGATACAAGCTACGTAGCGGTATCCGCAATACGGAACTGTCTGGGATGGGATGCAGTGCAGGATTGATCGCGGTTGGTCTTGCAAGAAACCTCTTGCAAACCATGTCTTACGGTGCACACGCGCTGGTGGTATCCACGGAGATCTTGACAGGCAAGTACTATGCAGGGAGGAAGCGATCGATGCAGCTGACCAACATGTTGTTCCGCATGGGAGGTGCTGCCGTGCTACTCTCGACTTCAAGGGCCAATGCTCGTTTTGAGCTCATGCACATTGTGCGAAAATCCACCAGCGCCCAGGACAGTGCGTACCATTGTGTCTTCCATGAGGAAGACGAGGAGGGAAACCTAGGACTTAATTTGTCTAAGGACCTTGTGGCCACCGCTGGTGAGGCACTAAAATCAAACATAACCACAACTGCCCCCCTTGTGCTCCCAGTCTCTGAGCAGTTCTCATTTTTGAGCAGTTCTCATTTTTGCTCTCCACTATCGCACAGAAGGTGTTTAAGAAAACTACAAGTACAAAGCATTGTGTTCCTAATTTCAGTTTCGCAGTTCAACATTTCTGCGTACATGCTGGTGGGAAAGCTGTGATTGATGCAGTCCAACGCAGCCTCAATCTGTCCGACGAGCAGGTTGAACCATCGAGGACTCCCGCGTGAGTGACAACACGGGCGGACGAAACCCTTACCGCCGCCACCCCTTCCTCCCTCTCCTCATCGCCACGTCGCCACCCAAGCCGGCTGCCGGAAGCTTGCATGGCTCACGAGGACGGTGGCGGCGGGGCGGCCTGCTTCTCCCCCTTCATCTCCAGGCGTGGCCGCCATAGATGTCGGAGGGAGCTGCCGTAGGGCGGCACGCGGCCGTGCCGGCGAGGCCGGATACGGCCCCCCGCGGCCAGATCCGTCGCCAGACGCGGTGGCGACGGCTTCCCCCACGTGAGGCGGCGGTCACCCTGCCTGGTGCGGAAGCTGGACGGGCGGTGCGCGCCGGGGTGGATGCCGCGTGGTGGCGGCTGCACGGGCCGAGGCTGAGCAAGGGGCGAAGCGGGCAGTCGTGGTCCTACGGCAAGGTGGGGTCGACATGTCCCTCTAGCGGCCGGATCCGCAGTCCCCGGCAGTGAGCTCCTAGGGAGCAGCGACGGCACGGAGGCGACAGCGGTGGTCCGAGTGGCGCGGCGGCGGCCCCGGCGCAGGGCAAAGAAGGCACACAGTAGGAAGGGCTGCTAGGAGGAGGAGGCGGTGGAGGACGAGACGCGGAGGAGGTGCGGCGGCCGGCGGCGGCCCATGGAGAAGAGCGGCATGGAGAGGGTGCCAGTGCGGAGGACGGTGGCACGGAGATGGCCACGCAAGTGAGGAGGAGTAGCGGCTCGAATGCCACGAGGCCATGCTGGTGCCGTGGCGGCCGCCCGCATGGTGCCGTTGCGGTAGTGCGAGGATCTATGCCGGTAGCGGTGGGATGCCATTGTCGCGGGAAGCTTTGTGTCTGCGCTCATGGTACAACTGAGATTCTGGTGGTGGCAAGGTGGAGGTGAAGTTATTGGAGTAGCTCGGTGGCACAATGTCACCCCCAACGGCAAAGCAAGTCCAGATCCTTGGTGTGGAGTCCAGCGGCGGAAGTGGTGAGGCCCCCGTTCGCTTTAAGTGATGTGTCCCCACCATGCGTGGTGGATGTGGCGAGGCCCCCACGCGTTTCGAGTTGCCTTGGAGGGCCAGTATCTGGTGCGGTGTTTTGATTGTTTGGTGTGTACAGTGTGGTAGCGGTGCTTCGGCATTGGGTCATGCAGAGCGGTGGCCTTTTCGGTGTGGTGCAGTGTGCTCCTCCTTTGACTTCTGCTGATAAAAAGCTGTGGATTGGAAGATCGACAACCGTGTATGTGTGACCTGAGGACGACGGCAGCATGGTGGGCAAGCCCTGGTAGCTACACGGCTTGCAGCGGACTGTAGCGGCCAGTCCTGCGTGGCAGCGGCTAGTTCGGCGTGGAACATCATCGGGGACGACGGCTGGAGATAAGGGCTACTTGGCGGCTTTTCCTGCTGGGTGGTGGTGGTATGGCGTAGTGGTCGCTGCTGAGGCATTAGCGTTGTGTGGCTTGCGTTGACGACCAGTCATAGAGTTCTTTTTTTAGTTGAGTTGAGTCGGCGTTATCTATTAGGAGCTACTTTGGTGACTGTTGTTGTACCCAGTCTGGGATTTTTTTTTCTTTTTAATATAATCGGCAGCTCTCCTGTTTCGAGGAAAAAAAAAAGACATTGCATCGATTTGGAAACACTTCAAGCAGCTCGCTATGGTACGAGATGGCGTACTGTGAGGCTAAGCAGCTGATGCGGAAGGGGGATAGAGTTTGGATGATTGGATTTGGGTCCGGATACAAGTGCAATAGCGCCGTGTGGAAGTGCATTCTACCATCTCATAGTGCTGACTCGGCATGGGCAAACTGTATCCATCGTTACCCAATGGATGTCGCTAAACAATATGTCTAAGGATGCCCCTACTAAAAGTATGTACTTATGGACTACCTCCATATGTATAAGATTGCAAAGTCAATAATGTCAAGTACTTTTTACTGGGAAGAATAATAATGATATTTTAAGGCACATATTCTCTTCAGCACGCTCCTCTCTTCTGTCACACCCAAAATGTCAGTGTATGCATGCACCAATTTTTTTCTGGACATGTAATTATGTAAATGTAGCATGTCTGCATGTTGTTAGTTTTGTTGTTTAACATAATTAGCACATAAACAGAGGATCTCATAGCCTGAACCATAATCAATCTACTAATGTGGAATTTAGGCGGATAAATCTTATACCAGCGTTAGGAGCTGCCATGGATGCCTCCTAAGTTGGTGAAGACGTCGATGTAGATGTAGTAATGTTGATGCAGAACGCCGATTCAAGAGCAGGGGATGTTCTTGATCGGCAACTTGAGCTTCTCGCCGGGTAGAGCCTCCCCTCTGGACGCCAATGGCACTGACCTGGTCGTGGATGTGGAACTAGAGCTTCTACCTCCTCCAGCTCCCTTAGCAATCGGTGTTTTAGATCTTTGGCTAAAAGCTTAGGACTTGATGCATTGGAAAGCCTCCCGACCCCTTAGTTTTATATGGAGCTGTGGAGGCAAGGCCTAGAGTCCGTTTAGGAAACTAACCGTGTGCCTGCTGATCACAGACGTGAGTCCTATTCCCTCACGTAGGGGAAAAACGTGGGGAACAAGTTCCTCTCGGTTTGGTGTCCGAGAAGATCACGTTAACTAAAATTTTCAACATTCTCCCACTTGATCGAATGGTCAACAACTTGTTAGCATCACACTTACGTTCACACTGAGTACAACAGTAAATACCCACAGTCAGTAGCATTTAATTCGCTACTAGGACCCATTACATACAGTCTCACTGAAATACCTTGTTAGAACGCTTATACATTATTGGGAGTTCATAATGGCCCTGAATCAGGACCTAAAGACTATCCACCAGACCCGTGTCTAGAACATGCTGCTTAAATTGATTAGGTGGTAAGCCTTTAGTGAGCGGATCCGCGAGCTGGTTCGATCTTGGCATCTTTCTTTCACAACAAGATACTTAAGGTCAATGTGTTTGGAAGCACCACTTGACTTGTTGTTACTTATAAAGAACACTGCAGATTGATTATCGCAGTACAACGTAATCGGTTTCGTAATGCTATCTATAACTTTAAGGCCCGGAATAAAATTCTTAAGCCACACAGCCTATCCAGTCGCTTCATAACATGCCACAAACTCAGTTTGCATTGTCGACGCTACAACTAAACTTTGCTTAGAGCTTTTCCAAGAAATAGCTCCTCCTGCTAGAGTGTAGATATATCCTGATGTAGATTTTCTACTGTCGTGACACCCATCAAAATGAGCATCAGAAGAACCAATAACTTCAAGGTTATCTGATCTTTTATATGTGAGCATGAAATCTTTAGAGCCTTGGCAACAATGTAATGCTTTCTTGACACCCATCCAGTGGACCTTTCCTGAATTTTGCTGATATCCTCCAAACATTCCGTTTGCAAATGCCAAGTCCAGATGCGTACAGACTTGAGCATATTAAGCTCCCTAAACTTATCGCCAATTGGTTTTTAGGATATTGTTTCTCACTAAACTTATCGCCCTTTGCTATTGGAACAGGTGTGGCCTTACTCTTATGCATCTCATATCTCTTAAGCATTTTTCAATATATGACTTTTGTTGATGGCTCTTAAGTGCCAAATCTAGACTGTCAACTCCTACAAAAATGCTAGAAAGATGAGTATCAACCTAGTGGTAGGGGTTAATTACTAACCATTTCCACAAGTGTTCATAAATAATTGTATGCAGGTCACTTATCCTTAGAAAGGAGGAGGAAACACATCCAAGTGGCAAAGAAACACAACTCCAGCCAATCAGGAAAGAGCACATGGATCCATGCGCCCACCAGAGGGGGTAAACTGCCTTAATTTGGTGCGTGCACCTAGGACCGACTCGAGGGCCCATCAAGTAGCGTCCCAGACGAAAGGCGGAGAGGCGGTGCCCGAGGTTCAGCCGAACCCATGGTTGGGCCAAACCAGTGCTAGCTCCCCTCGTGCTGAGCTTCCACGTGGCGGCCCCTGGTGACTTCCTAAAGGCGATTGTGGTCGTTATCCCAGGAGTTACCGCCTCAAAGCCTCAGATCCTGCTATGTGGCACAAGGAGAAGAGTTGGAGAAGAATATTCCCTTGAGATCCCCTTGAGATGCTTGGAGGTTCTCCACTCTCCCAAGGCACCTCCCCTCTATAAATAGTATACATTAGTAGCATTTATATTTGAGTGAGATCAGTTATCTTACTCGTGGGTACGTTGCTCTGTATTCATACAAGTGTTGTAGTCTGCTACAGGGGGCCCAAACGTAGTTAGGCTGCAGTAGCAATCAATAGCGTAGACGTGGTGTCTCGACTAAGGGTTGTCCTTCGTTTACCGTATATCCCACGGGTTGCTAGAGGTAGGCCGTAAGTGGTGACAGCCCTATTGGTCCTTTGTAATCCTCCACGTTCAATTATATATTAGGCTCTTGGCTAGAGGCACCTGACTAATTCAGGGTAAGCCGATGCCCAAAGCGAGTATTTGACCTAAGAGATCAACCTTTAACTCACCTATAGTGCTATATTTTGGAATCCTCTCTACCCTCGCCACCTTTTTGGGTGTGTCCTTGGATCGACTAGAATAGAAGTTAGTGCACACATGTTCCCTTGGATTCGATACCCTTGGAATACTCTGAGGTGAAAGCTACAATGGTATCCGTGCGCTTGTGGATTTATTCCTCGTATCTTTTTAGTTTTCCTTTCTTCTACCTTTACCCCCGCTGCCCATGGAGAAGCCTTCCTATCAAAGCCTCTCTACCCCAAACAGCGAGTTCTATGAGCCACAATCATGTTCTACATCTAGCTATGAACTCCGCCCCTACTTTATAGCCATGGTTTGGAATTGATCCTTCTCTGGATCAATTAATGAATGTCCCTACGATCATTTGCAAGAGTCCAAGGAACTGTGTTCCTGCTTGGTAATCCTAGGCATGACATACGAAACCTCGAGGTGAAAGTTGTTTCTTTCTCTCTCACAGAGAGGGCGGAGCAATGGTATGTAGGGAGTATGAGCGGCGATTGGGAAGAACTTTGAGTTGACTTTTGTTACTCATTCTCCCTTACAGAACGCATAGGCTCCCTTCCGATTGACATCCTCGGCTTTGAGCAATTAGAGAAGGAGTCCATAGGTGCAGCATGGGCTAGATTCTTATGCCTTTTGGCATCTAGCCCAGACTTGTCTATACCCAATGATGTATCATTGAACATCTTTTGCTCGTGTTTAGATAAGGAATCTGCCCTAGACCTTGACATCAAAACTCCAACGGAAGGAGGAGAGATCCTAGATTGCCTCTTAGAAAACTCTTCCTTCCCTACCGACCATAATGAACCCCACCGAGAGGAATATCAGTCGAGCCATGAGAGTCTCTCCATAGCCAAATCCTAACTTTCACCTTCCACATCTCAAGATTCATCTGTTGAGCCCTCTCCCAAACCACGAACACCGAAGGAAGAAGAAATTCAACCTTCGGAGTTCTCTTCCGGATTCGAGGATGACCCTTCTGAAAACATTAGAAACGCCTCGAATCCTCTTAGGCACGAGAAGCCTACGGCATCATTGTGTCCTTACAAGGCCCTTGATAAAGTTTTCCACTATGCAACCATAGTGGATTGGTCAAAGGAGGTAGAGAGTACTTCCAAAGCAATTTGGATTAGCTCAACTTCCACGACCATCCCTTGTTCTATGAGGGGAAATGCCGTGGAAGCCCTTCATGATCCTACTATTGAGGCTTGTATCATATCCGAGTATCTCATGGACACTTTTGTGGGTAACAAGCCTCTAACCCCGATCGACAAATACTTCAGAAGTCCCTCAGGACTCTTCTTTGAATGTCAGGGGATCGCAAGGGATGTGCCGATCATCATAGACAAAATTGAGGTGCGCTTAGATTTCCACATCTATCCTATCATCGATTTTGATCATCTCCTAGGCTACCCGCTAGAAAAACATCATGATGCATCTCAAGGGAGCCTAGATGAAAAGCTTGTGGGGATACGAGGTAGGCTACACTAGCGTAAATCAAAATTTCTACCGCGTATAACCAGGAAGAACTGCCGTATAAGGATCACGGGATTACCACTCGACGCACTACTGGTGCGGAAGATGTAGATATGCGTTGATGCAGTGAAGACGATAACGTAGTCGTACGTAGTCGTTCAACGTAGTCGTACGTAGTCGATCACGTCACGTCCAGCAGCTCCCACGTGCAGCAAGATCGCCTCCGGTGCCGCGGCTCGTCGTCGGCTCATCGCGGCTCGGCGGCGGCTCGTCGATGGCTCGTCCAAGTGCTGCAGGCGCAACACCTCCAAGGTATCCACACGTGCAAGGAGGAAGCGTCGCAAGCCGGACTGCTAGATCCGCGAGTTGCAACAGGCGAGGGCGTGGGAGGCGCGGCAGATGTGTTTCGCCAAAAGGTGTAAACCCTAGGGCGCCCCCACCCCTCTATTTATAGAGGTTCCTGATGGGCCTTTGGATCCGAGGCCCATTAGTACTCCTAAACCTAATCCAACTCGGATCAGATCCGAATTGGGCTTCCAGCCCCTTAAGTGTGTGACCCTATGGGTTCGGATACGTATAGACATGGCCCGAGTACTCCTACTCGGCCCAATAGTCGGTAGCGGCCTCTAGCAAGACGTGCCAACTCCTATACGCACACGAAGATCATATCAGACGAACCATCACAACATAATATACATGCTATTCCCTTTGCCTCACGATATTTGGTCTAGCTTCAAGCCGACCGCTCTTTCTCGATCCTGTGATTCGGAATCCCTTTGTAGGTTAACTCTTAACCGTACGTAGCATGGCCATGCATTTTCGGATCCGATCACTCGAGGGGCCCAGAGATATCACTCTCAATCAGAGAGGGGCAAATCCCATCTTGATTGACCATGTCTCATAGCATGCTTCTTGACAAACCCGACAGCTACCTTTATAACTACCCTGTTACGGCGTAGCGTTTGATAGCCCCTAAGTAGGTCGATCCACATCTAGAATACATGCGACAATCTTAGGTCTAAGGACAAAGCGTATATGTTGTTTAAAGAGAGAACTACTTCTCGTGTTGGGTCAGTCCTAACACATGTCTCCACATGTGTCCACATTATTAGTTCAACATCTCCATGTCCATGACTTGTGAAACATAGTCATCAACTAATACATGTGCTAGTCTAATATTCATGTGTGTCCTCACATGAACTCCGACTAGGGACAACTTTAGAATAACCATACATGTAAAGAGTTTCACATACAATTCACATAATTGCAAATCAATTCAAGTAGCCTTTAATGGATATTCAATGAACACAATATACAAATCATGGATACAAATGGAATATCATCATCTCTATGATTGCCTCTAGGGCATACCTCCAACAGTCTCCCACTTGCACTAGAGTCAATCTAGAAGGTACCTAATACCCATAGCTCTTACATGCGCATCATGCTTAGCCTGCGGGAGTGGTTTTGTCAACGGATCAGAAATGTTCAGATCCGTGTGTATTTTGCATATCTTGATCTTACCCCGATTAACGAAGTCTCGAATGAGATGAAATTGCCGCATTACGTGTTTGTTCTTCTGGTGGTTCCTTGGCTCCTTTGCTTGCGCAATTGCCCCATTGTTATCACAGAAGAGATTCAATGGGCTGGACGCATTCGGGAACACACCAAGCTCAATGAGGAAATTCCTTATCCAAACACCTTCCTTCGCGGCTTCCGAAGCCGCGATGTACTCGGCTTCTGTCGTAGAATCGGCCACCGTCTCCTGCTTGGAACTCTTCCAACTAACAGCACCACCATTCAGCGTGAACACAAATCCTGATTGTGACTTTGAATCATCTCTGTCGGTTTGGAAACTAGCATCGGTGTAACCTGTTACAACGAGCTCCTCCTCACCTCCATAGACGAGGAACATATCTTTAGTCCTTCTCAAGTACTTAAGAATGTTTTTCACCGCTGTCCAGTGACTCTCACCTGGATCAGATTGGTGTGTGCTTGTCATACTTAGTGCATATGAAACATCTGGGCGAGTACTTATCATTGCATACATGATAGATCCAATAGCCGAGGCATATGGCACTCTACTCATGCGATCCCGCTCATCAGCAGTCGAAGGACACTGAGTCTTGCTGAGATGTATACCATGTGACATAGGCAAGAACCCTTTCTTTGCCTCTTCCATGTTGAACCGCTTCAACACTTTGTCAATGTAAGTATCTTGGCTTAAACCTATAAGCCTTCTCGATCTATCTCTATAGATCTTAATGCCCAGAATATATGCCGCTTCCCCTAAGTCCTTCATCGAAAAACTATTTTTCAGTGAAGTCTTTACGGACTCAAGCATAGGAATGTTATTTCCAATCAGTAATATGTCATCCACATATAAGATTAGAAATACTATAGAGCTCCCACTAACCTTCTTGTAAACACAAGACTCTTCTTCGTTCTTGGTGAAGTCAAACCCTTTGACCACTTCATCAAAACGAATGTTCCAACTCCTAGATGCTTGCTTCAATCCATAAATGGATCTCTGAAGCTTGCATACCTTTCCAGCATTTTTCGGATCGACAAAACCCTCGGGCTGTATCATATACACATCCTCAGCTAGGTTTCCATTCAGGAAAGCTGTCTTGACATCCATCTGCCATATCTTATAATCGAAATATGCAGCTATAGCTAGTTTTGCGACAAGTCGTGCTTTATAGATGTGAACATTTCCATCCATGTCCTTTTTCTTCTTATAGATCCACTTGCACTCTATGGCTTTAACACCATCAGGCGGGTCAACCAAGTTCCAAACTTGATTGTCTCCCATGGACTCTATTTCGGATTGCATGGCACTCTGCCATCTTTCGGAGTCTGGGTCCATCATTGCTTCTGCATATGTCGTAGGCTCATCATTGTCCAACAATAATATTTCCCGCATTTCGCGGAGCCTTGCCGACCTTCGTGGTTGTGGCGGTGCTTCTCTTGCCATGGGTATCTCAACTTGTTCTGCTACGTTAGCATCACTCATTGATTCTTGCCCGATCGGCTCATCTTGAACTTCTTCAAGATGCACTGTCTTTCCACTCTTTTCTCCTTTGAGAAACTCTTTCTCTAGGAAAACCCCGTTCCGAGCGACAAACACTTTGCCTTCTGATCGGTTGTAGAAATAATATCCCAAAGTTTCCTTTGGATATCCCACGAAAATGCACTTATCCGACTTGGGTGTGATCTTGTCCGACTGAAGTCGCTTGACAAACACTTCACATCCCCAAATCTTTAGAAAAGACAAACTGGGAACCTTTCCAGTCCATATCTCATATGGTGTCTTAACTACGGATTTAGATGGTACCCTATTAAGTGTGAAAGCTGCTGTTTCTAGAGCGTATCCCCAAAATGACAACGGTAGGTCCGACTGGCTCATCATTGATCGAACCATGTCTAACAAAGTTCAATTATGTCGCTCGGACACACCGTTTCTCTGAGGTGTTCCAGGCGGCGTAAGTTGTGGAACAATTCCGCAACTCTTTAGATGATTGCTAAACTCGTGGCTCAAATACTCGCCTCCACGATCAGATCGTAAGGCCTTAATTTTTTTGCCACGCTGATTTTCAACTTCATCCTGAAATTCCTTGAACTTTTCAAAGGTTTCAGACTTGTGCCTCATCAAGTAGACATAGCCATATCTACTAAAATCATCAGTGAAAGTTATGAAGTATTGGAATCCTCCTCTAGCCGTCGTGCTCATTGGTCCGCATACATCACTATGTACGAGTTCCAACAAGTCTACTGCTCTCTCAGGAAATCCTGTGAAAGGCGTCTTGGTCATCTTGCCTAGCAAGCAAGCCTCACATGTCTCGTATGATTCAAAATCAAACGAAGTTAGAAGTCCATCAGAATGGAGCTTCTTCATGCGCTTTTCACTTATATGACCCAAACGACAATGCCACAAGTAGGTAGGACTCAAATCATTAGGCCGAGGCCTTTTAGCACTTACATTACAGACAGGTGAACCATCAAGATTTAAAACAAACAATCCATTCACAATGGGTGCAAAAGTCATAAACATATTATTCTTAGAGATCACACAACCATTGTTTTCACTCGCAAATGAATAACCATCCTTCATCAAGCATGAAGGAGACAAAATGTTTCGACTTAAACTAGGAACAAAATAACAATTATTCAACTCCATAATAAATCCTGACGGGAGGTGGAGTTGCATCGTCCCGACGGTCAAAGCAGCAACTCTTGCATTATTGCCCACGCGGAAATCAACTTCTCCTCTTTCCACGCTTCTACTTCTTATCATTCCCTGCATCGAATTGCAAATATGAGCAACCGATCCGGTATCAAATACCCAAGAATTAATAATTGTATCAGCGAGAAATATGTTGTCTATAACATTAACAACAAGCGTACCTGAGGTAGAAGTACTCTTACTTCCGCCGTTCTTCAACGAAGCTAGGTACTGCTTGCAGTTTCTCTTCCAGTGACCAAGTTCATGACAGTAAAAGCACTCTTTATCTGGAGCAGGTCCAGCTTTAGCCTTGGGCGCTGGGTTTGGCTTGGACACTCCAGCCTTGCCCTTCTTCTTCCAAGAATTGCCCTTCTTCTTGAAGGTAGGCTTGTTCTGTACAGCCATCACATGGCTGGTACTAGCGCTTTTCTTAATGTCTACCTCTGTTGTCTTGAGCATACCACACAGTTCATTCAGACCCTTCTCCGTCCCATGCATATGGTAGTTCGAGATGAAGTTCCCATAGCTAGGCGGAAGAGATGAGAGAATGAAGTCAGTGGCCAACTCTTTACCCATTGGGAAGCCCAGCTTCTCCAATCGCTGAGTGTAACCAACCATCTTGATTACATGTGGTCCTACTGCTGCGCCTTCTGCTAACTTGCACTCCAGAAAGGCTTTGGACACATTGAACCTTTCGGTCCTAGCCTGTGTCTGGAACATGTCCTTGAGCGCCACGATCATATCGTGAGCCTCATGATTTGTTTCGAACTGCATCTGCAGCTCGGGTTCCATGCAAGCAAGCATAAGGCAGCTTACCTCAAGATTAGCATCAAATGCCTTCTTGTAAGCAGCCTTAACGGCAGCAGATGCATCATCAGCAGGTACTGGTGGTAGTGGGGTGTCTAGAACATCTTCCTTTTTCTCAGCCCTGAGAACAATTCTCAGGTTACGGATCCAATCCGAGTAGTTTGTTCCATTCAACTTGTCCTTCTCAAGGACCAAACGCAAAGCAAACGATGCGGTGGTGTTGCTAGGTGCCATTTAATCTACAACAAAAGTAATGCAAAATACACTAAGACAAACGTATCCATGATAGAGAAAATTACATTAAACTATTTTAACAGAATCTACTCCCACTAAAATCAATATCCCTCTATTGAAACTTAGTGATTCAGGATCCACAACTAACAAGTCTACTAGTGAGCTTTAGCATCACCACTAGCAAACGAGGTAGATCGGTAAGCAACTTTTGCTAATCATATCACATATGACTCCTGTTGTTGGGTGACATCTCTATGTCTCGGCACCCAACCTTTATACCCCAAGGTCCTTAACCGTTAAGATAACCTTGTTAAGCAAACCAACCCTTATGCGTGTAAGTGTCCGACACAAACCCGTCTAGTCAAGGAAAACTAGTGGCACCCTAATTTCATAGACCCACCACTAATTGTACAAGACATGAGACGGTGCAAGTTTTAGTTGGGAGAGCATACTAACTTAAAATTTGCGAGGGATCGTTCTACTTCTAACATCACAGCATGCAGAAAGTAAAACATAAACAGAATAGCATTCACACAGCTTGTGACACAGTATGGCCCATTTTCATATGGTGATCTCCATCTCCATAGAACCTGTTCACCATGGTGATCTCCATCTCCATGTTCCATGTGCGCCATCCTCCTGGTGATGAGTCCTCCAAGAACTAGAGCATGCTATTACGCCTAATAGCTAGAAAAGAATCTAGTAATGAAGATTACATAGTTGCTTGGATCATCACAGATTGGTACGCAGACCATTAAATACAATAAAGTGACAACACATATGGCTCCTGCCGTGTTGCCGTATGCGCGACACGCAGGTCACGAATGAGTTACACACATGCATCACATACACAAGGGGGCCATACTGATCACAAGATACATACATCCTGCAAAATAGAGTTAGGCGTCCTAACGTTCCAAACTTAGGAGGCCCGAAACTCCATCTTCCAAGCTGAATTTGGGAAATCTAATTTTGCCGAAAACGGCGAAGCGGTTGAAATTCATGTGTAACTTTTTCTGTAGATCAATTTTCGTATAAAAATCGCCCCGATCCGAGATCGTACCGAAAAGTTACGGCTGATTTACCGAAGCATACGCATACGGCAAAATCCCGACCCCGGCAGTAGATCCCATCTACTATTGCACATCTAATGCGCCTGGCGTATGACCCTGGATCTCGATTCGACCAATCATATTGATCTTCGCTCACTGCAACTGGATTTACGTGTATCACTTAACTCCGATGGCGGAAACCGACCGGTAGGAGTATGTCGTTACACTACCATTGCAGCAAGGGCACGAGACCAGGACATAGATCAAATAGAAAACTCGCATATCTCCATATGCACACATCCCGAATCCAAAACTAAGCAGCTACGGCTCTGATACCACTATGGGGATACGAGGTAGGCTACACTAGCGTAAATCAAAATTTCTACCGCGTATAACCAGGAAGAACTGCCGTATAAGGATCACGGGATTACCACTCGACGCACTACTGGTGCGGAAGATGTAGATATACGTCGATGCAGTGAAGACGATCACGTAGTCATACGTAGTCGTTCAATGTAGTCGTACGTAGTCGATCACGTCACGTCCAGCAGCTCCCACGTGCAGCAAGATCGCCTCCGGTGCCGCGGCTCGTCGTCGGCTCGTCGCGGCTCGTCGGCGGCTCGTCGATGGCTCGTCCAAGTCCTGCAGGCGCAACACCTCCAAGGTATCCACACGTGCAGGGAGGAAGCGTCGCAAGCCGGACTGCTAGATCCGCGAGTTGCAACAGGCGAGGGCGTGGGAGGCGCGGCAGATGTGTTTCGCCAAAAGGTGTAAACCCTAGGGCGCCCCCACCCCTCTATTTATAGAGGTTCCTGATGGGCCTTTGGATCCGAGGCCCATTAGTACTCCTAAACCTAATCCAACTCGGATCAGATCCGAATTGGGCTTCCAGCCCCTTAAGTGTGTGACCCTATGGGTTCGGATACGTATAGACATGGCCCGAGTACTACTCGGCCCAATAGTCGGTAGCGGCCTCTAGCAAGACGTGCCAACTCCTATACGCACACGAAGATCATATCAGACGAACCATCACAACATAATATACATGCTATTCCCTTTGCCTCACAATATTTGGTCTAGCTTCAAGCCGACCGCTCTTTCTCGATCCTATGATTCGGAATCCCTTTGTAGGTTAACTCTTAACCGTACGTAGCATGGCCATGCATTTTCGGATCCGATCACTCGAGGGGCCCAGAGATATCACTCTCAATCAGAGAGGGGCAAATCCCATCTTGATTGACCATGTCTCATAGCATGCTTCTTGACAAACCCGACAGCTACCTTTATAACTACCCTGTTACGGCGTAGCGTTTGATAGCCCCTAAGTAGGTCGATCCACATCTAGAATACATGCGACAATCTTAGGTCTAAGGACAAAGCGTATATGTTGTTTAAAGAGAGAACTACTTCTCGTGTTGGGTCAGTCCTAACACATGTCTCCACATGTGTCCACATTATTAGTTCAACATCTCCATGTCCATGACTTGTGAAACATAGTCATCAACTAATACATGTGCTAGTCTAATATTCATGTGTGTCCTCACATGAACTCCGACTAGGGACAACTTTAGAATAACCATACATGTAAAGAGTTTCACATACAATTCACATAATTGCAAATCAATTCAAGTAGCCTTTAATGGATATTCAATGAACACAATATACAAATCATGGATACAAATGGAATATCATCATCTCTATGATTGCATCTAGGGCATACCTCCAACAAAGCTTAGGGAAACTGCTTCTGCCACGGCTACCTCTTGCTCAAAAAATCCAATGGTGAAGCCTCTTCCCAAGAAAAACCCGCTCGAGAAGGAGATGTGTGCGTCTCCGTTCGTATCCTCTGAGCCCTTTGAGGTCGCAGAATCTGCTGCTCCTGAAGAGTAAAACTCGGAAGAGACCCTTCACCTTTGTGAAGATGAACGATCATCATCACGCTCGATCGAGTTTGAGCCTCTTCCCGCTAGCCCGTATCATGTTGTTTTCGACCATGATCGAGAATCAACATTGATCTTACATGATGAATATCTTGAGATGGAGAATCCAAGGGCTATGGAATTTTGTGAGGCGCCAACTCTGGAGTCCGAAGGAAAGGATTCCATAGATGAGAATGGTAGCTTCATTCTTGAAATACCACATGAACCATGCTCGTTTAAAGCCTCTCCAAAGTCAGCCACATTTTGTGCCATGCGCACGCATGAGGACTACAACCACCATAAGGTCCTCTCTTGCAAAAAGTTTAGAAGGTTGGTTGTATATGCATATATTTATCATAAACATTGCAAATTTTGAGGATGCACTGTGGCACTAACCTTGCAGCTAAAGCTTCATTGATACATCAACAATTGGTGGTTAGAGGGGAACACATCACCAATGATAGCTACAAGAGGACGTTCCCATGGTTGAGCTCATGACCATAAACATAGCACTGCCAGGAGATAGCCCGGATGATCATTTAATTTTCCTTTTGAATAAAAAGCAAGAGCATGTTCTAGGATAAAGTTTTCCTTTGGGTATTTTTGGTTGCTAACCATTTCAGGTGGAGATCAAAATGAATAACGAACAGGTAACGCCTAAGAACATGGGAGCTACACCAGCTACAACACCTTGGTAAGGCCCTGTTTGGCACGGCTCCACTCCTAAACTCCAGCAACTCCATTAAAAAATTCAGCCAAATACCCCAACTCCAAAACTCCATGGAGTTGCCAACTCCATGGAGCTGTAGTGCAAATGGAGGTGGAGTTTTGGAGCACCTCTTTTGCTGCTCCAGAAACCTCTCTTTTGAACCTTCTCGTGGAGTTGGTGGGTAATTACCCACCAATGCCACTGGTTACACAAAAAAACGTTTCATTCTATTCTCCCTTCTATTCTCCCGAGCCCTGCCCGTCGCCGCCCCCGTGGCCAGCCGGCCCCGCCACCCGTCGCCCGTCGCCGCCCGCCGCCGCCTGTCGCCCGTCACCGCCCGCTACCGCCCATCGCCCGTCGCCGCCCGCCGCCGCCCGTCGCCGCCCGCCGCCCGCCGCCGCACCCGTCGCCCGTCGCCGCCCGCCGCCGCCCGTTGCCGCCCGCCGCCCGTCGCCCGTCGTCGCCCGTCGCCACCCACCCCGCCGCCTGTCGTCGCCCGTCGCCGCTCGCCGCCCGTCACCGCTCGCCGCCCGTCACCGCCTGTCGTCGCCCGTCACCACCCGCCGCCCCGTCGCTACCCACCCCGCCGCCCGTGGAGGGTCACCCGTGTGCGGCACAGTGCAGTGGAAAATGGGGAAGAAGAAGTTGGGATAGAGAGGATGACAAGTGGGCCCTTAATTGGGGGGCAACAATGGCAATCCACACTGAAATCGATCTTTTTTGGAGCTGAGAGCACCCATCTAGCCAAACACCTCATTTTTGTTCTGGAGTTTTGGAGCGGAGCTGGCTCCATGTGGAGTTCTGGAGTGGAGCAGCTCCACTCGGAGTTGGAGCCATGCCAAATAGGGCCTAAGTCTTGGTGAGGGAACGATTACAAAAGAAAACTTGAACTCCACACACTTGAGTTGCATTGCCTAGCAATGCGAACTCCAAGTGTGGGGGAGGTATGTGAGTATCCCAAGTAAAGTTCCTCTTAAGCCAAAGCTTATCTTGGTTTGGATATGGTGTTGGTTCTTGCATCTTGCCCCACTAAAATAAAAAATATATAATAAATGAATAAAAAGAAAGAGGAGTTACCACGACGGAGATTCAAAATTCTTCATCACCCACACGCCATGGTAAGTGCCTTCAGGTATGTCCTGCTTTTGACTTTAAATAAAGTCCTTCTGGGAGGTAGCTTGAAGTTCGCCAATCTTATACTCATGTTTATCCCCCTTTGAATATAGCTGGATCACGCTTTCATGCTTCCTTTATCTATGCTTGTAATGCTATGGTTTGAATGTATGTTCTTTGGCGTGCATTCATAGGCCTTTTAAATTAAGCATGGTGCTTAGGTTAAAATGCATTCTTCAATTAAACTAGACATGGTGTCGTGTTTGATTGATAAACCTTAAAGTTAATGCTTTCATAGATCTTGGTTGTCTATGTGGACTAACCCCTGCAGGAAATCTTCAAACCCAAATGGGTAAGTCGTTGAGCTTGAGTCAAATGGGAAGGTAGACCAAGGCATCGGATTCATATTGCACAACATAAAAAGGAGGTACATATCACCCTTCCAGGGTCCACCGTAAGTATACGCTGATGCAATTTTAATTCAGCCTTGTTTGAGTAGGTCTCATGGTGAAAATAAAATTAAAAAATCCCAAAAATATTTGAGTTCGAATAAAGTAAGGCTGTCTGGTTCTCAAACCAGCAGAGTCCCTCTTTTGTTTCCATCTTTTGTTTGAATAAAGTTCCAGGTACAAGCACATGTGTGGGGAAGATCTCTCAAGCTCATCGATACACACACAATCGAGATCTCCCACAAAGGTGTCACACAACATCGACTGCGCCAACATGACAGGGACAAGGCGAGGTAACCAAAATGAGTAGGCCAGCCCCGTGGTTTGGTTGAACAACCACTGGTCTGCCTCAATCCCCATCTTCTTCAAGAGCGATGGTATATGCACTCTATCTCTCTACTCCCCGGTTCATGAGTTTAAATAAATCTCATCTCTAATCATTAAAAATTAAACTCAAAATTAAAATGAACCTTGGCTGAAAACATGCTCCTTATGGTTTGCAAACATGTTCTATATTCCTTGCTTGCACATGTTTGCTTGTGAACCTATATCTTTAGGAAAGCATGCTACCTAGGTTGTTAATGTTTTAGATATGGCATGATGAAATGAACCTTGCTCTATTCTGTCTAAAGTACTTGGGACATTTATCTTGAAAAACAATGACTTAGCTAGCTCCTCAATGATATGCCTCCATCCTACCAAAGACATGTTCATCTTGTTGAAAACCTATACACTTATGATGCCTGCTATCATATTGAGCTTTGCCGAATTGTTGTGACCCTTATGGAATATGCTTCATACTTTCATGGTCAAGATCAAGTACAGTCCACTTCCACATACTAGGCTTCTACACTAGAAGCTAGTAACATCCCATCCATCCACCAAATAAAGCTCCATGTGTGTTGTGACCTCTCTCACCGAATGCATCCTTGCAAAAGATACATAGGCTATGCAAAAAGAAATAAATCCATGCTCAAAGCATGACGAAAAAAAGAAAAAAGAGAAAAAGAGAAAAAAAAAGATAGCCCATGTCCAAAAGAGAAAAAGGAGATAGATGGAATCATACAAAAGGAGTCCATACATCATTGCACCATATTCCATCCACACACTTGCACATCTTGATCAGATTGTATGACTTGTATTCTACTTGGATCCAGTCTTTGGTTTTGCAACATATGTGATGCAGGTATGTCTCGTCTTTATCCCTACCTTGAGCCCCACATAAGCCTTATTAGAACTAGGGTGAAGAAAGGCAAGTTAATGCCTCGGTGTGGAACATACACATTGAGTGATCTGAGTGAATCAATTGAGGACCTAGGTAAGGTTATCTTTTGAAAAACATTGCCAAAAACCCAAGTTACTAAGACAGAAAGAGTGGAGGGGATTTGGATCAAGACTGTTCCAGCCATCAACCACCCAAGGTAACATGATAGACACTTCAAAAAGTTCACAAGTGCAGGTATGGCTTGGAATATCTTATTTGTTTGCTCCTTACCAAAAGAAGACATATTCTACCTTAGAATTTGCCCTTCACTCGAGGACGATCAAAGGCTATGTGTGGGGGTGTTGTTGACAACTCTTAAGTGCCAAATCTAGACCATCAACTCCTGCATAAACGTTGGAAAGATGAGCATCAACCTAGTGGTAGGGGTTTATTACTAACCATTTCCACAAGTGTTGTTGAAAAATTGTATGCAGGTCACTTATCCTTAGAAAGGAGGAGGAAAGACACCCAAGTGGCAAAGAAACACAACTCGTGCCAATCAGGAAAGAGCACACGGATCCATGGACCCACCAGAGGGGATAAACCGCCTTAATTTGGTGTGTGCACCTAGGACCGACTCGAGGGCCCATCAGGCAGCATCCCAGATGAAAGGCGGCATGAGAGGTGGTGCCTGGGGTTCAGCCGAACCCATGGTTTGGCCAAACCTGTGCTGGCTCCCCTCATGCTCAGCTTCCACGTGGTAGCCCCTGGTGACTTCCTAAAGGCGGTTGTGGCCGTTATCCCGGAAGTTAGTGCCTCAAAGCCTCGAATCCTACTAGGTTGCAAAAGGAGAAGAGTTGGAGGAGAATATTCCCTTAAGATCTCCTTGAGATATTTGGAGGTTCTCCACTCTCCCAAGGCACCTCCCCTATATAAATAGTAGAGGAGGAGGCTCATTTGAGGACACACACACCACACCATCCAAGAGAGCTTAGAGCCTCATTCCAAAGGCAAAGCCTTGCCTAACTTGTGCTTAGAATAGAAAGAGAGAGTGAGGGGTGTTTGGGAGGAGTGCCGGAGTGTTGGCATTCTCCTCCCAGCTTGTACCTCTATGAATGCTGCTACATTCTTCGGTGTTAAGTAAGCCTTCGTGATTTCTTCTTATAGTGTTATACTTGGTTGCATGAATAGCCTTATTCCTTTGCTATGTTTGTATACTTGGCTTATATGCTCGTATGCTAGTCATATACCCTTGCTATTATAGTATAGGCTTAAGTGCTCTCATGTATGTCTATAGTATACACTAGTAGCATTTATATTTGAGTGAGATCAGTTATCTTACTCGTGGGTTCGTCGCTCTGTATTCATATAAGTGTTGTAGTATGCTACGGGGGGTCCAAACGTAGTTAGGTTGTAGTGGTAATCAATAGCATAGATGTGGTGTCTAAGCTAAGGATTATCATTCATTTACCGTATATCCCACAGGTTGCTAGAGGTAGGCCGTATGTGGTGATAGCCTTATTGGTCTTTTGTAATCCTCCACGTTCAGTTATATAGTAGGCTCTTGGCCGGAGGCGCCTGACTAATTCATGGTAAGCTGGCGCCTGAAGC
Organism: Setaria viridis; assembly: GCF_005286985.2. Taxonomy (NCBI): domain Eukaryota; kingdom Viridiplantae; phylum Streptophyta; class Magnoliopsida; order Poales; family Poaceae; genus Setaria; species Setaria viridis. Next base: position 11,297,715 of record NC_048266.2, read on the forward strand.
AAGTATTTGACCCAAGAGGTAGACCTTTAACTCACCTATAGTGGTATCTTTAGAAATCTTCTCTACCCTTGCCACCTATCTGGGTGTGTCCTTGGATCGACTAGAATAGAAGTTAGTGCACACACGTTCCCTTAGAGTTGATTCCGTTGGAATACTCTAAGGTGAAAGCTACAACGGTATCCGTGTGCTTGTGTATTTATTCATAGTTGTTAATTATGCCAGTGCCAGAGGACGCCGAGCGGCGGCAGCAAAACCGTCTCCTTGCCGAGATGCAGAAGCAGCGCAAGGACAAGGAGACGGCGAAGAAGAAAAGGAAGGCCGCCAGGGAGTTCCAACGGCGGTGGCAAGGCCAGGTCGTGTCGGACGACGACGACGACGAGGAAGAGGAGGAGGACGACGAGGAGGAGGAAGAGGAGGAGTTCATTTTGTCCCCCCGGTCGGGCGCGCTCGTTATCCGGGAGCCGCGCTCCCAAACGGCCGTGGGGGGCGCAGCGAGCGGGCCGCCTGCCCGAGACTCGGCCCCGCAAAGCTCTGGGGCCACGCCCCAGGGTTCGGCGCGGAGCGCGCCTCAGGAGTTGACGGAGCCAACCCCCGTCCCTCCGCCTACGGCCCAGGAGCAGAGGAGTAGCGGCCGTTGCCGAATGCCCCGGGGTCGGCGTCAGGCTCGGAGGCGAAGCGCACGCGCCGCCCTCGTGCTGGGGGAGTGTAAGTGGAAATTTCTCGTTCCTTTCCTAGCATCGAGCCGTTTTTGCTGATGTTCTTTTTTGTTGTTTCACAGTGCCACCCCTCGGGACTTCGTTCTATCGCTGGCGACGAAGAAGGTGCTGCGGGTGTCTTCCACCTCCGCGGGACGGACCGCGACCCCGCCGGCAGCGAGCGGCGGTGTCGCTGGGGAGACCGCCGACCCTACCGCGGAGGTGGCTCCTGCGGTGGCAACTGGAGGAGTGGTGCCGCAGCCGGGCACAGGGTAGGGTCTGACCCCTGTTCTACCCTCTACCTCCTCGGTCGACCCCGCGGGGCAGGGCCTTGCCCCTGGGGGCCCTCCGACCGAGGTGGTGATAGACCTCGATGTCGAGGCGGAGGAGGAGCGTGCGGCTCCGACGGCGGTGGCGGAGACAGAGGCGGTTGCCCCAGCGGCCGTGACGGGGACAGCGGTGGTAACGGAGGAGAGGGAGTCCGCCCCCGCGGCCACGACGGGGACAGCGGCAGCGGGAGAGGCAAGGACGCCTGCCTCGGCGGCTGCGACGAAGGCAGCGGCGGCGGCAGAGGTGGGGACATCCGCCCGGGGAGCCGCGACAAAGGTAGCGGCAGCGGCGGAGGTGGGGGTGCCTGCTCCGGCGGCCACGACAGGGGCGGGGATGCCTGCCCCGGTGGCTGCGATGAAGGATGCGGCGGCGATGGGAACACCTGCTCTGGCAGCCGTGACGTAGACGGTGGCGGCAGCGGACGGGTCGGGACGCGCGTTGGCATCGACGACGTCCGCGACGACCTCAACAAGGACGGCGACGCGCGTGCCGGGACCGCGGCGAGGCCAGCGGCATCTGGGGCGACGGCGCCTGCCCCTGCGGCGGCGTCGGGGATGGCGGCGCCGGGGGCGGCCGGAGCGGCCTCTACCCTTGCCTCGGTCAGTCCCATTCCCAGGGGGTGGAGTGGGGCTACCCTGCGCTAGATGTCCTGCGATGATCCGCATAGGCCCCTCTTCTCACTGGATGACGCCGAGGAGTGGGGCAAGTGGCGGGAGGTGCAGGGCGGACTTGCAAACGTCCGCGCTGCCCTATCCTCGACGATGGGGGAGCTGGACGGCGTCGTCGTTCCCGGTGGCCAGGTCTGATGTTCTCCCTTGTGGTTATTTTTCTCCCATCTCTTTATTACTGAGTATATATCATCCTGTAGGCCCTCCAGGAGTGCAGCCGAGGGAAGTCCGATTTCCTCCAGAATGAGCGGGAGCTCTGGGAACACTTCTCTATGGAGAAGCAGCGAACCGGGGAGCTGACCACGCAGGTTGCCGCCGCCCAGCAAGTCATCAACGACCTGCAAAGGCGCAAGTAGGCGGCGCTGAAGGACGTGCGGTGGGCGGAGGACAAGTTCCAGGCTGTCGTCGAGAAGGTTTGCCTCGACCGCGAGGAGTTCCAGGTTGCTGCTGACAAGGCCCACCTTGATGTCAAGGAGCTCGCATGTCTGAAGGGGGAGCATAAAGCCCTTCAGAAAACCGTCAAGCGCATCCGCCGCGAGCGGCAGAAGTCTTGGCAGGAGCGGGACTTCGAGGTGGCCCGGAAGAACAAGGCCGAGAAGGTGGTGGCCGAGCTTGGAGCGGAGGTCAGCCAGCTCCACGCTCAAGTGCAGGGGCTCCAGACCGCCGTGGCCCAGGGGCTCGACCAGGGGATCCATGCTCAAGGCTCTTCTTGTTTCTTTGCCTTTGTGGTGTTGTGATGGTTTCTGATTTGGACTTTTGCGGACGGGCCTTACAGACGAAATCGCCCGGCTGAGGGAGGTCCTCGACGCGGAGCGCGCCAAGCACGGCAACCTGCAGGGCGCGGTCCGTGTCGTCTGCGACAGCCTCGGCGTGGTTCAGGGGGAGGGGATGAGTTTGTTGGCGACTCGTGCTCTTCAGACGTACCGGTGGGCCCGCGAGATCGCCCTGGAGGCGCTCCGCGTCGGCATGAGGCAGGCCTTCGACGTCTTCGGCTCCCACTACTCCGGCATCAACTTCGCTAGGATGAGTGGGGGGTACGCCGCTGGCTACTCCGAGGCCGAGCTGGACAAGATTGACGTGTCGGTGCTCAACCAAGCGGAGGCCTTGGCGAAGCTTCTGGAGAATGAAGCTATCCCGCCCGAAGGTCCCAGGATGAGTTAGCTGTATCGGGCTAGCGCCCCAGATGTAAATACGTTAGTTTGATTTTGAACTTGTCTTTGTGATGGCCACAGAGGCCTTTTCTATAAATTGTCGAAAAAAGTTTTCGATTCTCTTTCCTTGTTTTTTGGATTTGGAAAGTTTAGAGCGCGGGTCGGGCATGTTAGTAAGCATTGATGGGCGAAGGTACCGTAGCCGCTGGGGCGTAGGCTTTTTCGCAGTCCAACCAGTCTTGCCTGAACGTCGTTCGTGCATTCTCTCCTTTTCACGCCCAAAAGTTTAGGAAGAGGGTCGGCTCATAAAGAAGAGGTGTTTTGAAAAGATGTCAAGTGACTTGGGCTGGAGCCCCTGATAGCCCCCAAGGGATATGCGGCCCTGAGGCAGAGCCAGGGTCGGATATCCCTGAGTTCGATATGAAACTTGAACGAAATTGACTCAAAATTCCTTTTTCCATAAATTACTAAGTTATAGAAGTGCTTATGTACAGAACTTGGAAACAAAAACTAAGGGTAGAAGCGTCTTAGCTACTCTATGTTCCAAGCGTTGTTGAAGATCTATCCGTCAGGGGTCGCCAGCTTGTACGTGCCTGGCTGCAGTACTTGTGCGACGATGAAGGGACCTTCCCATGGAGGGGTCACCTTGTGCCGACCCCTGTTGTCCTGGACGAGGTGGAGCACCAGGTCGCCGACGTTGAAGGCTCGGCCTTGCACATTGCGGCTGTGGTAGCGTCGTAAGGCCTACTAATACTTAGCCGAGTGCAGCAGGGCTACATCGCGTGCTTCATCGAGCTGGTCTTGCGCATCTTCGAGCGATGCCTGGTTTCCCTATTCGTCGTATGCCTTGACCCTCGGTGATCCGTACTCCAGGTCGGTGGGGACGATTGCCTCGGACCCATAGACCATGAAGAACGAGGTGAAGCCAGTCGCCCTACTGGGGGTCGTCCTTAGACTCCATAGGACTGCGGGGAGCTCCGCGACCCACCGGCCGCCGAACTTTTTGATGTGGTCGAAGATCCGTGGCTTGAGACCCTGGAGTATCATGCCGTTGGCTTGTTCAACCTGCCCGTTCGTGCGGGGATGCGCCACGGCCGACCAGTCCACTCGGATGTGGTGATCATCGCAGAACTGGACAAATTTCTTCCCAGTGAACTGCGTGCTGTTGTCCATGATTATAGAGTTGGGGATTCCGAAGAGATGGATGATGTCGATGAAGAACTGTACCGCCTGCTCGGACTTGATTTGTGCGACCGGTCGTGCCTTGATCCACTTGGAAAACTTGTCAACGGCGACAAGCAGGTGGGTGAAGCCCCCAGGCGCTTTCTTGAAGGGCCCGACGAGGTCCAGCCCCCAGACCGCGAAGGGCCACGTGATGGGGATGGTCTAGAGCGCCTGTGTGGGCAGATGAGTTTGGCACGCGAAGAATTGGCACCCTTCGCAGGTGTGGACCACGTGGGTGGCGTCGGCGACCGCCGTCGGCCAGTAGAAGCCCTGCCGGAAGGTGTTTCCGACGAGGGTTCTTGGCGCGGCATGGTGGCCACAGGCTCCGATGTGGATGTCCTGAATCAATGCCTTTCCCTGCTCGATTGGGATGCAGCGCTGGAGGATGCCAGTGTGGCTCCGCTTGTAGAGCTCTTTGGTCGATGATGACGAAGGATTTGGTCCGGCGCGCAATCCTACGCGCCTCCATCTTGTTCACCGGGAGCGTCTCATGGACGAGGTAGTTGAGGTACGGGGCTCTCCAGTCAGGCGAGGGATCGCGCCCCGCTGCTGGGTCTACATCGATCTCCATGACCTCGGGGTCGGAGGGGTCGGCCTCCGAGTCCAGGGCAAGCGGAGCATCGCCGACCTTGTCTGGGTCGGCGCCCGAGCCCGGGACAGGTGGTGCGCTGCCGACCTCTCCCGGGTCGGGGCTCGAGTCCGGAGCAGGTGGCGTGTCGCCGACCCTCCCCGGCTCCTGGTAACAGATTAAGGGCTTGAATTGGTCGCTGACGAAGACACCGTCGGGTACGGGCTTTCGGCCGGACGCCGCCTTCGCTAGTTCATTAGCTGCCTCGTTGAAACGCCTTGCGATGTGGTTGAGCTCTAGTCCGTCGAACTTGTCTTCGAGCTTGCGGACTTCGTTGCAGTAGGCTGCCATCTTGGGATCGTGGCAGCTCGACCCCTTCATGACTTGTTCGACGACTAGCTCAGAGTCGCCTCGGATGTCCAGGCGCCGGATGCCCAGCTCGATGGCGATGTGAAGCCCGTTGAGGAGAGCCTCGTACTCAGCGACATTATTAGATGCAAGAAAGTGGAGGCGGATCATGTACCTCATGCGTACGCCGAGAGGAGAGACGAAGACTAGGCCCGCTCCGGCACGAGCCTTCATCAACGACCCGTCGAAGTACATCGTCGAGTACTCCTGCTTCTCCGGCGTCAACGGCGTCTGGATCTCCGTCCACTCTGCTACAAAATCGGCGAGTACCTGGGATTTGATGGCGGTGCGAGGGGCATAGGTGATGCCCTTGTCCATGAGCTCGAGCGCCCACTTCGCAATCCATCCCATAGCATCCTTGTTTCGGATCACTTCGCCGAGGGGGAACGACGAAACGACCGTCACCGGGTGGGAGGTGAAGTAGTGGCGCAGCTTCCTCTTCGTGATGAGGACGGCGTAGATGAGCTTCTGGATCTGCAGGTAGCGCGCCTTGGACTCGGACAAAACTTCGATGACGAAGTACACCGGGCGTTGCACCTTGAGGGCATGACCCTCCTCCTCTCGCTCCACCACCAGAGCTGCGCTAACCACCTAGGTGGTCGCCGCGATGTAGAGCAGGAGGGGCTCCCCGTCGGTTGGCGGGACTAGGATCGGGGCCTTCATCAGGAGGTCCTTGAGCTGGTCAAGCGCCTCCTCGGCCTCAGCGGTCCACTCGAAGCGGTCGGTCTTCTTTAGGATTCGGTAGAGAGGGAGCCCTCGTTCGCCGAGGCGCGAGATGAAGCGGCTCAGGGCCGCTAGGCATCCCATGACGCGCTGAACTCCCTTTATATTTTGGATCGGCCCCATGTTGCTTATGGCCACTATCTTCTCCAGATTGGCTTTGATGCCGTGCACAGAGACGATGAAACCTAACAGCATGCCCCTCGGAACCCCAAAAACATACTTTTCAGGATTGAGCTTGATGCGCTTGTCTCTCAGCCTTGCGAAAGCTAGTTCGAGGTCGGGGATGAGCTGGTCGCCCTTCTTGGACTCGACTACGATGTCGTCGACATAAGCCTCAACGGTTTGCCCGATGAGGTCCCCAAAACACTTAAACATGCATCGCTAGAAGGTAGCCCCCGCATTTTTGAGGCCAAACGGCATCTTTACGTAGCAAAAGGGGCCAAAAGGGATGATGAAAGAGGTTGTGAGCTGGTTGGACTCTTTCATCATGATTTGATGGTAGCCGGAATACGCGTCAAGGAAGCTAAGGATTTCGCACCCAGCGGTTGAGTCGACTATCTGATCTATGCAGGGCAAAGGAAACGGATCCTTTGGGCACGCCTTGTTGAGACCGGTATAATCAACACACATCCTCCATTTCCCATTCTTTTTTTGTACAAGAATAGGATTAGCTAGCCACTCGGGGTGGTACACTTCCTTGATGAATCTGGCCGTCAAAAGCTTTTGGAGCTCATCACCGATGGCCTTGCGCCTCTGCTCGTCGAAGCGGCGCAAACCTGGCTTCACTAGCTTGGAGCCGGCCTTGATGTTCAAGGAGTGCTCGGCGACTTCCCTCGGAATGCCGGGCATGTCCGAGGGTTTCCACGCGAAGACGTCGCTGTTTGCGCGGAGGAAGTCGACGAGCGCGCTTTCCTATTTGGCTTGGAGTCGGGTTGGTCCTCGGCGCCCTCCGCGAGCTGGACCGCCGAATCCTCCGTGAAGGTGATGGCTGCGGCGTACTCGCAGCACTCTACGTCGCACTCGTACGCCTTCTGGAAAGACGTGCCGATGGTGATGACCCCGTTGGGCCCCGGCAGCTTGAGCTTGAGGTAGGTGTAGTTGGGGATGGCCATGAACTTGGCGTAGCACGGCCGCCCCAAGATGGCGTGGTAGGTTCCATGGAAACCTACTGCCTCGAAGGTAAGGACCTCCTTCCTGTAGTTGGAAGGAGTCCCAAAACTGATGGGCAGGTCGATCTGCTCGAGAGGCATTGCTTGTTTCCCCGGCACGACGCCGTGGAATGGCGCCTTGCTGGGGCGGAGGCGGGAGCGATCGATCCCCATGGCGTCGAGAGTCTCGGCGTAGAGGATGTTGAGGCCGCTGCCTCCGTCCATGAGCACCTTGGTGAGGCGCGTCATGCCGACGACGGGGTCGACGACGAGCGAGTAGCGTCCTGGCTGCAGGACGTGTCCTGGGTGGTCGGACTAGTCGAAAGTGATGGCGGATCCCGACCAGTCGAAGAAGGCCGGTGTAGCAGGCTCGGCCGCGTAGACCTCACGGCACTCCAGCTTCTGGCGGCGCCTGGAGTCGTAAGCTGTCGGTCCGCCGAAGATCATGAAGCAGCCGTCCACCTTGGGGAAGCCATCTTCCTTCTCTTCGTCGTCCTTCTTCTCTTCGTCGGGCTTCCATCTCCGGTCTCCCTTCACTGGGTTGCCTACAAAGTATCTCTTAGTGAGGTTCACGGTCCCTCGAGCAGCTTGTCGAAGAAGCTGGGGGTGCCCTCTGGGGGCGGTTGTCCCCGCTTGCGCTCAACAGCAGCCACGAGGGGAGCCTCACGTCGCTGCTTGTTCTTCTTCTTCTGCTGACGATTGGAGGTGCCCTCTTCGGTGTCCTCCTCCCGCTTCGCCTTGCCCTTGGAGCGGTCGAACATCGCTCCGACGGCCTCTTCGCCCGAGGAGAAGCTGGTGGCGATGTTGAGGAGCTCCTCCGTGGTCCGCGGGCCTCGGCGCCCCAGCTCATGGACGAGGGGCCGGCAGGAGGTTCCTGCCAGGAAAGCCCCTATGACATCGGTATCCGCGACGTTGGAGAGTTCGGTGCGCTTCCTGGAGAAGCGCCGGATGTAGTCCCGGAGGGATCGACTAACCCCTGGCGGCAGCTCCGGAGGTCTCAGGAATTGCCAGGGCGCATGTACGTGCCCTGGAAGTTTCCCACGAATATCTCCTTCAGGTCGTTCTAGCTACGGATCCGACCCGAAGGGATATGTTCCAGCTAGGCTCGCGCCGAGTCGGCCAGAAAGAGTGGGAGGTTGCAGATGATGAACAGGTCATTGTCTGGCCCACCGGCCTGACATGCAAGTTGGTAGTCGCTGAGCCATAGCCCGGGGTTCGTCTCCCCGGAGTACTTGGCCATGTTCGTTGGCTGCCTAAAGCGTGGTGGGAACGGCGCATTCAGGATGTGCGCGGAGAAGGCCCAGGGCTCTGCCGGGTCGAGGCTCGGGGTGCGATCTTCTTCGCTATCGTAGTGGCCGCCACGGTGGATGTGGTAGTCGTGGTCCACCCCCTCCTCCCTGTCCACGCGGGAGCGCCTCCGCGCGTCCAGGGTGTCGCGGCATCGCGGATGGGACCGATGCGCCGGTGAACGGACTGAGCCCCGCCTCCTGCGGGCGGCGGTGTCCGTCGAGCGGGTGCGGCCTGGTTCGCCCTAGGAGGAGGCTTGTGGACAGACTCCCCCCGCCTCGTAGGGGGTGCGGTGGGCACTGCCCTACTGGCGTTTTGCCCGCGTCGCCGGGACACGGAGCTTTCCACCTGCTGGACGGTGGCACACTCGAGTAGATTGCGCACCTCTTGGTGCGCCTGACGCTCCTCGGGCGTCGCCGGCTCGGGGAGTTGTCGGAGTAGGGCTATCACTGCGGCGATCTTCTGGCTGGCGCGGGCGAAGAGCTGAGGGCGCTCTTCGTCCGCGCAGATGCGCTGCTGGACGTCGCACGCCCGTTGTTGTGCCCCGCCTTCGTTGTGGGGGCGCTCGACCTGCACGCCTCCAGCTGTTGGGGTCGCACCGAGGCCCTGGCAAGGGCCCCAGTCGTAGCCACGGCGCATGGTGGGGGAGTCCTCTGCCTCCCTTCGGCGCCGTCGTTATTGGACCCCTCGGAGTGCACGTCGGCCATGAAGCAGTCGTGCGACGGGTGGTGGCTCCCGTTGTTGGAGCCAGCGTCGGAAGTCGTCCTCGCCACGCCCACGAGCTCGTTGCTCGCAGGCGGCACGGTCATGGACCGCGCCAAGAGATGATCATAGTTCGTCGCGGCATTGCGCAGCCCAAAGAGCCGCCCCCCCGAAGGAGGCCCCTCGGCGCGCGCCCGGCCGCTCGCCGCTATCCCGGCGGCGGAGCCGGAGATGATGGGGTGAGCGGGCAAGACGAGGAGAGGGATCAACTCGATCCCCTCCTCGGTGGCGAGAAAGTCCAGACTCCCGAAGTGGACCAGGCAGCCCAGAGCAAAGAGCAACTTAGGCAATAGGTTTGATTCTTTTCCCTGATTTTCCCTCCAGGACCAGTAGGAATCCACATTTTTATTTTCACCAAATATTTTTGTTAGATTTTTCTCTGAACAGGGATCATACAAGATGGAACCACAAAAATTTTCACCTTAAATAGAAGTGTGATGTTGTCTACAGAAAAAACAGGCACGTTTGCTGAAAACCGTGCAGCAACATAGGAGCTTGAAAACTCCCACTTCCTGATGTTTTTTTGGAGTTCTAAGAAGGACGAAAATGCAAAAGGGTGCTGAATCATATGTGTAAACTTTCGTTCTACAAATTTGAAAAAAAAAATCACCTCAATCGGAGTTTCGAGCCAACAGTTATGCCTATTTTAAGGAAGGTCACCCGAAGCAGGGTTTTCAGAAGGCACAACTCGGCTGGTAAAACGGCGGCGGCTAGGGCAAAGCTTCCTTATCCTTGCAATACCGATCACGGTGGAGCAAATCTTCTCAGCAACAAATCCAAGGGCAAAACTTCCTTGGTATGCAGCAATAGGTATTCGCCAGATGAAACAAGAAGGGCTGCGATGCAAAGGCGACACAATGCGGTTTGCAATCTATCTAGGGTTTGCGCGGCGAGAGTTCACACAAGGCGGCTAGCGGGGCAAGTCAAGTAATGTGGTGGCTCGACTTGTTGTTTGGGTAATGGTGGATGGGATAGCGGCGGAAACAAACAAACAGCAACGACACGATTGAACTACGACCACGAATCACAACCTAAACCAGCAACAAGACTCGACCACGTACACGAACTCAACAAAGTGAATCTGAAACAAAAATTGCAAAGGCTAAAATGGTGATAGGACAGCGAAAAGTGTAAATATTTTTGGGCTTTTTGGTGGACTATAGGTGATGAACACGAACTGAATCTAAAGGGGAAACACGATAGTATACCTCACGGCCAACCTGGAATCCTGATACCACTTGATGTAGCACTGGTCCGATCTTCCAATAGGTATAGATACACTCAATTTGGTGGAGACAGAATATTGACGATCTGGCTTCAAATCAAACATGATTCGAACCCTGCAACCACTACACCACTGCTCCGTTGGTTATCAAACAAGCACAACTTGATTGACCTCGCCAAAAAGGCTTTCCCTGCAAACGAATCGAAGAACACAAGCAAGAGAACGGTAAACACGCAATCTGAAATTGCAAAAATGGATGAAGCAAAGATCAATATGAGGTTCAAGCTATCAGTTCGAACAGACTAATTGTCATAGGTGAGGAGAACAAGAACAGGGGCCCTGGATCACTCTAAACGGATTTGTCACCAGTTACAATGACTCAATCTTAATTTCTCAATGGAAAACTAGAACTAAACAAAACCCAAGTTCTAAAGATGACAGCTACTGAGTTTTATACCCAAAGGGGCATCCTAGGGTTGGGGGTGACCAGGGGGGAGGCGCCCACAACATGGGCTTAAGGCCCAACACGATACAAGGCCAAGTTGGCCCAAACAGGTGATGCAACATGTTGTTGTGGTCACACAGAATTATCCACGAACCTTCTGGAGCTAGGACCACCACCAAAAGAACGGTGCTGTTGTTGCCTTTCCAACGCATCAAAGAACGCCTCGTTTCGATATCGTATGAGGGAGATATGGCCGAAACCGTGCAGGGGTGTCGATTGAATCCGAACCGAACGCGACGACCGAGTTAGTGACGACTTCTGACTTGAGGAAGACCATGACTCGTGTGTGTCCAACAGGGTGATGTCCTCATCACCCTCCACGTACTTTACTTTGTCCTGCTAGATACACGACATCCATCAACTCGGCACTGAACTTCGCTCTGCGTGGATGGCTCTACGCTCGCTTGAAATTTCTTCTTTTTTGAGTACTGTGCAGCCTCTCCATCACCATGACGCCATCGCAGCTTCAGCCGACTATATTCCAAGCTTCGCTGTGATGACCTCAAGTTCCTGTTTGCCTACACATCGCTCGGGGGCTTGAGGGATACGGGTACCCCATGGGTCCCTACCGACAAGGATACTTGTTGGACCTAACAAGTGAGCCCGCCCGACCAGGGTGTGCAGGCTGAGGACACGAAGGTACTTGGAGTACATGGCAAGGAGGCCGGATGATTCAAATTAGCCCGAATATTGCGGGATACGTATTGTACTCGAACTTAGATCACCTTCCATATAACGACTAAGTAGATTAGATTCAAACGGACTTGTAACCCTAGGTCCTCAGCCTATATAACGTGGCCAAGGGAGCCTCCCGAGGCCAACCCAGCGAAACTAATCCAATCTATAAACCGCGCACCAGCGCAAAGCACTACAAGCCACCAAGCATACAGGATGTCAGGTATTACTCTCCGGAGGCCCGAACCTGTCTAAAACCCTCGTATCCCTTGTGTTCTTGTGATCACCTTTGAGTTCTTGATTTCGCAATCGCCTCCACCTACAAATCAACCACTTGGGTAACCCCCTGGTGGACTGTCGGGCTTATAAATCCGACACTCTCTACCTTCGCCACCTATCTAGGTGTGTCCTTGGATTGACTAGAACAAAATTTAGTGCACACATGATCCCTTCGATTCGATACCCTTGGAATACTCTAAGGTGAAAGCTACAACGGTATTCATGCGCTTGCGGATTTATTCGCAATCATTAATTATACATGTGGATTTAGGCATGACACAAGGTACCCTCAAGTGGAAGTTGTTCCCTTACTCTCTTATAGGGAAGGCTGAGAAAATGGTACACGTATACCATAGGCAGCATGAACGATAGCTGGGATGAGCTTAGAGACAAGTTTTGTCATGAGTTCTTCCCCTTGTCCTGTATCATCGCTCTACGGGAGGATATCCGCTTGTTCCAGCACAATAAGAAGGAATCAATAGGTGTGGTGTGGTTTAGATTTTCACTCTTAGTGGGATCTTACCCTGTCTTATTGATACTAGATCCCACATTGCTTCAAAACTTTAATAAGGGTCTCGATAAGAATTTCGCCTATTATCTCAATGTCATCGCTGGAGGGTCATTTCTCCATAAGGCTCCAGCTGAAGGTAGGAAAATCCTAGATAGTATCATTGAGTATACCACCTTCATAGTCAAACCCAAACCAATCCGAGAAGAGCGCAAGTCGAGCAATGAGGATCTTCTAGTAGCCGAATCCGATCCTTCACCTTCCACGTCCTCAGATTTAGCCATAAAACCCTCACCTGAACTAGGAACATCGGAGAGAAAAGAAATTCAACCTCCAAAGTTCCCTTTCAAATTCAAGGATGATCCATCTAGAAACCATAAAAACACCTCAAATTTTTTCGATGTCCAATTAGGGGAGGAACCTTCTTCTGTCCACACCAATCAATCTAGAAATCCCTTAACAGAACCTTCCCTCGGGCCTATGGAACCTCCTTCTCCTCCCGATCCTCCTAATGAAGCATTTCTCCAGGAGGCCATGAAGGAGGAACTGTCAGATAGAGTGAGACACTTTTCTGAAGCGATTTGGATTAGTTCACCATCTACAATCATTCCTTGTTCTATAAGGGGAATTACCGTAGAAGCCCATCTTAACCCCATCAAGGTCAATATCATGCCATGGCACTTAGCCTACACTCTTTTTGGGCAATGTTCTGCTAAGACCATCTGATAAACTTCTCAAAAGTTGTCCCTTTGGACACATCCCTAAATGTCGGGAGGTCGCAAGTGCCGTGCCGCTCACTATAGACAAAATCGAGGCCAACCTAGACTTAATATCCTCGATTGTGATCTTCTCCTAGGCTACCCACTAGAAAAACTTCTCGATGCATCTTAAGGGAGCCTAGATGAACAGATTAGGGAAACCATTTATGCCACCACTACCTCTTGTTTAGAAAATCCTATGGCGAAGCCCCTCCCCAAGCAAAACCCGCTCGAGAAGGTGATGCGTGCATCTTCGTTCGTATCGACCGAGTCTATTCTTTTTGGGGTCGTAGAATCTGCCGCTCCCGAAGAGTATGACTCGGAAGAAACTCTTCACATTTGTGGAGATGAACGATCACAATCACCCTCAATCGAGTTTGAGCCTCTTCCCTCTGGCTCATATCATGTTGTTCTCGACCATGATCGAGATCCAACCATCATCTCTCACGATGAATCTCTTGAGATGGAGAACCCATAGGTCATGGAATTTTGTGAGGCACCGACTCTGAAGTCTAAAGGAATGGATTCCTTAGATGAGCATTGGAGCTTTATTCTTGAAATACCACAAGAACCACGCTCGTTTGATGCCTCTCCAGAGTCAGCCACGCTGTGCACCACGAATGCATATGAGGACTACAACCACCTTAAGATCCTCTTTTGCAAAAAGTTTAGAAGGTTGGTTGTAGATGCATATGTTTATCATAAACATTGCAAATTTTATGAACACACTGTTGTTGGGGGGAAATATTAATGACCTCCTTAGGCTCCTTAAACAGCGGTCATAAAGGCCCAGATCCACCTACGGCGATAGTAACCTCCGCCGACTTGGCACATACAGGAAATATTCCACTCCGCCTCACCCGACCGTGGTCCTAGGGTCGGACGCGCCCGATCCCTCGCCGCAAGGCTCCGCCTCGCCCAACCCTGGGCGCAAATGGTCGGGCGCATCCGGGCCCATAAGACAGGGATTCGCCTCGCCTGAGGGCGGGCGCAAACCAACAAACGAGAGCACGGATCTCGTGGTCCCCCACCGATCTTGCCATAAATGTGACCTGTGGGGCACCTACTCGGAATGCGGCTCTGACGCGCCGAAAGGCGCCCGTGCTCCTAGACATGACCCGCCACAGTCTTCGGGCGGTACACTGTAGCCACGACCGCATGGGGCTACAGCGGTACCGTCCCAACTCTCCCCTGTGGCGTCCATCGTAGGGCACTCATTGCCTACACCTCCTAGCACAGGATGGAGCGCCGCCGGGTCTCCTGCTCAGCCTGGCGATAGAGACGTGTTGGCCGCGCCTCCCGGTCAGCATGCAGGGCTACAGAGGTTGGCTGTCCTCCATGACTTGCACCATTGCGGCGGCTGGACATCATCATCATCTCTTGCACGGCTACAGCGATCAGTTGCCACACACGTCCCGCGCGCACGGTTACAGCGGCCGACCGCTGGGTCGTCTACAGGGGCCAACTACAGACTCTGCATGAGTAACACGAGCAGCTCCCCGCACTGGACGTAGGGCTATTCCTGCCCGAACCAGTATAAACCCCGTGTCCTCACGTGCAACCATCCGAGCCTTACGCGCATAGAAAACAAATTCACTTGCCGTAGTCTTGACTCGTAATTCTTGACAATGACAGTTGGCGCGCCAGGTAGGGGACCTTTGCGCGTACGATGATCATCACTGGCTTTAGATGGCCAACCACGACATCAGCTTTGCTCCCGGCTCCCACATCCGCTTCGGGAGCTCGGACTTCCTCACCACGGGAGAGGGAATCGAGCTGATTCCTCTCCTTGTCTTGCCCGCTCACCCTATCATCTCTAGCTCCGCCGCCGGAATGGTGGTGGACGGCCAGGCGCACGCCATGGGGCCTCCTTCGGAGGAGTGGCCCTTCGGCCCGCGCAACGTCGCGGCGACTTACGGTCGTCTCCTGGCACAAACCACGATCGTGCCACTCGCGAACAATGAGTTCGTGGGCATGATGGGGACAGCCTCCGACGCTGGCTCCGACAACGGGAGCCACCACCCCTCGCGTTAGTGCTTCATGGCTGACGCACACTACGAGGGGTCCAACAACAACGGCGTCGAAGGGAGGCAGCACACTCCCCCACCGTGCACCGCAGCTACCATCGGGGCCCTCGCTAGGGTCCCGGAGCGGCCACATCTGCCGGAGGCACGTGCGGCGCCCAATCAGGAGGTCGAGCGCCCCCGCAACAAAGGTGGGGCACGTCAACGGGCGCGCGACGTCCAGCAGCGTATCTAGAAGGATAAGGATCGTCCTCAACTCTTCGCACGCGCCAGCCAGAACATCACCGCTGCAGTGGCCCTACTCCGATGACTCCCCGAGCCGGCAACGCTCGAAGAGCGACAGGCCCATCAAGAGGTGCACAACCTACTTGAGTGCACCGCAGTCCAGCAGGCGGAGAGCTCCGCGTCTCGGCGACGCGGGTACAACGCCAGCAGGGTAGCGCCCACCGCACCTCCCGAAAGGCGTGGGGAGTCTGTCCACCAGCCTTCCCCCGGGGGAACCGGGCCGCGCCCACTCAACAGACCCCACCACCCATAGGTGGTGGAGCGCCATCCGTCCACCGGCGCGTTGGTCCCATCCGTGACGCCCGCGACACCATGGACGCACAGAGGCGCTCCCGCGCGGACAGGGAGGATGGAGCGGACCATGGCTACCGCGTCCATCGTGGCAGCCGCTACGATAGCGAAGAAGATTGAAGCCCGAGCCCCGACCCAGCGGGACCCAGGGCCTTCGCTGCGCGCATCGTGAACGCGCCATTCCCAGCATGCTTCAGGCAGCCCACCAACGTGGCCAAATACTCCAGGGAGACGAACCCCGAGCTTTGGCTCAGCGACTACCGGTTTGCTTGTCAGGCCGGTGGGGCGGATGATGACCTGTTCATCATTCGCAACCTTCCGTTGTTCTTGGCCAACTTGGCGCGAGCCTGGCTGGAACACATTCCCTCAGGTTGGATCCGTAACTGGAATGACCTGAAGGAAATCTTCGTAGGGAACTTCCAGGGCACGTACATGCGCCCTAGAAACTCCTGGGATCTCCGGAGCTGCTACCAGGGATCGGATGAGTCCCTCCGAGACTACATCCGGTGCTTCTCCAGGAAGCGCACTGAGCTCTCCAACGTCGCCGACGCCGACGTCATCGGAGCCTTCCTGGCAGGAACCTCCTGCAAGCCCCTAGTCCACGAGCTGGAACGTAGGGGCCCACGAACCACTGAGGAGCTCCTCAACATCGCCACCAGCTTCGCCTCGAGCGAAGAGGCCGTCGGAGCGATCTTTGATCACTCCAAGGGCAAGGTGAAGCGAGAGGAGGACGCCAATAAAGGCACCTCCAACCGCTAGCAGAAGAAGAAGAACAAGCAACGGCGCGAGGCTCCCCTCGTGGCCGTCGCCGAGTGCAAACAGGGACAGCCGCCCCCCGAGGGCACCCCTAGCTTATTCGACAAGTTGCTCGAGGGACTATGCCTGAACCACGAGTTCCCCGCCAAGCACGCCTACAAGGATTGCAACCTCATGAAGAGCTACTTTGTGGCCAACCCGGTGAAGGGCGACCGGAGACGGAAGCCCGAAGAAGAAGAGAAGAAGGACGCTGGAGGGAAGGAGGATGGATTCCCCGACATGGTCGGCTGCTTCATGATCTTTGGCGGGCCGGCGGCCTACGACTCCAAGCGCCGCCGAAAGTTGGAACGCCGCGAGGTCTACGTGGCCGACCCCACTACCCCGACCTTCCTCGACTGGTCGAGGTCCGCCATAACCATTGACCAGCCCGACCACCCGGAGCGAGTCCTGCAGCCAGGACGCTACCCCCTCATCATCGACCCCATCTTTGGCACGAAGCGCCTCACCAAGGTGCTCATGGATGGAGGCAGCAACCTCAACATCCTCTACGCCGAGACCCTCAACGCCATGGAGATCGACCAATCCCACCTCCGTCCCAATGAGGCGCCATTCCACGGCATCGTGCTGGGAAAATGGGCAATGCCCCTTGGGCAGATTGACCTGCCTGTCACTTTCGGGACTCCTTCCAACTTCAGGAAGGAGACCCTCACGTTCGAGGTGGTGGGCTTCTGCGGGACCTACCACGCCATCTTGGGGCGGCCATGTTACGCCAAGTTCATGGCCATCCCTAACTACACCTACCTCAAGCTCAACCTGCGGGGGCCTAATAGGGTAATCATCGTCGGTACGTCTTTCCAGAAGGCGTACGAGTGCAACGTTGAGTGCTGCGAGTACGCCACGGCCATCACTTGTTCAGAGGACCCCGCGGTCCGGCTTGCGGAGAGCGTCGAGAATCCGCTTGACTCCAAGCAGTCCACCACCTCCTTTGAAGCCACGGAAGGCGTCAAGGAGGTCCCCCTCAACCCCAGCAGCACCGATGGCAGGACGGTACGGATAGGCGCTACCCTATCTCCCAAATAGGAAAGCGCGCTCATCGACTTCCTCCGTGCAAATAGCAACATTTTTCTGTGGAAACCCTCGGACATGCCAAGCATCCCGAGGGAAGTCGCCGAGCACCCCTTGAACATCAAGGCCGGCTCCAAACCGGTGAGACAGGGCTTGCGCCGCTTCGACGAGGAGAGGCGCAAGGCCATCGGTGAGGAGCTCCAGAAGCTTTTGGCGGCCGGGTTCATCAAGGAAGTGCACCACCCTAAGTGGTTAGCCAATCCTGTTCTTGTACGAAAAAAGAATGGGAAATGGAGAATGTGTGTTGACTATAAAGGTCTCAACAAGGCATGCCCAAAGGATCCGTTTCCTTTGCCGCGCATAGATCAAATAGTCGACTCCACCGTAGGGTGCGAAACCCTTAGCTTCCTTGACGCGTATTCCGGTTACCACCAAATCGCGATGAAAGAGTCCGACCAGCTCGCGACCTCTTTCATCACCCCTTTCAGGCCCTACTACTACGTCCTGATGCCGTTCAGCCTCAAAAACGCGGGGGCTACGTTCCACCGATGTATGCTCAAGTGTTTTGGGAACCTCATTGGGCGAACCGTTGAGACCTACGTAGACGACATCGTGGTCAAGTCCAAGAAGGGCGACCAGCTCATCCCCGACCTAGAACTGGCCTTCGAGAGACTAAGAGACAAGCGCATCAAACTCAACCCCGAAAAGTGCGTCTTCGGGGTCCCAAGGGGCATGCTGCTCGGCTTCATCATCTCTGTGCGCGGCATCGAAGCCAATCTAGAGAAGATAGCGGCCATCAGCGATATGGGGCCAATCCAAAACCTGAAGGGAGTTCAGTGCATCACGGGATGCCATGCGGCCCTGAGCCGCTTCATCTCACGCCTCGGCGTATGAGGACTCCCTCTCTACTGACTCCTATAGAAGACTGACCGCTTTGTGTGGACCATCGAGGCCCAGGAGGCGCTTGACCGGCTCAAGCACATCCTGACGAAGGCCCCGATCCTAGTCCTGCCGACCAACAGGGAGCCACTCCTGCTCTACATCCTGGCAACCACCCGGGTGATTAGCGCAACTCTAGTGGTGGAGCGAGAGGAGGAGGGACACGCCCTCAAGCTGCAGCGCCCGGTGTACTTCGTCAGTGAGGTCTTGTCCGAATCCAAGGCCTGCTACCCTCAAATCCAAAAGCTCATATACGTAGTCCTCATCACAAAGAGGAAGCTGTGCCACTACTTCACCTCCCACCCGGTGATGGTCATTTCATCGTTCCCCCTCGGCGACCTAATTCGAAATCCGGACGCCACGAGGTGGATCGCGAAGTAGGCGCTCGAGCTTATGGACCAGGGCATCACCTACGTCCCCCAAACAGCCATCAAGTCCCAGATACTCGCCGACTTTGTCGCAGAGTGGATGGAGATCCATACGCCATCAGCGCCCGAAAAGCAGGAGTACTGGATGATGTATTTCAATGGGTCGCTGATGAAAGCTCGTGCCGGAGCGGGTCTAGTCTTCGTCTCTCCCCTCGGCATGCGCATAAGGTACATGATCCGCCTCCATTTTCCCGCATCTAACAATGTCGCTGAGTACGAGGCTCTCCTGAATGGGCTTCGTATCGCCATCGAGCTGGACATCTGGCGGCTGGACATTCGGGGCGACTCTCAGCTAGTCATCGAGCAAGTCATGAAGGAGTGGAGCTGCCACAACCCCAAGATGGTGGCGTACTGCAACGAAGTCCGCAAGCTCGAGGATAAGTTCGACGGTCTTGAACTCAACCACGTCGCAAGACGCTTCAATGAGGTGGCTGATGAGCTGGCAAAGGCGGCGTCCGGCCGAAAGCCGGTCCCCAACGGCGTCTTCATCAGCGACCAATACAAGCCCTCAATCTGCTACAAGGAGCTGGGAGAGGCCGGCAACGCGCCACCTGTCCCGGACTCGGGAGCCGACCCGGGAGAGGTCAGCAACACGCCACCTATCCTGAACTCGGAGGCCGATCCCTCTGACCCCGAGGTCATGAAAATCGACACGAATCTAGCAGAGGGGCTCGAAGCCCCGCCTGACTGAGAGCCCCGTACCTCGATTACCTCCTTCGCGAGTTGCTCCCAACGGACAAGACCGAGGCGCGAAGGATTGCCCACCGTGCCAAATCCTTTGTCATCATCGACCAAGAGCTCTACAAGCGGAGCCACACCGGCATCCTGCAATGCTGCATTCCGATTGAGCAAGGAAAGGCGCTAATGCAGGACATCCACGCCGGAGCCTACGGCCACCACGCCGCACCGAGAACCCTCGTCGGGAACGCCTTTCGACAAGGCTTCTACTGGCCGACGGCGGCAGCCGACACCACCCACGTGGTGCGCACTTGCGAAGGGTGCCAATTCTTCACGCGACAAACCGATCTGCCCGCCCAGGCACTCCAGACCATCCCCATCACGTGGCCCTTCGCGGTCTAGGGTCTAGACCTCGTCGGGCCCTTCAAGAAAAGCGCCCGGGGGCTTCACCCACCTACTCGTCGCCATCGACAAGTTCTCGAAGTGGATCGAGGCTCGACCGGTCGCACAGATCAAGTCCGAGCAGGCGGTGCAGTTCTTCACCGACATCATCCATCGTTTCGGAGTCCCCAACTCCATCATCACGGACAACAGAATGCAGTTCACCAGGAAGAAATTCCTCAGGTTTTGCGATGATCACCACATCCGAGTGGACTGGTCGGCTCGGCTGTGGTACATCCCAGCACGAATGGACAGGTCGAGTGGGCCAACAGCATGATACTCCAGGGTTTCAAGCCACGAATCTTCGACCGGCTCAACAAGTTCGGCAGCCGATGGGTTGTGGAGCTCCCCGTGGTCCTATTGAGCCTGAGGACGACCCCCAGCATGGCGATCGGCTTCACCCCGTTCTTCATGGTCTATGGGTCCGAAGCGATCCTTCCCACCAACCTGGAGTACGGGTCACCGAGGGTCAGGCCATATGACGAACACGGGAATCAAGCATCTCTCGAGGACGCACAAGACCAGCTCAACGAAGCGCGTGACGTGGCCCTGCTGCACTCGGCCAAGTACCAGCAAGCTTTGCGACGGTATCACAGCCATAAGGTGCGAGGTCGAGCCTTCAACCTCGGCAACCTGGTGCTTCGCCTCATGCAAAACAACAGAGGTCGGCACAAGCTGACCCCTCTGTGGGAAGGTCCCTTCATCATCGTACAAGTACTACGCCCGGGCACGTACAAGCTAGCGACCCTCGACGGGCAGGTCTTCTTTAACGCTTGGAACATCGAGCAGCTAAGACGTTTCTACCCTTAGCTATTGTTTCCAAGTTTGTACATACATACTTCTATTATCTTTTAGTTTGTGAAAGAGGGGCGGTTTTGAGTTGCCTTCGCTAGAGTTTCGTCCCAAGCTTAGGGATATCCGACCCTAGCTCTGCCCCAGGGTCGCATATCCCTCGGGGGATATCAAGGGATCTGGGCCAAGACATTTGGCGTCTTCTCAAAATAACATTTTTCCAAACCGACCCTCATCCTAAACGTTTGGGCGTGAAAAGAAAAGAGTGCGCGAACGACGTTTGGGCAAGACCGATCGGACCGCGAGAAACCTACGCCCCAGCGGCTACGGTGCCATCGCTCATCGGCGCTTCCTGACACATCCAACTCGCGCTCTAATCTTTCCAAACACAAAAAGTAGAAAGAGGATCAAAAACCTTTTTCAAAAAATTACACAAAGGCCTCCGTGGCCACCGCATAAGCAAGTTTGAAATCACTTAACATATTTACATATTTTTTGGGCATCTGGGCCCGATACAGCTAACTCGTCCCCGAGTCCTCCAGCGGGATGGCCTCATCCTCCAGGAGCTTCCCCAATGCCTCCGCTGGATTGAGCACCGACGCGTCGATCTCGTCCAGCTCGGCCTCGGAGTAGCCGGAGGCGTACCCCCCGCTCATCACGGCGAAGTTGATGCCGGAGTAGGGAGAGTCGAAGTCGCCAAAGGCTCACCTCACGCCGACGTGGAGCGCCTCCCGAGCGATCTCACGGGCCCGTCGGTACATCCCAAGGACACGGGCCGCCAGCATGCTCGTCCCCTCCTCTTGGACCACACTAAGGTCCTCGCAGACAATGCGAACAGTATCCCGCAGGTTGGCGAGCTCGACGTGCTCCGCATCGGCGGCGTCCCTCAGCCGGACGAGGTTGGCCTCAAGGCCTATCCAAAAAGCCGGCCAAGTCAGAAACCATAGCAATGCTGCAAAACAAAGGAACAACGAAGGCCTTACCCTCAGATTGAGCCTTCAGCAGATGCTCCCGGTCGAGCCCTTAGGACACAGTGGATTGAAGCCCCTGCATCTGCGAATGGAGGCGACTGACCTCCGCCCCAAGGTCAGCCGCCATCCTCTCAGCCTCAAAGTTCCGACCCACCTCGAGGTCACGCTCCTACCGAGCCGTGTGTCGCTTATGCCGAATGTGCTCAACGGTTTTTTGAAGGGCCTCATGCTCCCTCCTCAACCGCGCAAGCTCCTCGACATCATGTCGGGCCTTCTCGACAATGGCCTGGAACTCCTCAGCATCAAGGTGGGCCTTCTCGATGATGGCCCGGAACTTACCCTCCGCCCGTCGCGCGTTTTCCCGCGCCTCCTGTTCCCGCGCTCGCAGGTCGGCGGCGTTCTGCTGGGCGGCGGTGAGCTGCCCGGTCAGCTCCATGATCCATTGCACCTCCCTGGTGAAGCGCTCCCAGACCCCCCGCTCACGCCAGAGGAACTTGGACTTCCCCCGGCTGCATTCCTGGAGGGCCTGCAGAACAATTTACGCTCAAGAACCGTCGGGAGAAAAAAGGGACGGAGAAATGAAAGAAAAGTAACCACCAAAGAGAACACCGTACCTGACCGCCGGGAACAACAACGTCGTCTAGCTTCCCCATCGCGGAAGACAGGGCAGCGCGGACGTCTTCGAGTCCGCCCTACACCTCCTGCCATCTTTCCTGCTCCTCGACATCGTCCAGCATGAAGCGGGGCCTCTGCGGGTCCTCATGGGACATCTAGCGCACGGTCGGCCCTCCCCACGCGTTGGGGTCATGACCAAGCGGGACGAGGGCATGGGAGGACTCTCTAGCCAGCGCTGCCACACCGACTCCATCGTCGCCACCAGGGTGGGCGCCACCACCTCTGCCGCCACTGCCGACTCCGTCGTCACCGCCAGGACGGGCGCCACTGTCTCCGCCACCGCTGCCGACTCCGTCGTCACTGCCGGGGTGGGCGCCACCGTCTTCGTCGTCGCCGCTGGAGCAGGCGCCACCGTCTCCGTCACCACAACCGTTCCCACCGCCGCTGCTGCCGCCTCCATGACCGACGCCCTGGACGTTGACGCCTCCCCCACCGGCTCCTCTTTCGCCTCGTCGTCAAGGTTTATAACCTCGCCGGATGGAGGAACCCCAGGGGCGGCACCTTGTCCCGCAGGGTCAGCTGCGGGGGCAAAGGGCGGACCAGGGGTCGGCCCTGGCTCCGTGCCCGACTGCGGCACCCTTTCTCTAGCAGCCGCAAGCTGCCTCCGCGGGGGGCACCGCGGCCTCTCCAATGACACCACCGCTCGCTCCCAACGGGGTCACGGTTGGTCCCGCAGAGGTGGTCGATACCCGGAGCGCCTTCTTCGGCGCCAGCGGCGGGACGAAGTCTCGAGTAGCAGCACTGCGAGACGACGACAACTTCATCAAAAGCAGCTCGATGCCAGGAAAGGAATAAGGTGCGCGAGAACTTTCCACTTACCTCACCACGGCACGAGGGCGACGAGCGCGCTTCGCCTCCGAGCTCGACACTGACCCCGGGACATCCAACAGCAGCTGCTTGCCGCTACTCCTCTGCTCGCATGACGCAGGTAGAGGGTCGGGGGTCGACTCCGTCGATCCCCTAGGCGCGCCCCGCGCCGACCCCTAGGGCGCGGCCACCGAGCCCCGCGGAGCCGGGCCCTGGGCGGGCGGTCCGCTCGACCTGCCCCCCGCGGCCGGTTGAGGGGGCTGGTCCCGGATGACAAGCGCACCCGGCGCGGGGGCCGGGACATACTCCTCCTCCTCCACGGTCTCATCCTCATCGTCCTCATCATCGTTGTCGCTGTCGTCATCCGACACGACCGCGCCCCTCCGCCGCCTTTGGAACTCCTTCGCGACCCTCTTCCTCTTCCTCGCCATCTCTTTGTCCTTCCTCCTCTTCTGCTTTTCGGCGAGGAGGCAGTTCTGCCGCCGCCGCTCTGCGTCCTATGGCACCGACGGGCACGAGGCTACAACCTGGGTCAGATTGCCCTGTAGATACAAAGACTCTGCGTCAAAACGACAGACCAAGAAATGCAGGAAAGAAGAACGAGAGTACGAAATTCTCACCAGCGGGATGAAGTCCTCGTCCGGGCGCATCGGAGGGTGACCGGGCACCAGGTAGACGACATCCCTGTCATCCAGTGCCTCCCGGACGCGCTGCTCGATCTCGGCGACGGCATGCACACCCGTCGCAAGGACGGTGCCCTCGGTCGCTGCACCGGGAACCATATTGCCGAGCGCACGGGCCCGGAGCATCAGCGGCGCCACCCTTCGAGGGTGGTATGCCCCGATAACTTCAGCCCCGGTCAGGCCCTCCTCCTTCAGGCCGTCGATGGCCTGAAGAAGACCGGTGATGTGCTTCTTCTCCTTCTCGACCGGACCGTACGACCAGTGGTTCGGCATCGCCGCAATGACACGGCCGGTGAACTCCGGCAAGGGGGACTTGGAGTAGTTCTTCACATAGAACCACTGCTGGTGCCACCCCATGTGGGACGCCGCGGTCTTCATCGCCATGTACTCCTTGGCGCGGTTCTGGCGGAGGTGGATGCCGGCGCACCCCATCGGCACCGGAACTGCCCACACCTAGATCCCCTTCTTCTCGATCTTCTAATACAGGCTGACCGTGAAGAAGTACTTCCAGAGCGAGAAGTTGGGCTCGATTCCTAGGTACTCCTTGCACAGCGCGACGAACGCCGCAATGTGCTAGATCCCATTGGGGTTGAGGTGCTGCAGCTCGAGCCCGTAGTAGTGCAGCAACCCGCGGAAGAAGAGGCTTGGCGGAGCCGCGAACCCCCTCTCGTGGAAGTGCACGAACGAGACGACGTAGTCGTCGTCCAGCTGCGGCGCATCTTCCCTCCCGGGGTACTGCCACTCGTTGTTGGTGGTCCTCTCGCAAAGGAGGCCCTTCTTCATGAGGCCGTTGGTGCGCGCGGTGCTGAAGCTTGAGCGCATCCAGGACTCCATCGCTAAGGGATTGGAAGGCTCAACGGCGGGGGTGGAGAAAGCTGCTGCGCTGGAGCGAAGGGAGGTTAAAGGTGCGCGAGAAGGCAAGAAAGGCTTGAGGACGAGTGTAGGGCAGAACCGGCAAGGCGGACTCCCTCGTCTTATAGGGGGGCGCGAGAAGCAAAAGGGGCAATCCAATCGCAGTTATTGCGACGCCAGGTACACCCGTCACCCCCGCCTTTTTTGGAAACCGCACGCACGATCTGCTGCAGGGAATGTCTCCCCCTCCTTCATTTCGCAGGCCCGGTACTCTCCGCCACTTCGCCTCCCAGAGAGCGCACGCGCGTGACTTCCTCCACGTACGACCAGGGGCCCACCAACAGGTAAAAAGGGGATACGGAGCTGAAAACGCTCCTATGGCCCATTACGGTTCAGGGGTTTGAAGGCTGGCCCACAGTGGGTTTGACAGTCGCCCCAGGATGCCCCCGAGCAAGGGGTGAGAAGGGACGGGTCCGCTAGCGGCCATCACCCAGGCGAGCGAAAGCCAAGGGTGTCCTGACCTCACGTTCGAGTCCGGACTGGCGCTTAAGTTCATGGTTTTTCCCCAGAGAAAGGCAACAAGCCTCCGAATCCAATCGAATGAACTCAGGAACTATATGAACTGGTGTTGACGCCAGATTTTGACACGTATGAAATCAGCGTCAGAAAAGGAAGAAATCAGGAGATGTGGCAAGACACAGAGGTCACGATTGGAAATTGGCTGATTGGTGCTACAGTTGAGGATCGGCCGATTGCCCTTCGAGGGTGGAATTCCGCCTCGCCCGACCCCCGAGTCCTGGGGTCGGATGCGCCCGACCCTCCAAAGGTGGAACTCCGCCTCGCCCGACCCCGAGGGTCGTACTCGGCTGTCCTTTGCTGATGGAGTTGGTAGAAATTGGCCGATTAGGAGGCTGGAGCAATTGGGCCGGTATGGGCTTAAAGTGGACTATGAAGATAAAGAGGGAGTCAGCCCACGAGAGCATGATGATCAACTCCAGTACGAATCGTACTTGTAAATATTCGTTTTCATTTAAAATTAGAGATAGAGTTCTAGTCGGTTAAGAAATCGTTTGTAACAGACTATAAATAGCCACCTTCATAGATCTGTAATCACCACCAAAGCAATACAACAAACTACTATTTCCTCGCACTTACTTTCGAGCAGGCGACTTTGCCAATACTTTTCTTCTTTCTCACGAGTTCGTACGGGTTGGCGGGGCTGCATCAACTTGACCTCCGGCCAATTCTTTGAGTTCCGTTTATCGAGTAAAATCTAAGCTTTAACTTCGGGCGCATCGCTGTCGTTCGTTTAGATTTATTCACCAGTTATCGATATTTACTAGAATCCTAAGTTTTGCCTGTTGTTCTAGTTTTATCACCAGTTATCCAGCTAGGAATTGGAACTTTCGGCTTTCTTGTACTTCGTTATTCAATCTATTGTTTTCTGCATAGCCGATTTAGATCTATTCTTAGTGTTGTTACTGTAGCGGTTTTTTGATTACTCTAGCAGTTTTCTTTACTAACGCTGCCCGGTAATCGGCCGCATTATAGCCGATTTCTTTATTACAGCAAATCGGCCGATTCGCTGATAAGCTATCTCGAGATCGGAACCTTAGCCGATCGCAACCTCTGGGATCTTACACGTTTCTTTCCTTGCCAATCAACAGGTCAGATTGGCTAGCACGCCACGCGAACCGCACCAGGGCGATCACCCGAACAGGAGTTAAGCAGATTCTCCCGGGTCGTGTGTCCGACGCTGGGGATTCGATCAGCCGATTTCTAGCGCAAACAACTGGCCATTCGGAATCTGGAGTACGCCACCAGCTTGGCTCGAGCCGAACCCCCCCGAACGGGGATCGGGACTCCACTCGAGCTGACCCGTTAGCAGCTCAACGAGCACCACAATTCGTCCAACGAGGATAACATGGCACGACTCACCCCCTCCGTCCCAGCGAACAGACGCTTGAGGGGTAACAATCAAAAGTCAATCTAGCCTCTCGATCGGTCTCCTGCAACGCGCGGGGGCTCAGGGGCTGGCGTCGCAACCAATGACCACGCGTGTGGTCACAATTTGGGGTCTTGGAGCAGGAGTGGTCATCGGAACAATAGGGAATCTTCCCACGCTGAGCCATCCTCAGAACGCCCTGCCTACCCAAACTCCCCGGCCAAGCCGAACGAGCGAAATTTTTTCTCCCTGATCAAATGCAGGCTGCAGGACAAACAAGGATCCTCGACGAACGACGAATGAATCCTCTAGAGGAGGAACTTTGCTCCACCAAAGGCTCGGGGGCTACTGTTGGGGGGGAATATTAACGACCTCCTTAGGCTCCTTAAACATCGGTCATAAGGGCCCGAACCCACCTGCGGTGACAGTAACCTCCGCCGACTTGGCACGTACAGGAAATATTCCACTCCGCCTCACCCGACCGCGGTCCTAGGGTCAGACGCGCCTGACCCCTCGCCGCAAGGCTCCACCTCGCCCGACCCCGAGTGTAAGGGGTCGGACGCGCCCGACCCCTCGCCGCAAGGCTCTGCCTCACCTGACCCCAGGCGCAAAAGGTCGGCCCCGCTCGACCCCTCCCCGCCAGGTTCCGCCTCGCTCGACCCTAGGCGCTAGGGGTCGGGCGCATCCGGGCCCACAAGATAGGGATTCGCCTCGCCCGAGGGTGGGTGCAGACCTGCAGACGAGAGCGCGGATCTCGTGACCCCCACCGATCTCACCATAAATGCGACCTGTGGGGCGCCTACTCGGAATGCGGCTCTGACGCGTCGAAAGGCGCCCACGCTCCTCGACGTGACCCGCCACAGTCTTCGGGTGGTACACTATAGCCACGATCGCACAGGGCTACAGCGGCACCGTCCTAACTCTCCCTTGTGGTGTCTGTCATAGGGCACTCATTGCCCATGCCTCCTAGCACAGGAGGGAGCGCCGCCCGGTCTCCCGCTCGGCTTGGCGGTAGAGACGTGTTGGCCGCGCCTCCCGGTCAGCATGCAGGGCTACAGAGGTCGGCCATCCTCCATGACTTGCGCCATTGCGGCGGTCGAACATCATCATCATCATCATCTTGCATGGCTACAGCGATCATTCGCCACACACGTCCAGCGCGCACGGTTATAGCGGCCGACCGCTGGGTCGTCTACAGGGGCCAACGACAACCATCCCCCCCCCGGCGGTCATGCTGACAGGAGACAAAGACCAGGAGGGAAGGCGGCGACCCCGGGGACTCGGTCCTTCTCCCTGTGCTTTACTTTACTTTACTCGCTTATCTCTTTTACTTCTCCCTACGCCTGGCTCGACTGTACCTCCCGTCTCTTCCTTACGCTATAAAAAAAGGACCGGGGGAACCGAGCAGAAGAGAGCTCTCAAGCCAACCGAACACCCCCCAACTCACACTCTCTCCTCACGAGTATCAGTGCACACCCACAGATACTTGGGACCAGCTTCCCTCTCTCGCCTGTTTGTAACCCCTACTACAGACTCTGCACGAGTAACACGAGCAGCTCCCCGCACTGGATGTAGGGCTATTCCTGCCTGAACCAGTATAAACCCCGTGTCCTCTCGTGCAACCATCCAAGCCTTACGCGCACAGAAAACAAATTCACTTGCCGTAGTCTTGACTCGTAATTCTTGACAACGACAACTGTGATGCTAACCTTGCAGCTAAAGCTTCAATGACACATCAACAAGTGGTGATGAGAGGGGAACACATCACCAATGATAGCTGCAAGAGGATGTTCCCATGGTCGAGCTTGTGACCATAAACAAAGCACTGCCAAGAGATAATCCAGCTTATCATTTATTTTTCCCTTCAATAAAGCAACAGCATGTTTTTAGGATAAACTCTCCTTTGGGTATCTTTGGTCGATAACAATTTCACGTGGAGATTAAAAAGAACGATGGACATGTGACACCTAAGAACATGGAAGCTACACTAATTACAACACCTTGGTAAGTCTTGGTGAGGGAATGATTACGAAAGGAAGCTTGAACTCCACACACTTGAGTTGCATTGCCTAGCAAGGCAAACTCTAAGTGTGGGGGAGGTATTTGAGTATCTCAAGTAAGTTCCTTTTATGCCAAATCTTATCTTGGTTTGGAGATGGTGTTGGTTCTTGCATCTTGCCCCACTAAAAAAACAATAAAAAAAGAGGAGTTACCACGACGGCAATTCCGAGTTCTTCATCACCCAAACGCCATGGTAAGTACCTACAGGTATGTCCTGCGTTTGACTTTAAACAAAGCCCTTCCGGGAGGCAGCCCGAAGTTCGCCAATCTTATACTCATGTTGATCCCTCTTTGAATATAGCTTGGTCATGCTTTCATGTTTCCTTTTTCTATGCTCAGAATGCTATGGTTTGAATGTATGTTCCTTGGCGTGCATTCATAGGCCTTTTAAATTAAGCATGGTGTTTAGGTTAAAATGCCTTCTTCAATTAAACTAGACATGGTGTTGAGTTTGATTGATGAACCTTAGAGTTAATGCTTTAATAGATCTTGGTTGTATATGTGGACTAATCCCTGCAGGAAATCTTCAAATCTGAACGAGTAAGTCGTTGAGCTTGATTTAAATGGAAAGGTAGACCAAGGCATCGGATTCATGTTCCACAACATACAAAGGAGGTACATATCATCCTTCAAGGATCCACCGTAAGTATATCCTCTTTTGCTCATGTTGATGCAATTTGAATTTAGCCTGGTTTAAGTTAGGTCTCATGGTGAAAATAAAATTAAAAAAATATCAAAAATAGATTGAGTTCAAATAAAGAAAAGGCTCCCTGGTTCTCAAACCAGCAGAGTCCCTCTTTTGTTTCCATCTTTTTATTTGAATAAAGCACCAAGTACGAGCACAAGTGTGGGGGGAGATCTCTCAAGCTCATCAATACACACACACTCGAGATCTCCCACAAAGGTGTCGCACAACATCAACTGCGCCAACATGACAAAGGACAAGACGAGGGCACCAGAGTGAGTCGGCCGCCCCCATGGTTTGGCTGAATTACCACTTCTCCACCTCGATCCCCATCTTCTTCAAAAGTGATGGTATGTGCACTCCACCTCTCTGCTCCCTTGTTCATGAGTTTAAATGAATCTCATTTATTATCATTAAAAATTAAAATCAGAATTAAAATGAACCTTGTCTAAAAACATGTTCCTTATGGTTGGCATACATGTTCTATATTCCTTGCTTGCATCTGTTTGCATGTGAACCTATATCTTTAGAAAAGCATGCTACCTAGGTTGTTGATGTTTGAGATATGGCATGATGAAATGAATGTTACTCTATTCTGTCTAAAGTACTTAGGAAATTTATCTTGAAAAACAATGCCTAGCTAGCTCCTCAATGATATGCCTATGTCCTACCAAAGCCATATGAACATATTGAAAATCCCATACACATGTGCTGCTTGCTATCATGTTGAGCTTTGCCAAATTATTGTGACCCTTGTTGAATATGCTTCATACTTTCACGATCAAGATCATGTGCACTCCACTTCCACATACTAGAGCTCTACACTGGAAGCTAGTAACATCCCATCCATCCATCCACAAAATAAAGCTCCACATGTGTTGTGACCTCTCTCTCCCCAAAAGTATCCTTGCAGAGAGATATGGGCTATGCAAAAAGAAAAAAAAAAGGCATGCTCGAAACATGATGGAAAAAAAAGAAGAAACGAAAAAAAAGAGAGAAAAAGAAAAAGAGAAAAAGATAGTCCATGTCCAAAAGAAAGAGAAAAAGAGAGATGGAATCATACAAAAGGAGCCATACACCTATCCACCATATTCCATCCACACACTTGCACATCTTCATCAGATTGTATAACTTGTATTCTATTTGGATCCGGTCTTTGGCTTCATATGCCTCATCTTTATCCCTACCTTGAGCCCCACATAAGCCTTATTAGAAGTAGGGTGAAGAAAGGCAAGTGAATGCCTTGGTGAGGAACATACACATTGAGCGATCTGAGAGAATTATTTGAGGAGTTAGCTAAGGTTTCTTTTGAAAAAAACATCGTCAAAAACCCAAGTTACCAAGACAAAAAGAGTGGAGGGGATTTGAGTCAAAACCGTTCTAGCCATCAACCACCCAAGGTAACATGACAAACACTTCAAAAAGTTCACAAGTACAGGTATAGCTTGGAATATCTTATATGTTTGCTCCTTACCATAAGTAGATACGTTCCACCTTAGACTTTGCCCTTCACTCGAGGACGAGTAAAGGCTAAGTGTGGGGGTGTTGTTGACGGCTCTTAAATACCAATTCTAGGCCGTCAACTTCTGCATAAACGTCGAAAAGATGAGCATCAACCTAGTGGTCTAACCATTTTCCACACGTGTTGGTGAATAATTATATGCAGGTCACTTATCCTTAAAAAGGAGGAGGAAATACACCCAAGTGGCAAAGAAACACAACTTCAGCCAATCAGGGAAGAGCACACGGATCTATGGGCCCACCAGAGGGGGTAAACCGCCTTAATTTGGCACGTGCACCTAGGACCGACTCGAGGACCCATCAGGCAACGTCCCAAACGAAAGGCGGCACGAGAGGCTAACCAATGCTAGCTTCCCTCATGCTCAGCTTCCATGTGGCGACCCAGTGACTTAATTAAAAAACGCACGACATATTCACTTAGGGCCTGTTTGTTTCCACCCTCCTAAAGTTTTAGCTCCTAAAAGTTTTTAGGCACCTCCTAAAAGTATGTTTGGTTCCACCTCCTAAAAGTGATTAAAGACAATTAATGAAGTGTAAAATACCCAAGATGCCCTTCCCCCATGCCCCTGCATGCCCCTCCGCCGGCCCCGCACCGCCCCTCCGCCGGCGCTTGGCTTGCCCGTCGCCGGCGCCGCACCGCCCGCCGTCGGCCCCGCACCGCCCCTCTGCCGGCGCTAGGCTCGTCTGTTGCCGGCCCTGCACCGCCGCTCCGCCGGCCCCGCACCGCCCCTCCGCCGGCGCTTGGCTCGCCCGTCGCCGGCGCCGCACCGCCCCTCTGCCGGCGCTAGGCTCGTCTGTTGCCGGCCCTGCACCGCCGCTCCGCCGGCCCCGCACCGCCCCTCCGCCGGCGCTTGGCTCGCCCGTCGCCGGCCCCGCACCGCCCCTCCGCCGGCGCTTGGCTCGCCCGTCGCCGGCGCCGCACCGCCCCTCCGCCGGCGCTTGGTACGCCCGCCGGCGCCGCCCCCCCTTCAATCCTAGCCGCCGCACCCCTCCCCTCCTCTTCTTCCCCGGCACCGCCGCCCCCCTCTCGTTCCTCTCTTGCCCGGATCCGGCGGGGGAGCGCCTAGCCGGCCCGTGCGGCGGCGCAAGGGAGCGGGAGCGGCGGGGGTAGGGGTGCCGTGCGGCGGCGGCGGGCGGTGGGAAGGACGCTGCCGACGGGGGCTGAGCGGGAAGGACGCCAGTGGCGGGTGGAATGCGGGGGCCTAGGCGGGAGGGAGGGAGAGAGAGAGGGGGGGACAATAAATGAGGGCAATGGGGGTCCAGGATGGGCTTTAGGAGGTTTTTGGAGGGGTGGAGCTCCTAAAGAAATTGAAGCCTCCTAAAAGTTTTTAGTCACTTTTAGTCAT
The DNA here is from genome assembly GCF_005286985.2 of Setaria viridis. Lineage (NCBI taxonomy): Eukaryota > Viridiplantae > Streptophyta > Magnoliopsida > Poales > Poaceae > Setaria > Setaria viridis. The sequence continues at coordinate 11,329,874 of NC_048266.2, forward strand.
AGTGTTTGGCTCTTTAATCACTTTTTAGTCACTTTTTAGGAGCTGAAACAAACAGGCCCTTAACCAGCGGCTACAGGTGACTAGAGCCCCGTGGTACCTTTCGATTGGCGAACTCCATCACAGTGTCAACATCTACTACACCTCTTCGATTGCTTGTAGGGTGGCCGATCGCATCTACCGTGAACCATCGGCGGCCTTCCAACGTTCCGCTTGTTTCACTCGCCACACAATGACACAATCTTCTCCTCGTCCGTTCCGGCGCTCAGCCTGCCGCGGCTCGCCGGCTACCGGCGTCCGGCGGATTCCAGGGTTAGGCCGTGCTTTCGAGCAGACGCGGCCCCTGCCTATCCGAAAAGCCCCAAAAGGCAGCTTCGTTTTCCGTATCGCCCCTTTCAGCCTTCACCGTACAGTGTGCACGTCCACACCGAAACACAATAGCCAATAGGCACCGACCCGCGCGTGGGACCCGCGTGCAGCGGCTCGCGGCGCAGCTGCCCGTCTCCATCTCTGGCCTCTCTCGCGTGCGTGACCGCGTACCGCACCTACTCGTGCAGTCGTGCCCAGAATCTACCTCCGCCCGTCAGACACACACGCACGGTGGCGAAAAGGAAACACAAAAAATACCACCGTCATCATCGGCGCGCACTGTGACGCCGTCGTCAGTGAAAAAGCCGTGCGGCCCAGATTTTACCTCCTCGCGCTTTCTACAAAGGGATCGGTCACGGATCCATCGCCCTTTCCTTGCTTCATTCTTGTTCTCCAAACCAAAGCCAAAGCCAACCAGCGCCGGCAATCTTTTTCCCACCCGCACCCACCCATCCGTTCCGTTCCCTACTCCCTTCCCCTTCCCCCGCTGCGAAGTATCTCCCGGGATCCCGTACGCCTACCCACTCTGTGCCCCCGCTCCCTCTGCCAGCGCACAGCTCACACAGCCACACCCACGCGGGCCGCGGGTCTCCAGTCGCTGCCCGCCACGTGTCCATCTGGGTCCCGGCGCACACGCCGCGACGGCGCAGGCGGATCCGCCCACCGCCTCGCCCGTCTCCCGGTCCACCACACGCGCCTTCCCACTGGCTCCCGGGGTCCACCTGTCGTGGCCCCACGGGACAGCGAGAGTGTCTAGGTGTCGGTCTCCCAGAGCCTTGCGCGGATATCTCTCTCTCCTCCTCTACCCTGCGGATTTTTTTTCTCGCCTATAATTTCGCTTCCTTCCACCCCCCGTGCGCTCTCGTCGTCTTCGCGAGGTCGAACCCCAACGCGAGGCAGCGAAACCCATCCCCCCTCGAAAGCAGAGTCGGCCAGTGCGAGGAGAGAGAGAATAGCGAGGGTGTGAGGCGGCGGAGGGCGAGATGAAGCTCAACGTCAAGACCCTGAAGGGCACCAGCTTCGAGATCGAGGCGAGCCCCGAGGAGTCGGTACGGACCCCCTTCCCTACTCACTCAAATCCGAGCGATTCCGTGCAATTCTCGCCCGTTTCGCCCGATTCGGGGGCGGTCCGATGCGATTTCGCGGTGGTCCGGTGCGGGGATTGCACCCTCGGCTGGTCGGGCCGCGGGGGGCGTTGATCTGAATCTAGGGTTTTTGTTTGGGGCCGTCCAGCCCAGCGGGCGATTGGGGTCGGTTGCCTTCTCGCGCTCTGGATTTCGAGTGTACGCTTCACATGGGATGCAGTTTAGGGTTTGTTGTGGGTGGGGGTTCGGTCGTGGTCCGTCGTGGGGTGTGTGTCCTTTGTAACTTCTGCAGTAGATAGTAATGCGGCGCGGCTGCTGCGCGGGATGGGTGATTCACCATGCCCCGGTGCTTGATTTGTGTTGCTTGGCTTCGTCTCTAGTCCTGCAGCCTACTCACTGCTCTGAGCTACTTCTGCAGGTTGCTGAGGTGAAGAAGATCATCGAGACCACCCAGGGTGAGGTCTACCCCGCGGACCAGCAGATGCTCATATACCAAGGGAAAATTCTCAAGGATGACACCACTTTGGAAAGCAACAAAGTGGCTGAGAACAGCTTCCTCGTTATAATGCTGTCCAAGGTATTTGACGCTATGGTTTGTTTTGTTGCAATGGATTGTGCAGTCAATAATTTAGTAATTCACTGGAAACTGATACTGGTTTGCTTGTAAATTATGCCTCATTCGAATTGAATATTATGGGTTGGTTCTGTTAGGCTTGCTTTCCTGTCCTATTTGACTTCCCCTGTTATTTGTACATGGTGCTGGTAAAGTAGTAAATATATTTGTTCACTGACGGTGCTCTAAGTTATAGTATTAGGTAACCAGGTGTCTTATTTACTGCTATTTGTTGCTATAGATGGTGCCATCATTCATTGCCATTGTAACGGATTTTTTTATGTTTCCATGTAAATTGTGCCATGTGTGAATGCTTTGCATGATTCTGTAGATCCATATTATTTGTATTCCACAGAAATGAAAAGTCAGATTCAACATAGGCAGATTTGAATTTCACCTCTAGCCTTTTCCAGTTTCTTCATATTAAATCTGCAATAACTTGTGATCACTAATATGTGAAATAGACAAGTTATGGACTGCATTTCAAATAAAATGCACCTCTAATTGCCTGAGCGATGAATTCATCATGCTTTCAAGGCAATAGCAACAACAGAAAGATCAAACGTTTCATAGTGTTGTGGATTTTATGTGCAGATGGATCATTGATTTTCATATTATTGGACAATTTCCATATCCTATTGTTAAACATTTTCCATTTCACAACTATAATAATTAGAATTGGCTCTGATTTATTGTATGAAGCTGCTATTAGCTTGTAATCTCTAATGTTCTATTCTAATCTCACATGCGTAACATGTAACTTTTAGGCTAAGGCGTCGTCAAGTGGAGCTTCTACCGCTGCTGCTGCAAAAGCCCCTGCAACACCAGTGAGTATTTATTTGATTCTGTTTCTGTTACTGTAGATTTCATTCTGTTAGTGTTCTTCAAGGTTTCAGTCAAGAAATTCTTGGGCTGATGTATGTTAACAGTCCATATCTGATTGTCTTTATCATTCCGTGGGAACATAAATAACAAATGTCACTGCTGTAATTTGCTTATTTTTTATTTACAGCTTGTCCCTTTTCCTGCATAATTCCACCCTTTGTTTTTCTGCCCTCATTTTCACCAAACACATGCAAATCATGTGATGCCATATCAGTAGTGCTCCATGTCACAGCCCTGTTTGTTTGTATTGGCACTTTGGGGTGATGAATTAGCAGTGACTTTTGTCATTTCAGTCACTGAGTTTACACAAAGTCCCAAGAAAATTGGGAGCAATTATAAAATTTGAATCCTTTGGCTACTTCTGTCTGAGAATTATTGCATATGTTTGCTATCCATATAAGCCTTTTTTACATACAAAAGGACATAAATACATACTATTTAACTTATATGTGAAATATGTTATTGTATTTGTTTTCTATAACATTTTTACAGAAATGTTTCTGATGTTCTGATGTGTTAATTCTGCAATAGGCCCAACCTGCTGCGCCTGCAGTCCCTGTTGCTTCAGTTGCAAGATCAACACCTCCACAAGCACCTGTTGCTCAAGCAGAAACGTGAGCCATCTCTCCCTGTCTCCCATCAACCTTTTGTGGTAGGGCTTCTCTTATGTTAATTGTTACTGTCTTTCACAGGGCGCCTCCAACTGCACAGCCTTCACCTGCAGCTGCTGCTGCTACTACTCCAGCTGCTACAGTTGCTGCATCGTAAGCCCCACTTAGAACCTTTATAGTCACTGTTTAGAAGCTGTCCAAGCATCTCTTTCAATTTTTTAGTAAGAACAGGCTTTTATAACTAAACTACAATTCTATGAGCGCATATGCTATGGTCATTTTTGTTTACTTTTACATATTTTAGTTGTGTAAAAATCTTTTAAGTCCTGGTGTTGTGGATGGTATATTTAAATTGGACGCTAAGTAGAAACTAAATAAAATGTGTTTATATATATGTATATAAGCTATTTATTCAGCCTCAGTTCATCAATATTACTTCATACAGGATGGCTCATACTTGTGTCACTGAGTTTTATTCTCTTGTTCATAGATTAGAAAAATGAACCTTAAAGGTTTTCTTCATTCCTGTAATTCTCTGCTAGTATATTAAACTAATCCTACTCTTTCATGCGGATGTTGTACAGCAGTGATGCTGATGTGTACAGTCAGGCAGCTTCAAACCTTGTCTCTGGCAACAATCTAGAACAGACTATCCAACAGATTCTTGACATGGGTGGTGGTACTTGGGAACGTGATACTGTTATCCGTGCTCTTCGTGCTGCGTATAATAACCCTGAGAGGGCAATAGACTACCTGTATTCTGTAAGTTCCGTGTTAGCAAATTATTCAATGCATAACTTTCATACCCTGCCAATGATGTGCTCAATTGATTTTTTATCTTTATAAAGGATATTGAATGTTTGTCTTTGCAATACTTTTCTGGTTGCCTTGAGGAAAGATCATTTTGTTCTTTATAACCTCCCAAACAAAAACCTCTGCATGTGATGGCATTATGTCATTAGTGAAAGGAAAATGTACATAATATGTTAAGGTTCTTCAGCTTTTATTATTACTGGTGCAAAGGATTGCATTCAAATTGACACTGAAGCTACATATTGTTTGCCATTGGTAGGGAATTCCTGAGAATGTTGAGGCCCCGCCTGTTGCTCGAGCACCTGCATCTGGCCAACAAACAAATCCGCAAGCTCCACCTGCTCAGCCTGCAGTTGCACCACCAGTGCAGCCATCCGCTGCCTCTGCAGGGCCTAATGCAAATCCTCTAAACCTTTTTCCTCAGGTATGTGCTGTCAATGTACCTTGACATTTTTTATTAGTTTGGCATGGGATCTAGTATTTGAAGCTTTTACGATTATGTGAATATTGACTTTAGAAGCTATTCACTGTACCTATGTAATCTATGTTCATGCTAATCAATTGCCATCATGAGAAATGTCAGCTTGATGTTCATTTAGCCATATGATATTGCATCTATTATCTAGCTGTTACGCATGCCAGCAAATGCATGTATGATCAATGTTGTGTCCATTTCTCTCGGTGCAAAATGCAACTTATCCTTACAAAATGCATAAGCTACATGCCCCCCTTTTCCATGTCTGTCCTGAAAGCAATGTTCTCTTTCTATAATGTGATTTCTTTTGCCTGTTCTAATGCTAAATTCCTGAAAAAGGGTGTTCCAAGTGGTGGTGCGAATCCAGCTGCTGGTGCCGGTGCAGGAGCTGGTGCCCTTGATGCCTTGCGACAGCTTCCACAGGTAGTAGCTCCACAGCTTCTTACAGAAAAACAAGTCATTGATGCCCTGCAATGTGCTAACTGTTATTATATTTCCTTTTCAGTTTCAGGCACTGCTTCAATTGGTCCAGGCTAATCCTCAAATCTTACAGGTGCTTTTTCAAGTTTATTACATAATAATTTTTTGTTCTCCTTTTATGTTTGATAATCTTTCATGCGGCACGTGGTTAATGATTGTACAATTCTTTTGATTAACAGCCAATGCTTCAAGAGCTAGGCAAACAAAACCCACAAATCCTACGGTTGATCCAGGAAAATCAAGCTGAGTTTCTCCGCTTGGTGAATGAAAGTCCTGAGGGTGGCGCTGGAGGGTAAGTAATACCACATAATTTTTGAATTACCATGATAACTACATAGCAATATTTACATTATGCTCTGGTGGACCAGAAACATACTAGGTCAACTAGCAGCAGCAATGCCACAAGCGGTGCAAGTTACTCCGGAGGAACGGGAGGCTATCCAGCGGGTAAGATAGTTTTGCTCAAGTAATTGTGCCTTCATAATTATAAATATTCAGTTCTTTTGTTCGAATATAAGTTGAACAGACTAGGTAAGAGTGCAACTGAGGAAATCATGAACCATGTCACTATTACATAAGCGCACGCTTATGCACACTGGTGGTAGGCACTATCCAGAATGCACTAATCAAATTCATGTGGCAATCCCAAGTTCTAGTTGTAGCAATTTTTAAATTATTAAGATTTTGTATGCGAAATCCAGTAATTAGCATGCTTAGACATAGTTTGCTGTGTTTCTATGACATACTTTTGGAGGTGAGTGGGGATATGGATAGTGCACGCCAATATGTATAGTTGTATAGAAACTGATGTCCAACTAATTATATCGATATAGGGAAAGGGCAATTGCTGTGGTACTTGCATATCTGTTCGGACTACATACACTTTTTGCTACATGCTCTGCTTCTGGCTCTGAACACAGTACTCGGTGTATTGCTTGTTACGATGACCAGAATTTCCATTCAGAATCTTTATTGTGATCACATTGTGCACCAATCATAACATTGATTAATAGAATCATGTTCTATTTTCTTGCCTACTTACATTTATGTATTCTTGGACAGCTCGAGGGAATGGGGTTCAATCGTGAGCTTGTGCTGGAGGTCTTCTTTGCGTGTAACAAGGACGAGGAGCTCGCTGCTAACTACCTCCTGGATCATGGCCATGAGTTTGATGAGCAGCAGCAATAGATGCTAGATTGGTGATATCAGGGGTGGGAGTTGGGGAACTAAGGCAGAAGCAGAGCAGCTCAGTGTCGTTCTTGTGCCTTCTGACAGTTGAGAAATACCTGGTCGTCTGTGCAATGCTGCTGACTATCTTTTATTTCCATATGTGTTGGGAATGCTTTTTAAGTACATATTAATTCATATTAGTGTTACACCGTGTTGTGTGGCGCATCTTGTTCTTTGAGATGGAAACGAGATTGGTTTGGTTCTCCCGATGTCATGCAGTCGTCCTGTTGTGCAAAGGGTGTGCGCTCAGCTAGAATGCTGTTGCGTACTCGTCCTGTTGTGCAAAGGGAGCGCGCTCAGCTAGAATGCTGTTGCGTACTCCCTCCGTTCTAAATTAATTCATTTTGATTTTTCTAAATACATAACTTTTGCATTGTATCTGCACATCTAGATCCACAGCAAAAGTTATGAATTTAGAAAAATTAAAATGAACAGTAATTTGGGATGGAGTATTAGTAATCAGGTGCAGTTAAGAATGCGGATTCGGCTGGTTTATTGTTTCGATGGTTTACTTGGCCATATTTCAGATTCGGTGGTTTTTTTTACAACGATTTGGTCTGTGATGTTGGCCTGTGATAGTAACAGTGGTGCTAGGTGACGCTTGCCATTAGAAAAAAAAAATAGATCAACATAGGAGAACGTGGGTGGTTAGCGGCACGACCATACCTCCTACCCAAAAGCTCACTTCCTGCAGGGTTGCCATTAGACCTGCAGTTCCATACCATGGTTTGTGGCAGCAGGTACAACGTTTGCCATAGGCGAATATTACGGGACTTCGGGAGAAACTTTGCACAGCCTATCGATAACTTCACTTTGTTCTAGTCACTGTCTATAACATAAGAGCAATGCTAATAATTTAGCCAGCTGCTGGCTATATGACTTTGCTATAATATTTAAACCAATCTAATACCTTGTTATTCTTTACTTTCTCATTCTCTACTGAATTTATTGAAATCCGTATTGCAGCACGCTCTCAGCTCACCAGAAATCTGATGCAACAAGCCCGCCCATATCATCTTGGTATACTTGTTCTTAAATCTTAGGTAGAGCTCCAGCTCTGAAAAAATAGCTCCAAATCCATAGATCCAGCTAGCTCCGCCATAGAGCTGCTCCACCGTGGATCTAATATCTTAAAAAGCGTTTGGTACAGCTCCATTCTTATCTTTATCTCACTAGCAATTTGGGCCCATTCATCAGAATAAAAAAATATCTCCTTCCTGGCGCTTCCAGGTGGGCAGGTGCGGGGGGCTTCGGCGGGCGGGCGGTGCTCCGACGGGCGGAGCGGGGCGGCGGGCGGGCGCAGCCTCACCGGCGGCCAGGACGGCGCTCGAGCGGGCGGGGCGCGCGGGTACGGGGCGACGGTCCGGCGGGCAGGGCGCGGCGGGGCTGCGGCGAGCGGGGCGCGGCCATGGCAGCGCGAGAGGAAGCTGTGAAGAAATAGAACGAACCGGTCATTTTCCACTAATGAGTGGTAGTGGTGGGTAATTTCCTCCAACTCCACCAAATTTGATTTCGTGGAGCACCCCCTGAGGTGCTCCACCAAATCCATGGATCTGGGGGTAGATCCACCGTTTTCGTGGAGCAGATCCGTGGTGGAGTTGTTGGATCTAAAACCGTTTGGCTGAAAAAATCTAGAGCAGAGCTATTTTTGAGGATCTGGAGCTGCGTGAAGCTCTACCAAACAAGCCCTTAATTCTCAACACCTCCTTGCATACATCGGAAAGCAACCGCACGGAAGACTGGATGCACTGTTGGGCTCGTGCTCCTCGTGCAGAAAGGAGTCGTGCTCAGGCTCAAGCTAAACTCACCGTCGTGGCCTCATCTTACACACACAAGATCAAGACGTGCCCATGCATGATTGCATCGCGGGTGGTGTCCCTACGGGCAGGTCAGGACATGGTCGACAGCTCAAGCGCAACGCCCCAGCGGCAGACGTGATCGGTCGGCCGGAATGTCTGCATGTGGGAAAACATTGCTATTTTATTTATTTTTTTTGAAAAGAAAAACAGCGCTAGTTTGGAACGGAAGTATGTAACACCGCTGGCGCTGGGTCCCTAAGATTTTTCACTTTCGCAGCAGTGGGACACCGGGAAAGTTCCTGTAGCACTATTGGCCGGGGCCATTAGTCGACGCGCGCTCGTCGAAAGGGTTAGCAGCGACTGAACGGTCCTTTTACTGTTCCTCCTCTCCTCTCCCCTCGTTCTTCTTTCTTTTTGTTTCCATATTCCCCTTCGCACGGAAATGCACCAGACCACCCCGCCGCTGCTGACCTCAACCACAGCCAGCGGTGACCATGCCACCGTGCCGCTCCGCCTACCTCTCACCCCCGTTGTAGCACCCCGCCCTTCCCTAACTGTTGCCGTGATTCACCCCCACCGCCCGCACCGTCTATTGAGGATACTTCACGACCCGGCCGGCAGCGCCATCGCAACCTGGCCTCACCGCCTGGCAACCCACAACCACCGCTAGGCCACTGCCGTCCCCAACCATCCTCTAAGGCCGCCGGCGATTGGAGTCCTCCGAACCCAACAACCCCAAATCCCTAACCCTAATTCCTCCACAATCGCTGGTGGCCAGCTGCCCGCAGCCGCTCCATTCACCTCCCACCGCGGCAGCCTTCACCCGGCCATTGTAGTCCTTGAGCAGTCGCCGTCTGAAGGAAGGGGACGGAGGGGCGAAAGCTTGGAACGGATAGGTTCGCACGTGCGTAGGGTCTTTGCGCGACGCGTGTCCGTTCATTGTAGTTGGGTAGTAGCGCATGCCCAATAGGGATTTTCAGGGGCGGATCCAGCATGGGGTTGGGGTGTTTAGACCCGGCAACCTACCGAGGGGGGTGCCCGAGGCAGTGTTTTGATTGGTGGGGCTCGTCAAGATCAGGAACTCGAAGGTAAATGCAAATATACGATTTTGACAAGTTCGGGCCGTTGAATAGCGTAATATCTTACGTCCTGTGTGTTGGTTGGATTGAATTGCTTTGGAGGGGGTCCCTGCCTGTAACATCCGTAAAATTCACTAAAATCATCCGCTAAAAATTCGTCTTCAAAATCGTTTGACTGTTGAGCTCCCGGAAACCCCTTCCTACCCGGCGATTTCGCCATCTCAGCACCCAACGCCGGCAACCATCTTTTCTTCCTCCGCAAATTTTGCCGCATGCCCGTCAAAAATCCGTCACGTGTGCCCGACCGTTTTCCGCATCTTTCACCAACTCTCCCTTTCTTCTCTCTCTTTCTTTTTCCCTTTTCCCTTTTTTTTCTCTCCTTTTCTTTTCCTTCTCTCTCTCTCTTCCTTCTTCTTCCTTCCTCCTTCTTCTTCCTTCCTCTTTCTCCTTTCTTCCTGGCCGAGCGCACGCCTGCTCCTCCCCTAGCGCCTGACCACCCCGGGCCCCCTCCCCTAGCCGGCCCCCAGCGCCACTCCCCACGTCGGTGTGACAACCGACCCCCAAATCTCTCCAGTTAATCTTAATCCGCGTCCTTGATCCCTATCTCACCCTTCCCGAGTTTAAGTACTCAACCTCCAGTCCGGTCCCGACCCCTGAGACCCGACCCCTCTCCGCTGGCCTCCAGTTCCGACCTCGCCGACCCCAACTCACCCGCCGGATCCTTCTAAGTCTTTCCCCCAACACCTCCCTTCAGCTGACCGGTGGACCCACGAGATCTTTCCCCCAGATCTCCCGCGACAGGGGCACTCGAGTTGCATGCCCGCTTTAGAGTTCCCCCGCCACGTGGCTCAACTCCTCCGACGTCCGCCGCTCCGCCTCGTCTTCGGCCCGCGACCGAATGGATTCTCGCGCCCTCCTCCCCAATCGCAGCAGAAGCCCCTCTGCAACCTTTCTGCAGCACCTCGCCGCCCACGCCCATCATCACATCGCCAGATCCCGGCCGCAGAGCCCGATGTCGCCCGTCTTTTCCGTCACCTCGCCACAGTCGCGCCGCCTGGTCTTCGCTACCCGACGATTCCTCCTCCGCCAACCCCGACCACGGCAGCGACAGCTCCTTTTCCCACCCTGTCAGAAGCCGCCCGACAATCTGTTGCTCCGCGCTCGCCCGCGCCCCCGCAGCCGCCTGTCTTCTCACCTGTGCGCCCTCGTTCCTAGCGCCGTTATCCCGGTCACTTCCATCAGCTCCACCGCACGATGACGCCCGCCTCCGCCAAATCTCAACCACCGGCAAACCCGCGCCTGCGCCGCCCTGACGCCAGAGCCTAATGACCGCTGGCGTCATCCCCGAAGTCCTGCTCCACCGCCCTCGTCGCTCAATCACCGCCCGGGCAGAGCACTCCATTGCTTCTTCCCCGGCCTTCGCGCCGCTCCCCTTCTCACTCCCGCGCCGCTATAAAAAGGGAATGCGCAAGCCCCGCCGGAGTCCCCTTCGCCATCGCTTCCCTCCCGCCATTTCTCTTGCTCCCTGTTCAAGCTCCCAGCGCTACCACACTAAGTCCCTGAGGAACTCTCCTTTCCGCTCCACACCGTTTCCCCAATCCACCTAGCCGCTTGCTCCTCCGTGTTGCGTAAGAGCTTACTTGTGATCCACAAGAAGCACCGCCGCCGCCGGAGCACCGCCGGACATCGCCGCTGCAAGCCTTAGTGTTCCGGTTCCTCCGCCCGAACCTGCTCTTTCCCGACCCCAAGCTTTCCTTGTAAGACGAAGGTAAGCTGCTGACCCCTTTTTCCGCCTCGTCCGACCCTTCTGTTCGTCCGACCCCTTTTCTGCCTCGTCCGACCCTTCTGTTCGTCCGACCCCTTGTCCGCCTCGTCCGACCCTCTTATCCGCCCGACCCCGGTTCCGTCTCGCCCGACCCTGTCTGTTCCGCCGACCCTTTTCCGCCTCGCTCGAGGACTCGGTTGTATTCTTTTTCTTTGAACCGAGGGTGTATGTGTAAAACTTGGGGACCTTTCAGCGTTGAGTCTGAGGACCCCTAGCACATCAAATCCTCTAGATTAAGGGTCAGATCATAAGTTCCTTTCCCCGACCCTTACCTCTTGATCTCCACCAACTCCTTTGAACTTTCCCACCCTCCTGTATCTTGTCACAAGTTTCTGGGCTCATACTTGCAAGTGTTGCTGTTGAAATAACCGTCTATACTAACTAATGCATTGCATTCGTGTAGAGCTGCGTCTCGCCGACGGCTACTACGAACTGCACCCGGCGCCAGAAGACGACGGTGTAGCCGAGCTCCTGCCCCCAGAAGCCGAAGCCGCCCAAGCAGAAGAGCAGCTTCCTCCTTTCTCGCTTGAAGGCAAGCCCCGGATGCGTGAAACCCCTACGTTTTCCAAACTTGCGCATGCCTCCTTTAACATGCTTGTGCATTTACGTATAGGAGTTGTTTGGAACCATAGATGCATGACTTAGTTTTTCCCATGATCTGAACACTAGCTGTTGGACCGAGTAGATGCTTTGCTTAAATAGGAAACGGTAAAAGCCGAGTGATTTCTGTCACTCGCGAGTTGTAGGAGTTGGTTGTTTACCTTCTGCTACAACTATAAGGACGATGGACGGGGCAGGGTTTGAGGTAATTCTTTGGTGGACGAATGATTGCCCCGTCTGTCTATGAAACTTGCTAAGGTACGACAGTGGTGGTGTTCGTGATCAAGTGTTTAAAGGTACTAATCTCATACCTAGTATGGGATGGGGAAGCCTAGTACCTGATTGAACTAGGGCGTGACTTATACCCCTGCTGTCCCTGGAATGAGGTTCCCATGGTGCATCATGTGGGTGCAAGTGCGGTCACAGGACGGTAGAGGCCGGGACTGTGGAGCATTGCATGCCAAGGGAAGTTTGGACCTGACACACGCCTGGGAATTGATGGGGACGGCCGACACAGGAAGCGGCCCTTGTGGTGCGCGGATGTCGTGAGATTAGGTTTGCCATGCATGGTTAAGAAACTCGAATCGATTCGTCTGCCTCTCACAGTTTGAGACTGCTTGATCTCTATGTCACCCTGAGTAAATAAGGAATCTGATGATGACATGGTTTTGTTGATGATATATATACCTTTTTGGTTGGTTCTATGATTGCTTAGAATAGGTTGCAAAACTTAGACCGGACAATGAACTTAGAACCGGAGCTAAAACTTGAAAATAGGGTTTTACTTAGTGCTTCTTGGCAAACAAACCCCCTCAGCCAAAGAGCCTTGCATGTCTAGAAGTGGTGGAGTAGTTACTCCCTGTCGGTTAAGTCTTGTTGAGCTTAGTAGCTCAGCCTTGTTGTGGCTCCTATTTTTCAGGTGAAGTTGCTGCTCCCGAGTCCTCTTTCGCTGGCACTTGGCCGCCCCAGCTCCCTCTGGGTTGGACGGTCGAGTGGGATTCCTCCTCGGACGGCGAGGAGAGGGATCACTAATGTCTTGGATGGCCTCACCAAGGATGTCCAACCCCTGCGTTTAGCTTCCGCTCGTTTTTGCCTTCTGTCTGTTTTCTTTTGAACCTTGTAAAACTCTGATGTTTATTTCATAATCAAACTAAATGGTTAAGTTGTTAACTCGGTGGACTTGTTGTATTCGCTGGAACCGCTCACCTTCGTGTGGGTTTGCTAAATGGTCCTGTTCAAGTGGTTAAATCAGAAGAAATCCGACGGCACTTCGTGTTTACTCGGTTTAGGCATGAGCATCGTGTATTATGTGGCTAAATCATGTTTAACCAAGTAGATCCGAAGTGGATCCGCCACAGCTGGTACCAGAGAAGGTTTAGCAATACAGAGAACACAACAAGCCCTAACACTTCTTTGAAAAGATAAAAGTTGCAAGAAACTCTTTGAAAAAAAAAATTCTCGTACAATCGTTAAGGATGACTTTAGTACGAGAGGCCCTAGGGGATTTTGGGGTTGTTTTAGGTGGCTAATATTTTATCTGGTTATCTTGCTAACCCTTCCAGCACTTCACCACGTTTATCATACGTGTGCCGAGTTCCGCATCACGAGTATGAGAGGGTTGATAGGGAGTTCTATTCAAAGGACCCTATCATCGCGGTTGTTTTCGCCCACGTCTATCATACGTGCGCAGGTTCCGTATGTAATCCATACGAAGGTTGGTACGGTTCGATTCCAACGAACCTATCAGCACGGTTGTTCGCCACGTCTATTATACGTACGCTGATTCCGCATCGCGAGTATGCGAAGGGTTATACGGTTCCATTCAAAGGGAACCTATTTCCATGGTTGAGTGCTGTCCATGCAGCCTTGAACGCATGGGTGCCGTTCCTATAGTGAGCGGTAATGTTTGGGAACGCTTTCGTGGGTGCTGGCACGAAAGGTTCGTGTGGTGGTGTTTTTCTGCAGGTGCACTAACCGCGTTCGCTTAGGAGACGTTGCTAGAACTGACTAGCTATTATAGGGAGAGACGTAATTGTTGCCTTGCCACCGGCACTGACCGCGTAAGACCAAGTTTTGGCAGTTGTTTTGGTTGAGAACGAGGTAGGCTGTGCATGCGACATAAGCAAATCTGTAAAGTCACCCTCCTCAAAAGCAACCTTGCTCGGAGAGCTCTTCTTCGGTTCGAAGGATTTCTAGTTCTTCCAGTTTGTTCTCGGTTAAAACCGTATGCTTTCTCTGTCCGACCCCTAACCTTTGGAGTCTATCTCACATGGTTTTGGTTTCTTGGTTCCAGATGGCCGTCCCCGGACACGTTCTGTTTGGAGCGGATGGCACCTTCCATTCCACGTGTCTACACTTCGAGGGCTTCCTCGCGATCTTGTGGGATACCTTGAAATGGTTCGGGTATCAGTCCCCACCGTTGTACGCGGGACGACTGTACCTGGAGCAAGGTGTCCAGATGTGCAACGTACAGGCGGTAGTACCTCCTCCTCCTGTGCGACCCGACTGGCCCTCGTTCAGGATATCAGCATATGGTCTTGCCCCAGAAGAAACCTGGGAGTCCGCCGCCCTTCAGCTCCTTATTCGTTTCTGTCAGTTACACCCACTGGAGGTCACCCTAGACCCCATCGGCCTGTTCCCTGCTAGGAACCGGTTGGATCCGGCGTGGCTCGACCGCGTCGGAAATATCGAGGTGCTGGCCACCACCTACTCTATGGTCACCATCTCCACCAACATCCGGTGTATGACAGCCCTCTATCGGCTGATCGAGCTCCAAGGAAGAGCCATGACCATTCTTGCTCGGACCGCCATGGATGCCCAAGGACACCTCCAGGCAGCCAGAAGAGACCTGGTAGGCCAAACCTATCAGCTTATCCAACGAGGCGTTCAGATACATGACATGCAAGACAGAATCTCCGAGCTCGAAGGAGAAGTAGCCGACCTGGTGGACGGCATGATCGAGCTATCGGAGGAGAAGATGGAAGTGGAAATGGAGCTGGCGGTTGCCAATGCTCATCTGGACGAGCATCACGCCGAGCTCGATGATATGCACGCCCTCCAGATGCAACTAGAAGCTCAAGAGGACCCCGAGGAGGTTGAGGAAGCGTCCAGTATGGACATTGAAGAAGACGACGCCCCTTCTCCTACTCATAGCGTTCATCTGTAGATGAAGAGTTGTAAGGAACTCATTCTTTTGTTGTACTCCTCGGCAGCCTAAATTTTGGAAAGATCTGTAATAGGTTAGCCTTGAGTCGAGTACTCCCTGTATGGGAACACCTTTGTAAAAAGATCCCAATGAAATCAAATCCTGAGTCTGACCTTTGACTCTTTACAAATGTTGGAATGCTAGACTAAGTGAGTTGTGCCGCGACCACACACGCTGTTTTCAAGGGGTCTGTTTGAGTTTGGCCGACCCCAGTTCGCGAGATCGGATGCGCCCAACCTTTCGAGGCAGTCTCCGCCTCGCCCGACCCCTTTTCTAGTGTGGATCGTTGCCGACCCCTTTTCTCGGGATGATCTCCTAGCCCGACCCCTTGGCTTAAGTTCAGATGTAAGGGAATTCCACGAGTCTAGGTAGGGTATGGTTCGCCCGAAGTTGAGTACACAACTAAGATAGATGCATAACTTAGCTCCTTTGATTTGAACACTAGCTGTTGGACCGAGTAGATGCTTGCTTAAATAGGAAACGGTAAAAGCCGAGTGATTCCTGTCACTCGTGAGTTGTAGGAGTTGGTTGTTTACCTTCTGTTACAATTGTAAGGACGATGGACGGGGCAGGGTTTTTGGGTAACTCTTTAGTGGTCGGATGATCGCCCCGTCTGTCTATGAACATGCTAAAGCCCGACAGTGGTGGTGTTCGTGATCAAGTGTTTGAAGGTACTAATCTCATATCTACTATGGGATGGGGAAGCCTAGTACCTGATTGAACTAGGGCGTGGCTTATACCCCTGCTGTCCCTGGAACAAGGTTCCCATGGTGCATCATGTGGGTGCAAGTGCGGTCACAAGACGGTAGAGGCCGGGAGTGTGGAGCATTGCATGCCAAGGGAAGTTTGGACCTGACACGCGCCTGGGAATTGATGGGGACGGCTGACACAGGAAGCGGCCCTTGTGGTGCGCGGATGTTGTGAGATTAGGTTCGCCATGCATGGTTAAGAAACTCGAATCGATTCGTCTGCCTCTCACAGTTTGAGACTGCTTGATCGCTATGTCACCCTGAGTAAATAAGGAATCTGATGATGACATGGTTTTGTTGATTATATATATATACCTTTGGTTGGTTCTATGATTGCTTAGAATAGGTTGCAAAACTTAGACCGGACAATGAACTTAGAACCGGAGCTAAAACTTGAAAATAGGGTTTTACTTAGTGCTTCTTGGCAAACAAACCCCCTCAGCCAAAGAGCCTTGCATGTCTAGAAGTGGTGGAGTAGTTACTCCTTGTCGGTTAAGTCTTGTTGAGCTTAGTAGGTCAGCCTTATTGTGGCTCCTATTTTTCAGGTGAAGTTGCTGCTCCCGAGTCCTCTTCCGCTGGCACTTGGCCGCCCCAGCTCCCTCCGGGTTGGACGGTCGAGTGGGATCCCTCCTCGGACGGCGAGGAGAGGGATCACTGACGTCTTGGATGGCCTCACCAAGGACATCCGACCCTTGCGTTTAGCTTCCGCTCGTTTTTGCCTTCTGTCTGTTTTCTTTTGAACCTTGTAAAACTCTGATGTTTATTTCATAATCAAACTAAATGGTTAAGGTGTTAACTCAGTGGACTTGTTGTATTCGCTGGAACCGCTCATCTTCATGTGGGTTTGCTAAATGGTCGTGTTCAAGTGGTTAAATCGAAAGAAATCCGACGGCACTTCGTGTTTACTCGGTTTAGACATGAGCGTCGCGTATTATGCGGCTAAATCATGTTTAACCAAGTAGATCCGAAGTGGATCCGCCACAGTCGGCCCCTCTCCCTGGCCCACCCACGCGCCCTACCGCACGCCACCGTGGCCCCCAACCCCGCTCGCCGCTCGCTCAACGTCCACCTGACGCTCCTGCCGTGCACGCCACGCCCCGCGCGCCAATCGCCGCTCGCCGCCCAAGCCCCTCCCCATGCCGGCCACCACACTGTGCGCCCTATGCTCCTCGCCGCTCAAGCCCAGCCCCACCACGCCCTCCACGTGGAGCTCCACTTCGCCATGCTACTGGCCGAGAATCCTGGCCGCCATTAATGAGCTCGCCTGTACATCGCTCGTCGCCGCCCTGGCCACCGCCTATAAAAGGGGCCCAAGGCCCGGCCTCCTCCCACACCACCAGTGCCACCTCCCCCTGCGCCCCCAAGCGCCGTCCTTCCCCTACCCGCCGACCGCCCATGAAGCTTCGGCCGCCCCTGCCCCCCCGGCCCCCTCGCTTCCCATCGTCGATTCGCCAAGGTGAGGACAAAAATGGAGTCCCCACGGCCTCCTCTACCTTCCCCCGCCGCCAATCCTCGCCGCTGGCGAGCCTAGGCCGGCCGGCCCCCACCGGTTTCCCCTCCTCTCTCCTCTCCAAGTCACGGTTCAGAGGAGGAAGAAGATAAACATCTTCAAATTTCGATCTAACCCCGTGCTTTTCCATATTCACGAACCAGCCCTCCCACCCCTCTCAAAGTTATCTCACAAATATGCCCTTCCACCTTCCAGAAATATTCATGAATAGGTCCCTGGTTCTCACAGTTTAGTCCTAAAAATTCTTTGTAGCCCCTAATACACGGTTATCTCATCATTTCATGCACTAAACTTCCTCAAATTAATCCCAAATTCGACAACGGCATCCTCCAATATACTTCCGCCGAGTCATCTCCAAATTTTGTGAAAATACTCATTCCTTTTATTTTTGGTTCGCGTTCTCTGTTCGAGCTCAACGTGTAAAAGCTTTAATTTTCTTTTATTTATTGTGTAACCGATTGTGTGTGCCGTAGATCGTGGAGTACCTGAGGAGGAGCACAAGGAGGAGTTTGACCGTGAGCCCGAGCCTGAAGACCAGCACCGCGAGCAAGAACTCTCAGAAGGCTTTGAGGACGACAAGTCCAATCTCACCCTTTGATGCATATTTATCCTAGTTTTTTTCAAACACAACCTATTGGCCTGTTTTATAAATTGCATATTGTTTTACTGCTGAAACATGGTTGGATAGCCATCCCTTGATTGCTATGATCATTCCTTGATTGTCCTATAATTATCTCTAAATATGACTTGCTCTGTTTGGATGATAATTACTGCTAGAATGCTTAGGATCTTGTTACTCAATTCAATCATGACTACAATGTGTTTGGTTAAAGAATAAATGTGTGAGTGTTTTTAAAAGGAAAATGGGTTTCCGGAAATGAAGGAAAGAAATTCTTAGATGAGATGGATGGGTGTTTCTTGTGTGAAATGCCAATAATTTGGGCTCATACCTTTGTGGTTGAGCAAGGTTGGGAGATAACCATCTTGTCACAAATTAAGGACCGAGTTGATGTGTCATCTTGACTAACCCAACCATCGTGCAACCACTCGACCGTTGTATGCGGTAACAGCTTAGCATAAATCCCACTAGCTAGTCCATTAGTCATCATGAGAGCTGGTGAGTAACGGGAGACCATGGAGAAGTAGTAAGAACTATGTGAACTTAGATCCCGGTTAAGACCTCGTTGGTAGGTCATTAACCCCTTGGTTGCTTCCATGTTGACTAGTCAGTCTTAGCTAAGGTGGGTAATGGCTTTGATAGGATCTGCGCCGACATTAAGGTGATCGTGCTACAGTACCCTACTTGTGGGAAAAGTGTACAACCTCTGCAGAGTTAAAACCTATCCGGGTAGCCGTGTCCATGGCATTGGACGAGTTACGGCTTGGTCACATAACTAGTGCTTGGAGATGGGTGATTTTCATGGCGTGTGTTGGATTTCGGAAGTGTCCAGCAGTTGTGCCGTGAGCTACTGCGAACGGGGAGTCCGGTAGCATTAAAACTTGGATCCTTAGTGTAGGATCAACCCCACTTATTGATTCGGTTGCTAAACAAATACTTTGTGAAAACCATTTCAAAAATGAACCCATGCATGTGTTAAAGTTTAGCTTTATTGCAAATAAACCTTAGCCTTATCCTTGATATATCCTGTGCATATTCTTGATTGTATCCCCCTTTGTGGATGGGGTTGGGCTTGTTGAGTACTTTTGTACTCACCCTTGTTTTGTTGCTTCAGAGGAAGACCCGAACTTTGTCGCCGAGGATTTTTCGAGTAGGAGGTCGCTTCCGTACCCAACGCTGCCTGTGGTGTTGGCCTTTGCAGAATGCTTCCGCTGCCGTGTAGTCTCGAGTGCTGTCTCTTGACAATAGCTTGGCTCGCTACTGTTATTTATTTACTTATCGTTTCGGTGTGGCTTTCGCACCCACTCCCTCGAGTGTTGTATGGTTTATGAATCATCTGTTGAATAAATATATTATCAGCCTTCTGGGACTGATATTTGTATCACATTTAGTCTCTACTTATGTGGGAACGCTTCAAGTGGTATCAGAGCTATCGTTGGTTGTAGGATGTGACCATTAGGATCGAAAAAACCTTTTTAACCAAAATAAGTGATTTACAAAATTTCTTGCTTCCCCTGCTTAATTGCAAAACTGATTTACACCCGATTCTTTCCAGATGGCCGAAGAAGGATGGACTCACAGCCACTGCTTGGAAGAACCCAATTTCCCCAAGTTGTTCTTCGTCTGCTTGAGCCGCATTGGTATTCGAGAACGCCCGGAGTACTCAAGCAGGGAGTATGAGCTCTACGGTTTCCCTGGATGTGATGTGATCATCTACATTGGGAGGAGTACTCGCTACCACAACATCAAGCCATCTCAAGTGTTAGCTACTGGTTTTCAGCTCCGAGACACCTATCCCGTAGTGGCTCGGAAAGCTCTTGGCTACCTATGCCAAGTTTATGAAAAGCACCTCAAACCCACTTCCATGAGGTACTTCCCGCCTGCCGAGAAGGATCATCCGGGTTGGAGAGCCCGGATGAGAGCTTTGGATGAGCGTGGACGGTGCCAAGAAGACCCCACTATGTACCACATGGCTGCCTATCTTGTCAGTTTGGATAAGCTTTATGACAGGCAAGCCGTTGAGCTGAAATGGTAGGTTCACCGCACTGAAAAGGCAGAAGTCCATATCAGGATGCTATAGGTAATGCTAAGGGAAGCTAAAGCACAAGCCGCGACCGCCCGAAGTGGAGAGGCCGCTGCCATTGAGGCCCTTAAGCAAGGTCAGGATTGACACCTCTAGGAGCTGAAGGAGGCCCATCTTGTGGGACTTGCCAGGAGACGGATGGTTGCCTCGGATGATGAGGAGGTCTCAATCTTGGAGGGAATTCCTTTCCTCCACGGATTCAGCAATAGGAAGGGTTCCAATGCTCCACTGGCACCATCACCATTAGGGCCTTACAGAGGAAGATCGAAAATCGCTAAGGGAGGGACAGTGGAGCCCCCTCCAGTGGAGAGGACGTTAAAGGATGAAGTGCTGGCACTCCTCATTCCGCTAGAGGACCACTCCGTTCAGAATGAAGATTCGCCCCGCGAGTAGAGTGCCCAGCCCCAAAGTTGTACCCCAAAAACCATCCAAAGTTTAGAGTTGTACCCCCAGTTGTGTTGTTGTACCGGTCATGTAGCATGTGTTTTGGCCTCACCCCAAGTGTTCTAACTGCCCTGGTAAAAATAATATTGTTTGTGCTTGTTGTTTGTTAGTTTGCGTGCTTGTCGACAGGAGGTGGATTCTATCTTTTCAAAAACACTAATTAGTTAACTAAACATCACTTTAAATCCAAATCCAAGTCTCATGAAATTTTGCTCAATCTACAGATGCCTCCCAAGCATGCCACAAGGACCTCTCCAAGTCAGGACCATGCCACCCCTAGTGCAGAGAGACAGCCGGAAGGGTAAGGACCGCCACCTGCAATGCACCATGAGGAACAGGAAGTAAGTTAGCCTGAAGGTAGAGGAGAAAGGTAAGTGGGAGCACAACAGCCACCACCCTCACCGGTCATTGATTTGGTACAAGTGATGAATAACCATACCCTTCTGCTGGAAGCCTTGGCCAACGCCATCACTCGTCAAAGGCCTCATGGGCAAAGCATGAATGAGAAGTTGACAGACTTCCTCTGGACCAAACCACCCACTTTTGGCAGGTCTGTCAACCCTCTGGACACAGATGATTGGCTGCGAGTGATTCAGAGGAAGCTAGAACCGTTTGGATGTGAGGGCAGGGATAAGGTTCTCTTGGCTGCCCATCAGCTCACTGGGGCTGCTCTAGCCTGGTGGGAGAATTACTGCACAGCTACCCAGGATGCCTCCACTATCACCTAGGATGAATTTGTGACGACATTCTGCCGCAATCACATTCCAGCGGCCACCATGAAGCACAAGGCGGATGAGTTCCGTGAACTGCGCCAAGGCAATAAGTCTGTGGAGGAGTACACCTATCAGTTCATGGAGCTGGCCCGTTATGCTCCAGAGAAAGTCGACAAGGATGAGAAGAAGCAAGATATGTTCAAGAAGGGCTTGAATGCAGAGCTGAGGACCCTGCTTACTCCTCAGATCTACCCTGACTTCAACACCTTGATTCATGGCCATCCTGACTGAGAGAGCCAAAGCAGACGAGCGGAGGGACAACAAGCATCGGTTCCTGGAAAGCAAGGCCCACCGGCAGGACCGATTCCAGAAGTCGAGGAGCTTCAGCCATCCAGTACCCAGGTCCCAAGCTCCTATGCAGTATCACACCCAGTCCCAAGCATCCGGTTCTCATCAACCTAATGCCCCATTTAGGAGCCAGAACCCTGTCAAGGCCCCACAGAATAGCGCCAGTCAAGTCACCGGCAACAGCAGGGCATGCTTTACCTGCCATGAGCTAGGGCATTTCGTCGCCAACTACCCATATGCTAACAAGTCAGCAGCATTGGCCTTCTCCAACTCTATAAATGGACTGAGGGTAGCATTGTTAGAAGCCAACCATGTTCCAGTCTGTAGCAACAACAACCCCAACAACAACAACAGCCAACAGATGAGGCCGCCCCCCAGCTGTCATTTGGACGAGCCTGCGTCAACCACATCAGCGTGCAAGAGGCTCAAGATGCTCAGGGTGTGGTACTTGGTGAGTTTCTAGTCAGCTCAGTCTTGGCAACAATACTTTTTTGATTATGGAGCATCACATTCTTTTATATCATAAAGCTTTGTGGACAAACACAACATACCTACAGTACTACTAAAGTTACCCCTATTAACCCGAATGCTTGGAGCTGACATTCAGTGTCAACTAGGTTGTTCCCGGGTAAGGATCAATTTAAGTGGGGTAGAGTTTTTAGTAGACTTAGTAGTACTTAATCTAAAGGGATAGATGTGATCCTTGGAATGGATTGGTTAAGCCTACACGATGGTCACATAGGGTGTGCAGATAAGATAGTACATCTAACCAATCAGGACAGTGTGCGAGTGACTTGTCACACTCGGAGAAGTGGACCAGACCCGATGGTTTTTAGCATGGAAGCTAAGGCCATAGAAGAAGTCCCGGTAGTAGGTGAATACCTTGATGTCTTTCCTGAAGAACTACCTGGAATGCCCTAGACAGGGATATAGAGTTCGTAATTGACCTTATTCCTGGAACCTCCCCTATAGCCAAGAGACCCTATAGGATAGCAACATCTGAGTTGGTAGAGCTGAAGAAACAGTTAGGGGAATTGCAACAGAGTGGTTTTTATCAGGCCTAGCTTATCCCCGTGGGGAGCCCCAATACTCTTTTTCAAGAAAAAAAGATGGGAGCATGAGGATGTGCGTGGATTATCGCGCACTGAATGAGGTCACCATTAAGAATAAATACCCTCTCCCTAGAATAGATGATCTGTTTGATCAACTGAAAGGAGCCAAGTATTTCTCAAAGATAGATCTGAGGTTAGGATATCACTAGCTCAAGATTAAGGAAAGTGACATTCCAAAGACAACCTTTGTCACCCGTTATGGTCAATTTGAGTTCACTGTGATGTTTTTTTGGACTAACCAATGCACCTGCTTACTTCATGAATCTCATGAACAAGGTGTTTATGGACGAGTTAGATAAGTTTGTCATGGTTTTTATTGATGACATATTTATTTACTCCAAAAGTGTCCAAGAGTATGAACAACATTTACGGGTGGTGTTAGGAAAATTGAGAGCCCACCGACTCTATGCCAAATTCAGCAAGTGTGAATTTTGGCTTGAGAAAGTGGCATTCCTTAGCCATATTTTGACCGCAAAAGGAGTAGCAGTTGATCCTAAGAAAGTTGAGGCTATTTCCAGCTGGCAGCAACCAACCAATGTTAGTGAAATAAGAAGCTTTCTTGGTTTAGCTGGGTACTATCGGAGATTTATTGAAGGATTTTCCAAGATAGCCTGGCCCATGATGGAGCTACTCAGGAAGGATAAGAAATTCATCTAGACAGAGTCATGTGAGAGAAGTTTCCAAGAGCTAAAGGAAAGATTGACGATCGCCCTAGTGTTAACATTGCCAAATATTCAGCGGGACTTCGTTGTTTATTGTGATGCATCCTGACAAGGATCGGAGCTACTCAGGAAGGATAAGAAATTCACCTAGACAGAGTCATGTGAGAGAAGTTTCCAAGAGCTAAAGGAAAGATTGACGACCCCCCAGTGTTAACATTGCCAAATATTCAGCGGGACTTCATTGTTTATTGTGATGCATTCTGACAAGGATTAGGATGTGTCCTTATGTAGGATGGGAAAGTAGTGGCATATGCTTCCCGCCAACTTAAGCCTCATGAGCAAAATTACCCAACCCATGACTTGGAGTTTGCAGCCGTGGTGCATGCCCTCAAGATTTGGAGGCATTATCTGATTGGGAACAAGTGTGAGATCTACACTGACCACAAGAGTTTAAAATATATCTTCACCTAACCAGATTTGAACTTAAGGCAAAGAAGGTGGTTAGAACTGGTTAAGGATTATAATTTAGAAATCCATTATCACCCCGGCAAAGCTAATGTGGTAGTTGATGCCTTAAGCAGAAAATCCTATGGACAGCCCGAACCCAAGGATACCCGTTTGCAAGAAGAAATGGCACGGTTAAATGTGCACATTGTTCCCGAGAATTCCAGCCGCAAGCTAAGTGTTTAGCCCACTTTGGAGGATAAAATCAAAGAAGCCCAGGGTTCAGATTAGGATCTAATGAAAATTCGCAAGCAAACTGGAGAGAATAAGGCTCCGGATTTCAGGGTAGATGAGAAAGGAACCTTGTGGTACAAAAATAGGATTTGCTTACCAAAGGGAGGTGATTTTCGGCAAACCATCATGGATGAAGCCCATAACTCGGCATACTCCATCCATCTAGGATCCACCAACATGTATATGGACTTAAAGCAGAAGTACTGGTGGAATGGGATGAAGGTGGACATTGCCCAGTTCGTCGCCCAATGTGATACTTGCCGAAGAGTTAAGGCTGAACATTAGAAGCTAGCGAGCTTACTGCAACCACTACCTATCTGAGTTTGGAAATGGGATGATATTGGTATAGATTTTGTGGTTGGTTTACCCAAGACTCAGAAAGGAAATGACTCCATATGGGTAATAGTGGACCGACTCATCAAGGTTGCTTACTACTTACCTGTATGAACCACTTATGGTGGAGAAAGACTGGCTCGGCTCTATGTGGACAACATAGTAAAGCTGCATGGTGTGCCTAGTAGAATTGTTTTGGATAGAGGAACCCAATTTACCTCTAGGTTCTGGAGAAGTCTGCACAAAGCCATGGGCACTAAGTTGGATTTCAGTTCAGCTTATCACCCACAGACCGATGGCCAAACAGAGAGAGTAAATCAAATTATGGAGGATATGTTGAGAGCTTGTGTCCTTACCTATGGCAAGGATTGGGAACAGAGTTTACCCTATGCAGAGTTTTCGTACAACAACAGTTATCAAGCCCATTTAGGCATGTCGCCATTTGAGGCCCTCTATGGAAGGAAGTGTAGGACCCCTTTGATGTGGTCAGAAGTGAGAGAACACACTTTAGTTGGACCTACCTTTATAAAAGAGGCAGAAGACCGAGTGGTCGAAATCCAAGAGAAGTTGAAAGCACCACAGTCTAGACAGAACTAGTCAGACAAGAGGAGACGGGAATTGAGCTTCAATGAAGGAGATTTCGTCTACATCAAAGTCTCCCCAATTTGAGGTACTCAAAGGTTTCAAGTGCAAGGAAAGCTACCCCCTGGTATATTGGACTGTACTAGGTGCTAAAGAGAGTTGGAGCTGTAGCATACTGTATCCAACAACCGGAGAAATGTCAGATATACACCCAGTGTTTCATGTCTCCCAGCTAAGAAAATACTTGAGAGTACCTGAAGAGCAAGTACCAGTGGAAACAATAGATTTGCAGAAGGATCTTCGGTATAAAGAAGTATCCATCAAGATTCTAGACACCATCACCAGAAGAACAAGGAATTCAGTGGTGCAGATTTGTAGAGTCCAATGGAGTAGACATGGTGAAGAAGAAGCTACTTGGGAACGCGAGGATGCGTTAAAGAAGGAGTTTCCCCATCTTTTCAGGATTCAGCCGAATCTCGAGGATGACATTCAATTTAACCGGGGTAGGTTTGTAACATCCGTAAAATTCACTAACTCAAATCATCCGCTAAAAATTCATCTTCAAAATTGTTTGATCGTTGAGCTCCCGAAAACCCTTTCCTTCCCGGCGATTTCGCTGTCTCGGCACCCAACACCGGCAACCATCTTTTCTTCCTCCACAAATTTCGCCGCGTGCCCGTCAAAAATCCGACACGCGTGCCCGACCGTTTTCCGCATCTTTCACCAACTCTCCCTTTCTTCTCTCTCTTTCTTTTTCCCTTTTCCCTTTTTTTCTCTCCTTTTCTTTTCCTTCTCTCTCTCTTCCTTCTTCTTCCTTCCTCCTCCTTCTTCCTTCCTCTTTCTCCTTTCTTCCTGGCCGAGCGCACGCCTGCTCCTCCCCTAGCGCCTGACCACTCCGGGCCCCCTCCCCTAGCCGGCCCCCAGCACCACTCCCCACGCCGGCCCCTCTCCCTGGCCCACCCGCGCCCCCTGCCGCACACCATGCCGGCTCCCGGCCCCGCCCACCACTCACCCAACACCCGCCCGACGCTCCTGCCAC
The DNA here is from genome assembly GCF_005286985.2 of Setaria viridis. Lineage (NCBI taxonomy): Eukaryota > Viridiplantae > Streptophyta > Magnoliopsida > Poales > Poaceae > Setaria > Setaria viridis. The sequence continues at coordinate 11,355,872 of NC_048266.2, forward strand.
GCACGCCACGCCCCGCGCGCCGGTTGCTACTCGCCGCCCAAGCCCCTCCCCACGCCGGCCACTGTACTATGTGTCGTGTGCTCCTCGCCGCTCGAGCCCGGACCCGCCATGCTCTCTACGTGGAGCTCCACTTCGCCACGTCACTGGCCAAGAATCCCGGCCGCCCTTAATGAGCTCGCCTGTACGCCACTCGACACCGCCTTGGCCACCGCTTATAAAAGGGGCCCAAGGCCCGGCCCCCAAGCACCGCCCTTAAGAAGAATCTCGTCCTCAAGATTCGGAAGATTCTGCAAAGAGATGGGGAAATTCTTTCTATAGCTCATCCTCTCTTTCCCAAGTTGCCTCGTCCTTTGTATGGTGACTCCACTGAAGCTTACACATTCTGATCACCCGGTTTCTAGTAACCTTTTCCAAGGTATCCAAAATCTTGATGGGATACTCCGTATAAGTGAGATCATCCTGAACATTCAATTCCTCCATAGGAAACTATTCTTCCAGAACTCCGAGGCACTACTTCAGTTGTGAGATATGGAACACATCATGTACATATGATAGGTGATTAGGTAACTCTAATCGATAGGCTACCTGTCCCACTCTCTAAACAATTTTGAACGGTCCAATAAAGTGAGGTGATAACTTTCCTTTGACCTTAAACCTGCACATACCCCTGATGGGCGACACCTTGAGATACACATAATCACCTGCCTCAAAGGTGAATTCCCTTCTCCTGGTGTCAGCATAACTCTTCTGTCAAGATTGTGCAGTCCTCAAGTTCTCTCTAATGATCTGGACTGGTCTTTCTGCTTCCTGTATAATTTTTGGCCCAAATAACTGACTCTCTCCAGTCTCACTCTAGTAAAGGGGTGTTTTGCACTTTCTACCATACAATGCTTCAAACGGCAACATCTTGAGACTGGCTTGATAGCTGTTATTATAAGAAAACTCTGCATAGGGTAAACTCTTGTCCCAACTTCCTTCATACTTCAGTGCACACGCTCTCAACATATCTTCCAGTATCTGATTTGTTCTCTTAGTCTATCCATCCGTCTGGGGATGATAAGCTGAACTGAAGTTTAACCTTGTACCTAGAGATTCATGCAACTTTTGCCAGAAGTGTGATGTGAACTGAGTACCTTTGTCAGACACTATCTTCTTGGGCACACCATCGAAACACACAATTCTTGCCATATATAACTCTACTAACTTGGATCCAGTGTAGGTAATCCGTACCGGTATGAAGTGAGCTACCTTAGTTAACCGATGCACTATGACCCATATCGAGTCATACCCATCTCGGGTGCGTGGCAAACCAATGATGAAATCCATATCGATTTCTTCCCACTTCCATTTTGGCACCTTCAATGGTTGAAGTAACCCAGTTGGTTTCTGGTGTTCAGCTTTGACCTTCTGGCATATGTCACAAATTGCTACGTGTGCAGCTACATCTCTCTTCATGCCGGGCCACCAATACCTCTGCTTAAGATCCTGATACATCTTGGTACTCCCGGGGTGAATGGAATAAGCTGAATCATGAGCTTCTTTCAAGATTGTCTCACGAAGATTTCCCACATCGGGTACCCAAATCCTCCCTTTAATCCATAAGGTTCCCTCAGAGTCTTCTGTGAAATATATGGCACTCCCCTCCTTTACCATCTCCTTAATCTCCTTGACCTTGGCATCCTCAAGCTGTCCTTTTCGTATCTCTTGCTCTAGAGTTGACTCTACTTCCATTGTTGCTCCTTCAGTATGAGCAACAATGCTCAAGTTAAGCCTCTCAAATTCCTTCATCAGCTGGTCAGGCAACTGAAATGCTAAAGCCAGATTAGCATGGCCCTTCTGACTCAGGGCATCTACCACCAAATTAGCTTTACTTGGATGATAGTGAATCTCTAGATCATAGTCGTTGATGAGCTCTAACCATCATCGCTATCTCAGATTGAGGTCCTTCTGAGTGAAAATGTACTTGAGGCTCTTGTGATCCGTATAAATCTGACATTTAGTTCCAAGAACATAGTGTTTCCAAATTTTCAAAGCATGTACCATTGCAGCTAACTCCAAATCATGAGTCGGGTAATTCTGCTCATGTTTCCTCAACTGCCTGGAAGCATAGGCTATCACATGACCTTCTTGCATAAGAACACAACCTAAACCCTGTCGAGATGCATCGCAATATATGTCAAATCGTTTATACAGATCTGGCATTACCAACACTGGAGCTATGGTCAACCTTTTCTTCAATTCCTCGAAACTGGCCTGACATGCCTCTGTCCACTTGAATTCCCTTCCTTTTTCTAATAGTGATGTGAGGGGTTTCACTATCTTGGAGAATTCTTCAATGAACCTGCGGTAGTAGCCTGCGAGTCCAAGAAAGCTCCTAATTTCAGTCACTATCTGCGGTGGGTTCCATTTTAGAACATCCCTGACCTTACTTGGATCCACTGCAATTCCACCGTTGGAGATGATATGATAAAGGAAAGAAACCTCTTTCAACCAGAAATCACACTTACTGAACTTTGCGTACAATTGATGTTCTCTCAGCTTCTGAAGCACTAACCTCAAATGTTCCTCATGTTCTTTCTCATTCTTGGAGTAAATCAGGATATCATCAATAAACACCACAACGAACTTATCCAGATACTCCATAAATACCTTATTGATTAGATACATGAAGTAAGCTGGAGCATTTGTTTAGCCCGAATGACATAACCATATACTCATACAGACCGTATCTAGAAGTGAAGGCAGTCTTAGGTATGTCAGATGGCCTGATCTTCACTTGATGATAACCCGATCGCAAGTCGATCTTGGAGAATACCTTGGCTCCTCTCATCTGATCTAACAAATCCTCAATGCAGGGCATTGGGTACTTATTCTTGATGGTAACCTCATTGAGTGACCTATAATCAACACACATCCTCTAAGTACCATCCTTGTTTGGCACAAAGATAACCGGTGCTCCCCATGGTGATGAACTAGGCCGAATAAACTGTTTTGCCAATAATTCCTCTAATTGTTGTTTTAATTCTTTTAATTGCTCAACCGACATTCTATAGGAACATTTGGAGATAGGTGCAGTACCAGGTAAAAGATCAATAGCAAATTCAATTTCATGGTCACGTGGCATACCTGGTAACTCATCGGGGAACACATTCGGATAATCACACACCACTTTGATATCTTTCAAAGATTTTCCAGCCAACTGATTAACTGCACAGTCTGCTGCTGAAGATAGAGTAGCCACAAATTCAATTCTTTCCCCTGCTGGACTTGTCAATAGAACCGACCTCTTGGCACACTGAATGATTGCATCATGCATACTTAACCAACTCATGCCTAGAATAACATCAATCCCCTTTGAGTCGAGGACTATCAATCTTGCTGTGAAGTCTACTCCCATAATCTTAAGATCAACCTTCGGACACATATATGATGCTTTTATTCCCCCTGGTGAACTAACTAACATATGTTGCTTCATGGTGCAGATGGTAAGGTTATGCTTGGCCACATAGTGGGAGGTAATGAATGAATGCAATACTCCAGAATCGAATAAAACTGATGTCGGGGCTGAGTTGACAAGAAACATACCGATCACAACTTTTGGAGCCTCCTGGACGGTATCAACATCCACGTGGTTCAGCTTGCCACGCACATAGTTCTGCTATCCCTAAGAGCGCTGCGGGGTTTGATTCACATTCCTTGATTGCTGCGCCTGCTGATTCTGCCTAGGAGTGCTACTATTCTGCACGGGAGTAGACAGCACATTCCTCTTAGGACAAGCGTTGGTATAGTGGCCAACTTCACCACACTTGAAGCAAGTGTTGCCCACTGGAGCATTGGGCCTCACTGGAATGCCAGTAGGAGTCATCTGGCGATTCTGCGGAAAGACGGCGCGCGGAGTCTGCATCCCTAGGTGCTGGAACTGGGGGTTGGGGCACTGGAACTGCTGAACGGGGCGCTGGAATGACTGCTACCCAAAATTCCCACTAGGGCTCCCTGGGCGGAGTGGTGTCCCTTGCTGTAGAGCAAAGCGAGAGCGAGTGTTGCTTCCTGACGGTGACTGGGAGTTGAACTTCCTCTTCATTTCCCCAAGCTCATTCATCTTGTGCTCCAGGACAATTGCTTTGTCCAGCAACTTCTGAAAGCTAGGGAAGGTATGCAACATTAGCTGGTACTGGAGTGGTCCAATCAAACCATCCAAGAACAACTCCTGCTTTTGCTCATCATCCGCGACATCTTTAGGAGCATAGCGGGACAACTGGATGAATTTGTCCCTATACTCAGTCACTGACATATTACTCTGCTTGAGAGCAAGGAACTCCTTCTTAAGCTTCATCAGTCCAGAAGAAATGTGGTGACTTCTGAAATTAGTCCTGAATTCCTCTTAGGTGATGCCATTGGTGTTGGCATGGGTGGTGGTGTAGGCATCCCACCAATCTGCAGCTAGCCCCCTCCAGGCATCCTGAAGCATACAGGACCTTCTCTCTGTCAGAACATTGGGTAATGTTCAGCATCTTCTCCACAGTCTTCAACCAGTCATCAGCATCTAGCGGGTCTTGAGTGTGTGAGAACGTTGGGGGCTTGTGGCTCATGAACTCCCTGTGCTTGTACCTTGGCGGCGGCTGCTGCTGGTTGTTGTTGTTATTGTTGTTATTGTTATTGTTCATCTGAGCCTGCATGGCTGCCATGGTGTTAGCTAGGTTGGTGAGGAGTTGAGTTTGGGCTGCGAAGAACTGCTCCATTCCTGCAGGTGCTTGTTGATTCGGCTGGGGAGCGGGGTTGGGGTTGCTGTTGTTGTTCTTGTGACGAGGCACTGCGGGCTGGTCAACTCCTAATCTGGACCTGGTGTTTACTATCTGAGCGTTAGAGATAATAGATTTAGATAGGTGTGTGAAGCGATTACTGAGAAAGATAAAGCAATAAGATATACAAGTAAGACAGATTCTGTTAGCTCCATTAAATTAGATGTGGCCGTCAGTAGGAGTGTCCAAACTTAGTGAAAAATTACCAGATCGTAACTCACTAAATTTTTAAACCAACCCAACTGGAATCACCTCAATCGGATATCTAGATCTTGGGATGTAAAATTAACAAGCTGACAGTATTGGATGACAATTTCAGATTCTGATTGCTCTACTAATTCGCACATATCTCCCATACAGATTATCCAAAAATTCTGAAAAGTTTACAGAAAATACTTCACAAAATTCTGAAACTAACCCCACTGATTTCATGTCATTTGGACTCCTGTAGCTCGAGATATAATGGAAACAATACTGACATGTCGCTTAATGACGAGAACAGAACTGAACATCTCATAGCTTGCATGACAGATAGATTTAGATAAATGGGAGATTAAGATTAAGAAATGCTAGAAACTGATTTAGAACAAAACTAAAACCCAACCAAGCACTTATTACTAAAACCAATGTCGTTGTGGCAATTACTCCACAACACACCGCAATCATTGCAAAATCCAACTCAATCGTTTAAGACAAAACCAAGCATCCAAACACACTTTAAGCTAGCACACTCTAATGATGACGAAGCTAACGATTACAAGAATTTAAACTTAACACTCCTAAATCCTAATGATCTTCTGCAGCATCGCCGGGTGAGTCGTAGCGGGGGCGCTTGGGTGAGGGCGATGAAGCTGGATACTCCACATCCTCTAGCGGTGGAGGTGCCACTGTTGTAGAAGTCACTAGTACATCCCCCTCCCACCTAACTTCATGCAGCTCCTGTTGAGTAGCAAAGAGGGCATTGTTGGTCTCATTCAAGGCAGTGAGAGTTGTAGATAGATACTTTTGAAGGTAGTCCGTGGCCATGTCAAATCCATCGTGCGAAGCTATGAAAGTCCTTGCTTCACCACTGGCCCTGGACGGAATGTACCGGTGATAAGTATGCTGCAGCCGTGAACGTTCTTCATGGGAGAGAACCTCAAGCGCTCTCCTAGCTGCCTCGGCTATGCCAGGCTCCATGGTCATCCTCATTGCCACATCATGGTGAACAGACACCACCTCCCATCCTCTTTCATGCTCCTCATAGAGGGTAACCTTCACCTCCCAGAACGTAGGGTAGCGGGGGTGTGTGTGTACCGCGCGCACTTGTAGATAGGCCTCAAGACATATCCCAAATGGTGCCAAGTCCATCTCAGCATGTAAGCCATGGGAACTCCTTGTCCATGGTCCTCCTTCACCCACTTGGTCCACCTTTTGGGCTCAGGAGCTTGTGCAACTGCTTCTAGTTCAGGTTCTAGATCAGACGGCTCGGACGGATCTGGCTCTGGATCAGAATCTGGGTCAGCATCTGATATGTTGACGATGTCAGGCGCTAGTGCTGGTGCACGTCCTGGGGCTGGTGCTGGCTCCTGCTTCACGGGTACGGCGTCCTCGTAAGTCACATCCCCCGGGTGCTGAAAGTAGTAGACCTCCTCTTCTCTAGGCTCCATGGGGTGATACTGCGAGATGCCGTGGCGCGGGGGACAAGTGCTCTTGCGGGCTATCATCCTGGTGCGAGCCATCTAAAGAAAGGAAATGCAATTAATTTAGAATAAATTTTGAATGAACTAGGATAGAAGCAAAATAAAGGATTAAGACCGAAGTATAGCAATAACGATGAGGTAAATCAAGGTTAAGATTATTTAAGCAGATTTAAATTAAGGAGTAAGTAGGAATGGCTACTAGATAATTATAATCCTTAATTGCGACTATTTTCTAACTAGGCTAATATCCTACATTCAACATAGCTCTGATACCATTTCTGTCACACCCAATTTTAAGGACAAAACCGAGTGCATTGAATACATGTGTGCTAGGATCAAGTTACACAAATGTATGACATAAGTGAATAGCAAAGACAGTGTTATAACAAGTAAAGAAAGTATTAAACAATTATTACATGACCGAAAGTCTCAAATAAACACAAGCCTAACTTATTACGCAGTGGACTCCGAAGACAACGACGACACCACAGGTAGCTGACTGAAGAATCGTACGCTTAGAACTCCTCAAAGTCGTCAATGTACTCCACCAGATTATCTTGGTCTGAATAGCGGTTTTGCAAGGGTGAGTACACTTATGGTTGGTGCTCAACAAGTCATGGGGAACAGTGTAGTGTAAGGCAAATCAAGGATGGCTAAGGCTTAATCAGCATTATCTTTTAATTAGGTTGGTCAAATTTTATTAGCAATTAACTAAGTGTAAGTTTATACCACCCGAAATTAAACAAGAACATAAATAAAGTAAACAACATATGCATGAATAAAATAATAATGATTTAAGTCCATCTTTCAATTGTATTATCATGTGAGGGTCCAGACCGCTCTTAACCGTGAGCACGGCTAAGCGATCAGTTTTACACTCTACAGAGGTCGCACATCTTTACCCACAAATTGCGTAAAAGTTCAAAAGAAATTTAGACCCAACCATGCGGTGTTTGCAAGGCACCATACCACACTTCCGAGGTGTGATTGCACAAGGACGCTACGAGGCCTTTACAAAGATTCCCTAACAAGAAGTGGTCCACTAAGGTTTCATGATCAGCGCAGTGTATAACAGTTCCCTAGTGGTATAGTGTCTTAGCAAAGCCCACTTTCCAAGAGAGCGAGTGCTATACACCAACTACTGTCTCCCCCTGTTGCCCTTTCGGTAAGACCGCTTCAAACTAGAGTTTCTAATTATTCAGCCAAGACCAGAGCCATTTAGTCTTGTGGTAGCACTATTTTCCTGGTGGTTCTCCATGTTCCAATTAACATTTATGATCTTGTATTAATGAAAGGTATAATAGAAGTAAAGCAAGATTAATCATTGAATTTAGTTAAACCACCATATCCCAAGTAAGCAATAAGCATGAGCTATCCAACATAAAAGTAAACCCGGTTGGTGAAGGCAAAGGTAAATTAAATCTAGGCGAACCTTAATTTGGGACCCATCAAGATTACAACTATTATGTGCGTAGCAATGTTGTATGGAACATGAAAGTAATGGTGAATAGGACTTAAAGAAGTGATGAAGGACACGACTTGCCTTTTTGGCCTTGCTCTTGCTGTTCATACCCCTCGAAAGCTTGATCTTCAAATCCCTCGAACTACTGAACATCTACACACGTCACACGAGTACACACAAGCAAACAAAGGCATAAAGTAAGAAAACTATACACCAATCATAATGAACAGAGAAAACAAACTTGAAAAACTAATCTACACTTTAAAACGAACATGTGGAGATAAAGAACGCGAGAAACGGAGTTAAGATGTAAAAGATATGATTAAAACAAGTTTCAGGGGCTTTTCAGCAAGAAAACAAAACTTCCAGGGCCTTAATTGCGAAAACCAAGGATTTTTACGTAATTGCGCGTATAAGCCAAAGGTTTAACGTGCAAAAACACAAAATAGGATGGCAGGCTGATTTTGTAAAAACTCAGGGGCTGAAATGAAAGAAAATAGGACCAAAACGCAATTACTTTTGAATTAAAATGGACGGCAGGTTGATTTGCAAAAAATGTGAGGGCTAAAATGCAAAAAATGATGCGGCGCGGCGTGGTTGACCGGTACACTGCCGGTTGACTCTCGTGCAGGCTGTCGATTTGAGATCGAGTGGCTAGCGGTGCGCTGCACTGACGCCAGCGGCGGCGGGAGGCGGCAGTGCGGCGGAGCTTCGCTGAAGTCACGCAAAAACATGCTCCTGGGCTCGGTTTGGAGCGCGGGTTGCACGGGAAGGACGCGGGGGATACGGCGAACTCAATTGAGTCCTCGTAGAGGGCCAAAACACGGCGGAGCTCACCTCACGGCGGCGAGCTTGCGGCGGAGAAGAAGCTCGGGTGGCTAGGGTTTGAGGCACTTGGGTTTGATGGTTGAGGCTGGGGGAGGTAGCTGCTTATATATGGGCGGAGGTGGGCCCGCGCTCAACTCGGATGTGGAGGCGGCGCGCGGAGAAAAGGAAGGTGCATGGCGGTGGAAGAAAGGAAAGGGGGCTCGGGCGCATGCGGGAAAAAGGAAGGCGCCGGAGGTGGAAGAAAGGAAAGGAAGGGGCAACTAACCAGTGGGCCCTGCGTGTCAGCGACAGAGAGAGAGGCGGGTGCTAAATGGGCCGGTGCGACCGAGCTGGGCCGAGGAGAAGAAATGGGAGTTGGGCCGAAGGAAAAAGGATGGCCTGCTGCGCGGCTAGGCTGCAGGGGAGGGAAAAGAAAGCTGCGGCCAAGGAAAGGAAAAGAAGAAGATTTTGAAATGGGATTTGAATTTGAAATTTAAATTTGATTCAAACACAAGCAACCAAAAATTATGCACCCACTTGAATGCACAATGAACTCCTATGATGAATTAATTCAATTTGAGAAAATGAAAATTTAAATGCCTAGAAATTTAAATGACATCCTAATTGAGCAATTTTTAGTGAACTTGAATTCTTTTAAATTTTAGGTGTTACATCACCGCATTGTGCGCCCTGTGCTCCTCGCCGCTCGAGCCCGGCCCTGCCATGCCCTCCATGCGGAGCTCCACTTCGCCACGCCACTGGCCGAGAATCCCGACTGCCATTAATGAGCTCGCCTGTACGCCGCTCGTTGCCACCCCGGCCACCACCTATAAAAGGGGCCCAAGACCTGGCCTCCTCCAACACCACCAGCGCCGCATCCCCGTGCACCCCCAAGCACCACCCTTCCCCTACCCGCCACCCGCCCACGAAGCTCCGGCCACCTCTACCCACGCTGGCTCCCTCGCTTCCCGTCGTCGATTCGCCAAGGTGAGGGCCAAAATGGAGTCCCCACGACCTCCTCTACTTTCCCCCACTGCCAATCCTCTTTGCCGGTGAGCATAGGCCCGCCGGCCCCCACTGGTTTCCCCTCCTCTCTCCCCTCAGAGGAGGAAGAAGATAAGCATCCTCCAATTTCGATCTAACCCCCTCCTTTTCCATATTCATGAACCAGCCCTCCCACCCCTCAAAGTTATCTCACGAATATGCCCTTCCACCTTCCAGAAATATTCGTCAATAGGTCCCTTTTTTTAAGCACCTAATACACGGTTATCTCATGATTTCGTGCGCCAAACTTCCTCCAATTAATCCCAAATTTGACCATGGCATCCTCCAATATACTTCTACCGAGTCATCTCCAAATTTTGTGAAATTACTCATTTTTTTATTTTCCGTTCGCGTTCTCTGTTCGAGCTCAACAGGTAAAAGCTTTAATTTTCTTTTATTTATTGTGTGCCCGATTGTGTGTGCCATAGATTGCGGAGTACCCGAGGAGGAGCACGAGGAGGAGTTTGACCATGAGCCCGAGCCTGAAGACCAGCACCGCGAGCAAGAACTCCCGGAAGGCTTCGAGGATGGCAAGTCCAATCTCACCCTTTGATGCATATTTATCCTAGTTTTTTTCAAACACAACCTATTGGCCTATTTTATAAATTGCATATTGTGTTACTGCTGAAACATAGTTGGATAGCCACCCCTTGATTGCTATGATTATTCCTTAATTGTCCTCTAATTATCTCTAAATATGACTTGCTCTGTTTGGATGATAATTACTGCTAGAATGCTTAGGATCTTGTTACTCAATTCAATCATGACTACAATGTGTTTGGTTAAAGAATAAATGTGTGAGTATTTTTAAAAGGGAAAATGAGTTTCCAAAAATGAAGAAAAGAAATGCTTAGATGAGATGTATGGGTGTTTCTTGTGTGAAATGCCAATAAGTTGGGCTCGTACCTTTGTGGTTGAGAAAGGTTGGGATATAACCATCTTGTCATAAATTAAGGACTAAGTTGATGTGTCATCTTGCCTAACCCAACCATCGTGCAACCAGTCGACCGTTGTATGCGGTAACGGCTTAGCATAAATCTCACTAGCTAGTCTGTTAGTCATCAGAACAGCTGGTGAGCAATAGGAGACCATGGAGAAGGAGTAAAACCTGTGTGAACTTAGATCCCGGTTAAGATCTCGTTGGTAGGTCATTAACCCATTAGCTGCTTTCGTGTTGACTAGTTAGTCTTAGCTAAGGTGGGTAATGGCTTTGATAGGATCTGCACCGACACTAAGGTGATCGTGCTGTGGTACCCTACTTGTAGGAAAAGTGTACAACCTCTTCAGAGTTAAAACCTATCCGGATAGCCGTGTCCACGGCATTGGATGAGTTACTGCTTGGTCACATAACTAATGCTTGGAGATGAGTGATTTTCATGGCGTGTGTTGGATTTCGGAAGTGTCCAGTAGTGTTGCCGTGAGCTACTGCGGACGGGGAGTCCGGTAGCATTAAAACTTGGATCCTTAGTGTAGGATCAACCCCACTTATTGATTCGGTTGCTAAACAAATGCTTTGTGAAAACCATTTCGAAAATGAACCCATGCATGTGTTAAAGTCTAGCTTTATTACAAATAAACCTTTGCCTTATCTTTGATGTATCCTGTGCATATTCTTGATTGTATCCCCCTCCGTGGATGGGGTTGGGCTTGTTGAGTACTTTTGTACTCACCGTTATTTTGTTGCTTCAGAGGAAGACCCGGACTTCATCGCCGAGGATTTTGAGGAGGAGGTCACTTTCTCACCCAACGCTGCCTGTGGTGTTGGCCTTTGCAGAATGCTACCACTGTCGTGTAGTTCCGAGTGCTATCTCTTGACAGTAGCTTGGCTCGCTACTGTTATTTATTTACTTATCATTTCTGTGTGGCTTTCGTGCCCACTCCCTTGGGAGTTGTATGGTTTATGAACCATTTGTTGAATAAATGTGCTATCAGCCTCCTAGGACTAATATTTGTATCACATTTATTCTCTAGTTATGTGGGGACGCTTCACTGCCTCGCCTTATATAGTCGGGGGCAGGGTTACATGTCGGTTGATTTACAAGAATACTAGTCGGATACGACTAGAGGAGTTCTACTCTTATTACATCAAGTACTTTCCTAATCCTCGACTAGTTCCTGTCTTTCCATGTAGACTACACCACCCTGCACCATGGTCTCCATGTCAGATGTGTCTCGGTGTCCAGCCCCATATTTGGGACTGTCCAAACCTTATGGTGGGCCCATAGATGTATGTAACACAAGCCCCCGAGTACTTTTTAGCCAAATGTAGTAGAACTGAGTACTTTTAAAGTCTCCATTGACTACTCTTGATACTCCTCGAGTACTTTAGGTTAGATCCTCAAATGTGCCCAAAACTGCCATGAGGCTAGAATGTGCTCAAGCCAATTTCGAACTTGTAATCTTTGTCTTTGTATGTTATATAGAAGTGCAACAAAAGTCGCACTCCATATGGAGCAGCCCCCGAGCCTTAAATTGAATCGAAGAATCAGGCTGAGGGTCAATCTGCAATTTGCATCACTTTCCCCTTAAAACTCGAAGAAAAAACTTTTTGCCGATGGACACATGGCACACAACCCCCGAGCCTTTAGCCAACTAGTTTGGTGGGTATAAGGGTTAACCTTTGGTCAATGTGACCATCTCTGGAAAATAATCTTATCTCTTCCAAAAATAAAGGCAACTACCAATTAGATCCCCTAATTTTAAGGAATCCTTTAGATCTGAAAGATCCACTGCCCAAATTCACTGCGCTGGTGTTATAAATATTGAGGGAAGTTATCCTCTCCGTTTCACCTTTTGCCATTTGCCCCTTCATCTTCTGCACTGTAGCCCTAGCGCCACCGCCACTGCGCAATCTTCGAGTGCTTGCGCCACCATTCCCCCCCCCCACCCTAGCCCCCAAGCATATGCGAAAGAAAACACTCATGACATCTAGGATGGGTAGGAAAGCCTGTGGATCCAAGACTACCGATGGCGAGAAGAAGAAGAAATCCAGCAAGAAGAAGGAGTTGTAGTTGCTGACGCCCAAGTACGGGAAAACCAATCAGACTGCGCCGCCAAATTCTGTTGCTGCTTGGAAGTGATCAACCTTGAAGGAGAAGGAAATCAAGGTACTCGTGGCCACCAAGCTACTCCAAGATTAGAAATTTATTGCCTGGAGATCAGCATTCGACAATGCCTGCCCTTTGGAGGCATGCCCAAATGAAATGGTAATTTTTGCCCACTTTATCGAGCGAGGTCTTGCATTGCAAACCTCAGATTTCTTTCAAGGTTTACTAGATTATTATAAGTTGGAGTTGGTTCATCTGAACCCAAATGGCATCTTCCATGTGGCCATCTTCGTGCATTTCTATGAAACATTTCTGGGAACAGACCCCACTTTCAGCTTTTCCGGAAGTTCTTTCGGGTGAAACCGCAACCCAAGACAGAGCACACAACCCTTGTTGGTGGTGCAGGAATCCAGATGTGGTAGATGATGCATGAATATTTGGACTATGAACTCATAGATTCCAATGCAGAGTAGAAGGAAAGATGGTGCTATATTGGCAACCACATTCCTCAACTACCCAAGTTATCATGCCACAGGCCTGTATGGAACAACCGTTGGTTGGATGAGACAAATACTTCAGAGTGCTCGCAAGTACCCGAACTAATGAAGTGGATAGCAGATCTGAAGAAACAGAGTTTGACTGGTCTTAGCGTAGCCTTAAGCTTTATGAAGTGACGGATTCAACCTCTCCAGCAGTGCTGCCATCTAGGCTACGAGTACACCGGCCCAACTGATCCATCAAGATTCTCTCTAGATGACATCAATGCGAACGAGATCATGGTCAGGCTGGGCCACATGTATCCCCACTATTGTGCAGAAATTTAGTGCCTCGCACCTACCCAAGCCTGTAAGTACTCGTTGTTGGAGATATGCCCTAGTGGCAATCATAGAGATGATGATATTCCTTTGTACCCATGATTTATATTGTGTTCCTTGAATATCCATTAAAGGCTACTTGAATTGATTTGCAACTATGTGAATTGTGTGTGAAATTCTTTACTTGTATGGTTATTCTAAAAGTTGTCCCTAGTCGGAGTTCATGTGAGGACACACATGAATATTAGATTGGCACATGTATTAGTTGATGACTATGTTTCACAAGTTATGGACATGGAGATGTCAAACTAATAATGTGGGCAGTGTAGAGACATGTGCTAGGATTGACCCAATGCGAGTTACATAGTTCTCTCTTTACACAACATGTACGCTTCCTTAGACCTGAGATTGTCGTATGTACTCAAGATGTGGATCGACTTACTTAGGGGCTATCAAACGCTACACCGTAACTAGGTAGTTATAAAGGTAGCTTTCGGGTTTGTCAAGAAGCATGCTATGAGGCATGGTCAGTCAAGATGGAATTTGCCCCTCTTTATTTGAGAGAGATATCTCTGGGCCCCTCGAGTGATCAGATCCGAAAATGCATGGTCATGCTATGTGAGGTTAAGAGTTAACTTAGAAAGGGATTCCGAATCACAGAATTGAGAAAGAGTGGTTGGCTTGGAGCTAGACCAAATATCGTGAGGCAAAGGGAATAGCGTGTACGTGATGTTGTGATGGTTCGTCTGATATGATCTTCGTGTGCGTATAGGAGTTAGCATGTCTTGCTAGAGGCCACTACTAACTATTGGCTGAGTAAGAGTACTCGGGCCATGTCTATGCGCATATGAACCTATAAGGTCACACACTTAAACGGCTGGAAGCCCAATTCAGATATGATTTGAATTGGACCCGGTTTGGGAATACTAATGGCCCTCGGACCCAGAGGCCCGTTAGGAAATCCTATATATTGAGGGGTGGGGGGTGCCCTAGGGTTTAACCCTTTTTGGCCGAACCACAGCCGCGCCCCCTCCTACGCCCTCACCTTTCTTGCAACTTGTGGACCTAGCAGTCCAGCTTGCGATGCTTCCTCCCCGCACGTGTGGATACCTTGGAGGTGTTGCATCTGCAGCACTTGGACAAGCCGCCGCACAAGAGCTCCGACAAGGAACCTGACAAGCCGATGAGGAACCTGATGAGCTAATGAGGAACCTGACGAGCTGGCGCACGAGGAGGATGCCGCTGCACGTGGACGAGTTGCTCGATGTCGACGTGTTTAACTGCACTACGTCGACATGTGATCGACTTTGCTGCCCCAACGCATTTCTACACCTTCCACACCTGTGCGTCGAGTGGTAATCCCGTGATCTATAACTGCAGTTATTCCTGGATTACGCGGTAGAAAATTTTTTGTTTTCACTAGCGTAGCCTACCTCATATCCCTACACTCGTGACCGCAGCCCCCGAGTACCAATTGGAGATTAATATCCCACTGACTTGTTCTTGTTTACAGGAGGATGTTAATTTGTACTTTTCTGTTCCTCCTCCTTTTGGATCCGAAGACACTTGTGAAGCTACTCCTCGCGTGTTTAAGCGGAAGGTCATGAGAGGTGACGACAAAGAAGAGGAGGATGTAGTTGAATCCTCCAGCGGCACTTGTTCTGATGCCACGGAGCAATATGAAGTGAAGGCCTAGCCATCTGCTAAGGCTAGATCATCCTTCAGGTCAAAGAAGCGCTCAGCTACAGATGAGCTTGAAGCCGCGATCCCCCCACCACCGAAGAAGAAGTGGACCATTGATGCAAAACGGGTTGCAAAGAAATCTTTCACTGCGGATGATGTGACTCCCAAGGTAATTACATATGAGGAAGGACAAGATCCTAAGTATCATATACTCCCAAAAGGTGTCTCCAATATCACCACTGTGTCTACACTAGATGACGCTGGCGGTTCATAGGTGATTGAGCCGGCGATGGAAGCGGAGAAGGTAGTTACTTTGGCTACTCAAGATAAGTTGCTGGTGACCGATGAGGTGATTGAGATTGATGACGGTCCGTCACCTCAGAATGTTGCTAATGACCATTCATCTTATCAAGTCATGGACCCTGCCGACACCAAAACAACTCAAGGATCAAAGGGAGTGCTGCAAGCTGGTTAAGTTCTTATTGCGGATGTGCAGACCACGCCCAAGGTACCCTCCCCGAGCATTAAGCCCTTGCGCTTAACGGGAGAGCCCAAATTAAAACTAAAAAGATTGTCCAGGTAATCCTGGTTCTCCTACGACTACTTATTGTAGTGCGCTGTCTTCACTTCTCACCTTTGTGATTTCTTGGTTTTGTAGGAAATCCTTGGACATGGAATTGTCAGGGCTTGGTGAAAAATACAATACTAATGGCCTTGGCGTCTTAGCAAAAGTGAAGAGTATCTTAGCCCCCTTAAGTGGGTTTTGGTGATTTAATGATGCAAGCATAAGTGTCTAACAAAGTGTTAAGTGCATAAGCAGGTTTAAAAGGACTATTGGTCATGAAGCACTTGTGATGGACTCCTAAAAAAGAAATGAAAAGATAAACGGCATATCCTCAAGTCTAAATTTATTTTCGATTTGAATTTGAGTATAGGAATGCTGCACTATTAAGAGGGATGCGTGATCTCTGGTCTTTACGTTGAAAAATGTGCTCAAGATGAGCTAACAAACCTAAGAGAGACACCCTTTGCACTTGCAAATCACATGGGCATACTTAGAGTGGTGCTAACTTGAGAGTTACGAAATTTTCTGGAAAATCTTCCAGAGGTTCAGAGACTCTGGAGAAGTTCTGGAGGTCTGGACTTTGCCAGAAAATTCTGAAGGCTCCGGAAATTTTTGGAGAAAGTTCTGGAAAATTCCGAAACTTAACCCCTAACGGCTAGTTTTGGGGTGAAGGGGTATAAATACCCACTCATGCCCTCCCACATAGGCTTCTTTTTCCTTCTCACTGACCTGATCGACTCAGAAGCATTCGCTCCCCTCTTTACTCCCTTCTTGACCTTTAGGTGAAGATTTGGTGGGGGATTTAAGGAGGGATTCAAGGGAGAGTAAGGACCAGTGCTAGTAAGCTGAATCTCCATCTCTTGAGCACATTGTTTCTTCGTCAAGCTGATGTTCCGCATTTGTTACTCTTGGAGCTTCAAGCTCCTAGCCGGCTAAGCGTTGCCCGGTTGAGCATCCAAGCTTTGTGGCTGCCTCGGGAAGTTTGTATTACCCCGACGATTGAGTAAGTGACTCTAGCTTGATCTTCGTGGTCGCTAGAGGGAGGAAAGTGGCTTAGGAGTGAAAAGCCCACCCTTCGTGGGTCCTCAACGGAGACGTAGGTTTCAAGGTGTGAAGCGGAACTCCGAGAATAAATCCTTGTGTCTCTTATACTTATTGTCCTTAAATTCATTCATATTCAAGCATAGAATATATTTCTAAGGTTTGAGCTTGATCTACTTTTCTAGCAAGTTTTCAGTTGAGCTATCTTGTGCCAAAGGCTTAAAACAACCTGTTGCTTCACCTATATTCATCGATTTACTTTTTAGCAAGTTTATCTTGAGGTTGTAGTTCAAATATGTCATTGTCTGGAAAAATTTGAAGATTTCTCCAAAAATTTTGAAAGTTTCAGAATTTCTGAAACAATCTCCGAAAATTTCTGGAAGTCACTAATAAACATGTTCGAAGTTGTAAAAGTTCTCATGTTCGACTATTCAGCCCCCTCTAGTCGACATCCTAGATCCTTTTAATTGGTATCAGAACTGTGGTCTCCGGATTAAAGCTTAACCGCTTGGAGTATTGAGATGTCGACGCCGAGGAGTCAAGAAGTGCCTATAGGAGGTGACGTCTCCAATACAAACGTCACTAAACAACTGGTGGTACCCAAGTGAAAAAACTCGATGAGGGACTATTTCATAGCAGTCAACCCTACACTTTGGGATGTTGTTGATGTAGGTATCACATTCCCATCTGGAAATGCCACTCTCACACAAGACCAAGCTCTTTACATTCAACGCAACTATCAAGCCTTGCATCTTATCAAGAGTTCTTTATGTGCTGAAGAGTTTGATAAGGTGGATGGATTGCAATCCACCAAGGAAGCATGGAACACTCTCTTCATCAATCATAAAGGCACAAAAAGAGTTAGAGAAGGAAGAATAAGAGCCTTGGAGAGTGAACTCAACCGTTTCATCAGCAAGGAAAATGAAACACCTCAAGAGATGTACAATAGGTTGAACAAGATCATCAACAAGATAAGATCTCTTGGGAGTGACAAATGGGGAAGAAGAGAAGTGGTTGACAAGATCCTCTCGGTCTACATGGCTAGAGATGTTCAACTCCCTATATTGATTAGGGAGAAGAGATGATTCAAGAAGTTCACACCGACGGATGTAATTGGAAGGATTGAAGAACATCTCATCACCATCAAAGAATCCAAGCTATCCAAAGAAATGTCCAAGATTCATGAGGAAATCAAGAAGAACAATGGGGTAGCTCTCAAGGCAAGCCACAAGAACAAAGAGAAAGAAGCAAGCACATCATCAAAGGCAACCATCAAGAAGGATGATGATGATAGTGATAGTGAGAGCATGGATGAGGAAGAAATTGCCTTGTTCATGAGAAGAATAAGGAAAGTGATGAAGAGGGGTGGTTTCTTTTACAAGAACAAAAATAAAGACAAGAACAAGAGGATGTCAAAGAGGCCGTGCTTTGGATGTGGCAAGGAGGGCCACTTCCTTGCTAATTGCCCGGAGGTCAAGATAAAGAGAAATGACTCATCCAAGTTTGACAAGAGAAAGCATAAAAAGAAGGTTGGTGAAGCTCACTTGGGTCAAGAATGAGATTCAAATGAAAAAAGCTCGAACACCGATCAGGAGGTGGGTGTGGCAACAATGGCATTTGAAGCACCAATCTCCAAGTCATCTTTATTTGATGATCTCACCGATGATGAAGATAGCTTCACCCACAGTTGCTTCATGGCTAGAGGGCCTAAGTTAGATTGCAAAACTCCCTCTCATGATGATGATGTTGATAGTGATGATGAAAAAGTTCTAAAAGGTTTGGGCAAACATGCATCTAAGAGAATAATGAAATTAATGATGGAAATAGAAGATAGGGATGAGACTCTTGAGGTGTAAGAAGAGTTATTTGGGCTTAAGCGAGAGAAAACCATTGCCCTTGAAAAATCCCTTGAAAATGAAAAGAAGGCTTTCAAGGTGCAAGAGGACTTGCTCAAGACCAAGATTGACATAATTCTTAGCCTTGAAAAATCTCTTTCTAAAGAGAAGATGAAGGTGGATGAACTAAATAAGGAGCTCTCCTTAGCTAAGGACACTAGTGCTAGTCTTAAGAATGAAAACATTGTACTTCAAGAGAATCTCTCAAGTTTGGAAGCCAATCACACGACACTTGAAGCTCAACTTGATATTCTTAAGAAAAGCACTTCGTCTAACTCTAATGATGCATCCATATCTTCTAGTGCCTCTACAAGCAATGGTTGTGCAAAGTGTTATATTATTGATATAAATGCTTGTGCTACTAACCTTGCCGAAATGCATGCAATGAAGAAAGGAATTTCTAGGTTGTCAAACTCACTTCTCAATAAAGAAAAGAACACCTCAAAAAGGGGTGAGTTTGGAAACCATACAAAGGGCTTTGGGTCAAGTTACATGAAGAAGTTTGGCTTCAAGGATGGAAAGGGGCTAGGTAGGATTGAGCAAGGTTCACTTGACCCCATTCCATTCGTGAAAAACAACCACACTACGGGCATGGGGGCAACGAAAGTGGTTCTCGGTATGTAGCCACTTGGGGCAAAAGTTGTTGGCAAGAAACTTGAGTACAACAAGCCCATCAAGTTCCACAACTCTAATGAAAGACAAGTCAAGAAGCCCAAACCACATGCATCACAACATGGTATTTATGCTGATTATGTGTTGACTTGGGATCATAATGGTAAATTGATCGCCAAGTATGTGGGTAACCGCACCAAGAACACTTTGATCAAAAGAAGTGTGTGGGTACCGAAGGTTCTTGTGACTAACGCTCTAGGATCCAAATTTCTTTATGTACCTAAAACACGAGCCTAAATTGTTTTGTAGGCTTACTCCGCCGAAGGAACAAAATGGGTGATCGATAGTGGATGCACCAATCACATAACCGGTGAGAAAAAGGTGTTCTCCACATGTGAGATGAAGGAAAATCCAAAGGAGAAGATAGTTTTTGGTGAAAATAGTGAAGGAACCATCATTGGTTTAGGTAATGTTGCCATTTAAACCGATCATTCAATTTCCAATGTTTATTTGTTTCAATCTTTGGAATACAATTTGTTATCCGCGTCACAACTTTGTGAGATAGGTTAAAATTGTTTGATCACTAATGAGGGTGTGACCGTCTTTATAAGAAGCGATGACTCCATTGCTTTTAAGGGTGAACTCAAGGAAAAGCTTTATCAAGTGTATTTCACCTCCAATAAAGCCCAACTTGATACATGCTTAATGGCAAAGTCTAGCTTGAGTTGGCTTTGGTATCGCCGGCTAGCTCATGTTGGGATAAATAATCTCAACAAGCTTCTAAAGGGGGAACACATCCTAGGACTAACAAATGTTCATTTTGAGAAGAATAGAATTTGTAGTGCATGTCAAGCCAGCAAGCAAGTTGGTGCTCCTCATCCTTCCAAAAACATTCTCACCAACACAAGGCCTTTGGAGTTATTGCATATGGATATCTTTGGTCCTGTGGCATATGTTAGCATTGGGGGGAATAAATATGGATTTGTCATTGTTGATGACTACTCTCAGTGCACATGGGTGTCCTTTTTGCATAACAAAAGTGAATTTCAAGGGATATTCAAGAAAATTGCAACTAGAGGACAAAATGAGTTTGAAGTGAAGATAAAGAAAGTAAGAAGCGATAATGGCACTGAGTTCAATAACGCCAACATTGAAGAGTATCTTGACAAGGAAGGCATTGGTCATGAATTCTCCATCCCATACACACCACAATAAAATGGGATTGTGGAGTGGAAGAATAGGACTCTCATTGAAGCTGCAAGGACAATGCTTGATGAGTACAAGACATCGAATCAATTTTTGGCGGAAGCAGTCAATACGGCTTGTCATGCTAACAATCATCTTTATCTTCACAAAATGTTACACAAGACTGCCTACAAACTCTTAACCAGTAAAAAGTCCAATGTGTCTTACTTTAGAGTTTTTGGAAGTAAGTGCTTCCTTCTCAACAAGAAGCCCAAAATCTCTAAGTTTGCACCTAAAGTTGATGAAGGTTTTCTTCTTGGTTATGCCTCAAATGATCATGGCTATTGTGTCTTCAACAAAACCACCGGTTGTGTTGAAGTTGCGTGTCATGTGACATTTGATGAATCTAATGGCTCTCAAGTAGAGCAAGTTGCTTCACATGTTGTAGATAATGAAGAACCTCCATCATAGGCTATTGAGAAGATAGCCATAGGAGAAGTCAAGCCTCAAGAGAAGGAAGATGTTTGTGTCACAATTCATGGGCTAACAAATAAAGAAACCGCTACGAGATCCGGAAATTTTGAAGAAACTTGCGGAAATTCCACAGGTTTCAAAAACTCTGAAGAAACTTTTGGAAATTCCGGAGCTCTAGAAAATTTCGGAAATTCTGGAAGTATTGATGAAGGTGCACAACGTCAAGCTGAAAATGAGGAATTGATACAACATCAAGCTTCCAACCCACATCCAAGAGTTCATTGGAGTATCCAATGCGATCATCCCATGGATAACATGTTGGGAAGCATCCAAAGAAGGGTAACCAGTCATTCTCATTTAGCAAATTTTTGTGAACATTACTCGTTTGTTTCCCCTTTGGAACCTCTTAAGGTAGATGAGGTACTGGATGATCCGGATTGGGTGATGCCAATGCAAGAAGAGTTGAACAACTTCACTAGGAATGAAGTATGGTCCTTAGTGGAACGCCCCAAGCAAAATGTCATTGGAACTAAATGGGTGTTTCACAACAAGCAAGATGAAAATGGCGTGGTGACAAGAAACAAGGCAAGGTTGGTTACTCAAGGGTTCACTCAAATTGAGGGATTAGATTTTGGAGAAACATATGCACCGGTGGCAAGACTTGAAGCTATCAGCATACTCTTAGCATATGCAGCATCATGACTTTGAGTTATATCAAATGGATGTCAAGAGTGGATTTTTGAATGGACCAATCTCCGAAGTGGTTTATGTTGAGCAACCACCAGGCTTTGAGGACCCCAAGTTACCCAACCACGTCTATAAGCGTCATAAGGAGCTCTATGGGCTTAAGCAAGCTCCAAGAGCATGGTATGAATGCCTTAAAGATTTTCTCTTAAGGAAAGGCTTTGAAATAGGCAAAGCCGCTCCTACACTCTTCACTCGCAAAAAGGATAATGATTTATTTGTATGCCAAATATATGTTGATGAAATAATATTTGGTTCTACTAATCAAATGTGGGTTGATGAGTTTAGTAGGATCATGACCAAGAGGTTCGAGATGTCCATGATGGGAGAGTTGAAGTTCTTTCTAGGATTTCAAATCAAGCAACTCAAGGATGGCACATTCATTAGTCAAACCAAATACACTCAAGATATGCTCAAGAAGTTTGACATGGAAAATGCCAGGCCCATCAAGACCCCTATGCCAACAAATGGAGATCTTGATCTAAATGAAGACGGTAAGAGTGTGCATCAAAAGGTATATCGGTCTATGATTGGCTCTTTGCTTTACCTTTGTGCATCTAGGCCCGATATTATGCTTAGTGTGTGCATGTGTGCAAGGTTTCAAACTAATCCTAAAGAATGTCATCTTATGGCTGTTAAGAGAATCTTAAGATATCTAGTACACACTCCTAACCTTGGCTTGTGGTATCCTAAAGGCTCCACTTTCAATCTACTTGGTTATTTTGATTCAGATTATGCCCGTTGCAAAGTAGATAGAAAGAGTATATCTGGGACTTGTCAATTCCTTGGTAGGTCCTTGGTGTCTTAGAGTTCCAAAAAACAAAACTCTGTTGCCCTATCCACCGCCGAGGTTGAGTATGTTGTAGCCGGTGCTTGTTGTGCTCAACTACTATGGATGAGGCTCATCTTGAGAGACTTTGGTTGTGAGTTTAGCAAAATACCTCTCTTGTGCAACAATGAGAATGCCATCAAACTAGCAAACAACCCTGTGAACCACTCTTGAACAAAGCACATTGACATAAGACACCATTTCCTAATAGATCATGAAGCCAAAGGAGATATCGCTCTTAGTCATATGAGCACCGAAAAACAATTAGCTGATATCTTCACAAAGTCTCCTGATGAGCAAAGGTTTTATGCTTTGAGGAGTGAACTAAATATTTTGGATTCTCGTAACATAGCTTGAAATCATGTGCATATTCGAGTGACCTAGGGTGGAAAACTTTCAAATGAAAAATTCTTGTTAAAATTGAAGTGTGGTTTTACTTTGAAAATATTTGGAGTTACCTTAGATCTATCACTTGGATCATTGTTCTCATTGTTTGCTTGTTGGCTGATCTCAAGTGATAGAACTACTCATGCTCATATAGATTTTAATGCCATAGTCCTCCAAATCTATGCAAAATCAAATTCTACTCAAATCTAATGGCTGTTAGCCAAGGGGAGCGGATTTCTCCGGAACTTTTTCTAGAAAATTCCGATCGTGTGTAAATTCCAAAACTTTTTTAGAAAATTCCGGAAGTTGCGAAAAATTCCGAAATTTTTTCCAGAAAATTCCAAAACTTAATGGGTACTTACTTTTACCCCGAGAGAGTTACTGGTTCACTCCCTTCTTTTTCACCACCGGGGCCCTCTCTCCTCCCTCTACTTCCTCCGACGCCTCCCTTGAGCAATTTGGAGATTCCACCATGAAAACTCCTCAAGATCATCGAGAGAGACACATTGCGTGAAAGGGAATCATGTGTTGGATTTGGTTTTCATCTTTGAAGGCTATACTCTCCTCTCCCCTTAGGTACCCTAAGTTCTTTTTGCCCGATCTCACAATGTGGGTTGCTTCTTAGGATTTCTCATGGATAGAACTCATCACTAGCATGTATAGACCTAGGATCTTCAATTCCATATCAATCCCATGACGGATTCATCATGTATGAGATGTTAGGGTTTTAGCTTGTGAGTTCTAGAAAATTCCGGAGAATTTTTGGAAACTCCAAAACTTGTAGAAATTTTCAAAAAAAAATTCGGCAATCTCCGCAGGTTGCAGAAAAATCCAAAACTTTTTTGAAATAATCCAAAACTCGCAGTCCAAGTCTCTTTTATCGAGTACTCGTTGAATTTTTCATGAATCTTTGCTTATTTTGGTCATATCTTAGTTTTATTCAGATGGGGGCAAAGGGTTCAAAGTGCTAGTGCCACTCAAAGGAGGACCAAAGCTAGACATGATCCTAATCCTCCTAGAGTGAGGAGTGAAGAATAGGAGGAGGAGGAGTAAGTTTATGAGCAGGAAGAATCTCCTCAAGAAGGTCAGTTTGTTGTTGCGCCACGGAGGAAGGGAAAGGAACCGGCTATTGAGACATCTTGTAGATCCTCCCGTGGTCGAGGAGCCCCCTCGAGGATGCCTTCCATGCCTCTTCGACACACACCGGTCAAGAGGAGCAAGTGAATAGCTCATGATGTATGTCCCAACACTCCCAAGCATCTCATTGCCACATTTGCTCAAGATCAAAGGTTCGAACGTATTTCCCCCACTCTTCATCCTCCAGTACATCCTTTTGGTTACACTCCGAGGTTGGGGAAGGATTATCACAACTTGTCAGTGGCTCTCAAGGAGGAAAAGGGGTAGCGATCCTTACATGTATACAAAGATGGAGGGTATTGATCCACAATTTTGGAATGAGTTTCACTTGGATTTCTATAGCTTTGTGGTCCTCCGCAAGCCAAAAAAAGCCCCTATCTTTCCTATGAGATATGTTGATTGGAAATATTATGCCAAGGAGGACAATAACACTTTCCGGAAGATCATTGCAAAATGTAAGGCACACGGCCTTTATGAGATTATGGGCTTGAAATATGATTGGAATGCTGAGATTCTTGGATAGTTTCATAGCTCATACTTTTTTGAGGCAAGGACTAATGCCATTCATTAGACCACCATGGGTGAGCATTATTTCATTGATTACATGACCTTTTCTCACCTTTTGGGACTTGGAACCAAGGATGAAGAAAGAGATCCCATTCATGTTGAGCTCACAGTCAAAACCAAGGATATCTCTTTCATGTATTATAATCCTATGGTGGCTATTCATGGAAAGGCAAACAACTTGCAGCCCTATTACTATGTGCTGAATTCATTCTTCAGGAACACCATTGATCCAAAGGGAGGTGATGCCACGACACTTAGCTACTATGCGGGCAATATTTTGCTCCGCATGGCTCCCAGAGGTCGGCCCTTCAACATCTTTGACTTCATATGGAATGAGCTTCATCGTGCCATGACAGATGCTAGGAAGCATCTCCCATATGCTCCATACTTGATGTACATGATTGAGAGGGTCACCAAGATCACCTTCCCAAAGGATTGTGCCCATGAACCTCTTTGTGTTCGACCTCGAGATGATAATCGGCCTCATCTTTCACTCACCTCTTGTTGTCAGGCCGGATCCTCCAGTCATGCCCCATGACATGATGATGAGCCTCGTGCTTCTTCTCCTCCAAGCCACTCCTGGTGACCTAGGAGTTCCATGGTCAAGGGAGTGCTCTGGAGCATCTTTTCAATGTGCAAGCACATAGCTCATGAGGTTAATGAGAACAGAAAGGATATCATTGAGCTCAAGGATGCAGCAGGTCTTCCAGTTGATCTATACCATGAGCTGCTTGAGTTTGATGATCCTTTTTGCTAAGTGGGATGCCATGGAGGCTGCCGATGTTGCTTCTTCTCCTCCACTGCGTGCCCCGGTTGGTTCTTCTCGCCCTCACCGCTCCACACGTGCTCCTTCACCTCCACATGAACAAGTGGGCAAAAATGATGATGACGACGATGAGGAGGAGGAGGAGGACGATGATGACTACAATGACGAGGAGTAGCTGCTACCTTGCTGGTTTCATTTCCTTTTTGGCGCTTGATGCCAAAGGGGTGTGATTTGGGATGGATGGTCTTGTATCAAAACTTTATCGCTTTATCTTTATGGCATGTAAGACTATGTGAGCATGAGAACTTGTAGTGGATCTATTTTGTTTGCTTAGAACTGCTATTATCTATCTAAGGTTGATGGTTGTTAGTGTGAAAAATTTCTGTGATGGTTGTTTTTGACTTTGGCAGAAATGTGCGAGAATTCTAGAAAATTCTTCGAAAAATTCCGGAACTCCAAACATTTCCGGAGATTTTTCCGGAAATCTCCGGACATCCTATCATTTTTTCTCTTTGATTATTTATTGAAGTGGATATTCTATCATATGCATCATAGATGAATTGTTTCACACTTTATTTGCACCCCATTGTTGTCAAGCACATGTGCACTCTTCATGTATTCACTCATATTATGCCAAATGACATTTGAAGGTCATTCATGGAATTCAAATCCTATGGCATAAATTAAGGGGGAGTTGCACATGTTCTTGCTTATTGTTCACATTTTGATACATTATTCTATCTCTTGTAAGACTTAAGCATGTTGTCATAAATCACCAAAAAGGGGGAGATTGAAGAGTATCTTGGCTCCCTTAAGTGGGTTTTGGTGACTTAATGATGCAGGCTTAAGTGTCTAACAAAGTTTCAAGTGCATAAGCAGGTTTAAAAGGATTGTTGGTCATGAAGCACTTGTGATGGACCCCTAAAAAGGAAATGAAAAGATAAATGGCATATCCTCAAGTCTAAATTTATTTGCAGTTTGAATTTTAGTATAGGAATGCCGCACTACTAAGAGGAATGCATGATCTTTGGTCTTTACGTTGAAAAAGGTGCTCAAGATGACCTAACAAACCTATGAGAGACACCCTTTGCACCTGCTCATCACATGGGGATACTTAGAGTGGTGCTAACTTGAGAGTTTCGAAATTTTCCAGAAAATCTTCCGGAGGTTCAGAGTCTCGGGAGAAGTTCCGGAGGTCCGGACTTTTCCCTCCGAAACTTCTCTGGAAAATTCCGAAGGCTCTAGAATTTTTCAGAGAAAGTTTCAAAAAATTCCGAAACTTAACCCCCAACGGCTAGTTTTGGGGTGAAGGGGTATAAATACCCCCTCACCCCCTCCCACACAAGATCCTTTTGCCTTCTCATGACCTAAATGACTCAGAAGCATTCACTCCCCTCTTGACCTTTAGGTGAAGATTTGGTGGGGGATTTAAGGAGGGATTCAAGGGAGAGTAAGGACCAGTGCTAGTAAGCTGAATCTCCATTACTTGAACACCTTGTTTCTTCGTCAAGCCAGTGTTTCGCGTTTCTTACTCCTTGAGCTTCAAGCTCCTAGTTGGCTAAGCATTGCCCGGTTGAGCATCCAAGCTTTGTGGCTGACTCGGGAAGTTTGTATTACCCTGACGATTGAGTAAGTGACTCTAGCTTGATCTTCATGGTCGCTAGAGGGAGGAAAGTGGCTTAGGAGTGAAAAGCCCACCCTTCGTGGGTCCTCAATGGAGATGTAGGCTTCAAGGTGTGAAGCTGAACTCCAGGAACAAATCCTTGTGTCTCTTATGATTATTGTTCTTAAATTCATTCATATTCAAGCATAGAACATATTTCTAGGGTTTGAGCTTGATCTACTTTTCTAGCAAGTTTCCAGCTGAGCTATCTTGTGCAAAAGTCTTAAAACAACCTGTTGCTTCACCTATATTCATCCCTTGCTGCTGCTTACCACACCTTGGGAGCTAGCTGGCGACGCCTAGCCATCTAGGAGGCAAACCTCCAAGAGTAAAAAATGCTTCAATAGTTTTCTCAACGCAAACCACAAGTGCTCAAGCTATGGATTGCTCTTCTCAGCTCACAAATGCTCACACAAGATCACTCTCTCAACCCAACTCAAAGATTTCACAAGAATCATTCAAGTCTCACAAGGAGAGGTTGGAGAGAGCTTCTCTGGTCACTATATGGTCACAAATGCGTGTGGAACTAGCAGCCTACCAAGGAGGGGGCCAAGAAGTATAAATACCCCCACACACTAGAAACTAGCCATTACACCTGCTCAAACCGGTCAAACCGATTGCCAGACCAGTCTGGTTTGAAAAACTAGCCGTTAGGGTCAGTGTTTGAACCCGGCAACCTACCAAGGGAGTACCCGCAGTAGAGTTTTGGTTGGTGGGTGTCACCAAAAATCAGGAACTCGATGGTGTACATAGGCACACGATTTAGACAGGTTGAGGCTGCTAGATCGCATAATACCCTACATCCTGTGGTTTCACTTGTATTGGATTGAACCTATTTGGAGGGGGTCCTTGCCCGCCCTTATATGCAGGGTGAATAGGGTTACAGGTCGGTTGTATTTACAAGAGTACTAGTCGGATTTGATCAGAGAATTCTATTCTAACTAGGAAGAGTAGTTCCCTTGTTCTCAACTAGTCCTTTGGACTCCATGTAGACTACGCCATCCTGCACCGTAGCCTCCATGTCTAATACATCTCGGTGTATAGCCCCATATGTGGATCTGTCTAACTCTTCTGGTGGGCTCATAGATGTATGTACGACAAGCCCTTGAGTATGTTTTAGTCAAATGCAACAGTCTCGAGTACCTTCGCAGACTTAGTCCGACTAGTTTCCGGTGCTCTTCTGAGTACTTCTGACACAACTAAGTCTTCAAGTGCTTGGGTACTGTCATGTGGCTAGAATGTGCTCAAGCCTCATCTGACTTTGTATCTGAAATATCTGTCTTCAAATCTTTATACGGGAGTGCGATCGCACTCCATGTGGAGTAGCCCCTGAGCCTTAGGTTGAATCGAAGAATCAGCTGAGGGTCAATCAACATTTGCTCTGTCTTTATCTTGGTCTTGAAGAAAGAGAAATTTCTAGCCAACGAGCATGGTGTACCCAGCCCCCGAGCCATTTTACGACTTGTTTCAGGTGGTATATGGGTCATTTCAACAGTCACGTGGCCTTTCAGCTTCCATATTCGTAGATCGCGTAATATCTTCTGACAGATGGTTAGGTCCGAATTTATCGCTGTTATGCGAAAACACCGGTCCCTTACCCCCGGTTAACTCTGCCACTCTTATAAAGGAACGGGGAAAGTTACCCCTCTGTTCATGCTGTTATTTTGCATCTGCTATTTGCCTCCGAGAAAACCCTAGTTCTTGAGTGCTGCCGCAATCCAATCTCAAAGTGCTAGCGCTGCCTCTCCCTTCCACCAAGCCCTCAAGCACACTTGCGTTAGTAGACTCGCGAGGATCATCATGGGGAAGAAAGCTGCCAGTTCCAAGGGTGTTGAGGGTTTCAAGAAGGGATCTCGGAAGGGGATGGAGCCCCAACTGCCGCCGCAGAAGTACGGAAAAACTGACCAGACTGTGCCACCGAACCAAGCCATGGCGTGGAAAAGGCCCACTATGAAAGAGGCAGAGATCCTCGAGCTGGTGGCGGCAAAGTTATTGGAAGATCAAGCAACCATGGGCTAGAGGAGTGCCCATGGTGGTGCGTGGCCTTTTGAATCTCATCCCAATGAGACGGTAGCTTTTGGGCTTTTCGTTGAGCGTGGTTTTGCTGTCCCCACTTCTGATTTTTTCTGAGGTTTGCTGGAGTTCTACCATCTGCAACATGTCCATCTGACTCCCAATAGCATCCTTCACATTAGCATCTTCATGCATCTGTGCGAAGCTTTCTTGGGGATCCAGCCCCACTTCAACTTGTTCTGGAAAATTTTTCGTGTCAAACCACAGCCCAGCAAGGATCATATAGAGGTAGTCGGGGGTGTTGGCATCCAAATTCGGGAGAGTAGTCAGTATCTGGAATACAAAACCATTGATTACATTCTAGTTGGAAAGAGAAATGATTTTATGTTGAGAATCATGAGCTGCAACTGCCCAAAATTACTGGCCACCGCCCTGAGTGGAATAGCAGATGGATTAATTAACCGACAACTGGGGAGAGTATGCAGGTGACTAAACTTTTGGCCAAGACCACTGAGCTGAAAGGAAAGGGACTGATAGGCATTATAGTGGCTACCAGTTTCATGCGGAGATGGATACAACCATTGCAGCTTCATCACACTTGGGGTTATGAGTACTTGGGCTTGACTGATCCATCGAGGATGTTGCCTGAGGACATTTCCATCAACGAGGTGATGGTGAAACTGAACCGGATGTTCAAGAACGTCGAGGCCATCCCCCAGGTAGTCGAAGAACTCAATGCCTTCAATAAGCCGAGAGAAGTAAGTACTCATAGCCATAGCTTCCAAGTATCTATGCTCTATTGATCTGTTTCGCCAACTCATTCTCCTTTTGCATAGGAGGATACACTCATGTTCTTTTTGCCTCCTCCTCCCCCCAGCACCGATGATTGTAAGAACACGCGGCAAGTCCTGAGACTGGGGGGAATATCTAGAGCCACCTAGGAGGAAGAGGAGGAGGAGGACGAAGAGATCGAGTCTCTCAGCAGCTCTAATACTAATGCTGCTAAGGATTTTGTTTTGCAGCTCCACACTGCCGAGCAGACTGGAACATCTTCGGGTGCGTCAAAACACCCAGCTGAAGATGAATCCGATGCTAACTTGGCCCCACCGCCAAGGAAGAAACGGACGGTGAGCAAGAGGCGTGGTTCGCGTAGTCTTTCTGTTGTGGAGAACACAACCCCACCAGTAATGGTCTTCGAAGGAGAAAAAAAACCATAAGTCAAAGATGCGATTGCGTATGTATGCCATGATTACTGATCTTGTCTTCTTGTGTACAGCGGGTTGCTGATGATGTGTCGAATATGACTACTAACATTGCTCCTTCTGAAGTACCCGCCGCAAGGGATGATCGCGAGCCCCCTGCTACTTCTGTGATGCCCATGAGTACTGATGTACCCATGGAAGGTAGAGGGCAGAGTACCCTAGCTGGCTTAGGTCAGAAAGTGTTGTCACATGCGGCACCAAGGGTGACTTCTTCCACTCCCTAATTAATGCGTTTGGTGGGAGATCCGTTGCTGAAGCCGTGGAGATCTACTAGGTAAGTACTTTGTTGGTTGCGAGTACTGATTTTGTGTTGGTTACTTGATTTTGTTTGTTTCCTTGATGCTCTTTTCTGTGCAGAATGTC
The DNA here is from genome assembly GCF_005286985.2 of Setaria viridis. Taxonomy (NCBI): domain Eukaryota; kingdom Viridiplantae; phylum Streptophyta; class Magnoliopsida; order Poales; family Poaceae; genus Setaria; species Setaria viridis. The sequence goes on from NC_048266.2 coordinate 11,386,714, forward strand.
TTCGAATGCAGATCTTGGGAGGTCAGATCCGGAATCAACAACTAATGGCACAAGCCACTCAGGTGCAGATCTAGCCCCTGATCTAACCATGGTCCCGGTCATGGAGGATCCGGCTTTGGTGTCAGAGGCGGGTGTGACATCCTTTGTTGCGGCGCTGATGTGGGATGTAATCAGCCCTCTGAAGGATGTGACGGTGCCAGCCCCCGAGCCTGTTTTGCCCTGAGTACTTCCCGAGGCTAGTTCTCTTGAGGATCCAACTGCCACAGAAGTCATCGATGCGATCCCTCTCCGCGCTGCTGACCCTGGGATCCTTGAGCTCGAAGCTGCTCATACTCTAGAAGCCGTGGTTGCTGCCGCTGGGGCAACATCCGAGGCAGGGACCTCTGGACGTGAACTAGTCTTGGTGCCTGGCTTGGGGGACAAGACAGCCATCAAAGGTATGATGCAGGCCGAGGATATCCTAGACTTTGAAAGCCCGCTGCTAGATCCTCAGATGGTGGCTCACATCTGGGATATAAACCAGCGTGTAGCATCATACATAGAGGTAAATTCTTCATTTTAACCTTCTGCTTAGATTGTCTTTTCAGCTTCTCCGGGTACTGATTTTCGGCAATCAGGAGCTGATCAATCAATCCGCCGGAATATCCAATTCATACAGGGACATGGCAAAGCAATGCGCCGAATCCGAGTGTTGGAGAGGCAACTGGCTGAGGAGCGATGTCAATCTTCCTAGCTTATCATGAAGTTTGATAGTATAGTAGCGTCATTCCGGGCAGAGAGGTAAGATTTTCAGAATGAGAAAGACCACCTTGTCGCCTGGAATAAGTCTTTATATCATAAGCTTGAAGGTGACTACTCAAGTTTGTAGTCCCTATCTCTTTGTAGTCTTCTGTTGTTGATTTCTTGTTTCCCCTTTTTTTCAGAGTATAAGAACCAGGAGACTGTGTTGAACGGCTTTGTCACCGATTGGCAGAACACCTTCTATCGGTTGACAGAGCAGCATGACAAGCTTACGCGTCAAGTGGAGAAGATGGAAAATGATTTGGAAAAGGAGCACAAGATGCGCCGGGATGGTGAAGTTGGCCTTGTTGAGGCTATGACTACTCTCCAGGCACGGCAAGATGAACTCCAGCAGTGGTTAGAGGTGGCGTGGCCCATAGCAGATATGGTAGAGTTGCCTATTGAAGGTGTGGAGCCTCGCCCGCTACTAGACAGGATCCGGGATGCTTGTGTATAACTTTAAGTCTTTGAGCGGTTGGGTTCTTTTGACTTAGTTACCTGCATCGTTTAGTGCATCCCCAAATTTGGTCATGATTCTACTCGTTCGACCAAGTTGAGTGTCTGTGCACAAGGCTACTATTATGAGCCTCTTCGGAAGCGATTTGTTGAGTATTTGGTAGTAATCAATGAGTAATGTATCTAGGATTTCTCGCAATGGGATTTTTTTTTGACTCTTTGTAGCAGGACGACTTGCATTATTGTTGTTTCATCAGGAAGGACACACGTGAGTACTGTTCGCCCTTATCTAGTTGTAAAAGGGACAAGCCGCATGTGAGCATGGGGTCCTGATTCCTAATGATAAGGATAAGCTTGACGTGAATACTGTACTGGCATCTGGTGCTTCAGGGATCTTTTACTGTGCAGTCACGAGCGCGTGGTGTATCACTTATGTTCGATAGCTTGTTGCCTTGGCTATAAATAGGGCTCCTTCTGCCTTCGGGGAGCTCATGGCTCGAGTTATAGCACTAGCTGGTTTGAGGCTTTTGCTCTTCGCTAGGGGTCGAGTTATAGCTTCCACTCAAACTCATGATGCCAAGAGAATTCTCGTAATGAGCGCCCAGATCCTCCTTCCCTCCGCAGTCTCTTCGGTCAAGTTCAGAGGCCACGATGCTAGAAGAATTCTCGTAAGGAGAGAGCACCGTGCGTCCCGATCTTTATCCAGGTCACTGCTAAGGAAGGACTGAAGTACAACTTCCTTGAGCGCAACTTTCTTGCGTGCGCTCTTTTTTTCTTCTCTCTCCTTGACGCTTCTTGCTCTAAGGTATAGAGTAGTCTTGGGGCTATTCATACACACTTTGCGTGATAGTGTAAAAGCCTAGGACTTCTGATGTAACTGCTTGTAGTCGTTCTTAAGCATACTATTGTATTTGTTGCCCCGACTTCTTTAAGCAGTGGCATTGATGTACCTTATGAATCCTGGAGCTGCAAAGTTCGTTAATACGAAGTGTCCTCAAGACAAAATTTTCGAAAAATTAGTAGTCGAAATGAGTAATTTATGTACTCTCAGATGACTTGGTGATTCTTGCGGTGCTAGTCCATTTTGCAAACCGCCTGATGAGTTGAATAACTCGTGTGGATTTGTAATTACAAGTTGCACTAGGGCGTTGTGGCCCAAAAACCTCAATGGCTTATAAGATGCTGCTGACCCGTCTTTATGAGCCGTGATTGAGGCAAGGACGAGTAGTCGACTAGTCGTGGAAGAATAATTGGATTAATATGCTAAGAAACTTGCAATGTTGGCCAGTGGCCTATTTAGAGAGTCCCATAGTCTTCTGACTAGGGGTAGAAATGACAGAGATGCTCAATGTTCCACGAGTTCTTGACGTCTTTGCCAGAGAGGAGTTGTAGCCTGTACGATCCTAGGCCTGTGACTTTGGACATGATGTACGGCCCTTCCCATGGCGAATTAAGCTTGTGCAGCCCCTTCGTCTCTTGAATACGTCTGAGAACCATATCGCCTATGCTGAAAGAACGTTCTTTGATGTTTCGATCATGATAGCGGCGAAGCCCTTCAAGGTATCTTGTGGACTGGACGAGCGCTGCACAGCGTGATTCTTTGAGGCTGTCTATATCCAGATGCCTTGTTTCCTCTGCTGCCCCTTTGTTGTATTGCTCGACTGCTGGGGATTTCCACATAACGTCAGCAGGAAGGATAGCTTCTGATTCATAGACCAGGTAGTAGGGTGATTGCCCCATGGGCTTGCACGGTTGAGTACATAGCCCCCAGAGGATGTTGGGTAGCTCTTTGAGCCACTTGCCTTCTTTGGTGTTGCCAAATGTCATGCAGTCTTTTTTTCAGTGCTTCCAAAAGCATCCCGTTGGTGCGCTCAACTTGGCCATTGACCCTCGGATGAGCTATGAAGACGTAACGGATGTCGATGCCGCTATTTTCACAGTACTCCCAGAACTCGTGGTTGTTGAAGTTGGAACCCAGGTCTGTGATGATTCGACTAGGGAATCCATAGCGGTGGACGATCTCATCGAGGAAGTCGAGCACTCTATCTGGCTTGGGGCAGATTACTGGCTTCACCTCTATCCACTTAGTGAACTTGTCGATGGCTACCAGTACTCGATTGAATCCTCCGGGTGCTGTTGGAAGTGGACCAATCATGTCAAGCCCCCAGCATGCAAAGGGCCATGTTCGAGGTATGGTAATAAGTTTGTAGGCGGGCACATGCTTCTGTTTGGCAAAGAATTGGCAGCCCTGGCATCGACGGACTAGTTCTTCAGTGTCTTCTAGAGTGCTTGGCTAGTGTAATGCTGCTCTAAAAGCTTTGCCTATGATTGTGCACGAAGATGCGTGGTTGCCGCAGATTCCTTTGTGTATCTCCTCCAGTATGTCCTTGCCGTCTTCTCGTGTGACACATTTCATGAGTACTCCTGATGATGCACCTCATCTGTAGAGCTTGTCTCCAACTAGGACATAGTTCTTGCTTCGTCGAAGGACCTGCTATGCCTGCAGCTTCTTCGAGGGTAGTTTTTGATCTTTTATGTAGTCGATGAACGAATTTCTCCAATCCATGTCAATCATCATCACCTCCTGATCTGGTGCCTTGAGTCCGCAATCGGTGGCTGTAACGGGTGTTGGTTCTGCTATGGATGGCTTGCGGAGTTCATGGATGAAGACTCCTACTGGCACTTGAGCGCGAGTTGAACCCATTTTCGACAAGACATCTACGGTGATGTTATTGTCGTGAACTACGTGGTGAAACTCTAAGCTCAAAAATTTATTTTCAAGCTTGTGTAGTTCTCTGCAATATGCGTCCATATTCTCCTTGTTGCGATCCCACTCGTCATTGACTTGGTTGATGACTACTAGTGAGTTGCCATAGACTAGCAACCTTTTGATTCCCCGTGATACCGCCAGGCAGAGCCTGTGCAGTAACGCTTCGAACTCTGCTTCGTTATTGAATGCCTCCCAGAAGATCTTAAGAACATATTTGAGTTGCTTGCCTTTCGGTGATATCAAGAGTACTCCAGCACTGGCGCCTTCGAGCTTGAGTGATCTGTCAAAATACATCACCCAATGCTCTGGGCACTCTGCCGGCGTCGGTAGTTGATTTTCCCACCACTCTGCCATGAAGTTGACTAGAGCTTGAGATTTGATCGCAGTTCTTGGTTCGAATTCGAGGGATAGCGCTCCGAGTTCTACTACCCATTTTGACATCCTGCCTGTAGCATCTCAATTGTGGAGAATCTTGCCTAGGGGGTAGTTGGTGATAATGGAGATCTTGTGTTCCTAGAAGTAGTGCCGCAGCTTCCGTGAGGTAAGTAGTATGGCATACAGTAATTTCTGGACTGGTGGGTACCGGGTCTTGGAACCTGAGAGTACTTCACTGATGAAATAAACTAGCATCTGTACTTTGTATACGTGGCCTTGTTCGGATCTCTCAACTACTATTGCCGTGCTTACGACATGAGTAGTTGCGGCGATATATAGCAGCAAGTCTTCATTAGGAGTGGGTGCCGTGAGAATTTGTGGTTTTGACAACAAATCCATTAATTGCAGCAGGGCTTTGTCTGCTTCCTCGGTCCATTGAAACTTATCTTGCCGCTTGAATAGTTTGAAAAAGGGAAGGCCCCGTTCTCTAAGCCTTGAAATAAATCTATTGAAGGCCGCCATACACACGGTCAGCTTCTAAATGTCCTTGGTACCAGACGGAGCTTGCATGTCGATGATGGCGCTTATCTTCTTAGGGTTTGCTTCAATGCCTCTATGGCTAATGATGAACCCGAGTAGTTTTCTAGATGGTATGCCAAAGACGCACTTCGTTGGGTGGAACTTCCACCGGAAAGTCCGCAGGCTAGCGAAGGTTTCTTCCAAGTCGGCGATGAGGTCATCTGGATTTCTAGTTTTGACTACAACGTCGTCCACGTAAGCCTCATTGTTGCAGTGTAGCTATTTCTCAAAACACATTTGGATTGCATGTTGGTAGGTGGTGCCTGCATTCTTTAAACCGAAGGATATCGTCGTGTAACAGAAAGCTTCGTAAGGGGTGATAAACGCAGTGTTGGCTTGATCTTCTTTCTTGAGAGCTATCTGGTGGTATCCCGAGTAGCAATCTAGGAAGTAGAGTAGTGCACATCCAGCTGTGGAGTCGATGACTTGATTGATCCTCGGGAGCCCAAAATGGTCCTTTGGACAAAGCTTGTTGAGATCTGTGTAGTCAACGCACATCCTCCATTCGTTGTTGTTCTTCTTCCGAACTAGGATGGGATTGGCGAGACACTCAGGATGGAAGACTTCTTTTATGAAGCCTGCCGCAAGTAGTTTTGCCAACTCTTTCTTGATGGCTTCCCTTCTGTCTTGGGTGAATTGTTGTAGTCGTTGTCTCTTTGGAGTAGCTTTGGGATCTACATTAAGTGAGTGCTCGATCAGCTCCTGGGGCACACCTAGCATGTCTGCTGGCTTCCATGTTAAAATGTCCCGGTTAGCCCGAAGGAAACTAATGAGTGTGCTTTCCTATTTAGCATCCAGCCCTGTGCCAATCAGTCCTGTCTTGGAGGTGTCGCCGGTATTGAGGTCAATGGCTTTAAAGTTCATGTCGTTTGCCGGCTTGACCTTGGTAGCCCCCGACTTGTTATCTGGGATTTCGAGTTCTGTCAGGGAGCTTCTTTGAAGTAGCGAAGACTTGTTGTAATTGGGTACTTGAGTAGTCGTGGCCAATTCGATGGCTTCGGTGTCGCACTCGTAGGATTTCTTCAAGTCTTCGCGGAGGGAGAGGACTCCCTTAGGTCCCGGCATCTTGAGTACTAGGTACACATAATGTGGGATGGCCATGAACTTGGCCAATGCTAGTCTTCTGAGGATGGCATGATAAGAAGTCTCAAAATCCGCCACTTCAAACTGGATGTACTTGGTCCGGTAGTGCTCCTTGGTCCCAAAGGTAACTGGCAGGACTACTTGTCTAAGAGGTATAGCCACGTTGCCTGAGACAACCCCGTAGAATAGAGAGCTCGTCGAGGTAAGCATTTGTATGATATTGAGACCCATCTTCTTTAAAGTCTTGGAGAACAAGACTTTGAGACCACTGCTGTCATCAATGAGTACTTTAGTAAGTCTGGACCTAGCAACAACTAGGTCCAGGACAAGAGGGAATCATCCTAGTTCTAAGAAATTCGTCCACTGATCCTTTCTAAAGAAGGTAATTAGCACCTCAGACCACTTAAGAGGTGTCGGGATAGCAGGTTCAATGGACATGATTTCCCGTAGTACTAGCTTTTGAGACCGCTTGGAGGTGGTGCCCGGGATTCCGCCAAAGATAACGTTGATGGTCTTGGATGGGGTCTGAAACTTGACCTCACCGTCTTCACTTTCGTTTACCTTGGCTTTTCCTTTGTCATTAGTACTCGAGGGTTCTGGCAACTCCTTCATTACTTTGCGTAGGTTGTAGCAGTCTATCGCAGCATGTTTGTGATAAGGGTGCCATGGGCATTGTTTCTTCAAAAGCTCGCTAAAAGCAGGTCTATCTTCATGTTTGCTGGAACCTTTCTTGGCTGATTGTGACATCGCTGAGATAGTGTTATCTGGCTTGCGCCTGCGGTTTTGACCTCCCGAGTAGTTATTTTGATGGTCACCATTACAGTTCTTGTCATGGTCCTAGCCATTGCTTTGATTGTTGTTGTGTTGGCTTCGATTGCGATTCTATTCGAATCTTTCAATCTCTGTCTTCTTCATCTACCCAAGATTGTGCCATGGTCTTGAGTGATTTGATGTCTTGAGAATGCCATCTGCCAAAGTCTTGGAACATGCAGCGATCGTAGAGACCATTATGAAAGTAGTCAATTATGTCCTCTTGTGAGATGTCTACGATAGTGGCCTTCTTGTTAAAAAATCAACGTAGGTAGCTTCGTAGAGTCTCATCTTGCCACTGCTTGACTTGTGCCAAGTCAATTCTATTGCCTGGATGCTGCATTGCTCCCGCATAATTGTTGGTGAACGCCTTCTTTAGGTCTTGCCAAGAGTCAATCGAGTTTGGCTTTAAGGATTCAAGCCAAGTTAGTGGTGCAGTTTCCATGCATATTGGAAAATATATGACTTTCGTGTCATCGGTGCCCCCTGCAGCTTGAACCGATAATGAGTAGCACCACAACCATTGGACTGGGTCTTGCTTTCCATCGTACTTGGAGATACCCAGGGGTTTGAATTTCTTGGGTAGGATAGTCTTTTTGACCCGACTTGTAAAGACGGGGAAGCTGCCATTGTCGTCACTCCTGTAATCATCTTCGAGTTCGCGTTCACGACACTGTCCGTTGATGATGTTTTGAGCATTGTGATTACTGTTTATCTTATGTCGGAGATCGTCGAAGTCACGTGCGGGTTTAGGATCAGCTCTGTGGTGGCGCCAGCCTCCCATAGAATTTGTCCGACTACCCTCCAGTATATCTCTGTTCTGTCTTGGGCCTTCAATTGCATCCTGGTTGTGTCTCGTGTCCTCATGTGGTCGAGCTGAGGGTCATGCATGGTCTCTGTGACTACTGCCATGCTGACTTCACACCGATGGGGTATGTGCTATTGAAGGAATCGGGTTCTGCCTATCGAGTAGTTCGTAGGCACGTTCCGCTAACTATGATAGTATTGCGGTATACTTGTCTTGTGGCATGATGCGTGTGATGAGATCAATGGAAGTGATAGTGGTGATGGGCGCCCGGTGCTGCCGCATTTGCACTGCCACAAAAGCTTTGTCTAGGTTAGTGATCGGGAGCTGACCTGCCAATTGTCAGCGATGTTCTGCTCTTGATGCATTCCTTGCTCGCCGTCGGGTTTTCTTCCCTTCGATTTATTCTGCGACGATGTTGGCAGAGAGTTCGTCCTATGAAATATCATCTAGGTGACGCTCTTGACGATGATTCCTCTCTGGCTATCGCTGTTTGCCATCCTCCCTATCACCAGCAGTGATAAGAGCAAAGAGTTCTCTATCTGGAGAATAGCTACTAGAGCTTGAATTGATGACTTTTGTGGAGCCATCATCTTCATGAAGAGGAGATAGGGGTGATCCTTCCTGTTACGGAAGAATGTTGAGGTGGGCGATGAGACATGATCCGTTATCTTGGGCCAGAAAGGATGGCTTCATGCCTGGCCAGTAGATGAATCTGCCTTGAGGTGTTGAAGTAGTCATCAGGCCCTGCTGCGGACCTGATAAAGGGGTCTCCTCGACAGAATCCGAGTGGAGATTGAAATCACGGTCCTCAAGCGTCTCCAAGTTTGTTTGCAATTTGGAGAGAGTTGCTTGATGGATAGAACTTGTGTTACGGAGTCCGAACGGGAATTGGCTCGGAGTTTGGTTTGATTCGCACGATGGCTAGATTGCCTGCTCATGGGGACCAATCCGAGTGGATGTAGAGCTCGAGTTGTACTTGGACTCACTTCTGGTTAGATCGAAAAATTTGTTGAATTTCTTGATGAAATCCTCCATGGCTTGATGATGAAGGTTGATGTCATGGAGCTTCTTCTCTAGAGCCTCCACGATGTAGCGGTGGAAGTTTCCAGCGCCGTCTGCGATGCAGACCCAGGAGCTGAAGATGAATGTTGCACCTGCTTCGAACGCAACTGCAGGCTTGATGATGACTTGAGCCATCAAACTCGCAAGGGGAATTTTGGCGACTTCTCCTACCTGGCACGCCAGCTGTCGGTGTTTGAACCCGGCAACCTACATGGGAGTACCCGCGATAGAGTTTTGGTTGGTGGGTGTCGCCAAAAATCAGGAACTTGATGGTGTACGTAGGCTTGCGATTTAGAAAGGTTTAGGCCGCTAGATCGCATAATACCCTACGTCCTGTATGTGTTTCGTTTGTTTTGGATTGAACCTGTTTGGAGGGGGTCCCTGCCTGCCCTTATATGCAGGGTGAGCAGGGTTACAGGTCGGTTGTCTTTACAAGAGTCCTAGTTAGATTTGACCAGGGAATTATATTCTAACTAGGAAGAGTAGTTCTCTTGTTCTTGACTAGTCCTTTGGACTCCATGTAGACTACGCTGTCCTGCACCGTAGCCTCCATGTGTGATACGTCTCGGTGTATAGCCCTATATGTGGATCTGTCCAACCCTTCTGGTGGGCTCATAGATGTATGTACGACAGTTAGCACTCAGAACCCCCATACAGGTCAGATCGGTCTGCCAAACTAGTTAGACTGGTTTGGCTGAGTTAGCCCCAAAACTTTCAAAGACACTTTCTCAGTCCACCTACTGGCTGAACCAACCTTAGTTAGCCGAGCAAGAATAGTTAGCACACTCAAGGGTTTTTTCAAGGCTTGTCTCGCATAGGTCAACTAAAAGCACTTTTGGTGTTGTCAATAGGTTAATGTTGCATCCCTCTTGATAGTACGGCATCCCTATACTCAAGAATAAATATAAACGCATATTATCAACTTGAGTTTGTAAGTCTTCGTCCGTGCCATACTTTGATCAATAATCACTTGAGGGCTCTTAACATTTCTATCATCATGAGCACATCCAACTTGAGCTAGTGACTTAGGATTTTCCATCATTCATGATAAGATATGCTTGAATCCTTAAGTCACTCCATTTTTATCAACCATATTAGATATAGATGCATTGCATTGCTTCCCTCGGTAAAGTTTAGATATGATACTTTGAAACCTCCCGGATACTAGCCACTTCACCTTAGCAAAATGCACATGGTCCAAGCCGTCGCTTAACCAAAGTTTTCTTAGTTCCTCGCTCTAGTATCTCGCTTGATTTCTTCACCTATTCTTGCCACTTTGAGTTTAGCTTTGCTTTTAACACCCACAATGAATCCCCTTTTGAAATCCTCTTTAAGTGCATGTTCTTGATTGATAATAGAATGATAATAGAATATACCATGAATTGCAAGCTTCCAATAGTGAGACCAATATGTAACTCAAGAGCCTATGTCTCTTTATCATACACACACAAAGTCTTGCAATACTCATTTGTGAATATCACTATTCTTTACTTAATAATCCTTTCGCTTGTCAATCAAGTTATCACATGATTTGGAAACTTTTAGATCAATCATGATAACATATCCTCAATTTCACTTCACCCTTGCTTGTCATGAATATCGCATCACGGGATCACATACTTGCTTGCTATTTTTATTGTGAGCCATATAAACATATTCAACTTATGAGATAATATCACATCATAAACATCAGAATGAAATCCTGCTCACAATCTCAAGTAAACAAGTTAGTCCTTTAATTATTTTATCATTTAATTTACTAAAATCCACTTAGGGACCTAGATGCACTTTCAGAAGAGGAAAGAGACATACATAGAGGAGTGAAACATGCACTTTTAGCTTCTCCAGTGAGAGGAGAACTCAAAAAAGTATATCAGATTTTTGTTGGGAACACAAGTACATGTGCTAATATTCTTCATACACATGTTTATATTTTATTTAGTACAAATGAAAGATCTCATGGAGCTATAAACATGATTACACCAATAAATTTTACATAAGATGTAGGGAGGTTTAGAAATTTTTTGGAATCATAGGGGGCGCATGGCCCCCGCTGGCCCCCAGCTATCTCTTGTCCTTGACGGTCTCCGAACTTAAGGTATTATCTATGTCGGTAAACTCTCAATTTGCATTTTCAAATCCTCAAACTTATCATAGAACGTAATGTGTCATCCAGATCACTAAACTGTCGAAAGGATTCCTCCTAATTCTCACGCTAGCTCTGGCCTTCTTCCCATTGTCACGTCTTTTTCCCGTGCTCTCTTTCTCTCCAACTCCAGCCCAGGCCACCGTCCTCCGTCGTCAAACATTGGACAACACCGCAACAAAGCCACACCTGCTGGCCCCAAGTCATTGTCCGCCTCCTGTGCCGCCACTCCCCTGCGAGCAAGAAAGAAGCAATGCAACTAGTGACAAGTCTAAAACCCGGAAATGCATTTTTAATAGTTTAGGGAATAGAGATCTGGATTATATCCTGGGAAAGTTCATGGACTTAAAATACATTTTAAAAGTTTGAATACCTATATGACACCTAGGATAAGTTTTAGGACCTAATAATGCATTTTGAGAGTTCGGGGAAAGGTTAAATCACTAAATGACATCCCAGAATAAGTTCACATACCACAATGCATTTTACTCTTTAAAGTATTTTCCTATAGTTATGATTTTGTACAAACACTGTAGCATAAGAGTAGTTAAGAGCCAATGGCTAATTTTAAAGACCATACCATATCAGGTCGCACCTACAGAAGCAAACAATGCAAGCTGACTCATGTGGACTGGAATTTCGTAGTCACGAGCAGTGTAGGTTCCAACTATATTTAATTTGAAGGATAACAGGGAGAAATTTAAGGTGCTCTGTTTCCATGTTTATTATTATACCATCTAAGCACGAGTTCATGACTGATAGAAACACCAGGCTCAAATTATTGAAGCGGTCATGAACTCGTGATTGGGGTAGTCTGGAACTCTAGGACCTATTATATCATAAGATTCATAACTGTGCTACCGGGCTATCGCTATATCACCAAAATACTTTGCTCTTTGCACGAACGAAGAAGCATGCAGAAAGCAAAAGGCCAACGAAACCACAACAGTATTGTCTAGTGACGAACAGCATCCTATTTTTTTTTTCTTACCATGACTCTCTACGAAACACAATCCCTGTCTTAGTGTTTTACGATGGCCCTTGCTACGAAACACAATCCCTGTCTTGGTCCCATTTGGATACCCATGTTAAAGTTTAGCACCTATCACATCGGATGTTTGGATGCTAATTAGGAGTATTAAAGATAGGTTAATTATAAAACTAATTACACAGATGAAGTCTAATTCGCGAGACGAATCTAGTAAGTTTAATTAATCCATGATTTGATAATGTGGTGCTGCGGTAACTATTTGCTAATGATGGATTAATTAAGTTTAATAGATTCGTCTCGCGAATTAGTATATGAGTTCTGCAATTAGTTTTATAATTAGTTCATATTTAATCCTCCTAATTAGCATCGAATCAACATCCGTGGTATTTAGCATCCGGTATCGAACAGTATTTGTGTTTTACCGTGGCTCTCGCTACGAACAGCATTCTTTTTCAGCGTCCCGTACATGGCGGTAAAGATTTCTGTCCTGTCAAGAACGCCGCGGCCACCAAAATTTTCAGATTCTAGGGGTGTTTGAATAGTAGGGGCTAAAGTTTAGTCCTGTCATATCGGATGTTCGGATGCTAATTAGGATGACTAAACATGAGCTAATTATAAAACTAATAGCAGAACCCCTAGGCTAAATCGCGAGACGAATCTATTGAGCCTAATTAATCCATCATTAGCGAATGGTTACTGTAGCACCACATTGTCAAATCATGGACTAATTAGACTTAATAGATTCCTCTCGATTTAGACTAGGGGTTGTGCAATTAGTTTTGTAATTAGTCTATGTTTAATACTCCTAATTAGTATCAAACATCCGATGTGACAGGATCTAAAATTTAGTCCATGCCTCCCAAACACCTCCGACTCGGTCATCACTTTGCCTTTGTCAGTTGTCACTCTCTGACTTACATCTCCTTGGCGCTGATTGCCGAACACCTAGCAGGCTACCCATCCCCAAAACCCAACGCTGCCACTGCACCTTTCCGTGCACAGAAAACACGGCCTCCCTTATCGGAACTCGACTTGGGCCTTGTTTAGTTGCCTAATTTTAGGGTGTCCAAAATACTGTAGCAACACTGTAGTGTTTCGTTTGTATTTGTGAATTATTGTCCAAATATTAACTAATTAGGCTCAAAAGATTCGTCTCGTAAAGTACAATAAAACTGTGCAATTAGTTTTTGATTTCGTCTACATTCAGTACTCCATGTATGTACCGCAAGTTTGATGTGATGGGGAATCTTCTTTTTGTATAGTGCTAAAGTTGGGATTTGGGGTGAAAAGAAGGCCTTGGAGCCAAGCAAGGCAGAGACACTCATGACCTTCCTATAATCCTATGCTATCTAGTATCTACCTCTCGGTGTGTCACACAACAACAAGATGTGACCAAGTAACATGCAGCATGCAGAAGGGAATGTGCATGCGTGCACGTTCCCCTCTCTCTCCTTCCAACAGACCACTCTGCCTGCTTTGCCTGCAAAAGTGAATGAATATATGAAACATCAGAGTTCAGAGCAGCAGGAAAACAGCAACAAGAGGAGCCTAGACACAGCCAACCAAAGGGATACATCTCGTCGTGTCCATTTCTTGGACACTGTTCAGTGGAGCCAGGCTACTTTTCGGCGTTTCGGCTTTAGCCTTTAGGGATAAGGGGGCGTCGTGTGCCGCGAGGAAGACGCCGGAGGCTGGTCTACAAGTACTGACTAACCACTGACCAGTGAGCAACCCAGCGCACTAGCTACAACTCCCATGAGTTGTTGGTCCAAGCACGCATCGGACCAATCATCCAGCATAGTGCGACGAGTGAGCTGAGGCCTGAGGTAATCAGTCCCGTCGTCTACAGACTACAGGCTAAGCTTCTAGAGGAGATATCTCAGGTGGCAGATCAGAGGAGAGCTAGAACAAAGACTACAGGATCACAGGACCTGCTCGCCGATTCGACCGGCGTGGTGATAGATGGCCGATGTTATTTAATTTGGCGCCATCTGTTTGATTGGCCCATGCAGCAAGGCAGCATCGCGACCTGAATTCTGGAGTAGTGGTGGTTGTCTAGCTAGTGCATGGCATCTTGCTTCCATTCTGCGCACCGGAGTTATCAACAACCAACCCGTGATACGATGGAGGTAGTTCTTTCTGTCTCGCGTGCTTTCCTAGGCAGATGATGCCTCCGCTTGAAGACATGTGCAGTGCTCGTTCTGCTCCGGTTGCTACGCACCACAAGCTCCTCCATCGTCATCCTGACGGCCTGATCACACAGATGGCGGCAAGGCAGCCATGGACCACGTTGCGAAGGATAGCTAGTTTGATCGACCGTATGGCTGTGGCGGAACCGCCCAAATTAACCTGACTAAAATGCATTGAAGTCGCCTGACACGCGATTATGCACTTTAAGCACGTCAACTTGGTCGACCGTCGGATTTCCTCCGATAAACCACATAACAGCATCGAGAAGCATCGCTCACGCGAAGGTGAGTAGCACAGAGATTACAACATTCCATCATGACAACATAGTTCAACAATTTATTACATCAGAGTTTTTGGAAATTCAAACCGAAATTTTGCATGGTTCGAAGTCAAAGGAAAACTAGCGGAAGCTAAACGTCGATACATGACATCATGACGGAGCTGATCATGACATCAAAAACTCCTTCCTTCGCCATCCGAGGAAAAATCCCACTCGACGGTCTAGCCTGGAGGAAGTTGGGTCGGCCAAGTGGTACCAACACCCAAGCTATTGGCATTACCTGAAAAAGATTAGCCACAATAAGGCTGAGCAACTAGTACTCAACAAGACTGACCCGTCGGAAAGACACGACCGAGACCTAGACATGCAAGGCTTTCTGGCTCTGGGGTTTTCTTGCCAAAAGCGTCTAAAGTCAGTCCTTACTTTCAACCTTTTAGCTCATGTTCTATGTTCTTTATTCATTCTAGATTAGCAACTTATACTAAACAAACATGGTTTCCAAGCAATTACTTAACAAACATAAAGATTAAAATCATCATCATGTTCCCTCTTTACTCAGTGCAGAATAGCGATCAAGTAGTCCCAATCTGTGAGAGGCAGACGAATCGATTCGAATTTTATTAACCATGCATGGCAAACCTAATCTCACGACATCCGTGCACCACGAAGGGTCGCTTCATTTGTCAGCCGTCCCCATCGATCCCTTAGGCACGTGTCAGGGCCAACTTCCTTTGGCATGCAATGCTCCACAGTCCCGGCCTATTGCTGCACTGTGACCGCACTTGCACCCACATGATGCACCATGGGAACGACGTTCCAAGGACAGCCGGAAGATATGCCACGCCCCAGTTCAATCAGGTACTAGGCTTCCCCATCCCATACTAGGTATGAGATTAGTACTTTCAAACACTTGATCACGAACGCCGACACGTTTCGACATTAGTTCAGTTTCATTTAGACAGACGGGGCAATCCACCAAGCATCGAACACTAGCCTGACCCCGTCCGTCGTCCTTATAGTTGCGACAATCTGAAACATTCAACTCCTATAACTCGCGAGTGACAGGAGATCACTCGACTTTTACAGAAACCTATTAAGCAATGCAACTACTCGGTCTTAGCAACTAGTATTCAAAAACAAGGTACTAAGTTATGCATCTAAGGTTCCATTACAACTCCTCGAAACGTAAATGCGCAATCAAGAAATCAATAAGTGGCATGAAAGTAAAATAGGGAGTTCATGCACCGGGGCTTGCCTTCAGAAAAAGCTTGCGGGTCCTCTGGGTCTTGCGCTGGTTCGGGCTCTCCTTCGAAGGGGTGCAGTTCCTCGGCGGGGTCTTCTTCCGGTGCTGGATGAAGCTCGTACGTTCCGTCGGCGAGATTCAACTCTACACGGAAATGCAATGCAGGGGTTAAATATTTTAGATGGTTATTTCACACACTCATGCTTTAACACGAACACTGGTAGCAAGGCTACAAAAAAGGTGGGGGAGTTCGACTTCTGTTGGTGGAGAGCAGGATGAGAGGGTCGGATTGGGGAAAACTTAGGGTCTGACCCTCAGGTTTTAAGGAAAACCGTACCGAGGTCCTCAGACTCAACACAGAGGAATCCTTGAAAACATTTCACCGATACCCTCGGGTCAAGGAAAAAGTTACAACCGAGCCCTCGGGCGAGGCGGAGAAAGGCTCGGCGAACTTGGCAGGGTCGGGCGAGGCGAACGGGAAAAGGTCGGGCGAGACGAAAAGAAAAGGTGTCGGGCAAACCGAAACAAAGGGTCGGGCGAAACGAAAAAGGACAGGGGTCGGGCGAAACGAAAAGGATAGGGATCGGACGAACCGAACAGAAAGGGGTCGAATGAACCAAACGGAAAGGAGTCAGACTAAGTGAAAAAGGACAGGGGTTGGGCGAGACGGAAAAGACAGGGAGGTTAAGTAGCTTACCTCCAGGTCTACCGGCGAAGCCTTGGGGCCGAGCAGGAGCAGGCTGGGGCGGGAAGGTTGTACGCACGAAGGCTTGGGCGGCGGTGAGACTTCGATGGTGGTCCGGCGGCGGCGTGCTTCTGGTGGACACAAGCAAGCTCTAGTACCGCGCGGAGGAGCGGGCGGCTGGTGTGTTGGAAGAAGCGGCTTGAGGGTGGCGGCGAAGTCGCCGGAGTGTGGGGTGGCGCAAGGGGGTGAGCTCCACGGAAGCTCAGCGGCGGCGCGGGAAGAAAGAGGTGGCTCAGAGGAGAAAGCAGGGCGCAGAGGAGAAAACGGCGGCGCGGTGCGGGCAGTGGCAAAGGGGTGGCATTGCCGGTGAGGGGGTTCCCTTTTATAGGGTCAGGGTGGCGCGGAGGGTCGAGGCGGGGCTCCAGTGGGGAAAGGATAAGGCCGGGAGCGGCGAGTGCTCGGGTGAGGCGGCCATTGGCCGATGACGCCATTGGGTAGAGGAGGCGGAGCTTCGGGTGGTCTTTGGCGGCGATTGGCCTTGGGCGGCGTGCGTCTGGGGCTTTCGGTCTGTCGGGCGGGCGAGGCGAAAGGCTACCGTGGGGGTTGGGCGAGCGGGCGGAGAAGCGGGACGTCGGGGCATCTCAGCTTTCTCGGCGAACGGGCGGAACAGGGTTGGCGGAGCAGAGCTGGGGCAGGCGGAAGGCGACCTGCGCGCGGCCGGCGATTGGCTCGCCCTGCGCTCGCTCCGTCCTGTCGCGGGTGCGGGTTGGGCGCCGTGGCTCTCGTCCTGTCGCTGTCGCGCTGGTGATAGGGCGCCGGCGAGCTGCCGGTGGCCGACGGCCACGCGGCGCGCAGCGTGCGAGCGAACATGCTCGGGCGCGCGGGCGTCGAGGCTCCCTTCGGGCAGCAAGCCCGACCAGCTTTGGAGCGATCCTTCTCCGAATCTTTCAACACAACTCCCGAAACTCCCTTAAACAATCTTTCCCAACTCTGATCGTTCTTCAAACTTTGTTTAAGGTGTCAGTTTTGATTGTGAGAGGATTCAACAATATTTCTGGCCAAAGTTAGCCAAAAATCTAGGATTCCAGACTTAGGATTTTTAAGCATCCGGGGCGAGTTGACTGGTTTACCTCACTTTGACCGGGATTTTGCACAAGCTCGGGTCTGATTTGGATCTGGGTCAGTGTAACAAAGTTGGAACACTCTTGAGGTACTACAACTTCTATTAAGGCTCTAACTCAAGTTTAGATAGAAAAACGGGAGATGAAAGCTTGCAAAGTGCATAATTTTCAGGGTCCTTTAGGAAAGCCGGCTTTGGTTGTTGTTTTTGACTTCCTTTCACTCCGAAAGGGTCAAAGTGCCTTTAACAAAAGTTGTTGGAATTTAAAAGTTTTACAACTCTTATTTGGGTAGAAACTTAAGTTTGTATATAGAATTTCAAGCTTTAAACCAAACTCCAAAAGAGAGCTTCTTATGTTTATAAAGGTCATTTCACTTCTTAACTTAGGGATTTGATTTGTCACTGGTTTAGAGTTAAAAGCACTTAATTTAGGTAGAGTTGTTACAGCCTACCCCCCTTAAAGGAATCTCGCCCCGAGATTCAAGTGCAGAAAGAACTAGTGTGGCTGGTGCAACGTACCTCCTTGACCGAAAAGAAAACCGCGGAAGTTAGCGTTGAGATATTCTTCCGTATCCCATGTCGCTTCGTCTTCCGTATGGTGACTCCACTGAATTTTGTACATCTTGACCATTTGCCAACGAGTGTGTCTTTCCTTCCGGTCAAGGATCTTAACTGGATACTCCTTATACGATAAATCGGGTTCAATCTCCAATTCTTCCAGGGTAATGATCTTAGTTGGAATCCTGATGCACTTCTTGAGTTGCGAGACATGGAAAACATCGTGTATCGCTGCAATCTTCTCTGGAAGTTTTACTCGGTACGCTACGGGTCCACACTCCTCTACGATCTCGTAGGGACCAATATAGCGCGGGGCTAACTTTCCCTTTACTCCAAAACGTTGTACGCCTTTGGTCAGTGAAACCCGTAGGTATACAAAATCTCCAACCTTAAATTGGATGAGTCTTCTTCTTTGATCGGAATAGCTCTTCTGTCGAGATTGGGCGGCCTTGAGATTTTCGCGGATGACTCTCTCTTTTTCTTCGGCCTCTATGACCAGGTCAGGTCCATACACCGTTCTCTCTCCGGGTTGTGACCAGCTTAGAGGGGTTCGTCATCTACGTCCATACAAGGCCTCGAAAGGTGCCATTTTCAGGCTAGCTTGGTAACTGTTGTTGTAGGAGAATTCCGCTAATGGCAAACACTTATCCCAGTTCTTGTCATAATGAATAGCACAGGCGCGCAACATATCTTCCAAAATTTGATTAACCCTTTCAGTTTGCCCATCGGTCTAAGGGTGATATGTGGAACTGCGGATCAATTTCGTGCCAAGTGAAAACTGCAACTGCTCCCAAAAGCGTGCTACAAACTGACTACCTCGATCAGAGATGATCGTTTTAGGTACACCATGCAAGGAAACAATCTGATCAAGGTATAGTTCTGCATATTTCTGTATGGTGTGGGTGGTGTGTACTGGAAGGAAATGTGCCGTTTTGGTTAGTCGGTCTACTATAACCCATATGGAGTCATGCTTGCGGGAGGTATTGGGTAGTCCGACTATAAAGTCCATGCTTATGTCTTCCCATTTCCACGAGGGAATAGGCAGCGGCTGCAAGGGGCCAGCTACCCTCAAGTGGCTTGCCTTAACTCGCTGACAGGTATCACACTCTGAAACATATCAAGCAATGTCGGGTTTCATCCCACTCCACCAAAAATTTTGTCGGAGATCGTGATACATCTTGGTACTGCCGGGGTGAATCGAGAACTTGGACAGGTGTGCTTCGTCCAGAATTTGTTTCTTAAGCTCGGGATCATTTGGAACTACAAGTCGAGTTTCATAAAGTACCACTCCTTTCCAATCCCATCGGAAACGTTTATATCCTTCGTCCTCCTGTGCAAGTTTCGCTTTGATAAGGTTTATCTCTTTGTCTTCTAGCTGTGCTAGAATTATTTGGTCAAGCAGGGTGGGCTCCAGAGAAATATGACTTAAGGTGCCGTGTGGAACAATTTCCAAGTTGAGCTTAGCCATTTCGTGACACAGGGTCTCGGCATAATTAACCGCCGACAAGCAGTTACAATGGACCTTGCGGCTGAGTGCATCTGCAACTACGTTGGCCTTTCCTGGGTGATAATGCACTTCTAGGTCATAATCCTTGATTAATTCTAACCATCTCCGTTGACGCATGTTGAGGTCTGCTTGAGTGAATATATATTTAAGACTCTTGTGGTCTGTATAGATGTTGCATCGGGTTCCCATGAGATAATGCCTCCACATTTTCAGAGCATGAACGACTGCCGCTAACTCAAGATCATGAGTAGGGTAGTTCAACTCATGTGGCCGTAACGCTTGCGAGGCATAGGCAATGACTCGGCTGTCTTGCATAAGAACACAACCAAGTCCAGTGCCAGAGGCATCGCAATACACATCAAATGGCCTAGTGGTGTCGGGCTGAGCTAAAACTGGCGCAGAAGTCAATAATTGCCTCAAGGTGTGGAAAGCTTCTTCACATTTGTCACTCCACACAAACTTACTCCCTTTCCTCAGCAGTTCCGTCATTGGCTTAGCTATTTTTGAGAAGTCAGGGATGAAGCGACGGTAGTAACTAGCTAAACCAAGAAAACTTCGAATCTGAGGAACTGAAGTGGGCGGCTTCTAGTCCATTACTTCTTGCACCTTGCTTGGGTCTACTGCTATACCGTCTCTGGATATGGTGTGTCCCAAGAATTTAACACTGTCCAGCTAAAAGTCACACTTAGAGAACTTGGCATAGAGTTGGTGGTGTCTTAAGCATTGGAGTACAGTATGTAGGTGCTCTGCATGTTCTTGTTCATTCTTCGAGTACACCAAGATGTCGTCAATGAATACCACGACGAATTTGTCGAGTTCGGGCATAAACACCGAATTCATGAGGTACATGAAATAAGCCGGTGCATTAGTAAGCCCAAACGACATGACTAAGTACTCGTAGAGTCCATATCGTGTAGAGAAGGCAGTCTTTGGAATGTCGCATGGGCGGATCTTGATTTGATGGTAGCCAGAACGAAGGTCAATTTTGGAAAACACTCTAGCTCCAGCTAATTGGTCGAACAGAACATCAATGCGGGGTAGAGGGTACTTGTTCTTTATTGTCACCGCATTGAGAGGTCGGTAGTCCACACACATTCGCAGACTATCGTCCTTCTTTTTCACAAACAAGGCGGGGCAACCCCAAGGTGATGTACTTGGGCGAATAAAACCCTTTTCCAACAAATCATGCAACTGAGTTTTCATTTCTGCCAGTTCGGCTGGGGGCATCCGATATGGTCTCTTTGAGATTGGGGAGGTACCTGGTTGCAACTCAATGGCAAACTCGATGTCTCTCTCAGGCAGCATACCCGGCAAATCATCTGGAAACACATCCGGGTACTCGCACACTACTGGGATATCTTCCAAACGGGCTTCAGACACGGGATAGGCACAAGAAGTTTGGCACTTTCGGGGAGGTAAGTGTATAGTGGAGCTACCATACTTGGGTGAATTTATATGGATTGCCCTGGCAGGGATATCTAGGGTCACTCGGTGTCGGGTCATCCAATCCATACCCAAGATAACATCTATTCCTTCTATCCCAAGGGTAAGCAGGTCTTCCTTAAGGAGGGTTCTCCCTAACTGGATAGGTACTTTGCGGCTCACTTGGTGTGAAGCTACCTTTCCACCCGGGGTAGAGATTATGTAGGTACCTTTGGTGTGACAGAAATCTAACCCACACTTAGCACTGATTTTTGTCCCAATGAAACTATGGGATGCTCCTGAATCAAACAGAATAAGGACGGGTTGATCACAGATAGAAAAGGTACCCGTCATCACTGGTGCGCCCTTTGGAAGTTCAGCAAGGGTGGTGAAGTTCAGCCTGCCTTGTCGGACCTGCACCTTTGGCTTCTTCCCCTTGTTGCCCGATGTATTGTTCTGACCGGGTCGTTGATTCTGGTTGCGGGGGCAGTCCTTGGTGAAGTGACCTAAGTTCCCGCAAGTGAAACAGCGGTTTCCAGTGACCGGGCGCAGTGGCATCGGGAGAGTAGGGCGGGGCCCTTGCGGCTGGAACCCGGGGAAACGAGGTGCTGCCTGCGGTGGAGGTCGAGCAACCCATCTCCCAGGCTGTGCAGGCCTGCGAGGTGCTTGTGGGGGAACCATTCTGTACTTCTGGGCAAGCGGGCTGGGTGCCGGCATTGGGGCCTTCCTCTTCATGTCGGCCTTGAGAGCCTTCATGCAATCTTCCTGGGAAATTGCCAAGTTCACCAGTTCATTGTAGGAACCCACTTTGATGGGGTTCAGCCTTTCCTTGAGCTCCAAACTCAAGCCTCTACGGAAGCGGTCCCTCTTCTTTTCATCGGAGTCCGCATGATAGCCTGCATAGCGACACAGGTCGTTGAAAGCCTGCGCATAGTGTAGGACATCGCGACCTCCCTGGGTGAGAGCCAGAAACTCGTTGAGCTTGCGCTCCAGAAGACCCTCAGGGATGTGATGGCCCCTGAACGCCGTCTTGAATTCCTCCCAGCCGACGACGTGGTCGGCCGGCTGCATGGCGTGGTGGTGTTCCCACCACAGGAGAGCAGAACCACGCAACTACTGCGCGGCGAACCGAACCTTGTTCACATCCGGGCAATATGCGGTGAGAAGGGAGAACTTGGACTCGATAGCGCGAATCCAGACATCGGCGTCAAGTGGGTCCTCCGTCTTGTGAAACAGAGGAGGCTGGGTCCCCAGAAAATCCTCATAGCGAGCAACATGTGGCTGATGATGGGCCCTTCCTCCTTGGGGCTGCTGCTGCTGCCCCTGAGCGATGTGCCTCAACAGCTCGGTCTGGGCTGCCAAGATCGACTCGAGGGTGGTCGGAGGCGGAGGTGGGGGAGGCACCTCGCTGCCACTGGGAACGGAGCCGGAGCGTGTGCGATGCGCCATCTGCAAGATTCACCTTTCCATTAGTTCCATAACCTCAGAAGTATCCCAAATAAAATGTGGGAATGTATGTGTTAATTCGGCAAATGCAACTTTTGCAGCACAACACATATCCTTATAAAGAGGTGCACATATCTTAGCTAGCAACTAGCCCGTTTCTGCAGCGTCATTTTATCCTTGTTACCGATCGGAAAGGTATTTGGATCCACGTTTTGTAGGGTCCACAAGATCCGGTGTCTCCCTGGTTGGTCTGCACACACCCTTGGGCGAGCCAAAACCTTATCCTCGAGGTCCCACTAATTTCCGACCTCTGGTGCCGGGGTCGGGCGATACGGAGCTTCTCAACACGGGGTCGGACGAGGCGGAGACCTTCCAACATGGGATCGGACGAAACAGAGCCTCTCATCCTGGGGTCGGGCGGGGCGGAGACGTGCCGCGAGGGGTCGGGCGGGTCCGACCTCACGACTCGGGGTCGGTCAGCTTTGGACAGGCCCACAGGAGACGGGTGTGTGGTCACAGCACTAAAACCCACACAACTTGGCATCTACGGCGTGTTGCAAGGGTCAGAAATAGAGTCAAGAGTGAAAGAAAAACAGGAACTGCTTTCACCAAGATCATTTCACTGCTGGTCTTAACATACAGGAGGAGTACTCAACTCAAGGCTAACCTATTACATCACTGGCAAAAAATATAGGTCGCCGAGGAGTACAAACAAAAACAAAATAGAACCGCTCAACCTAGTTTGTCATATCTAGAAGTCGTCGAGGTTGCCCACGGAGGCAAAGCTAAGGACTGGTGAGTGAGCGTCACCAACTGGAGGCTGCGGTGAGGCATCCTCATAGTCCATGCTCGAAAAGCCTTCGATCTCCTCAGGCTCCTCCTCCTGGGACATTTGCTCATCCATCTGTACCTCTAAGGCGTGGATGGCATTAAGCTCATCGTGATGCTCCTGCAACTGCTCATTGGCGTTCGCCAGCTCCATGTTCACATCATAGAACTGGTCAGCCAAGATCTCCATATCGTGCTCCATGTCCACGATCTCTTCCTCCAAACGAGTAATCTTGTCCTGCATCTCAGCAATTTCAACATCCTTCTGTACCAGCTCGAGCGACTGGTCCACCATGCCACTCTGCACGGTAGACAAAGCAACCTGGTTGGCCACTGCCATCCCAATCACCGTAGCCATCGCTCGGCTCTGCAGCTCAACCATCCTGTAGAACACATTCAGGCAACGAGCTGAAACGAAAATCGTGCGCTGAGGATCCATAAGCCCGAGCAAGTCCATATGCTCCATACGATCCAACCAGTCCGGGTCCCTCGTATCCCGGGCAGGGAACAACCCGATCGGGTCTAGCACGATCTCAAGAGGGTGTGCCCGGCAGAACTGGGTCAAGGTCTGCAATGCTGCGAACTCCCAGGCGTCGTGGAGCGTATGTCCCTTAGCCACTACCTCCAACAGCGGCCACTGTGGCTGATCCGGAGGTGGGGATACCCGTACGTGTACGCGGCTCCGCGGAATCCCGTGGTCCTGGTACGCACGGCCCGCATAAACCGGCGGCGACTGATACCCGAAAGAGCGCAGAGTGTCCCACAACACAGCTGGAAAACCCTCGTAGTGAAGGCACCGTGAGTAGTTGATGCCATCCGTGCCGATTGCAACGTGCACGGGCTGCACCATCTGTAACCAAAGGTCAAGTGAGAAACGGAGCTAACACTTGGAAATCAAACAGATTTCTGGTAGTTTAGAGAAAAGCTCATAACTCAGCAAGTATTCCTCCAAAACTTCTCAAATTTTACCCACATGTTCTTTAGATAGTGTGTAACAAGTTTGGTATTCAAAGGTAGGGCTAGAACAGAACCTAACAAGGTGATAATCTCAGATTCCCATTAAGTGTACCCGTTGGAATTTTCCAGACCGAGTCAAGATAAACTGAACACAACTTCCAAACCAGAGACTTAACAAAGCTGAAACTCTACCAGTAAGTCCTTTACTAAGTTCTGAAAAACTTTGCTTAAAGGACTCCTCACAGAAAAGGTCCTTAAGGCAGTCGAAACAGCAAAAACTCCGCTGGTGTGCACTTTGGGCTAACAGCCAACAGGGGGTCACCAAACTGATCACAACTCTTAACCCAAATGGTAGTACCTTGTGGCAGTTTTACTTGGGAGTTTTAGCACAACTTTCTTATACAAATATTCTGGAGTTATCAGGGTGGAAAAAGGACAGCTAGACAATCCTTGATGCGGTGCATTACTTTTTACGACGTACTCGAGTTTGTTTTTATTTCTGAATGCATGCACGTCCTAGTCGTTCTCTCAACCAAAAATAATTGCCAAAAATCTTTGGAATTACGTGGTTAGTGCCAGTGGAAAGGCAACAATACGGCCCTCACTATAATAAGTAGTCGAGTTACTAGGCATCGTTTCGAACGCAACATTTGTTAGTGTACCTGCAGAAAAACACAACACAGCTTGAACCTTCCGTGCCAGCACTCACGAAAGCGTCCACAATCATTACCGTTCACTATAGAAACAGCACCCATGCGTTTAACACTGCATGGACAGCGCAACAACCGTGGAAATAGGTTCCTTTGAATAGAATCTTATAACCCTTCGCATTCTCGTGATGCGGAACCATGCACACGTGTAACAAACGTGGGCGAACAACCGTGACGATAGGCTCGTTGGAATCAAACCATACCATCCTTCGCATGTATTAACATACGGAACCTGCGCACGTATAATAGATGTGGGTGAAACAACCGTGATGATAGGCTCATTGGAATCGAATTCCCATCACCCTTCGCATACTCGCGATGCGGATTTCGGCACACGTATGATAGACGTGTCAAAAAGTGCTGGAAGTTAGAAGATAACCATTAACTATTAGCCACCTCAAAAACAACCCCAAAATCCCCTAGGGCTCCTCGAACTAAACTCATCCTTAGCAAACTTACGAACTTCTCGATTTTACTTCTTGCAAATTTTAGTTAGAAAAAAGAGTTTTAAGGTTTGTTGTTCTCCGTACTGTGCTTCGAGCTCTGATGCCAGCTGTGGCGGAACCGCCCAAATTAACCTGACTAAAATGCATTGAAGTCGCCTGACACGCGATTATGCACTTTAAGCAAGTCAACTTGGTCGACCGTCGGATTTCCTCCGATAAACCACATAACAGGATCGAGAAGCATCGCTCACGCGAAGGTGAGTAGCATAGAGATTACAACATTCCATCATGACAACATAGTTCAACAATTTATTACATCAGAGTTTTTGGAAATTCAAACCGAAATTTTGCATGGTTCGAAGTCAAAGGAAAACTAGCGGAAGCTAAATGTCGATACATGACATCATGACGGAGCCGATCATGACATCAAAAACTCCTTCCTTCGCCATCCGAGGAAGGATCCCACTCGACGGTCCAGCGTGGAGGAAGCTGGGTCGGCCAAGTGGTACCAACACCCAAGCTATTGGCATTACCTGAAAAAGATTAGCCACAACAAGGCTGAGCAACTAGTACTCAGCAAGACTGACCCGTCAGAAAGACACGACCGAGACCTAGACATGCAAGGCTTTCTGGCTCTGGGGTTTTCTTGCCAAAAGCGTCTAAAGTCAGTCCTTACTTTCAACCTTTTAGCTCATGTTCTATGTTCTTTATTCATTCTAGATTAGCAACTTATACTAAACAAACATGGTTTCCAAGCAATTACTTAACAAACATAAAGATTAAAATCATCATCATGTTCCCTCTTTACTCAGTGCAGAATAGCGATCAAGTAGTCCCAATCTGTGAGAGGCAGACGAATCGATTCAAATTTTATTAACCATGCATGGCAAACCTAATCTCACGACATCCGCGCACCACGAAGGGTCGCTTCATTTGTCAGCCGTCCCCATCGATCCCTTAGGCACGTGTCAGGGCCAACTTCCTTTGGCATGCAATGCTCCACAGTCCCGGCCTATTGCTGCATTGTGACCGCACTTGCACCCACATGATGCACCATGGGAACGACGTTCCAAGGACAGCCGGAAGGTATGCCACGCCCCAGTTCAATCAGGTACTAGGCTTCCCCATCCCATACTAGGTATGAGATTAGTACTTTCAAACACTTGATCACGAACGCCGACACATTTCGACATTAGTTCAGTTTCATTTAGACAGACGGGGCAATCCACCAAGCATCGAACACTAGCTTGACCCCGTCCATCGTCCTTATAGTTGCGACAATCTGAAACATTCAACTCCTATAACTCGCGAGTGGCAGGAGATCACTCAACTTTTACCGAAACCTATTAAGCAATGCAACTACTCGGTCTTAGCAACTAGTATTCAAAAACAAGGTACTAAGTTATGCATCTAAGGTTCCATTACAACTCCTCGAAACGTAAATGCGCAATCAAGAAATCAATAAGTGGCATGAAAGTAAAACAGGGAGTTCATGCACCGGGGCTTGCCTTCAGAAAAAGCTTGCGGGTCCTCTGGGTCTTGTGCTGGTTCGGGCTCTCCTTCGAAGGGGTGCAGTTCCTCGGCGGGGTCTTCTTCCGGTGCTGGATGAAGCTCGTACGTTCCGTCGGCGAGATTCAACTCTACACGGAAATGCAATGCAGGGGTTAAACATTTTAGATGGTTATTTCACACACTCATGCTTTAACACGGACACTGGTAGCAAGGCTACAGAAAAGGTGGGGGAGTTCGACTTCTGTTGGTGGAGAGCAGGATGAGAGGGTCGGATTGGGGAAAACTTAGGGTCTGACCCTCAGGTTTTAAGGAAAACCATACCGAGGTCCTCAGACTCAACACAGAGGAATCCCCGAAAACATTTCACCGATACCCTCGGGTCAAGGAAAA
Source organism: Setaria viridis (assembly GCF_005286985.2). Taxonomy (NCBI): domain Eukaryota; kingdom Viridiplantae; phylum Streptophyta; class Magnoliopsida; order Poales; family Poaceae; genus Setaria; species Setaria viridis. The sequence continues at coordinate 11,413,868 of NC_048266.2, forward strand.
AGTTACAACCGAGCCCTCGGGCGAGACGGAGAAAGGGTCGGCGAACTTGGCAGGGTCGGGCGAGGCGAACGGGAAAAGGTCGGGCGAGACGAAAAGAAAAGGGGTCGGGCAAACCGAAACAAAGGGTCGGGCGAAACGAAAAAGGACAGGGGTCGGGCGAAACGAAAAGGATAGGGATCGGACGAACCGAACAGAAAGGGGTCGGACGAACTGAACGGAAAGGGGTCGGACGAACCGAACAGAAAGGGGTCGGACTAAGCGAAAAAGGACAGGGGTCGGGCGAGACGGAAAAGACAGGGAGGTTAAGTAGCTTACCTCCAGGTCTACCGGCGAAGCCTTGGGGCCGAGCAGGAGCAGGCTGGGGCGGGAAGGTTGTACGCACGAAGGCTTGGGCGGCGGCGAGACTTCGATGGTGGTCCGGCGGCGGCGTGCTTCTGGTGGACACAAGCAAGCTCTAGTACCGCGTGGAGGAGCGGGCGGCTGGTGTGTTGGAAGAAGCGGCTTGAGGGTGGCGGCGAAGTCGCCAGAGTGTGGGGTGGCGCAAGGGGGTGAGCTCCACGGAAGCTCAGCGGCGGCGCGGGAAGAAAGCGGTGGCTCAGAGGAGAAAGCAGGGCGCAGAGGAGAAAGCGGCGGCGCGGTGCAGGCGGTGGCAAAGGGGTGGCATTGCCGGTGAGGGGGTTCCCTTTTATAGGGTCGGGGTGGCGCGGAGGGTCGAGGCGGGGCTCCGGTGGGGAAAGGATAAGGCCGGAGCGGCGAGTGCTCGGGCGAGGCGGCCATTGGCCGACGACACCATTGGGCAGAGGAGGCGGAGCTCCGGGTGGTCTTCGGCGGCGATTGGCCTTGGGCGGTGCGCGTCTGGGGCTTCCGGTCTATCGGGCGGGCGAGGCGGAAGGCTACCATGGGGGTTGGGCGAGCGGGCGGAGAAGTGGGATGTCGGGGCATCTCAGCTTTCTCGGCGAACGGGCGGAACAGGGTTGGCGGAGCAGAGCTGTGGCAGGCGGAAGGCGACCTGCGCGCGGCCGGCGATTGGCTCGCCCTGCGCTCGCTCCGTCCTGTCGCGGGTGCGGGTTGGGCGCCGTGGCTCTCGTCTTGTCGCTGTCGCGCTGGTGATAGGGCGCCGGCGAGCTGCCGGTGGCCGGCGGCCACGCGGCGCGCGGCGCCCGAGCGAACATGCTCGGGCGTGCGGGCGTCGAGGCTCCCTTCGGGCAGCAAACCCGACCAGCTTTGGAGCGATCCTTCTCCGAATCTTTCAACACAACTCCCGAAACTCCCTTAAACAATCTTGCCCAACTCTGATCGTTCTTCAAACTTTGTTTAAGGTGTCGGTTTTGATATTGAGAGGATTCAATGATATTTCCGGCCAAAGTTAGCCAAAAATATGGGATTCCAGACTTAGGATTTTTAAGCATCCGGGGCGAGTTGACTGGTTTACCTCACTTTGACCGGGATTTTGCACAAGCTCGGGTCTGATTTGGATCTGCGTCAGTGTAACAAAGTTGGAACACTCTTGAGGTACTACAACTTCTATTAAGGCTCTGACTCGAGTTTAGATAGAAAAACGGGAGATGAAAGCTTGCAAAGATTGAGGAAAACTCGAATTTCAGGACTTAAGAGATTTTCAGGGTCCTTTAGGAAAGACGGCTTTGGTTGTTGTTTTTGACTTCCTTTCACTCCGAAAGGGTCAAAGTGCCTTTAACAAAAGTTGTTGGAATTTAAAAGTTTTACAACTCTTATTTGGGCAGAAACTTAAGTTTGTATATAGAATTTCAAGGTTTAAACCAAACTCCAAAAGAGAGCTTCTTAGGTTTATAAAGGTCATTTCACTTCTTAACTTAGGGATTTGATTTGTCACTGGTTTAGAGTTAAAAGCACTTAATTTAGGTAGAGTTGTTACAGGCTCGAAAAACGACAGGAGTACTACAATTACAACTTGGGGAAGCAAATCTGCAATGCAGTCGTGTCGGATCATCAATATTATTACTTTTTTCTCGTTTGCGAACCGTATCTAAACTGTGTGGCTGAAGCGTCTCGCTCCGACATGTACTGCTGGGCATCCGTAGCACCGGCTGCGCAACTAAAACGGTTAAATAATCAGTACTAAAGGGAGCCTTTAGTGCGGTTGTTTATATCAAGCGGTACTAAATTTGTTGTCATATTGCGCATGGTGGAGGCTAATTTAGTACCAATTGGTATAAACAACTAGTACTAAAGGTCTTTTTTCTTTTCTTTTTTTTTCTTATTTTCTTTTCTATTTCTTTATTCTATATTAGTATTTACGTATACTAGTTCTAATACACTAATATATATAAAGTTGTATTTATCTATAATATTACATTTGCGATAATATTATATATATAGACATATTGTGCATACACATATATGAATAATATTATATTGCATCAACTTTTCAAGTTCAACATTTTGGATAACTATTCTGAACCCGAGTCCTGACGGTGATACAGATTTGATCTATCATTATGGAACTCCCCCACTGGATTTACTACCTCGTCAAGAAGAAATCCACTGAGTTATTCTTGAATTGCTCTGATTTTATCCATCTCGAGGAGTGCTTCCTTCATGTCTCTCATTTGTGTCATTGGCAAAGATTATTATATAGTAGATCAATGGGTCTACACAATTAGAATAAATTTATTGTTAAGAACTTGTATACGTACTCTGAATTCGTGGTCGGTTATATATGGCAAAAGAAGTTATGAAATATTTGTTATGTTCAAGAAAGTGTCACGAGATGTGGAAATTCAACACATACCGGGAATTCAGACTTGAAATCAAGTTCCTCCTTGAATTCACCTGCGTGATGTCGACGGAAGCGAGCCCATGCTTTGTTAAGAATGTCTATGAAGTTTTTGTATTGATCTCTTGATTTCCTCAAAGAGTCCATGATATAGACTACGCTTTGAATAACAAGGAGTATCCAGTGGAAGCTGTACATATATGCATAGCCAAAGTTAGTTAGTCATATGTTTAACTGCTAGTTCAAAAAATAAAATAGATCGGAAAAACGCTCACTTGAAGTTGTACGGTAGAAGTATGTACTTCTTGTAATGTTGGTTTTCTAGGAACTTATATATGTTCTTCAAGGTCCGATTTGGTCTATCTCTTACAGCTGACTCGTTTATAATATACGAGTCCATGAAGCCGATGTCATAGTATCTTTTCCTCTAGCAAGTTTGAATCTCTATCCTACATGATACAAAATCGAATAGGAGTTAAGACATCGCACAGTGACTAGAGCGGGGATTTTGAAGTTAGAGCAAATTAAAGACTCACAGAACCCAAGAACTGATGAGTGACTTATCAAGTGTGTCTTGATTGTAAAGGAAATAGAGTTCCTCTAGCGGCACATTTATAATGGCATCACCACGGAAATAATGTTGATCTCCAATCTAAACTTCGAGCATGAGTAAACCGTTCGCTAAAGCCTCCATGTATCATTCGTGCAATTTGTACATCTTCGTTGGAAGACAGTCCACCAACTACAACCACACAAGCGGTTTCCCGAACTCAAATTTCCATTTAGTAGCCCCAAGGTGCTTTGGGAGATCCTCCCCTCGAAGTTGAGCTGGGGTGACATTTGTATCTTTGGCAAACAGAAGCAGACTCTTATCAAACTCCCAAAGCACCTGGAGCGAGGCAATCGATTGGTTGGACTGGGTTCTGAGCTGTGGAATATACTTGATCCACTTTTCTTCTTCTTTTGAAAAGCCTTTGTTATTGAGTGGTCGTAGTCAGATAGTGGTGGTTTCTCTACCTTTTTCTCCATGCTTCTAATGAAAGCCCAAAATTTAACCTTATCAAGTGGTGGATCTTTTTTCACGGGAGGCTTTGGTGTGAAGTGAGCTTTAACCTGAGCATCCACTACTGCGTGGAGTTCCACATCAGTCATATCATAAGGTTTTTTGGGCTCTAGTTGCTTCTTCTTCAGCTTATTCTGCTTCTTCTTTGTAGTCGCAGTAGGCAGAACTGAAGGCATCTTTCACCGTGTAGCCTTGTTCATAACAGGGGGAGGTGCACTCATGCTAGGATCCCTATCAGCTGGTGAAGAGCCTGGATTCATGCTTGGATCCCTGTCAGCTGGTGGACTCATGCTAGGATCCCTGTCTGGTAGTGGAGAGGATGCCCTACCAGATGGCGTAGGTGATCTTTCTCTTGGGCCTTAAGGAGATGATCCCAAGGTCGAGGGATTCGGCTGCGTAATTCCTATGTAGTGCTTGGACCATAGAATCCAACTGTGGATGGCTTCTCCTAGATTCTTTTCCCCATCACCTCCAAGGATCTCCAGTTCCAGGTCATCCCAACCATCAACCACTTGGTCCACCCCAACTTTGGCATAACTCCGAGCTGGAATCTCCACGCCATGAATTGTTTAGCCTTGTGTCGGTTGTTCAGCCACACCATAAGCCACCACGATGAGCTTGTTTTTCATGGGAGTAACAAGCTCACAAGGGGCCCTCCTAGTGATGTCGTCCATGGGGTGGCATTGGTTGTCCCCAAATATGTCAGAAGATCCTCCAGCTGGGGCTTCCGTGGAAGCGACACTGCTTCGACATTCAGAGAGGTTTATGTCGACATTAGCTCCTGATGATGCAGCTGTTTGTTCACTTGCTTGTTTTCTAAGATCTAGAGCCACATGCTAGTCGATTGCTTCCTCCATTCTTGCCTCTGTCAAAGCTACGTGTTCTTGCAACTCTCGCAGTAGTCGTGAGTGTTCAGTCTTACTTCTTTAGCGACTTCTGTAGGAATCAATGTGCTTACGAAAGGAAAATTTCCATAGAATTACTCCTTTGCCAAGGCAACGTCCAGGGTGTTCTGGATTACCTAGTGCCATAGTCAGCTCGTCCTTCTCTCAATCAGGCACGAAAGATCCTTTAGCTGTTGCCTTTATTAACTCAACAAGTCTGGTAGCCGCTTCTCTTAATTCTTGGCCGAGCACAAATGATCCATCTTCGGGATTGAGCATGGCACCATGAGTATAATACTAATGCTTTTCTCGCTTCAGCCATTCGAGAGTCTGCGGCATTATTCCGTTAGCAATTATGTCATCTTTCATCCTCAGCCATTTCATGATCCCCTTCTTGTAACCTCCTGGTCCAAGATGATGAAAGTATTTCTTCTTCTGAGCATTGTCGGTGTTGGTTTTAGTTGCCTTAGTGCTCTTTTCCGACTGCTTGAACTGCACAAACGAATCTCAGTGATCTCTTAATTTCGGGTGCTTCGTGAAATCTGGTGTAAGGCCCTTCTTTATGTAGTCTTTGTTCAGGTTCTTCTTGTACATTTGAAAAGCAATTGCACCCTTTTGAAAGCTCTAATCTTTCACTTTTGGTTCATCTACACCTTCGAACGTGAAGTTTTCTTTTATCTATTCCCATATCATTTCCTTCTCTCACTAAGGGACCACGCTTATGGGGACCGTGCTTGTGGAAGCGATGCTCTCATTGATTTCAGTGCTTTTCTAATTCTGAAAGCTTATTGGGATGTCATATCTAACAAGAAACCCAATTTGATTCACCAATTTGGTCTTAGCATTGTGTGGAGCAATTGGTTCACCACCTTCATCAATTTTCGTGATGATGATATGGCCCTCTAACTTTTTCTTCTTGCCTCGTTTTCGTTTAAACTTGTTGCTTGATCCAGATGGCTAAAAAATGAAAGAACTATTAATCCCAATAATCTTGATAAGTAGGGAATTCAAATCATGTTTACATATAATAATTGCTATACCTCGCCTTGTTGCCCATCATTGCCTTCCTTAGCAATTGGTTCCTCCTCATTGCCATCACCAGACATGTTGAGGTAGATGTCATTCTTGATGTGATTGACCTCTTCGTTTGGTTGATCGTTCGTGCCACCTTGAGCAATCAAGTCCAATAGGTATTCCTCGTCCAATTGGGCCTGCTCATCCTCTGGTCGTGCCATTGTAACCAATATAATATAAAAGGAATTATACAAAGAAATAGTAGGCATCAACAATAAAAAGAATGACTAAAAAAGAATTAAACACTTGTACAATTTGTTACGGTGAATTGCTCATCATTCACAACCATCATCAAATTTTTTGCAACTAATATAATATAAAAAGAATGACTACAAAAATGAATGACTAATAGTTATACATTTTGTAACAATAAATGACTAAAAAAAGAATGAAAGAATTATACAATTTGTTACAATAAATGACTAAAAAAATAATGAAACAACTATACAATTTGTTACAAAATGGCTAAAAAATATTTATAGTGAATTGCTAGTCATTCACAACCATCATAAAATTTCTTGTAACTAATATAATATCAAAAGAATTATTCTAAAAATTAGTAGGCTTCAACAAATTTCTAATATTTTATGCACATTTCTAGCACTACTTATGAACTGTGTAACAACAACTGACTAAGGCAATTTGACAAAAAATGACTAAGATCATTGTAACTAATATAATATAAAAAGAATTATTCTAAAAAGTAGTAGGAATTTTACAATTTCTAGCACTATTATATATATTTTCTAGTAATATTCCATTTCTTGCGCTAATAAAACAATGCATGGCAATAATGTACATTTCCTAGCACTATTTATAAATTTTCTAATTTTTACAACGAATTGCTAATCATTGACAACCATCATCAAATATCTAAGAAATAATGTAAAAAGAATTATTCAAAGAATTTATATTAGGCATCAACAAATTTCTAATATTCTAACATTTTTTCTATTAGTTCTAGCTATTTGAAACTTATTTCTATAATTTCTAGCTATTTTAACATATTCCAAAAAGAAAAAAGAAAAATGCTGACGACATCCGACTGCGGGCTTATATCAACATAGACGAAGTTCGCGGCCGATGTGGTGGGGGATGGGTGACAAAGGTCAGGGGAGGCGCTGGGGGCAGGGAGGGGGAGGCGCTGGGGGCAGGGAGGGGGAGGCGTCGATGTCGGGGAGGGCGACGGCGGTGACAAGGTGGATGTTGGCAGCGGCGGTGGAGGAGGAGCGGCAGAGTGGGGAAGGCGCCAGCGGCCGGGTCGAGGGTGGCGCCGGTGTCGGGCGGGAGGGGCGGCAGCGGTCGACGGGGGTGATGGGGGTGACGGCAGCGACGGGGGTGATGGGGGTGACGGCAGCGACGGGGGCAATGTGGGCGATGGCGGCGACGAGGGCGACAGGGGGCGCGCGTCGTCGGAGAAGGCGCCAGGGGTGCGACACAATACAGTGAGAAGGATGACGATCACGGCTAAGTGTTGGGGAGGAAGGGAATGGGTTTTTATCCCCCCTCTCCCCAGTACCGGGCCTCACCACTACCCGATACTAATGCCCTTTAGTACTGGGTGGTAGCTACACCCGGTGCTGAGGACATCAATACCACCGATACCTCCATGCCGACACAAGTATCAATTGCTGGTCCTACACAAGTACTAATTTCTGGTCCTACACGTGCTCATCAACTTAATCATTAGGTGAGTTCATTCTTGAGTTCATGTCCATCATATTTAGACCGTGGAGACGTGTGCACTCTTGTTTTGCTTAGGAACCAGCGAGAAGGCCGAAAGGGAAAAGGATTCGCACAGGCTGGATTCAGACTGCAGAACAGCACCAACTTGTGACGGTTACCACGGTCACATACCGACTCGGATTGGGGCGTTCAATCCCTATGAAGTATGTTTTCATATGGATCTAGACTCATGTCCATATCTGTGCTGAGGCGGCCGCAATAATCAAATTACTACCGAGAGGTTTTTCTGTCAAAGGTGATGCGTCGCCTTATTTTGGCTTAATGGGCCGTGTATCAAGCTGGGTCCATCAGGGACACATCCTAAGGTTGGAGCACGACCCCAACACCCTTATGGTCATCCTCCCATATTCTTATACCCCTTAGCCGCCACTAGGAACACTCGAGTTTTGTTAGATGTAAGTTTAGCTTTTGCTACTTCCTTGTAAGTGCGTGTGCTGGATCAGCCACTTGTCTTCTTGTCTTCGGAACCCCACCATAATTGAGATTGATTTTGAAACCTTCATCTACATGTAGTAATTCGGTACTTGTTATACTTGTCCTTGCTAGTTCTTTGATTGCTTGCAGGACAAGTGCCCTGGTGGCTGGGTGACGCGCTCCACAAGATCGCGGTAGCCATTGGAGGTGGTGTATCGGTTGCTAAGGCACAGCATCCTTGAAGGCTGTAGTCTGGCCGTGAATGTTGTCTCTATCCACCAATTGATTTATTCCCTCTCTCTCATCGAAAGATCGAGAATCAACCCAACGGGTTCAAATCACCGGGTACTAAGGAGGTGTGCCGCGCGCGAAACAAAAATGCACCCCTTTAGTACCAGGTGTAGCTATCACCCGGTACTAAAGGGGTTGCAGCCCACTGCTTCAGTTCCTGCCAAGACAAATATTTTATTTTCTTTCTTTTAAAATTTGTATTATATTATTTATTGCGTAGTAAATCAAATAACGTTCATAAAATAGCAAAAAAGAAGTTTGTTATCTTGATGTTGATTAGATCTACACAATAAAAATATTAGATGTAGTTAAATATCAAACATAGTATAATTAGTAATATTCAGTTAATAATAGGTTATAAATTGTCATATAATTTTGTTAACTTAAAAATTAGAAAAAATAAATATTTTGACCATGCAAAAATCGAGAAAAATAGTGTCTGTAGTGTTATTAACATGTTTACCATAACTTAGTCATGTACTTGTTAAATTGTATCTAAATTTGTTGTTTAATATTTTATGGTGCTAACAAATCAAAATAATTAATATTTTAACCATGCAAAAAATAGTTCTTGTTTAATAACTCCAAGAATGTTATTACATTACTTTGTCACTTAACCACAAAACCTTGTCACTTGGCCACAATACATTACAAATCATTACAACACATTATCACATTAATTTGTCACTTGACCACAAAACATAGCATAATGGTTCTAATACATTACACATCATCACCTAATGTGACGTTAATAACCTTTCTCTTGACGAACGTCCCTTGGTTGTGATCGCGGTGTAACTGTGGAGCGTCCTCTTTAGCTAACAGGATGCTTGGGTCAACCTCGACTGAAAATGGAGAAAGATCATCAAACTGATTAGAATCTTCTAAATGTCAATTTTGTCCTTAACTCCAATGATTTTTCTTTTCCCTAGAAAAACTATGTAGCTCTTTGGCTAGTCATCTGACTTATTAGCACCCTTCTGTTTTAGTTTGCTAGACATGTCCTTTATATAGAAAACTTGAGTTACATCATTGGCTAGGACGAATGGTTTGTATCTGTATACAATCTTGTTGAGGTCCACTATTGTCATCCTATAGTTGTCTGTCATTACGCCTCCTCCAGTAAGTTTCACCCATTGGCACTAAAATAGAGGGATTTTCAAAGGTCCATAGTCGAGTTCTCATATCTCCTCAATGACACCATAGTACCTGTCCTTTTTTCCATTGTTGCCTATGGCATCTATATGGACACCACTATTTTAGTTTGTGCTCTTTTAGTCTTGAGCTCTCGTGTAAAATGTGTACCCATTTATCTCGTATCCTTGGAATGTTGATACTGAGATAGATGCACCCCTAGCCAACCATGCTAGTTGCTCTTCAATCATGTCATCACCCATCAGTCGTCACCACAACCAAGAGACAAAAGTGTCAATGTGATGATGTGTAATCTAGGCCTCAGTCTTCCTCTCGTTTGAGAATTGTACAATGGTCTTGTGCTCCTCCAAGTATGGAGCCACCAGGGATGATTGTTACAGGACTGTGAAGTGTGCTTTACAAAAAGTAACAGAAAGTCAAATATAAAGCCAAAACATAAATAAAATGGAAGAAATCAAAGCACGCACCAGGATTGAGATTTCACTAATAAATCTCAATGTGTTATATCACTATATCATTGGAGAATAATGTTTAATTTTTCTAGCATGGGCAACATCTTGCTAGTTCTGATACAAATCCTTGAACCCCCAAGTAGGTAACCCTTTTGCGGACTGTTGCATTAATGTTGGTCGCAATCGTGCGCCGAAGCCGGGTTTGACTTCTGGACTTTTTGGTCACTTGGAGCGTTTGGAAGGAATGAAACAATAGGGTCTTCAACAGATTGGTACTCCAGCCTGTTGCACTTACACAACATATTTCGGAGGGTTTTTTTGTCTATAGGACATCCTCAAATTGTGGTTTTGTGCCCAGCACACTCCACTCCTTGATTTAGGCCTGTGGACACCAGCAAAACTTGATTTCCTGTGTAACACACTACCTCCATTAAACTACTCTTTTCCATCTCACGAGTGACAGAATTGGCTGGTAAAAAGACTAAAATGTCCATGGATGAAATCCTTTAGCAGGGCCACTCGACGGCACCCTATCCGCTCAGGAGTTCAGCAGTTGGACGGGACTGCTCTGTCTTCGCATCTCGCCCGTGACCGCCCAGCACGGACCCCTCGCGATGAAGCAAAGTAGCGCCGCCCGGCACAGATCCCCCTCGCTCGCGACTGCCACATGGATCCTCTTCGCCCAAGACCGTCGCTGCTATCTCCTTCGCCCACAGGTATGGAACGGGCTTCTTCCCCAAATCCCCAGCCCCCTTTCCATTTATTTCTTGCTTTCTTTCTTGGCTACGCCGCCTCACCACACCTCGTCAGCCGCAGGTCACCGTTGTATTCCCGGTTGCCATCAATTCATCCTTCAGCATGCTACCACAAACATCCTGAACTGCAACGAGTCTCCACATTGTGTAGAGGACCTAATGCCATCAAATCGATCCCCAAACCCCTAACTTGGAGTGGGATGGCTACACAGCATAGGATCTCCGACAAAGGCGCTAGACCTATCATGGGTTCTTGACAGGTAAGATAAGGTTATCCTTGTTGTTTTCATTGTGGGCTAGCATTCTAGAAAGAAATAATTTGGGATATCTAGGGTTCCATATTTTGTCATTCCTGTTGTTTTAGTTTAGTCTGTCCACCTGTTGAATTCTCTATACTTCTTTTTCATTGGCCTTAGGATGGACCGCAACTCAGCGTGTAGGCTTGCCATTCACATCCCTAGCTATGAGAAGCATGGTATGCAAGATTATCATGCCACCTGTGATAAGAATTGGGTTCGTGATAAGGACACAATTTCGTGGATGGATTTCTATGCTGACTTTAGATGTTGAGATAAAGCGAGGTAGTAACCAATGTTTGTAAGTGAGCTTTTGGGACAAGGTCGCATGCGAGTATAGAGAGATTGATTTTGATTCCTCATTGGTTACTGCAATCAATATGTACTGGGGTATCAGAAGGCTTCCTCTGGTAGTTTCAGTCACTAATAAGCCAAGACATGTTACCATTGTACCTACTGATGTTGCTATTATTGATATAAAATCAAGTCAAATGTTGATATGCAGCACTGAAATCAAGTCAAATCTTGTTGCTAGAGTCCTTACTGATGTTATTACCAGTGCACCTACCAATGATCCTACTTCTCATGTTGATGATCCTTGGGGTGAAAATGATGAAATAGCGTATGTTGGCGTAGATGATGAACCTGTTGAGCCTGCTTCTAACACCAGTTGTGATTACATTCCTGACACCGATGAAGAAGATAATGATGATTGTGTTGTTGATGATCAAAAAGGTTGTGAGCTTGTTGGTGTGACATTTGAAGATAGAGACACCTTCATGAGAGCTATTAGGCAGTATGCTATTCTGAATGAGATTGAAATTGCAGCCCCTTACAATGAAGCAAAGAGGTTTACAGGATATTGTAAAAGCAGTAAGTGCAAGTGGAGAATACATGCATCACAATTGCAGGATGAAAGGACATGGATGGTAAATAATTTATGTTCCAATATTTATGTTTCCCTCTTTTCTAATTTTTTTTCCAATATTTATGTTTCCCTCTTTTCTAATTTTTATCTTACTTTCAGATTAAGAAGATGCCTAACAAGCACTATTGCAAGAGCACAAGTAAAGTACAGAACAATTGCATGGCTAATTAGTTTTGGGTTAGGGATAGGGTAATCCAATGGCTAAGGCAAGATCCTACAATTGGAGCTTCGCCTTTGAAGAACAAGTTGGAGGAGAAGTACTTGATCAAGCTATCATATTGGATTGTATACAATGGCAGGCAGTTAGCACTTGATGAGATTTTGGGCAAGCGGGAGGATATAGGTTTGACTATGCATTTGCATTCAAAGCAGAGATAGAGAGAAAGTCTCCTAGAAGCATAGTAGAAATAGACTATGAGAAGGTTGGGTCCAAGATGAGATTCAGCATGATGTTTATTGCTTTGAAGCCATGTATTGATGGATTCAAAAATGGGTCCAGGCCCTATTTGGGCATTGACTCCACTACTCTTACTGGAAGGTGGAAGGGGCAGCTAGCTTCAGTTATAGGCATTGATGGACATAACTGGATGTTCCTTGTGGCATATGGAGTATTTGGGTCCGAAACATGGGACAATTGCGGCTGGTTCATGAGCAAGCTTGCAATGGCAATTGGATCCCTACCTAGACTTGTCATTTCAACTGATGCTGGGAAAGGCATTGACATAGTTGTGACCAAAGTCATTACCAATGGAGTAGAGCATAGGGAATGCATGAGGCATCTATACGATAGAACTGATGGACAAAATTAGGCAAAAAATCATGGAGAAGTTGTTTCAAAGAAGAAGTCTAGCCATGAAGTTGAACTCTAAAGTACTGCCACACATAATTAGGGCTCTCAATGCAAAAAGTAGAGGACTAGTTGGTTGTTCAATCCACGAAGGTGTTGGCCACATGGCAGAGATTAGTGGTGTTTACAAGGACTTGACACCTTGGGGACATACTGTTAATCTGGAACATAGAACTTGCAGTTGCAAGAGATGGCAACTCATTGGACTACCATGTAATCATGCTATCAGTTTGATATGCTCTTACAGAGGTCTAGAGTTGGAGGATTATGTTAACAGTTGTTACTTTGTGTCTAAGTTTAAATCAAGATACGAAGGTTGGATTGAACCAATACCAGATAAGACACAATGGCCTCAAGACACAGTGGCCTCAAGTACACTTAGGATTCAAGTTGTGGCCTCTAGTACTCAAGAGGGCAGCAAGTAGACCAAGGAGTAAACGAATAAAAGCATTTGATGAGGGTGGTAGCAAGAAAAGGAAGAGATGTAGGAGATGTGGTCAGTTAGAACACATGCAAAAAACTTGCAATGAGATGGTGTATGGCTCAGATGCTCCACCTCTAGCACCACCAAAACCTAAGAGAAATAGAACCAAGAAGAAGGAGGAAGTAGCAGCCAGCACAAGCACACTTAAAAGAAAGAGGACCGAGAAGAAGAAGGAAATTATCACAGAAGTAGCAGCCAGCCCAAGTACACCACTAAGGCTGCAACAGGCACCAGCAACACCATCAAGCCCATTTGACCTAAACTGTAGTCCTAGAGCACTAACTAGGAGGTAAACATCTATACTTTTTTTTTACTATGATCAACATCCACACATTTTCCCTAATTTTTGTTATCTTTCGCATCCGATCTAGGAAAATTGCAATGGAGGAGGCTGAGGTGCATGGTAGAGTGGCGCTGGAGCATCTCATGCACTTCTGATATATGTGGTTGCGTGTGTGGAAGTAAACTAGATGCTATCTTTTGACATGTCATTGATGTAAATCTGTGACATGCTAAGAATTGTGACGTGTCAGTTACTTATTCCACATATTTTGTCTCTCGCAAGTCAAGTGTGTGACAGCTATGTTACTGTTAAACATTGCACTTGTCAAATATGTTGAAAAATTGATGACATGTTGTGGCTGGAAGGCTGGCCGGTGGTGCGTGCTTTGGGTCTGTTACACAGCCAGGGGCAGTTTAGTCTTTTTACTATCTATTCTCTCACCTCTCAGTCTGCAAAAGAGTAGTTTAATGGGAGGGGAGTGCTACACACAAAAAACACATTTTGGCAGTGTCTATGGACCTAAATCAAGGAGTGGAGTGTGCGGAGTGGAGTGTGCTGCGCTCAAAACTTGGCTTTGAGGATATCCTACATACAAAAAACCCTACTTTGGATGTTGCTGCCTCAACATGGCCGTGGTAGCGGTTGTACTGTGGGGGCAGAGGGCATTGCCACCCTGGTGCTCTTTGTTTGCTCTCTCCTTCTTCTCCTAGAGATATACATGCTAAAAACATTCTCTAAAAAAATAAAATCCACTTACTTGGTAATGTGACTGGCCAGTCATTAGATTGAGTGTGTTGAATTCTTTTCTTTGGCGAAATCCGGTAGGCAGATCAGTACTAGTAGTACACATTACACCAAACAGGCATGAACATGTGGAGATCGATACTAGTCCGATGCACATCATATACCGCATGCCCAAGCCACCATCTCCCTCTTTCGGAAATGTGAAAAGGGACCAGAAGAAAGGAGACTTTAGAAGTGAAAAACGTACGCATACAGACGCTAAGTACCTGTCACGACGGCCACATCACCTTTGTCACAATAATGCGCATCGTTTTGGTGTTGCACTTTCCCTTCACCTTGTGGTGTGGTTCGCCTCACAACGAAATGAGATTGGCCTAGCCTTGTTCTACGACTAGAATGCAAGACGCCAAAGCCTTACAGTGCAGTGGAGTAACCAGTTAAGCTATAAATAAGTGGAGTGGGGATGGCCAAAGCAGCTACATACACAAGCACACAAGCTTGTGGGCTGTGGCTGTGCACGGCAGCACGAGCGCATTGCACCTCCACCACAGCGAGCAGAGACAGAGGAGGCGGCCATGACCATGGAGGCGGAGACGAGGAAGACGACGGGCAGGAAGAAGGGTGGTCTCAGAACAATGCCCTTCATCTTCGGTAAGCCGTAAGCGAGTCTCCTAATCAGCAGCATCGAATGGAAATCGAATTTGTCTCGCTAGCTTAATCAGTTGGTTTTGTACGCGCGGCGCAGCTAACGAGGTGGCGGAGAAGCTCGCCGTGGTGGGGTTCTCGACGAACATGCTGACGTACCTCACCACGCAGCTGCACATGCCGCTGGCCAAGGCCGCCACGACGCTGACCAACTTCGGCGGCACCTCCGCCGCGACGCCGCTCATCGGCGCCTTCCTCGCCGACGCCTGCATCGGCCGGTTCTGGACCATCGCCGCCGCCTCCGTCGTCTACCAGGTCGGCATGGCGCTGCTGACGGTGTCGGCGGCGCTGCCGCTGTTCCGCCCGCCGCCTTGCAAGCCCGGTGGCGCGGCGGCGTGCCAGGAAGCGGCGCCGTGGCAGCTGGCAGTGCTGTACGTTTCCCTGCTCCTCAACGCGGTGGGCGCCGGCGGGTACCGGCCGTGCATCGTGGCGTTCGGCGCCGACCAGTTCGACGAGTCGCGGGCGGCGGAGCGCGCCCGGAGCTGGGGCTTCTTCAACTGGTACTACTTCTGCAACGGCGCGTCGATGCTGCTCGCCGTCACGGCGGTGGTGTACGTTCAGGACAACGTCGGGTGGGGGTGGGGCCTCGGCGTGCCGGCCTTCTGCATGGGCGTCTCCGTCGCGGCCTTCGTCGCGGGGTACCCGATGTACCGGCGGCTCGAGCCGGCGGGCAGCCCGTTCACGCGGCTCGCGCAGGTGGTGGTCGCCGCCGTCAAGAAGCGGCGGCTGCCGGCGTGCGACGTCGTGGACGCCGCGAGGCTGTACGAGAACGACGAGCTCGACGCGCCCATCTCCATGTACGGCAAGCTCGTGCACACGGACCAGCTCAGGTAACTCCCCTGTTCTCTCACTCACTCACTACTGTGCATTACTAGGAGTACGTTTCCGGCGAAGTTTTTATCTCGGTTGGAGACGACGATTGGATTGAACTAGAATTCTTAGCCCACGATGAACATAAGAAATTGCCAAGAAAGGATCACGGTCACTGCCATGGTGGGAGACCTAATCCAATTGCATTGATGAAGAAGAGGCCGGAAGAAATCACAAGGCCACTTCGGATGGCGCCAAACATGGAAACGGCGGTGTCATGTCGCAACGGCACCGCACACATAGTACTATTATATAGCCGCAGCTGGATTTTTTCTCTTGGTGTGTCCGATCTTGGACTGTAACACTGAAAAGGTGGCAGCGCATGGGTCCATTTGGTTGCTCAAGGAACATGCGTGATTGCATCTCGGTTAGTTGTCAGAGGATATGTCTCCCCCACCTAAAATTCTTTATCGACGGAGAACTAGTTCTAAGGGGTGTTTGATCCTCGGGCTAAACTTTAGTCCCTATCACATCGAATGTTTGGACATTAATTAGGAGTATTAAACATAGGCTAATTACAAAACCAATTTCACAACCGCTAGGCTAAATCACGAGACGAATCCATTAAGCCTAATTAGTTCATGATTTGACAATATGGTGCTACAGTAAACATTCGTTAATGATGGATTAATTAGGCTTAATGGATTCGTCTCGCGATTTAGCCTAGGGGTTCTGCAATTAGTTTTGTAATTAGCTCATGTTTAGTCCTTCTAATTAGCATCCGAATATCCAATGTGACACGGACTAAACTTTAGCTCGAGGATCCAAATACCCCCTAAATCTCTCTGTTCCCCTCCTTTCCAAGAAGGGAACTAGATACATGACGAGGTGGCAATCACCATGGGAACAACCATAGTGGTTTTTTCCCCTCTTTTTAAGAAAGGAGAACCATAGTATTAACAAGCCTAGTTCAGTTAAGGGAATCCAAAACGAATTGAGTGTCAACGTGGCGGAGCTTAGTGAAGTGTTTTAACCATTTCGACAAAGTATGTATTAGGGTCGTTCCAGTATACAATCGATTTGAAAATGCAAAATCCGATGAATGCAAGAAACATAAACGCACACGATTTGAGTGTTGTTTGAAGGTCGATTTTCCTTACTTAGAAGTCGACAGCCACTAGGTGCAAAGTCCGGTTTTTCTCAGCCATGATTCGATTTTTAGACACATTGGAGCTGCCATTATTATTTTATTCCTTATATTTTAAAATATAAGCATTTTAGTTTTTTCATAAGTTAAATTTCTCAAACTTTAGATGGAGTGTATGTTAGGTCCAATAAAAAATAGCAATATCCTCCTTATATAAGCAATGGCCCTTTGTTAACTTGTACAAGGAGTTCCCTTCCAGTATTGTCGAATTTATTCATGAGGTCAAGATATAAGTAGGTAACTAGGTGGTGGTAGGGGTGCACGACGAACAAGCAAAGAAGAATACTTGTGAGGAGGAAGATCACCCCACAATCTGATTGTCGAATGAAAAGATGAAAAAGGATGGGCATCTGAATTGTAGTATCACGAATTATGATTGGTTGAACGGTTGGAATTTGGAAAAGATTTGGAAATGGCCCCTGATAAAGTGGGTGATCATAGCTCCCTTATGTTAGAAACAAAAATCTGTTCCGGATTCGACAGAAATGAATCGATCGAGTCAAGTGATGTTGTCCATTTTTATACTGAACGTGAAGCCACAACGTCGAGTTTAACTGACACTGTTTCCGGACTTCCGGTGTGTGTTTGCCTCCGGCGTGCAGCTTCTTTGACCGCGCCGCGGTCGTCACCGACGGCGACCTGGTCACGCCGACCGACGCCGCCTCCTCCGGCAAGCCATCCCCACCCCCCGTCCCGAACCCGTGGCGCCTGAGCACGGTGCACCGCGTGGAGGAGCTCAAGTCGGTGATCCGCATGGGCCCCATCTGGGCGGCGGGCATCCTGGTGATAACGGCGTCGTCGACGCAGCACACCTTCTCCCTCCAGCAGGCCACCACCATGGACCGCCGCCTCGCGCCGGGCCTCTCGTCGTTCCAGATCCCGGCGGGCTCCATGACCGTCTTCGCCCTCCTCGCCATGCTCCTCACCCTCTTCCTCTACGACCGCGCCCTCGTCCCGCTCGCGCGCCGCGCCACGGGGCTTGACCGGGGCATCTCCTTCCTCCACCGCATGGGCGTGGGCTTCGCCCTCAGCGCGCTCGCCACCCTGGTCGCCGGCGTCGTGGAGCGCCACCGCAGGGACGCCGCCTCCACGGCGCCCGGCGCCACGGACGCCGGCACGTCGCCGCTGTCGGCGTACTGGCTGGTGCCGCAGTACGCGCTGCACGGGATCGCCGAGGCGTTCAACTCCGTGGGGCACCTCGAGTTCATGTACGACCAGGCGCCCGAGAGCATGCGCAGCACGGCCACGGCGCTCTTCTGGCTCTCCATCTCGCTGGGGAGCTACGCGAGCACGATGCTCGTGGACGCGGTGCACCGGTGGAGCGCCGGGCCCGGCGGCGCAAACTGGCTGTCGGACAACATCAACCACGGCAGGCTCGACTACTTCTACTGGGTCGTCACCATGCTGCAGCTCATGAACCTGCTCTACTACGTCGTTTGCGCCAAGAAGTTCACGTTCAAGCCCGTGCAGCTCCACAAGGAAGTGGAGGAGGAAGAAGTGGGCATGGCACTGGTGGAGCTGCAGGATAAGGTTTGAGCAGCATCGCAGCAGCTATGTGCAGGTACAGGTCTAAGCTGCAAAGCAGGTAATACTAGTGCTAAGCAGATTATCTGCAACTCATAAGGTTAATGCATCTGTTGTTTTGCCCGTCGGGCTTTCCCCTTTATTAATACGCTGCAGCAGCTCTCCTGCTAGCTCTTTTCAAAAAAAAAAAAGAATTGTAGCCATGTAGATCAGGAACATTGAGTGATATTGTTCAGGCAAGCAACCTCAAAGTTGTCAATTGCAAAAGCTCAAAATTGCAACCCAACTGTCAACTGTAACTAAGAAGCCTACTAGGTAGTATGTTGTATGTACATGTCTGAACCTTGATGTTATTGTCTAAGCATCTGTTTGTACACTAGGGATAATCAGAGAGATTGTTCAGGCAAGCAATTTCTGAAAGTTTTCCAGCCAAATTATGCAACACATTTCCTAATTTCAGAAACAATTCGATCTTGAATCATGGCACATCTGACAGTTCATTAGAAGTCAATAGTTTAATGCATTATTCAAGAACAAGAAGCCACCTAGAAGTAGGAAACAGGTTTGCACACACAATATTTTGACATGAACTCCCCAAGCAGAGCTTTTGCAGAGCAGCTAGGGAGTACTAGGTGAACCTTCTGATCTTTACTAGGAGTACATAGCGATCCAAGAACGCGCGGCGAGACGCGAACCGGCCGCGGGACGGGTGGATCACACGGTGAACTTGATCTCGAACCTGGCGGACGGATCGACGGGCTCGGCCGGGGATGGGACGACGGCGGTGACGGTGGAGGCGGGGGGCCCGACCGGGAAGCGGCGGGTTATCATGTCCTCGATCTTCGCGGGATCGCCGGACAGGAGGGCCTCCACGGAGCCGTCGCGGCGGTTGCGGACCCAGCCGGCGAGGCCGAGGGACTCGGCCGTGGAGGCGGTCCAGTCGCGGAACCCCACCCCCGTGACGTGGCCCTTCACCACCACGCGGACCGCCTTCCGTGCGGACTCGGGCTGCGGCTGAGGAGCGGGTGGAGACGGGGCGTCGGCGGGGGCGGAGGTTGCCATGTCGCCGGGCGAGGTGCGGTTTCGGACTTGGGGGGGGGGGGGGGGGGGGGGGGGGCGGAGTTGGGGGTGCGGCGCGGCGGCGGCGACCGAATGAACGTTCTCGAAGGAATCTAGGGAGAGAATTTAGGCTTTTGGGTTTGGGCCTTGTCTAACTTGTAACTCGGGCCGGCCCAAACGCTCTCATTTTCTGAACAGAATAATGCAGTTCTTGGCAAAACCTCCCGAACCGTTAATGCGAGGTTTTTACACCAGATTATTGTTGGGGGAGCAATCCTGTTATCAGTCCAAAAGAATTAGCTCATGGATTCAAATGTAAAACGATCGGCCATTTTTCTCCACAGCAGCTGAAACTAACAATCCAGGGCCGGAAGCGGTTGGGACGAAGAAAACTTCAGCACAATTTAGCACTTCCCCATGGCATATAGGCGCACACACCTGCGTGCCCGACATTCAAAACATGCTCCATGAACAACTGACTCTTTTTCTGAAAAACACATGAACAACTGACTCACCATGGACACGGACAAGGATTTCATGGCGGTAAGCATATAATTAAGGCGCCCCAGCTGGTAAGACACCAAAGAAATGCATAGCGGGGCCACTCCCTAGCGCTCGCGCGCCGATGATGCGTTGGCAGCGAATGAAGGGATATGCCTTTTACCCCTTCCTTTCTCTTTCTTCTTTCTTCTTCCGCTGCCGTCGTTCTTCTTCCTCGCGCGACCACACCGCTGCCGTCGTTCTTCTTCCTCGCGCGACCACACCGCTGCCCCCGCCCCCACGGCCCGCCTCCCTCGCGGCCGACGGCGCCGCCCACCGCGCTCCCGCCGGCCGCTCCCACCGCCCGCGGCCGGCGACAACTCGCCGCCGACCGAGCCGGCCACCAACCGCCCCCGCCCCCGCCACCTCCAACCCGTCGTTCGGAACAACTTCGGCGTCCTCCGCCCCCGCCACCTGCACAAGCCACCGGCTATCCTGCCCCGCCCCGGCCGGCGGCGCCCTCGCCGCCCGGCCCCGCCGCCCGGTAACCCGCCACCACCGCCGGTCGACCACCGCCCCAAGCTCTTCTCAAAGTCCGGCGGTCACAGATCAACCCCGGCAACCCCCCACCCCGAAAACCCTAACCCCTATCTTCTTCTTCTTCTCCGACTGCGAGCGACATCTCTTCTTCTGCTCTTCCAGCTGCGAGCGGCGTGGTGTTTCCATTTTCTTCAGTCGCTGCTAAGCACGCGCGCTGTATAAGGTTTTCGAATGCATAGTCTAGCAAGCCATCATCACAGGAACAGAATGCACCAAGCAATCACCGTTCACCATTCTGGTCCTATCCCAACTCTTACACAAGCAAATATTAATACAGTCGTGGAGGTCATACATCCAAATACCAAAGCTTGGTTTTATAAACTTGTCAAAATACTGGTATTTCGATGCATTCAACCATTTTTCAAACAAGTTGGTGACTGACAAGCACACAGTTACAGAAAATGGAGAAAAGGAAAACAAAATTATTAAAGAGGGAAAATATCAGGTGAATCAATGTGTCAACGATGTGAGTATCAAATGTGCGAAACCCATTTTTGCAGTGTCAAATGTGCAAAGCCATGTGTCAAATGTGCGAAGGCATGTGTTGGGAGTGTCAAAAATCTAAATTTCTCCCGACTGACAAGCACACAGTTACAGAAAATGTAGTTGTCCGTCGACACCAAAAGGCAGGACTGTAATCACAAGCCATGAACACGGGTACAGAGTGTGCATCAAGTAACCAGAGTCCTCCTGCTCTCAACTCTTATAACTACTGTTCCTACATTCATCGACGTAGCACATCGCAATTCCAGCAATTTGATCCAAGATCACATATTATAGCACTGAAAATTCTGAAGAAGTGTTCTTCGGAGCAAAAATTACCATCAGCGACGACTGGCAGCGTTCGCCAGAACCACGCCGCACGAAATCGCGAACGAGCCAGCCACCAATCAGGTGGTGGGCTTGCGGTGGAACCCTTCGGCAGGGTCTACGGGATCGACGGGGGAGGGCACGACGGCGGTGACAGCGGCGGCGGGCGGGCCGACGGGGATTCGCCGGGACACCATCTCGTCGACCTTGTCCGGGTCCCCGGAGAGGAGCGCCTCCACGGTGCCATCGCGGCGGTTGCGGACCCACCCGGCGAGCCCCAGCGAGCGCGCCGTCTCCACGGTCCAGTCCCGGAAGAAGACCCCCTGCACGCGGCCCTTCACAACCACGCGCACCGCCTTAGGGGCCGGCGACGACGGCTGCTGCTGCGACGGTGGGTCGGATGGGGAGCCCGCGGACGCCGCCATGGCGCGGCGGGGCGCGGCTGCGGTGGCGCTGAAGGGGCGGAGGAAGCGGGGCGCGGTGGCGGAGGTGGAGGGGAACATTCTGGAGGAGCGGAGAACGCGATTTTTTTGAGATGGTTGGTCGGAGTTGGAGCCTCTCGATCTCGAGTCCTCCATTCTGATTTCTGGAGTAGACCACTGGACCGAATTAACAGGTGGGCTTGGGGGCTTGGGCCGAACATGAATCAAATCAGCCTCTAGCAGTACTAAGGATCTATTTGGTAGAGCTCCACGCAACTTCAGATTAAAAAATAGCTTCGCTCCTAATTTTTCCAGCCAAACGGTTTTAGCTCTAGCAACTCCACCGCAGATATGCTCCACGAAAACGGTGGATCTACCTCCAGATCCATGAATTTGGTGGAATTGGAGAAAATTACCCACCACTACCACTCATTAGTGGAAAATGACCGGTTCGTTCTATTTCTTTTTCTTCTTCTCCATGCAAAACGCTGTCGTCCTTCTCTTCCTCTGCTACGCCGCCGTTTTCCCCTGCATGCCGGAGCGTCGCTCGCCCTTGCTCGCCCCTGCCAGCTGGAGCCCCGCTCGCCCCTGCCCGCCCCTACCGCCGGAGCGCCGCCCCTGCTCGCCCCGCCCGCCGGAGCCCCGTCGCGCCTGCCGCCGGAGTGCCGCCCTTGCTTGCCTCTGCTCGCCCCGCTCGCTCCGCCCGCTGGAGCCCCGTCTGCCCCTGCCGTCGGAGCACCGCCCCTGCTCGCCTCTGCTCCCCCCGCCCGCCCCTGCTTGCCCTTGCCCGTGGGCGCCGCCCCGCCCGCCGGAGATCTTCTACGGGAGGCGTCGTGGTGGCCGCGGCGGGTGTCGTGGGCCGTGGTGGTGGCCGCAGGCAAGGAGGAGGACGGCGGGTCCGCCGGCGCGGCGACGCTTGGCAGGGAAGGTAGTGGCGGCATGGAGAGGGCGCGGAGCCTGACCGTCGATGACCTGGAGGAGCTGAAGGGTTGCGTGGATCTGGGCTTCGGCTTCAGCTACCACGAGATCCCCGAGCTCTGCGGCATGCTGCCTGCACTCGAGCTCTGCTACTCCGTGAGCGGACGCCAGCGCGCGCGAGGTCACACTCGCGGCGACGAGGAAGGAGATGTTTTTTTTATTCTGATGCATGGGTCCAAATTGTCAGTGAGACAAAGACAAAAGTGGAGTTGTACCAAACGCTTTTTAAGATCTTAGATCCACGGTGGAGCAGCTCTATGGTGAAGCTAGCTGGATCTATGGATCTGGAGCTATTTTTTCAGAGCTGGAGCTCTGCCAAACAGGGCATGGCCTGTTTGGGAGCACTTCACTTCACCAAAAATCACTCCACTCCACCAACTCCAAAAAAATCGCATCCAAACGTGTTCAGCTCCAGCAATTCCGGCTCCAAGAAAAACGTGGAGCACGGGGTAGATCCACGTTTTTGGTGGAGTACCTCAAGGGGTGCTCCAAAAACCTTGTTTACAGACCTCATCGTGGAGTTTATAGTTATTTACCCACCATGCCATCCGTTACACAGTACCCCTTCGATTCGGGTCAAAAGAAAAAAAAACACTAAGACCCATCCGCTACTCATTTGCCTGTCGCCCGACCTTGCGCCGAGGCATCCGCCAATCCGCCGATCCGCCGCCGGCGCTCTTCCGACGAGATGGACGGGGACAGAGGCGCCGGTCTGGGCGGCACGGCGAGGGAGGCGCCCACCTGTCTGGGCGGCGCGACGAGGGAGCCCCCCGCCGGTCTGGGCGCCGCGGAGATGGAGCCCCCCGCCGGTCTGGGCGATGCGGCGAGGGAAGGGCCCGTCGGCCTGGGCAGCGCGCTGAGTGCGGCCCCCGCCGGTCTGGGCGCCACGCCGAAGGAAGGGCCCGCCAGTCTGGGCGGCGCGCCGAGGGTGGCCCCGCCGATCTGGCCACCACGCCGAGGGCGGCTGCCGCCGGTCTGGGCAGCGCGTCGAGGGCGGCCCCCGCCGGTCTGGGCGGCACGCCAAGGGGCGGCCCTGCCATTCTTGGCAATGCGATCGGCGTGACGAGGGAGGCACCCGCCAGTCTGGGCGGCGCGGCGAGGGGCGGCCTCGCGCAAGCGGGAGCTTGTGGGCTAAGCATTGCATCAGGCATGGAGCAAGATCCGTCCAGGGGTGATTTTGGGGGCCAGGATGATGGTGACCAAGGTCTGGACGTCGGCGGACGAGGTCGTGACCGTGTTGGCAATTTCAGGGGTGACGGCCAAGGCCGTGGCCGTGTTGGCCAGGGTGGCGGCTGTGGCCATGGCTGTGGCGCCGGGCATGGCAGCGAGAAGGCATCAAAGAGAAACGCTCCTGACACGGTAATGGTTTCATCTTTCGCTTTCTCTATGTATGGTCCACGGAAGGACTTCTGTTCTGGTAGGCATGAAAATATACTTTTTGCAAATTGCAATCAACCTGCTTTTTTATTTCGAATCAGAACTAATTTTAGGTTTATTCAATAGGAGCATCGTAGTCATAACTAGTTGCAATGAATGGACCAACAGCTGTGCGCCCAAAGTTTGTGTTCAGAAACATGTCTGTAGTAGGATACAGTGGTGAATGTGTTCTTGTAGACCACCCATTTGATAACAGATAGTATGCTACCAACATAGCAGCACTAGAGTTTGTTTCTGGGGAAACAGATATTAGTATATCGCCTAGGAAATTTAGCAGTAATAGAGTTTGTTTCAATAAAGTCCGCTGAATGCAGAGCAAATTGAAGAGTTACAATTAACATGCAGCAGGATCATACACAAGAATTCCTTATATTTGTCCGGGTACCATAGTTTGGTTAATGAGATTTCAGACGGTGACCTTGCTGAAAAATACGCCGATCCCCTGGTCAATGGTCATGTCTATGCTCATGTGAGATGTCTGCACACTTATTTTTCTTAATGCCCATTAGATCAAACTACGTTAAACTTTTAAGGATGAGATCATAAGAAGCATGTGCCCATATCCACATTTATTTATTGTACAATGGCCCAATACCTTTACCAGTACATGTAAGGAAACAGATTAAATCCTAAGCAACTAGGCGAGAAAATAGATTAAATCCTAAGCAATTCAGAAGCCAAGAGGGCAAGAATCTGATGTGAACATATATAATAGAGAAAACGAGTAACAGGTATCAAACAGTACGAGGACACCAAACCGTTCAGCTGGTTTCTGTTTTCGCACTAAAACAAAACTTAGAAAAATCCCTTGGCAGTAGCATCCACTACAAGACTGGAATGTAACAAACAAGCTACTATATCCGGTCACTTCACTTCTTCTCTTCCTTCTCTGCCTCAGCAGCCTTCTTCTGGCGGGCACCAAGGTGCTTCTTGTTCATCCGCTCAAGGTGGAGCTTGCCATAGGTGCATATTTTGTTATATGGATTGCATGTTATATGGATTGTGACTGAATAACAATTGTGGTTTTATCAACGAGGTCAGATTACTTTGAATGCTTGTACTTGAATGGATTGTCATACGTTATTCAGGGTGATTCAATTCAATTGAATGGACTGATGCAAACACGACGATCATATGTTCGTTGTTTGCCAAACAAGTTAAGAAAGGGAATAGACCGAACACTCATTTGAACTCAGTAGGCTATGATGAGGTTAGTAATGAATTTTTCAACCTCACAGCAATTCGTTTGACCAAGCGGCAAATGAAGAACAAGTGGGATAAGTTGAAGATCGATTTAATGACTTGGAAGAAATTGATGAGGAAGCAAACAGGTGCGGGATGGGACAGAGCAAGAGGTGTGATTGATATGGATGATGAGTGGTGGAAGAAGGCAAGTGCGGTGAGTTCCGAAACTATTTTATTTCTGTTAAGCAATAGGTTCATGTCATTTCTTTTTGTAAATAATGATGATGTCCTTGCAGGATATTTCAGGTTGCGGCAAGTTTCGAAAAAATCCGTTGCAAAATGAGGAGGACTTGATAGTGATGTTTGCTGACATAACTAATGATGAAAGCGATTATTGGAATACTATGAGCTTTAATCCTATCATACCACCAACACAAGAGGATGTTGACAACAGACATGTGAATGAGGTTCATGATGTCCCTGATGATTGTGACGATGACGGAGTTGCTTGGGATGAAACAGATGAAGTCCAAGAGGTTACTCCTTCTCCTACTATTTTGTTAGCAAACAAAAGAATTCCACCAGCAAAGAAACAAAGAACTGGAACAGCACAAGTTATTCAGGAACAAGTAACCAAGATTGCTGAGTCCGCTTCCTCTTTTACATCTAAAAAATTGGGTGAAGTAACTGTGCAATAAGTCATGGACCTTGTGTTGGAATGTGGGGCAGGATATGATACAGATGAGCATTATATCGCCATTGAGTTGTTTGTGAAGAAGGACCAAAAGGAAATGTTCATGACCCTGCCAACAAACGAGATTAGATTTAATTGGCTTCCCAGAAAGTACAATGTCAAGTATGGCAATTGAGGAATTGTGTCATTTTAATAATACTTTTTTTGTTCGTATGAACTATTGTTATTGAAACTGAAGTGTTATTTCAATTTTTACTTACTTGTTGGACTGAAGTATTGTCATTCAACCTTAAGTGTTATTTTAATGCCAAGTATTTATTTTATTTTATATGTCATATGATCTCTTATATGTAGGAAAGTAAGAGCGATAGTGATGACTCTAATGATGAAAGTGAGGTCTTTTGGAATCTTATGTTGGGTGCTGCAGAAATTGCACAAATATATGCTGGCCTCTACCTTGTTAAAAACCTACCAAGGACATCTGGTGTAAGTGGAACAGGATGGCTGCTAGAGACAATGAAAAGTCTTGAAGAATGTCATAGACAACTATGTATGAACAATGAAATCTTCTTGGATCTTCATGGTGTGTTGGTGGGAAGGTATGGGCTGTGACCTTCTATGCACATTAGCACACAAGAGATGCTTGCTATGTTGCTATACACATGTGCTGGAAACGAGTCTAATAGGAGAGCTCAAAATAGATTTAAGCATTCTGGCGAAACTATTAGTAGGAAATTTGATGAGGTTCTAAATGCTTTGATGGCTATGGTGAAAGATTTCATTCGACCAAAGAATCCCAACTTCCCCATAGTCCATAAAAGGATAAGAGATGACAAACGTGCATATCCATATTTCAAAGATTGCATTGGTGCACTTGATGGCACTCATATCCGTGTTGCTCTTTCACCTGATGAGCAAGTGAGATATATTGGAAAGATCGGGGTAGCCACTCAAAATGTACTAGCAGTATGTGACTTTGACATGCATTTCACTTATGTTTCCATGGGACAACCTGGAGCTATGCATGATACAAATGTGTTGTACAATGCACTCAGAGTGGATGAAGATTTTTTTTTCATATCCTCCACAAAGTAACATGTGTTCAATTTGATATATGAATGTGATTAACATGTAGCATTAATCCATAACTCATATTATTTTTATGTGAATATAGGCAAATACTACGTTGTGGATGCGGGATATCCTAATCATCCTGGCTACCTCGCTTCTTACAAGGGTGAAAGGTATCATTTACCGGAATGGCATAGAGGTATTGAACCTAAGACGCCTATGGAAAGGTTCAATCGGGTTCACTCATCTATCCGCAATGTGATTGAGCGATCTTTTGGACTATTAAAAATGAAGTGGCAAATTCTTTGGAAGATGCCACCGTATCCCATGTACAAGCAAAAGATGATTGTTGTGGCTACCATGGTCCTTCACAATTTCATTCGTGAGCATGGAGGTCAAGATGAAGACTTTGCTCAGTTTGATCGTGATCCTAATTTTATTCCTACAATACCGGAAAGATATAACAAATATGCAAATTCGCAAGCGGCGTCAGATGGGTCAACTTCCGCACTCAATGTGCCAACTATGGATGTCTTTCGTGATGAGCTAGCCACCACACTCTCTCTTGCTTGGAACAAGTTTGTAATGGAAAGATTGATTTTGTACCGTATTTGTTGCGACCTTTCATTTTGCAAAACATTATCGAGTTGAACCTTCTGTTAAAAAAATATTGTAGCATCATGTACCGTAGCGCATGGTACTGTAGCACTGTGGTACTGTAGCACGGAAAAAATAAAAGAAGAACCCTTCTCAATGCTTAAAACAAAACCAACTATTCACCATGGGCAAAATAGAACTTTCCCACCAAATCCTTGTATTTTTGGAGCTGGAGCACTACAAACAGCCAAACGCGTATATCGGCTCCATAGTTTTCTGAAGTTGGTGGAGTGGAGCTGAGAAAGTGTGGAGCTGGTGGAGTGGAGCTAGTTTTTGGAAGGTGGAGTGCTGCCAAACACCCCAAATTGAGAAAAGGCACATAGAGAATTTGGGAGCCATTGCTTCTTTTTTTTGCAATTTCACAACAACAGCCTGATTCATCAACCAGCAGAAAGAAGTAATCGGCTCTAATTACGATTTAAATCCAATCGGATTGTCTGCACAATGTTGCTTTACTTGTAATTTTGGGGATCGGGCCTTCTGGATGTGATCAACATGTGCATAGTATTAGTTATCGATTCAATCTTGTTGGTGTTATCTGCAATAGGGGACTGGCTGTACAATGTGCTTAAGTTCGACAGGATTGTTTGCACTCTGTACGCTCCATTTGCATCACCCGTAGAGGCACAAGGAACTACAAACAGAACCTCATGCTCCACGGACTCGTTGCCTTTGTGAAGATAAACAACCAATGCAGAGTTCAGAAGCAGCAGTACTGAAGTCCAAAATTCATACAACAGCACGTTCAAATCCTAAATCTCGACACCAGGAGGACTATAAATTTCAGACTAACCTGCGCCTCCATCCATCCAACACGAAATCAACCACAAGCCCACGGCCATAGCATCCCAAGCACACCCCAAGGCAAGAGATCAATGGCGTCCAGCAAGCTCGTCGCCCTCTTCTTCGCCTTCGCCGTGGTGGCGGCGACGACGGTGCAGCCATGCGAAGCGAGAATCAGGGAGACCAACTGCTCCACCCCTTGACGTTCCACAACACCCCGCCACCGTCGCCAAGTTCGTCCGGTGGCGCCGCCCCACCCCACCTTTCCACGGCAAGCGCCCCATCCCCGCCGGCTCAGCTGATGGAGTGCATGACGCCGCTGATCAGCATGATGCCATGCATGGACTACCTGACCAACCTCACTGTGCTGGCGCCTCCCGCCCAGTGCTGCGACAGCCTCAAGTCGGTCATCCACAACGCCCCCATCTGCCTCTGCCATGGCATGACCGGCAACATGAATGACCTTATGCCCCTGCCCATCGACCCCGTCCGCATGATCATCCTCCCGCTCGCCTACGGCGCCATGCTGCCGCTCCAAACGCTCTTCTCTTGCAACACTAAGTTTTTCGTAACCTTTTTCTTCATGCATATATCGTCCGTACGTTATTTTGATCTGTGGATCAGATATGCCTGCAAGGAGATTGACAACAGTATGGTGTGATGTGTTTTGACAGCGCAACAAGTGCCGCTGATAATTCCACCAATGGTGGCGCTGGCGCCGGCACCTGCCAATCCTCCAGCGTCACCGTAATCAAGTGATTTATCCTCTTTGACACACCTTATTCTGAATGATTTGTTGCAACTTGTGTTGTAATGGCCACCTACTATCCTTTTCTTTTTGTCTTCAGGTAATATATGTCATAGCATAGCAGTAACGACCACCAAGAGGATCAGAGCATGGATGGTTTGCGTCAACGTTAGCACTAGGGGTAGTGGGGTACAGTCTTGTTAGTTTTAAGTTGTTCTTAGGATAATAGCATTGCTTAGGTAGAGGGGAATTGTACTTATTGGTACGATCATGTAATGATTCCGTCGATGGATGCAACTGTCAACTGCGGATATATATCAGTAGATGTTAAATAAATATAATGGTGGTCTATGTTATGACATCTTGGATCTGATGATCTGATATTTGCTTCTGAATTTATTTTTGACTTGTTGCTGCTTTGCATGGTCATAAAACTACATGCAATAAGTTGGGAATTCCTAGAGCAGTGGACCGAGACTAGAGTAAACCCAAGCTGATTGCACACTTTTTTTCTTTTTTGAAACTTAGATTAGATATTACTGCTATAAAAACTACTCTACCGTTCCAAATTGTAGGTCGTTTTGATTTTTCTAGATGCATAAATTTTGCTATGCACCTAGTGTATGTCTAGATGCATAATAATATATGGATCTGGAAAAGTCAAAACAACATATAATATGGAATGGAGAGAGTATTTGGATACTTGTGCAATTCTGTTGCATAATCATAAGGCAGAGTTTTTTAAGTTCTCAAAGGGAAAGCCAACAAGATCCATTGTCCCACTTCAACAAATCAAAATAACGTGTGCTAGAGCCATTCAAATACAATCACACATATTCTCCAACGTTGTGAATCGAGGTATCGAGTAGTCTTGAATATCTGTAGTCATTCTTAGCAATTTGATTGGTGTGTGATTGCTAGTATTGAAGTAGTTTAACATCCTAAATAGGGTGACATTTGCGTTAGAAAGAAGGTCGGACACCCAAGAGGAACAAATCAAAAGAACATTTACTTGTCTATAGAGAGACATTCGTATACAATCAAATATGTTCTCAGACTTTGTGAATAGAGAACTTGTGTATGTTGAAATTTGACAGCTCTGGACATCTGAATGATAACCCGGCAGAGCAGGCTTGCTCTACCTGAGCGTGACTACTGCCCACACCCTCTAACAATCTCATTTGAATCCTATCATCCTCTCCGTTGTTAAAAACTCACAGCTTGATAGCTCGCTCAACTCGTAATCAGCTAGCTAGGCTCCTTACATTATTTTCTAATGAGCTAAGCTTAAGTTTCAGCTCGTTAGAGATAAGGAGTCGGCTTGAGCTAGCTCACATAACCATATTTCTCCACAAAGATAGTCTTCTTTGTGTTGAAATCTGATAGCCCTGGATATCTGAATGATAACCTGGTAGAGCAGGCTTGCTCTACCTAAGCGTGATTACTACCCACCCTCCAACAATATTATCTGAATCCTATCATCCTCTCTGTTGTTAAAAGCTCGCAGCTTGATAGCTTGCTCATCTCATAATCAGCTAGGCTCATTACATTTGTTTAATGAGCTGAGCGTTTCAGCTTGTTAGAGATAAGGAGTCAGCTTGAGCTAGCTCACGAGCCAGACGAGCAGATCCTCTCCCAGGTCGTATCCTTGTCTCCTCGGCTCCTCCGTCCTCATAGTCTCTCTATCATATCATGTATCATCCTATCATCACTTGGACTTGGCGTGGAGGGGCACCAACAGCCGTGGAGGTGAGGCCGCAGGAGTTTAGATGCTCTAGCTTTGATTTGATTCGTTTTCTTTAGTAATAGGTGAGGAAGCCCGAATCATTTTTACTGAAAAAAATTCTTTTGTAAATCTGCTAGATTCTGATTTGAGATGCTCCATTCAGTTTTCTGTAGAGAGATCTCACGGCTCACGGACCGACGTGCCGCTAGGTCATGCAAGATTGCAGGCGGAGCCGTGGAGGACGAGGTGATCCAATTTCAACACCGACAACTCTGATGAGCTCGAGCCCCAATCCGACACGCCTAGCTCCTTCCTATCGTCTCGCGTCGCCGTGCTGTCGTTGAGGTGGCTTCGCACCCTCACCGTCGCTGACACTGTCCGTCACTAAGAGGTCTCCAGCTCGCGAGCCAAAACGAGGTGGCTCGTACTGATAATGAGCTGAAACGGTGCCGGAGCCGACATCCACCCCTACATGGGAAGAAAATTCGGTGCAGCCCGGATGCAAAGTGCATCCGGTGCACACCCGCCCGGACGACTGACGCGTGGAGGCGGAAGAAAATCCGACGGAAGCGCATCTGGGAAGGCTCCTCGTGGCTCGGCTGCCTGGCTCGACGTCGCGCGGCTGCATGGCTCTGATGTGAATTGGAATAGGTGCGGCAGGCTGAGGGTTTGGTCGTGATCTCCTGGCAATGCACTGCCGCCTCCTCCTCCTCCATCTGGCAATGCCGACCATCCCAGGAACAGCCTCCTGCCTCGAGAGCTTGACGAAGGTAAGTCTCTGTTATGGTTAAAACAATATTCATCTTTGCAATCATCAGTGTTGTGCAATTCATTCTGAATTTCTGATTTACACGAGCTACTGAATCACCTGCAGAGTACACAAAGGACTGATCGCACCACTTGAGACAGTTCCGTGACACACCATGGTAGAACTCTATCTGCCCGTCGTCGTATGAGGCTCTGAGCTCTTGGGAGCGGAAGGCTTCTTGTCAGATGGATTCTTCTGCGTCGACTCTACTCCCAGCCGATCCTTCTTGTACGTCTTGAAGAATTCCCTATTGTCCTTCTCCAGCTCCTTCCAAACTATCAATGCAAAGAAGAAATAAATCAACAAAGTGCATGATACAGGCTCACAGCAGGAAACCTTAGATGCGCATGAGGATGATGCAATCGCTGACGGTGGTCATGGAGTCAACAGAGAGCAGCCATCACAGGTAGGGTCATCGCATGTTACTCATCTATTTTGGTAGATCATGCATAACATGACCGAATAATTAATCATCATCTCATTTTACAACAGGTAGCAGATAAAGTTGGGATCACTCCTAAAATTGGAATGAATTTTGAATCAGAGGAAGAAGCCTTTGATATGTATAACACATATGGCGGTAAGGTTGGGTTCAGTGTTAGAAAGAGCAATACAAAGCGTTGAGTGGATGGTAGTATATCTTAGAAATATATAGTTCGCAGTAGCCAAGGACATTGGCAAACCGAGTCATCAAAAGACACTACAAGGACGGGTTGTGATGCTCGTGTTTAGTTTAGTGTCAGTAGAGAGGGGATTTGGATAGTGCAAATAATTGTAATTGAACATAATCATTACCTTGCTAGTCCAGATAAGTCGCACAAGCTGAGATCCCAACGACGTGTCACAGAAGTAGACAGGATGCTAATTGGCCAGATATGAGATGCTAGGATGAAGCCAGCCCAGGTGTATGAGTTCATAAAGCAGTTTTACGGAGGAGCCGACAAAGTGCCATTTGCAAAAATGGATTGCAATAACGAGATTGGACGCGAGCGCAGAAAGTACTTAGAAGCTGTTGGCGCTAAAGATCAGCCGATTGAATCTCAGCGTCGGACACACGACCCGGGAGAATCTGCTTAACTCCTGTTCGGATGATTGCCCTGGTACGGTTCGCGCGGCATGCCAGCCAATCTGACCTGTTGATTGGCAAGGAAAGAAATATGTCAGATCCAAGAGGTCATGATCGGCTAAGGTTTCGATCTCAAGGAAGCTTATCAGCGAATCGGCCGATTTGCTATAATAAGGAAATCGGCTATGGCGCAGCCGACTACTAGGTAATGTTTGTGAAGAAAATTACCAAAGTAAACTAGACAACGCTACAGTAGCAACACTTGAAATAGATCTAATCGGCTATGCAAAAGTGGTGGATGAGTGATAAAGATAAATAAGCCAAAAACTATGATTCCAAGCTGGATAACTGATGATAAAACTAGAACAGAAGGTAAAAACCTAGAATTCTAGTAAATATCGATAACTGATGAATAAATCTAAACGAAACGACAGCGATGCGCTCGAAGTTAAAGCTTAGATATTACTCGATAAACGGAACTTATAGAATCGGCCAGAGATCAGGTCGATGCAGCCCTGCCAACCCGTACGAACTCGTGAAAAGAAGAAAAGTATTGGCGAAGTTGCCGACTTAAAAGTAAAGTACGAGGAAATAGTAGATTGTTGTATTGATTTGATGTTGTTGTTACAGATCTCTAAGGATGGCTATTTATAGCCTGTTACAACCAATCTCCTAAACGACTAGGATTCTATCTCTAATTTTAAACGAAAATGAATATTTACAAGTATAACTCGCATCGGAGTTGGTTGTTGCGCCCCTATGGGCCAATCCCCCTTTAATTTCTCTTCGTAATCCACTTTAAGCCCATATTGGCCCAATTGCCTTAGTCCCTCAATCGGCCGATCTCTACCACCTCCATCTGCCAAAACACTGCAGTGCCAATCGGCCGATCCCCAACTGTAGCACCAATCGGCCGATTCCCAATCGTGACCTTTTCATATCGCCGCATCAGCTAATCCTTCCCTTTCTTGACGCCGATTCCATACGTGTCAAAAATTCTGCTTTTACCCCTTCTCAGATCGTCCTTAAATATCAGCACATCCCACACTTCTTTTTCACAAGCCCACGTCTTCCTTCTTTGGCGCACTGGTTTCCTTCTTCCCCCGGTGCCTCTTTAGCTTCCAATCTCCTCCTCCGGCAACCTTTTCCATCTGCATTCCATTCCACCTCCCCAATGGCGATCCCTTCAGGAACTTCACCAACACCCGAGGCCCTGGAGGCGGCTTCACTAGCGGCGGCTCCAGCGGTAGTGGCAGCAGCTCCATCGGCAGGAGCGGGAGCTTCATCAACGACGGAGGCCGCACCGACAGCTTCGGCGTCCGTAGTTCCGCCAGCAATCCCGCCAACCACGATGAGCTTCATACCGAAGGTTCTTACTGAAACTTTTCCTTTTCACTTTTTGATGCCAAGGCATTTACCTTAGATCCATTCTTATTTTCCTCCCTTTTTACCTTTTTTAGGTGGTTAGGCACCGAATCACCATTCGCCTTACCAAAACCCTCGGCCTTATCTATCTTGGTCCTATGGGAAACCCAGATCCAACTGATCTAATCAACTTGGAAACCCATAGAATTCCATTTAAGCAGTCGACCATGGACCTAGATTACTGGCCAGGCACCTTCAGATCATGGCCGAATGAAACCCCCGGTTGGAAAGAGTGGTATCAAAGGATAGCCGCCTCTAAAAGGGTTCAATGGGACGAGCGGAAAATCGGCCAATGTATCAACTTGTCTTTGTCCCAGATGGAAAGGAATGAGCCTTTAGTGATAGCAGCTTCCTATTTCTGGTCCGACGCTCTCAACGCGTTTCTTTTCGGACATGGGCCTATGACTCCCACTCTAGCCGATGTAGTAATGTTGACCGGCCTTGACATCTCCTCTCCTGACACCCCTTTCCGCTACCTGGTCAAAACGTCCCATCAGCTGGAAACAAAAGGAATCGGCGGGTGGAAAAAGTTTATTAAGAGCAACAAAAGGACCAGGACAGTCGCAGAGAGGGAGCACGCGGCCTTCCTGATGATGTGGCTGGAGAAACACCTCTTTTGCGGGAGAGCAGCTGGCCCATCTTCTAACACACAGGCTCTGGCCGAGGCACTATCGATAGGAGCTTCTGTTCCTCTCGGAAAGCATCTACTAGGATCGGCCTATCATATGCTGCATCAGATCGGCGTCAAGTTATCCAAAGGAGAGCCGATTGGAAATCCAGATGGACCCTGGTAGTTCATCAACTTATGGCTCCATCTGTACATGATCAAGATCTCACAGCAGCGAGTGGAGCACATGACTTTTCCCAATATCGAATCGGCAGAAAATCCCACATTACGGCATCGGTGAACTACCTTTGGCGAAGCAACATCAGCTTTCTCTGGTTGTCAGTACTCTGCCACCAAGGTAGCCGAATATTTTAGATGTTTCTACAATGGCTTTAGTGAAGAGGCAACTAGCTGGTTCCCGTATCTGAGGTCGAAACCAATCTTCGAGCTCCCCTCTTGCTTTGACTCGACGACCAACACATTTGATGACGACCTTACGGATGAGCTGATCAAGCCAGGGATCTTGTCGGCGAATTTCTTCTCAGGGAAGGACACCCCTACCTATGAATTTTATAATCCGTCTATCGCAGCACGACAATCCGGCTTGGGCTGACTACCGATTTATGCATACTTCGCCGGTCGGGCAAAATTCCGAGACGAGCTCACCAAAGGCCTTGATTACAACCGGCTGTACGATCGGGTCCTAGATTCTAGTACCATAGACTTGACCGATTGGGTAGTGGCCCCTTTCGCCGTTCAACAGTTCAAGCTATGGTGGGCAGAATGGAAACAACATCTCTTCTGCGCTTCTGCGGCGATATATTGCAACATCCTGGACCCCGACAACATTGATCCAAACGCAGAGGTATCGCCCCCTCTTTAGCCGATTTTTAATTCTTTTTTTTCTTCTATACCACTAACTCTTATTTTTTCTTTCAGTCTGAGAGCCGCGTCCCTCCAAAACGTAGTCGGAGTGGTCGGCCGATAGAGAATCATCATCCGTACACGGAATTTCCCCTTATCGGCTATCACGCCCCCTCCGTTGACGACATCACTGGCCGATTGAAGCAGGCGCAGA
This sequence comes from Setaria viridis, assembly GCF_005286985.2. Classification (NCBI taxonomy): domain Eukaryota; kingdom Viridiplantae; phylum Streptophyta; class Magnoliopsida; order Poales; family Poaceae; genus Setaria; species Setaria viridis. Next base: position 11,449,919 of record NC_048266.2, read on the forward strand.
GGAAAATTATAAAGAAAACAAGCCGCTGGGTGCGCGCCCGCACGGAATCAACCGATCCATCCGCGGCTGCATTGGCGGAATCTTTGTCTACATCGACTCTCCCAGTCATTGAGGAGGTTGACCCCCAAGCTGCTACAGAAGCTGGAGTGGCCGCCGCGTCGCTGTTGGTAGAAGCCATTCAGGTAAACTCACCATCTAATTCCTCCTGGTCGTTACTTCAATACTGACTTTTCCCTATACCAGGCCGCACAAACCGCCCTGGTGGAGTCACAGCAATCGACAACGCCCCAGGCAGACACTGAAGTACCAGTGCTCCCTCCCACTAAGGTACAGGGTCTCTTAACTCAATTCTTTAACATTTAAACAATGACCTGTCCACTTTTGATGTAGGTTATCGGCACGCTAACCGTACTTTCCGAGCAGCTGTCTGCTAGAGAAGTTCCTCAAGAGGCCGGCTCAAGCAAGACGCCGATAATCGTCGAATCCTCCTCTTTCGATGAGCCAATCGCACCAGCCCCCGAACCGAGGGTAACAATTTCGCAGGCGTAGATAGAGGAAATCCGCTTCAAAGAAGTAAGAATTTTTATTTACCCGAACTGGCCGATTCATTATCATCATCGGCTGACTTACTTTTCCTTTTATTTATTTTTTTGCAGGAATAGGACACTCCCAATAATAGTCTCTTCTCATTTGTGGTTGCACTTTCTCCCCGATGATGTCCGCGCCAAACTTGAGACCATACGAACCCTTCTCCAAGAAGACATCGGCCGATTAGTGGAGGACGCCTCGCCGATTCGGCAGTTCTTTGGTGACGTCAGCGGTCGAGTCCCAGAAGAGGCGGAAGAAGCCTTGGCGCCCGCCGCATACATTGAATCGATGCGGATCCCAGTGTTTAGGGCTCTGCGCCATATGGCCGATCGTGCCAAGCTGGCCAAGACTCGTGAGGAGGAGGATTCATACAAACACCGGGCCCAAGAAGTACACCATCGGATCCACTTCCTCGAGAACTCCCGCTCCAGAATTGTCAGCACCATAGATCGCCTCAAGCGTCGAAGGGCGGAGCTCGCCAAAGAAATGGAGCAGGTGGTCAAGGAGATAGCCATCGAAGAGCAGAAACTTCAAGATCTCCCCTCAGTCATCGCCGATTTGAAGCAGGAGAGGCAGCACTTGGCCCACGAGACCCTCAGACTTCATCGCCACATGCCAGAGGTCCCGGGATCGGTGGAGGAGGACCAGCGGGTTTTAGACTCGGCCGATCAGATCAGGCGACGAGCGATTGTGGCTATTAATGCCCTTCTGGGATGATCTGTAAAAGTACTGGTCATTTTATAAGAACATTAATACCCTTTGACCGTTTGATGTCTGAACTCAATCTTGACCCGTCCTTCGTGGCGCCCCTTTATTTATTACCTTTTTATTCTGATGGGACGCGTCTTACCAAACCCTCGCCCTTTCTCTTCCTATAAATACCAGCCCTGGTATTGCTTTCAAGGGTACTTGCTCCACTCAATCCTCTTTTCCTCCGATTGCTTTTTCGTCGGAATACTCACAGAAATGTCTTCTTCGTCTTCCTCCTTCTCCTCTTCTTCCGTCAACCAGGTACGAGATCCGTCTTCGCTTTTTTCCTTCCAGTTTGATCTTTTTAAACTGATCTAACTTTAGGCAGTTATGTGTTAATTCTTTCAGCCGAGGCGCCTTAGTCCTGAACTCAAACGGGTGATCGAACTCATGCACTCCAATGAGCCGTTGTCGCAGGAAGACAGGGACTTGATCAGGGCACACCGTGAAGAACTCAGAGACCACGTCCCTGCCTACGTTCAACGGATCTAGGATTTCATCGACGGCAACTGTTACGGGTGGCCGCGAGTCGACACGAGTCACCCACTCCCTCACCCGGTTGCCCTTGAAAATGCCGCGATGGGAACATCTTGCCCGGTGCTAGATCGGAGCCATTCTCTTCCTGGCCAGGTTGAGGCGGAGGCCGCAATGAAAGATGTGGAAGAGCGAAGTGCCCGCCTTCTGATGGAATTAGGTCGGATTGAGAAAGAGCTTGAGAAGAAGCGTAGTTAAGTATTTTTTGTTCTAAGGGCGACTTGTACCGCATCGGCCGTGTAACTCATCTGCCGTACCGAATGATAAATCGGCCAACTTGAACGATTACTTTTCTCCTCTAGGCGATTCCTTTTTCTGCATCGGCTGCATGATTATCCAGGAAATAACCGCTCTGTCTTGCCATGCCCCATAATGATTCTTATGCGTCGACCCATATACTGGGGTAATATCTTTTCAAATACCTCCCATTCAAGGCCCTAGTAAATTCTTCCCCTTCGATTGTTTCCAGAATGTATGCATTTCCCGGGGCGCATCGGCCGGGCCCTTCCCAAGTGGGAGACCATTTACCGAATTTAGGATCTTTAGATCCAATCGGCAGCACCAACTTCCATACCAGATCCCCTTGGGAGAACTGCTTGACTTTGACCTTCTTTGTCATACCACCTGACTACCTTCCTTTTGTTTTCCTCAATGCAGATCAAGGCCCTCAAACGTTGACCCGTCAAATCGTCGAGTTCCCTTTTCATGAGTGAGGAGTAATCATCGGCCGTCAACTGATCCTGAAGCGATGTACGTCTTGAGCCCGTTCTCAACTCCCATGGCAACACCGCCTCGTGACCATACACCAGTTGATAAGGAGATACCTTGGTAGCCCCGTGGCAAGCCATCCTGTACGCCATAGAGCTTCGGTTAAATATAAGTGCCAGTTTTTGGGCTGATCCTCGATCTTCCTTTTGATTAACTTAATTATCCCTTTATTGGAAGATTCAGCCTAGCCGTTAGCTTGAGCATAATACGGGGAGGAGTATAGCAGCTTGATCCCCATATCGGTCGTGAATTCCTCGAATTCTCCCGATGTGAACATCGTATCGGTTGTGATAGTCTGAGGGATGCCGAAGCGATAGACAATGTCGTCTCTTACGAAATCGACCATGGCGGCCGATGTTACAGCCTTTAATGGAATCGCTTCCAACCATTTGGTGAAATAGTCCGTGGCTACTAGAATGAATTTATGCCCCTTACTTGATGGAGGATAAATTTGTCCGATGAGGTCTATTCCCCAACCTCTGAATGGCCATGGCTTGATAATTGGATTCATGGCCGATACGGGTGCACGCTGCACGTTTCCATATTTTTGACAGTCTTGACATCCTTTATAATATTTGAAACAGTCCTCAAGGATCGTCGGCCAATAATATCCATTATTCCTGATCATCCACTTCATTTTATGCGCCGATTGATGAGCTCCGCACACACCTTCGTGGATCTCTCCCATCAGGATTTTTGCCTCCTCTGTTCCCAGGCACTTGAGCAGAACGCCATCAATCGTTCGGTAGAACAAATCATCTTCTAGTAATACATACTTCGTGGCTTGAAAACGCACTCGCCGATCCACTTTCTTGGACGGATCTTTTAAATAATTGGCAATCTTTTTTCGCCAATCGTCGGTCGCGAGTTCCAGAGTCATGGCGCCTTGAATCGGCCGATACCTGGATGCGTGCTGGGCAAGCCTGTTGGCCTCTTCATTATAATCTCTGGGAATACGCTCAATAACCGCGGTCTTGAATTCTTTAAAAAGTTGGAGGCAATCCTCATAATAAATCCTTAAGACATCATCTTTGCACTCGGACCTTCTTGTTAATTGGTCCACGATGAGCATGGAATCTCCAAAAATTTCCACAGCGTCGGCCTTAATCTCTCTCAACAATTGTATGCCTTTTAGGACAGCTCGGTACTCCGCTTGGTTATTAGTAGTGGATGCCTCTATCGGTAGAGAGAAATCTTAGCTTGCCCCCCGAGGCGATATGAGAACGATGCCGATTCCTGATCCGGCCCCACATGACGAGCCATCAAAATATAGAGTCCACGGAGCTGGCTCCACAACAGCGACTTCTGGCCTACAGTGCTGGGCGACGAAATCGGCCATGAATTGACCTTTGATGGCTTTTGCCGACTCATATCTTAGATCAAACTCCGATAAAGCCAAAATCCACTTTCCAATCCGCCCTTTCAAAATTGGCAATGATAGCATGTATTTTACTACGTCATCTTTGCATACGACTACGCACTCCGCCGATAACAGGTAGTGTCTGAGTTTGGTGCATGAGAAGTAAAGACACAGGCATAGTCGCTCTACCGGGGGGTATCTTGTTTCGGCGTCCAGAAGCCTTCTACTAACATAATATATCACCCTTTCCTTTCCTTCAAACTCCTGGACCAGTGCCGACCCGATAGCTCGCTCATCGACCGATAAGTATAGTTTGAATGGCTTATCAGTTTGTGGTGGGACCAACACGGGTGGTGAGACCAAGTATTGTTTGATGTCTTCCAGTGCCCTGCGTTGTTCTTTTGCCCATACGAATTCTTGGTCGGGTTTCAATTTCAATAACGGTGTGAAGGCTTGGATGCATCCGGACAGGATGGATATGAATCTCCTGATGAAATTGACCTTGCCAATCAAGGACTGCAACTCGGTTTTATTTTGCGGGGCCACGACTTTATTGATAGCCGCTATGGTTTTCCGGTTGATCTCTATCCCACGCTCATGAACCATGAATCCTAAAGACTGCCCGGCGGATACGCCGAAAGCGCATTTGTTTGGGTCCATTTTCAATCCATGCTTTCTCGTGCATTCCAATACCTGTCGCAAATCGGCCAGATGTTCCTGGTGTCCCTTCGACTTGACCACGACATCGTCGATGTAAATCTCTACTAGTACGCCGATGAGTTTGTGAAATATGTAATTCATGGCTCATTGATATGTAGCGCCGGCGTTCTTCAACCCAAAAGTCATTACTAGCCAGTCGAACAAATCGAGGTGGCCTGGGCACCTGAAAGCCGTTTTCAAAATGTCTTCTTCGGCCATTAGTATTTGATTGTATCCAGCGTTTTCGTCCATAAAACTAATGACTTTGTGACCTACGGCGGCGTCTATTAACACATCGGCTGTCGGCATCGGGTATCCGTCCATCGATGTAGCCTGATTAAGGTTCCTGAAGTCGATGCACACGCGCAACTTCCCGTTCTTCTTGTATACGGGCACAATGTTGGAGATCCACTCGGCATAACGGCACTGCCGAATAAATTTTGCTTCAATCAGCCTTGTGATCTCAGCCTTTATATCGGGTAGAATTTTAGGATTACATTGCCGTGCGGGTTGCTGATATGGCCGATATTCCGGCTTTATGGGCAGCCGGTGCTCAACAATGGACCGGTCCAGACTAGGCATCTCATGATATTCCCAAGAAAAGCAATCTTTAAACTCTTTCAATAAATTTGTCAATTTACATTTCTATTCCGGATCCAAATTAGCACTAATGTACGTCGGCCTTGGCTTGGTGCCATCGCCTAAATCTATCATTTCTAATGAATCGGCCGACGTAAACCCGTGTCCCAACTTCCCGTCTTCCCAGACGAACTGATCCATTTAATCTGAATCTTCAGAGCCGACTGCTCGGATCGGCAGTAGGCCAAAATCGGATACCTTCAGGAAATCGGTGTCCCAAGTCCTCCCGGATATGCACTTGACGTGCTCGCAGCTCCATTGCTGTGCATCGGCCGCCGCAACGCTGTAGGCGGAATTGGCGGTGACTATTTCAATGTTGTTGCCGACCCATTGTACGAGGCATTGATGCATTGTAGACGGGATGCAGCTATTTGCGTGTATCCAGTCTCGACCGAGTAACATGTTGTAGGACCCTTTGCCATTAATAATAAAGAAAGTGGTAGGAAGAGTCTTACTGCCGATGGTGAGGTCGACGCAAAGCGCGCCGCGGGCGGGAGACACGTTGCCTTCAAAGTCTTTGAGCATCAAGTTCGTCTTGGTCAAATCATCGTCGCTTTTTCCCAACTTCCAGAACATGGCATACTACATGATGTTGACTGCAGCACCTCCATCTACTAGTAGCCTGGTGACAGGTCGGCCGTCGACATGTCCTTTGAGGAACAATGCCTTCAGGTGCTGCCGTTTTTCATCTTCGGGTTTCTCGAACGTGGCTGTCATTGGCTCCAAAGCCAATTGCGCCATCTGTTCTTCTATCTGCGACATGTTATGTTGGTCAGAGGGGGTCATGAATTCCATCGGCAGAATGAAAACCATACTGACATCGGCTGCCGATTCCTGGTTGTCGTTGCCTTCCCTGTCGTTTCTTTTGGGGCGCCAAACCCGAGGCCTATCGTTCTTCTTGTCTATCATCTGTTGTTGTTCTTCTTCTTGTTGTTCCCATTGGCAGGGACGCTGGATTCTTCGTTTTTGGGATTTGGTCAATCCATCAGGGCACCACCTGGGGTTTACTGGTTTAGCCGACGGTTTGGCGTGTTCCCATTTTGGCTCCCGCCCCAAGGGATTTTCGTCTGATACCCGAGCATCGGCCATCTCTTCCAGCCGATCGTATGCGCTGACTCTACCCTCTGGTCGGTCGTGCCGATCGGTCCTGCCCCCCGGCCTATTGTATCGCTCGCGCCTGTCTCTTGGCCGATCATATCGGTGTTGGAGGTATGCCCTAGAGGCAATCATAGAGATGATGATATTCCATTTGTATCCATGATTTGTATGTTGTGTTCATTGAATATCCATTGAAGGCTACTTGAATTGATTTGCAATTATGTGAATTGTATGTGAAACTCTTTACTTGTATGGTTATTCTAAAGTTGTCCCTAGTCGGAGTTCATGTGAGGACACACATGAATATTAGACTAGCACATGTATTAGTTGATGACTATGTTTCACAAGTCATGGACATGGAGATGTTGAACTAATAATGTGGACACATGTGGAGACATGTGCTGGGACTGACCCAACACGAGAAGTAGTTCTCTCTTTAAACAACATATACGCTTTGTCCTTAGACCTGAGATTGTCGCATGTATTCTAGATGTGGATCGACCTACTTAGGGGCTATCAAACGCTACGCCATAACAGGGTAGTTATAAAGGTAGTTTTTGGGTTTGTCAAGAAGCATGCTATGAGACATGGTCAATCAAGATGGGATTTGCCCCTCTCTGATTGAGAGTGATATCTCTGGGCCCCTCGAGTGATCGGATCCGAAAATGCATGGCCATGCTACGTACGGTTAAGAGTTAACCTACAAAGGGATTCCGAATCACAGGATCGAGAAAGAGCGGTCGGCTTGAAGCTAGACCCAATATCGTGAGGCAAAGGGAATAGCATGTATATTATGTTGTGATGGTTCGTCTGATATGATCTTTGTGTGCGTATAGGAGTTGGCACATCTTGCTAGAGGCCGCTACCGACTATTGGGCCGAGTAGGAGTACTCGGGCCATGTCTATACATATCCGAACCCATAGGGTCACACACTTAAGGGGCTGGAAGCCCAATTCGGATCAGATCCGAGTTGGATTAGGTTTAGAAGTACTAATGGGCCTCGGATCCAGAGGCCCGTCAGGAACCTCTATAAATAGAGGGGTGGGGGCGCCCTAGGGTTTACACCTTTTGGCGAAACACACCTGCCGCGCCTCCCACGCCCTCGCCTGTTGCAACTCGTGGATCTAGCAGTCCGGCTTGCGACGCTTCCTCCCTGCACGTGTGGATACCTTGGAGGTGTTGCGCCTGCAGCACTTGGACGAGCCGCCGACGAGCCACCGACGAGCCACGACGAGCCGCGGCACCGGAGGCGATCTTGCTGAACGTGGACGAGCTGCTGAGGAGCTGCTGGACGTGATCGACTACGTACGACTACGTGATCGTCTTCACTGCATCGACGCATATCTACATCTTCCGCACCAGTAGTGCGTCGAGTGGTAATCCCGTGATCCTTATACGGCAGTTCTTCCTGGTTATACGCGGTAGAATTTTTGAATTGCGCTAGTGTAGCCTACCTCGTATCCCAACAGTGGTATCAAGAGCCGTAGCTGCTTAGTTTTGGATTCGGGATGTGTGCATATGGAGATATGCGAGTTTTCCGTTTGATCTATGTCCTGGTTTCGTGCCCTTGCTGCAATGGTAGTGTAACGACATACTCCTACCGGTCGGTTTCCGCCATCGGAGTTAAGTGATACACGTAAATCCAGTTGCAGTGAGCGAAGATCAATATGATTGGTCGAATCGAAATCCAGGGTCATACGCCAGGCGCATTAGATGTGCAACAGTAGATGAGATCTACTACCGGGGTCGGGATTTTGCCGTTTGCGTATGCTTCGGTAAATCAGCCGTAACTTTTCGGTACGATCTCGGATTGGGGCGAATTTTATATGAAAATTGATCTACAGAAAAAGTTACACATGAAATTCAACCGCTTCGCCGTTTTCGGCGAAATTAGATTTCCCAAATTCGGCTTGGAAGATGGAGTTTCGGGCATCCGAAGTTTGGAATGTTAGGACGCCTAACTCTGTTTTGCAGGATGTATGTTTGTATCTTGTGATCAGTATGGCCCCCTTGTGTATGTGATGCATGTGTGTAACTCATTCGTGACCTGCGTGTCGCGCGTACGGCAACACGGCAGGAGCCATATGTGTTGTCACTTTATTGTATTTAGTGATCTTCATGTCGTCGCATCATCTCTTCATGAAACCTTGAACTTTCTTGTTGCCGCTGATACTTGTTGAGCAAAAATTGGGAAGTGATGGGCCTGCGTGGCTCTCCCGATCCTTCGCCTTCATCATCCATCCGTCTCTTCCCTTTGACATCTTCGGGCGCAGCTTGATTCCTTGGGTCTACGACGCCGCTCTTTTTAGCCGATTCTGATGTCAGCACCTTGGTCTGGAGTGCGTTCCTTCCCGTATCAACCATGTTGTTGGGGAAAGGATGCTGATCGATCTTCATCGGCTTTATTGGCTTCGTCGGGACCTCAAATTTGAGCCTGCCTTGCTCAATGGCCGATTGTATTTGCTGTCGGAAGATTTTGCACTCGTTCGTGTCATGGGAGGTGGCATTATGCCATTTGCAATACTTCATCTTCTTTAGTTGCTCAGCCGATGGGATCGTATGGTAGGGTGAGAGCTTTATCTGTCCTTCTTGGAGGAGTAGATTGAAAATTTTATCAGCCTTTGACGTGTCGAAACCGAACGCCTCTGGTTCCTTTTTCCCGAAAGGACACGATATCGGCTTTTTTCCCTTAACCCACTCTGCCAGGCCAATTTCTACCTCTTCTTCGGATTCAGATCCTTCTAAGTATGCCACCTTCTTTTGAAAATTTCTCCGTTGATCAAAGGGGCGTACCTCTTGACCAGACAGTCGATGTACGATTTGACTCAGGCTCTCGAACTCCTGTGAAGCATATTTTTCTTTGATGTGAGGCAGGAGACCTTGGAAGGCTATATCGGCCAACTGTGCATCAGTCAGGACTAGGGCGTAGCATTTGTTCCCCTGAACCTCTGCACATATGTGGATACTAGCTCGTCACTCCTTTGCCTGAGGCTGGTCAGATCTGAGAGTTTCATCTCATGCACTCCCGCGTAGAAGTACTTGTGGAACTGCTTCTCCAAGTCGGCCCAAGTAACTATGGAGTTGGGTGGTAGCGTAGTGAACCATTGGAAGGCTGATTCGGACAGAGACGATGAGAAGAGACACACCCGTAGAGCATCCTGTGTAGCCACCTCCCCACATTGGATGATGAATCTATTCACGTGCTCCTGTAACATCCGCAGAAATCACCAAGTAAAATCATCCGTTAAAGAATCGTCTTTAAAATCTTTTTACCGCTGAGCTCCCGAAAATCGGAAACCTCCCCGGCGATTCGCCGTCCCGGTACCCATGCCGACCCCTACCTTTTTATCTGTGCCCGTAAATCTCGCCGCGTGCCGTTATCAGACGCCGCGCGCGTGCTCCGACCGCGTGCCGCAATCGCCGCCGGTCCCTCTCTTTTTCTTTCTCTTTTCCCTCCCCCTTTTTCCTTTTCTTTTTCCTTCTTCCTTCTTTCTCTTTCTTCTTCCTTCTTCCTTCTTCCTCTTTCTTCTTCCTTCTTCCTCCTTCCTTCTTCTCTCTCCTTCTCTTCCTTCCTCCTGGCGCCCGAACCACCGGCCCCAGTACCATTACTCCGGCGCCCCCCCTTCCTGGCGCCATACCGGCGGCCGACCCGGCCCTCCGCTCGCCTGGGACCCGCCGCTCGGCGCGGTGCCGGCCACGCCACCGCCCCTCGTACTGCGCGCCCGGCCCGGCCCCGGTTCCCTGCCGCTACGCCACGACCCCGGCGCCGGACGCCCTAGCCCTGCACGTCGCCCTCCCGCGCGGGCAGCCTCGGCCCCGCGCCACACCGCCGCCCCGCCGGCCCCTACCTCCCGCCCGGCACGCCATCGGTGCCGTGGCCGCCGAGCTCACGCCGCCGGCCAGTAACCGGCCCCTACCGCCGGTCACACCCCCCCGGTAGCCTACAAATAGGGGCACGACCGGCCTTCCTCGCCGCCCCATCTTCCCCCAGCTCACCACCGCCACCCCTTGCGCTGCCCGTCGCCAAAACCGCCGCCGCCGCCTCCCTGCCGCCACCGCCGCCCCACGGGCGCCGGCGCCCCACCCCCTCCTCCGACACCACCTGCTCGAGGTGAGGCAAATGGGGTCCCCATTCCTCCCTCCATCTCCCCCGACCTTCGGTGCCGCCGGCAAGGCCCGGCCGGCCGGCCGCCGTCGGCCACCGTCCACTCCCTCTCTCTTCCTCTGATTCCTGGAAGAAGGAGTAAATTTCCTAAGAATCCCGATCTGACCCCCATCTTCCCCCAAATTACGAACAGGTCCTCCCACCACTCTTATAGCATTTCCACAGATAAGCCCCTCTACCTCCAAAAGTATTCACAAATAGGTCCCTGGTTTATTACAAATCAGTCCTAAACCTCCGGTTAAGCCCCTAATCCACGTTTAACCCGTCATTTCATGCGCCAAACTTCCTCCAATTAATCCCAAATTTCACCACGTCATCCTCCGGAATACTTTCGCCGATCCATATCCAAATTTCCCAAAAATAATCCTTCTACCTATTTTCCGTTCACGTTTCCTGTTCGGAGCTCACGGTTAAAAACTGTTTCCTCTTTTATTTATTTGTGCGTCTGTTTGTGTGTGCCGTAGATCGCGGATTGCCCGAGGAGGAGCCCGAGGAGGAGTTTGACCACGAGCCCAAGCCCGAGGACCAGTATCGCGAGCTGGAACTCCCGGAAGGCTTTGAAGACGGCAAGTCCAATCTCACCCTTTGATGCATACTTAATACCTAGTTTTTCAAACACAACCTATTGGCCTGTTTTACAAAATGCATATTATTTCATCGCAAGACATGGTTGGATAGCCACCCCTTGATTGTTACGAACCTTTCTTGCTATCCTATGCTTATCTCTAAATACGACTTGCTCTGTTTAGATGATAACCACTGCTAGAACGCTTAGGAATTTGTTACTCAACTGCAATCATTATTACCATGGTGTTTTCGGAAAATAAACGTGTGTGTGTGTGCAAGTGAGAAAAATGGCTTTTCGGGTTCAAGGGAAAAGGATGTGTAGACAGGATGGATGGGTATTCCTTGTGTGGGATGCCATGTTGTTGTGCTCGTACCTTGGTGGTTGAGCAATGTCAGGAGATATCCATCTTGTCATATCTAAGGACCGAGTTGATGTGTCATCTTGCCTAATTCCACCATTGTGCAACCACTCGACCGTTGTATGGGCAACAGCTTAGCATAAATCCCACTAGCTGAACTGTTAGTCCTCAGGGGTGCTGGTGAGCAACGGGAGCCCATGGAAAAGGAGTAAGATCTTGGTGACTTAGGTCCCGGTTACGGTCTTGTGGACGAGCCGTGAACCCCTTGGGTGTTTCCGCGAGGGCTAGCTAGTCTTAGCTAAGGTGGGTAATGGCTTTGTTAGGATCCGTACCGTCACTAAGGTGATCGCGATACAGTACCCTACTTGTGGGAAAAGTGTACACCCTCTGCAGATTAAAAACCTATCCGGGTAGCCGTGTCCACGGCATTGGACGAGTTACGGCTTGGTCACATAACTAGTACTTGGGCAAGGATGTCTTGTGTGTGCGTGTGTGTGCTGGATTTTGGAAGAGTCCGGCAGATGTGCCGTGTACTATGGCGGACGGGGAGTCCGATAGCGATAAAAACTTGGATCCTTTGTGTAGGATCAACCCCACTCAATATTTCGGGTACTAAAGGAAAACTTTACAAAAACCCTTTTGAAAACGATCCCCTGCATGTGATAAAATTTAGCTTTACTGCAAATAAACTCTAGCCTATCCTTGTTGTACCTGTGCATAAACTTGCTTGTATCCCCCTCCGTGGATGGGGTTGGACTTTTTGAGTACGTTTGTACTCACCCTTGCTTCGTTGCTACAGAGGAAGACCCGGACTTCATCGCCAAGGACCTTGAGTAGAGGTTGTGTCCGCACCCAACGCTGCCTGTGGTGTTGGCCTACCCAAGATGCTGCTGCTGCCGTGTAGTCCCGAGTGCTGTCTTTTGGCAGTCGCTTGGTTAGCCGCCGTTATTTATTTACTGTTTATCGCTGCGTGGCTTTCACGCCCACTCCCTCGGGAGTTGTACGGTAACTGAATTATCTGTCGAATAAATGTGCTATCAGCCTCCTGGGACTGATATTTGTATCACATTTAGTCTCTACTTATGTGGGGATGCTTCAGCTCCACAGTTGAGGTATCATCAAGCCCCGAAAACTTGGTGAAATCGGGAACTTTGTACCAATGCGAAAACGGCAGTAGGTCGTAGGTAGGCGGGTACGACATTCTATATGTGTCAGTTTGTACCTTCGGCTTTAAACCGAATTGATCTTGAATTACTTCTGCTATCCATGCCATCCTGTCTGCTTGTTGTTGATGAACTACTGGCTGGGGAGCCAGCACGTGTTGGTAGATCGGCGGAGGGATGACCGAGTGATGGACGAAAGCGTGCGGCGGGTTTTGTGGTGACGTGAACGGTTGTGTAGTCGGCATCTGGTGTCTCAGCGAATCGGCCGTTTCATCATATAGTATAATCGGCGCAGCGCCCTGAAGTGCTTCTGCAGTCTCTGCCCCCCTGCCCATCTCCAACGTGGCTGGTTGATACTGCGGAGCTGTCGGCCGCACGGCCGATTGGAAGGGTGCCTGGGTCGGAGAGCCTCCATAGCCGGCCGATTGATCTTGGATGGCCGTCACCGATGGCGCCCCCCAAGGCACTGAATTTAATGGAGACGATTGCACGGAGGACATCTGAATGGATTGAGGCGACGCATGTGACTGGAGGTAGGGTGCGCCATTGTGCCCCAGATGCATTGACGGCGAAGGAGCGCTGGATCCTCCAGGCTGAGCTTGGATCGGTTGAGGAGCCGAGTAGGGTATGCTTGGAAAACTCCTGACCGGGGCTGTGATAGGTGGGGCGTACGCCGGCCCCTGGTATCCTTGAGACATGCCATTGGCTAGGGAGCTGATGACGACATTGTATACCGTATTGGTTATCACCGGGGATTGATCGATGAAAGCCTAGTAGACAGACTGTTGAACCATCTCGGACATCTTGCTCGAGTCCTCGGCGATTGTAATCTCGCGGGGAGTTGGAAAATGAGCTTTCTTGACAGTTTCCCCGCTCCTGGTATGACTGAAGGATTGCAGGCATGTCTTCCGGTACTGTGCTATTTGCTTCTCCAACTCCTCCTTCTGGTCATCCTTGAGGTCTGCTTCCGTCACCTCGATGATGTTGTCTTCGGAGATTTCGGCAGCTTTCGACATGGTAGTGGTTCTACTCGTCCCACCAGGCGTGCCAAAAGTGTGTTGGCGCTAAAGATCAGCCGATTGAATCTTAGCGTCGGACACACGACCCGGGAGAATCTGCTTAACTCCTGTTCGGGTGATCACCCTGGTGCGGTTCGCGCGGCATGCCAGCCAATATGACTTGTTGATTGGCAAGGAAAGAAACGTGTCAGATCCCAGAGGTCACGATCGGCTAAGGTTCCGATCTCAAGGAAGCTTATCAGCGAATCGACCGATTTGCTATAATAAGGAAACCGGCTATGGCGCAGCCGACTACTAGGTAATGTTTGTGAAGAAAATTACCAAAGTAAACTGGACAACACTACAGTAGCAACACTTGAAACAGATCTAATCGGCTATGCAAAAGCGGTGGATGAGCGATAAAGATAAATAAGCCGAAAACTCTGATTCCAAGCTGGATAACTGATGATAAAACTAGAACAGAAGGTAAAAATCTAGAATTCTAATAAATATCAATAACTGATGAATAAATCTAAACGAAACGACATCGATGCGCCTGAAGTTAAAACTTAGATATTACTCGATAAACGGAACTTACAGAATCGGCCAGAGATCAGGTCGATGCAGCCCTGCCAACCCGTACGAACTCATGAAAAGAAGAAAAGTATTGGCGAAGTCGCCGACTTAAAAGTAAAGTATGAGGAAATAGTAGATTGTTGTATTGATTTGATGTTGTTGTTACAGACCTCTAAGGATGGCTATTTATAGCATGTTACAACCAATCTCTTAACCGACTAGGATTCTATCTCTAATTTTAAATGAAAACGAATATTTACAAGTATAACTTGCATCGGAGTTGGTCGTTGCACCCCTATGGGCCAATCCCCCTTTAATTTCTCTTTGTAATCCACTTTAAGCCCATATTGGCCCAATTGCCTCAGTCCCTCAATCGGCCGATCTCTACCACCTCCATCCGCCAAAACACTGCAGCGCCAATCGGCCGATCCCCAATTGTAGCACCAATCGGTCGATTCCTATCGTGACCTTTTCATCTTGCCGCATCGGCTAATCCTTCCCTTTCTTGACGCCGATTCCATACGTGTCAAAATCTGGCGTCAACACAAGCCAATGATGAAAGGATACTGATAGAATACCTGAGAAACAAACAGTTACATGATCCTACATTTTTATGCCGTTTAGGTAGATAAGAAAGATGGTCGGATAGAAATTTTTTTCTAGGCAGATGGTCAATCTATTATGGACTACAAATGCTTTGGTGATGCTGTGTCATTTGACACTCCGTTTTAGACTAATAAGTTTGAGATGCCTTTTGCTCCGATCCTTGGAACAAACCATCACAAGCAGATGATAATATTTGAAGCTGCATTGATATTTAATGAATCTATTGAATCATTTGTTTGGCTCTTTGAAACCTTCCTAACAGCAATGCCAAGCAAGCATCCAAGGATAATTTTCACTGATCAAGACGCGACCATGGCTAGAGCAATTGTTTATGTATTCTCAAATACAAGCCATCACCTCTGTTTGTGCCAATCACACCACGTAGGCAAGGCACGGCAGCACGCTGCATACATGTCCTTCGCGTCTGCTCCTGCATGCAAAGCACGTCCGTGTCGTGCAGCACGCGGTTTCCGGATTCCCTGCCGCGCCTATTCCAATTCACATCCGAGCCATGCAGCCGCGCGACATCGAGGCAGGCAGCCGAGCCGCGAGGAGCCTTCCCAGATGCGCTTCCGTCGGATTTTCTTCCACCTCCACGTGTCGGTCGTCCGGGTGGGTGCGCACTGGATGGGCTTTGCATCCGGGCTGCACCGAATTTTCTTCCCCCTACATGTGACCCCAACCGCCCAACGTGGCCACGCTGCCAGCCACGTACGTCTGAATCATCTCATCCTCTAAAACATGCTGATTCTTGCGGAGTCCTAGACCCAACGTCTCATCTAGAAGGAACGGCAAGAACAGAACACCGAAAGAACAATCCCGGCAGTGGCAGCAAGGTGCGCTCTTTCTTCCCCATCCTGCTTGGTTCGTCAACCCCTCTGCGGCAACAAACTCGGCAAGAAGCTCACTCCATGCCTGCCATCGCCAAGAGCCGTAAGGGTGAGAGTGAGCGCTGCAAAGCTTCCTCCGGGGGTGAGTGAAAGAAGCAAAAACTGCTCGTGGTAATGATTGCAAAAGGATAGTCTCCATTCTCCAAGGAAGTTTTCACAGGTTCCTGTTCAATTTCTGTTGCGTTCAGGTTGAGGTGCCCAGGGTGCAGCCCAAGCTGAGCGAGCCCTTCTTGGGGTTCACCCAGACCGTCGAGATCTGGAACTCCAGGGCCTGCATGATTGGCCTCATCGGCACCTTCATCGTGGAGCTGGTAATGAAAGAACTCATCACAGAGATGAAATGCCTCAAGTGTTTTGCGACATCTGTTTGAGTTTCTGAAGAACTTTGCTTCTTAATTTAATTCAGGTGCTAAACAAGGGGATTCTTCAGATAATCGGGGTGGAGGTGGGCAAGGGCCTCGACCTTCCTCTTTAATTGCCATTGCCAAGCTGATAGCAAGTTTTACTCCCTCTTTTCTGTCTTTCTGAAACCTAGCTATTATTGCTCTAAAAATATTCTGTCGAATGAAGATGCTCATGTAACTCGGTTATTGCGTAATCATATGACAGAGTTCTTTTAAGTTCTTGAACTGATCCTCAACAAGATCTACTGAGGGTCGCACTTGAGCAACTCAAAACCAGTAGTAAATTTGCTGCAATTCTCAAATTGACGTTTGCCCTTGCGCCTTGTATACATACATATATACATGGGTACTGAAACCATGGCAATGGAGCGCTAGCTGCTTCTGCCTTTCCACTCCATCCATGGCAATGGTATTTCTTGGGGTTGCACTTTCACCTGATTCATGCACTGAACAAAACCTCAGGAGACTCGCTTCTGGGCTCTGGCGAGCTGAACACGCTAAAGCTTTGCATTCTGATGATGTGCTGTATCTATAATCAGAAGACTAGCAAGCAAGTCTTATCTTAGAGAGTAATTTAGAGAATGGTGCTCTGGAAAAAGCGGAAGGGCTCCCAATGCTTCTCTCCTTTTTCACTTGCAAAAAATTGTAACTAGTAACTGTGCTTTATAGCATATCATCTACACGCGATAAACCTGGCACTTTGTGTGTCAAACATAGCCAGCTTGGTGGTGTCACGCAGGTCAGGGTCGCAGCCATGTACATTTGAAAACATCTGGTTAGAAACGTAACAGCGTGTTTTCAAAAAGATGACATTTGGTAAAGATTATATATTTCGCAGAAGCTACAAATTTGAGTATATGGAGAAAGGGAAATCATGCTAGGAGGACGATACTGTGAAATCAGTTTGCGTGCAAAAGTCTTCTGCGCAAAAGTCTTAAGCAAACCTGCTATCAGCATAGATGAAGAAGAAGAAGAAGAAAAAATCTTCGTTTGCACATATTAAAGGACGAAAAATAAAACAATATTTGCTTTCAATGAACAAAATTAACAAAAACAATATTGCAATTGAGAATTCTGCAGCAGTGGATTGAAATACAAATGGCATGCTACGTGTACAAATAATTTTTTTTTAGGGGAGCATAACTCTTTATTCATCAACAGAGTTATAAGAGTAATAAACGCCTTGAGCAGATTTAACAGCCAAACTTGCCTACCAAACTCAACATAAATCGTACTTCTTGCAATGGTGTGAGCATCCACATTGGAGCGCCTGTTTTCATGAACAAAATTAGCAGTGCCAATCTGCGCTGTTGTAGCTTTTATCTCCCTGATGATATGGCCATGAGCGGCCATTTCTTCCTCCTTGATTCCTCTAATTACATTAACATTGTCGGAGGCTAGCCTGAAGTGTTGAACCATGAGGTCACTCGCCAACGCCAGGCCTTCCCTGCACGCAATAGCCTCGACGATCTCTGCATTTGAGAGTCCACGAATCACTAGCGTAGACGCTCCTAGAAAGTTTCCTGCAACGTCCCTAGCAGCCGCCACTGCCTTGCTTGAATTCTTCGAAGTGGTTGCATCGACATTGATCTTAACAAGGCCCGGTGGTGGAGGGATCCACTGAGGTGGGACACCTTGGGTACGTCTCACCGATGCCACCAGCACTGTTTTGATCATCTCCATGTCACCTATAAAATTGTTCACAAAACAGTGAGTAGATAAAGCACTCTGAAAAGAGCTCTCATGGATCGCCTTCCTGCGAGCATACCAGATGGCCCAAAGAGTGACCACCATCCTCATGCTTTAGCAAGCTGATAATAGCCGCTAACCATCCCCTAGGCTCAGTCTCCTAAGTTTCACTCATCAACTGTGTAATTTCCTCACATTCCAGAGCCCACACACATTTCGCCATATTGCACTCTATCAATAAGTGCTTCCAAGAATCACGCATACCACAGATCGAACAGGTGCTTCGAGTAACCATGTTCCTATGGTGCAGTACATCACCTGACGGCAAGGAGTGATGAGTAAGCCTCCACAAGAACACATGTATCTTTGATGGTACCTTAACCTGCTATAGCGACTTCCATTCATTTTCCTCATACCTTAAATCTGATCTCTCAACAATATTCTATAGATACGTTGTAGCTCATTCTTTGTTTACAACCAACATCCTGTAAGCTGAATGAACTGAGAAAATACCCTTCTTTTCATGGTTCCATGGTTCCATGCCTAGAAATCCCCTTGTTTTTGAGTGTGAAGGGGTATATTCAGAATCACGTCAACATCAGACGGATAGAAACAACATGAAGCTTTTAGACGTCACATGAGGCCATCGTGTGATCTATCAGCTCGCTAACCATCTACGAAGGATCTGTCAAGTCCATCCTAATGGGGCGAAGATAATTTGCTCCCGGAATCTAATTCATATTCCATATATGTGTTGATTGTCCGGTTCCGATCCTCCTAATTAATCCCCACTCCAAAACTTCCCTGCCATCAAGTATGGATCGCCATATCTAAGAGGGAGAAGACCCTAGATTAGCATATAAGAAATTCACATTTGGGAAGTAAACTTCTTTGAAAATTCGTGCACTTAATGAGCACTTATCCATGAGGATGTGCCATGCCTGTTTCGCCAGTAACGCAAGATTTAACAGCTTAATATCCCTGAAGCCCAGGCCGCTCATGAACTTTGGTTTGATCATCTCATCCCAAGCGACCCAACACGTTCTCCTTTTTCCATCCTTGCTACCCCACCAGAAGTTCCTTAATAAACCATTGATGTGATGGCATAAACCTCTAGGGAGCTTAAAGCAGCACATTGAATAAGTAGGTATAGCCTGCGCAACTGATTTAATCAGTACTTCTTTGCCTCCCGATGACAAGCACTGCTCTAGCCAGCCCTAGACCTTTTTCCACACACGATCTTTAATGTATTTGAAAGCCCCATTAGTGGAAATACCCACATCTGTCGGCATGCCCAGGTATTTTTCACTCAGAGATTCATTATGGACATCAAGTACTCCCTGATCACCTCACGAAGAGACTGTCTGCAGCCCTTCGCAAAATGAATTGAGGACTTGTCCATATTAATCCTCTGTCCAGAAGCTTGACAGTTTATCTCCTCTGCACTTTCCCTACTAGCTCTGAAAAATAGCAGGCTGTCATCTGCGAAGAGTAAGTGAGACACCACCGGAGCCGACGGTGCCACTTTAATCCCATTGAGTACGGAGAGCTGATTCCTAGCTTTTAGCAGGCACGAAAGGCCCTCTACTGCCAATAGAAATAGATAGGGAGAGATAGGATCTTCTTGTCGGATACCCCTCGAAGGTTTAAAATTGTCAAGTCTATCACCGTTAAAAAGAACTAAAAAATAGACAGTAATTACCAGACGCATCACTATCTCAACCCAACATTGGTGGAAGCCCAATCAGAGCATGATCGCTCGTAGATAGTCCCACTCAACTCGGTCATAAGCTTTCCTCATGTCCAACTTCAGAGCACATCTCAATTCACGAGGCTTTTTTCGCTTCATAAAATGCAGACATTCATATGCCGAGATTATATTGTCTGTAATAAGACGCCCATGTACAAATACAGACTGCTCTTCTGATATAACCTCAGGCAAGTTTGCAACAACTTTCAAGGCGATCTTATACATAACGTTACAAAGGCTTATAGGCCTAAATTGGCCCAGCTTCTTTGGATCTGGCACCTTGGGGATTAGAACAATAAAAGTATTATTTATTGATGTAGCGTCCTCCTCCCTGCTCAAAATCCTCAACACTATTGAGGTAACTTCAGTTCCACATAAGTCCCAATGCCGCTGGAAGAACTGTGCTGGAAAACCGTCAGGCCCCAGGGACTTTGTCGGAAACATCTAAAGCAAAGCTTCTTTGACTTCCTTCTCTGAAAAGGCTGCAAGTAAGCTATTGTTCATTGCTGCAGTAACCTTCGTTGGGACTGTACTCAACATTGCCTCCATGTTATTGGTCCCCTCAATAGTATACAACTCCTTGTAGAAGCTAGTTGCTAGATCACTCATCTCGTGGACATTTTCTGTCACCTGTCCATTTGGTTTTTTCAACCTTGCGATTCTATTTGTCCTCCTCCTTCTACTAGCTCGGATATGAAAAAACTTAGAATTTCTATCACCCGCAGAAAGCCACATAATTTTGGAACGTTGCCTCCACATTATTTGTTCTTTATGGTTCAATTTCAAAATTTTCTCCTTGATCTTAATGTGACATCCTGGCCCAAGGCTTAATAGGATTGATAGAACACTCACACCAATAAGTTGCAACTTCTTTTCCGAAAGCTCATCCTCAAAGAACTCCGGGGTTAAGCGTGCTTGGCTCGGAACAATTTCGGGATGGGTGACCGACCAGGAAGTTCTTCCCGGGTGCGCACGAGTGAGGACAAAGTGCGTAGAAAAGACTTGTGTTGGTCTGTGAGGGAATCCATGATATCCTAGAGAGCTGCCAGGTGTATGCGGGCCCGACCCCGAGGGGGCGGGACGCCACAGTTGGTATCAGAGCCGACTCTCGCGGTTTCACGGGCGCGTGCGGTCGCAGTTGCGCAGGCATGGTGTGCATGGCTGGTGTGGGCCCAGAGTGGTCACACTGCATGGCACATGCGCTGGCACTGGACACACGGACGTGGCCAAGAGGGGACGTTCCTGGCTTGGGGTTGACCGACGAGGGTGTCGGTCTTCTAAGGGGGTGAGTATGTGACATCCTGGCCCAAGGCTTAATAGGATTGATAGAATACTCATACCAATAAGTTGCAACTTCTTTTCTGGAAGCTCATCCTCAAAAAACTCCGGGGTTAAGCGTGCTTGGCCCGGAGCAATTTCGGGATGGGTGACCGAACTTCCCGGGTGCGCACGAGTGAAGACAAAGTGCGTAGAAAAGACTTGTGTTGGTCTGTGAGGGAATCCATGATATCCTAGAGAGCTGCCAGGTGTATGCGAGCCCGGCCCCGGGGGGGCGGGATGCCACACTTAAGCTCCACATGAGTTGGACCCATCCTCTACGGGTCAGATTGTAGCCGCTCTAGCTCTTGTTTTAGCTTGTGCAACTCCCCGCGTACATGCCCAAATGTGTTCATGTCCCACCTCACAAGGTGTCTAGAAACTTTCTTCAGTTTGCTCTATAATTCCCCTAGGGTCGTTGCCTCATTCTCCTTTTGCCATGACTCAAGCAGAGAGTTAGAGAACTCAGCATAGGATTCCCACGTAACTTCATACCTGAATCGTTTCTTTCCTCGAGGCCGCAGCTCCTCCGACCTCCAGCTCAGCAAGATCAGCACATGATCCGAGGCGGCCGCCAACATATGCTTGCACTTCGCCAAAGGGAAACGCACGCTCCAATCCGGGGTTGCCAGAGCACGATCTAGGCGCACCCGACAATAGGAGCCCCTAGCTACCTTCTTTTCATACGTCTAACTATGACCTTCATAACCTAAGTCATTTAGGCCACATACATCCACCATCTCACAGAATCCGACAATTTGAGCATGGCTTCTCTCTTTTACGCCCACGTGTTCCATTCGATGTAACACTTTATTGAAATCACCAATACACAACCATAGGAGGTGCGATGAGGACTTGATATGTTTCAACATAACCCACGTCTTATGCCTCTCGTTTGTTTGTGCCTCCCCATAAACACAAGTCAAGCGACACGGGTCACCATCCCCTTCCTGGACTAATGCATTATATTATTATTCCAAAAAATACCTAATTCGCCACTATAGCCCAAACTATTGACAACAAAGGAATTATCAAAACCAAGACTCTACTTTAGTCCTTCCACCCGTGTCTTGTGCACCTGAGTGGGGCAACATCCTTCGCCAGCTCGCGAAATTCCTTAATTGTCACGGCGTTGCCGAGTCCACAACAATTCCAACTGAGGCAACTCATTGGGACTTGCGGCGCTCCTCACTGAAGGAGTTCATTCACAACAAAAACACCCCTTGCTACTGCCGCCATTGCAAACAGCTTGAGCCTGGGGAAGAAAACCAATCTGCATACACCCACGAGCTCCGAGAACTACTGTCCTGCCAAGGCCAAGTAGCTGAGCCGGTCAGCCCCTTGTTCAGCCAGAGCAGAAAGACAAGCAGGAGACACGGTGCAAGGACATGGACCAGAACCTTAGTCGGCGACGATCGCTGCCGAAGTTGCCAAACCCTAGGAGAAACCTAGGTCTCCACAAGTACAAATAAATGTTCAGTAAAATGGAAGGAGGATATACTACTATACTTATGAAAGTGGCCCAGACCAGCCCTACCCAGGAGGCCCGTTAATAACAACAACAGAAAGCCCAGGCCTCGCTCTCAACTAGGCCCGCGTATAGTACTGAGGGCGAATGGGCGATCCATCCGCCGCTTCTCCTCTGTCCCTCTCTCCCTCGCCGGCCGTTTGGTTGGTTCCATCGTCCTTCGGAACGCCATGTATCTAAGTATCAGCTCAGTTGAGCTGAATTTGACACGTAACGCAAATAGAATAAAGCACAGACAGTTGAGAGGGTACGTCAAGAAAGGCAGCTGGTTTTCAAACAAATTTACAAAAGTGATCGAGGACAAAGACAAGCAAATGTAGCGGGCAGCAGCTGCAGGCTGAAATTCCAACCAAACCACCCCATCTTCCATCTTCTGTATATAAAAGATGCAGGAGGAGCAGGCTAGCTAGGCTTCTCCGATCCTGCAATCCATGGCATCCATGGCCTCCCCATCGCCACGCCGCCACGCCCTCCCTCCGCCGGGCCACCACCGCCGCACGCTCTCTTCCACGCTCGTCGACGAGAGCGTCGCCGCCGCCGCCGCGCTCGTCCACAAGTGGCACCCCGACGACGCGCCCGCTGGCGGCTCTCTCTTCCTCCACGGCGCGGAGGAGGACGAGGCCCGGCGCTTCCTGCGCGC